>NW_024881318.1:11247102-11847102 GCF_018691265.1 Tyto alba
TATATACTTAGTCTAATCAGTTAACTGACTTTTAATTTCTGTCATTGTGAATGTTTGGAGGTATAAGCAGTTACAAACTTGATGCCAGATTCTAAATTATGAGGATTTGGCATGGTTTAGTTTTTCATCAGGGTTGTGTTGCTAGACAGAAAATGTCCTGTAATGCTGATAGACTAAAACAACCCTTCAGTCTGAAGATAACTTATTTCTAAAATGGTATAACTGGGTTATCTTCAATCCATGTATCTCGGGTATGGATAGCATCACAGGCACAACAGCCTACAGTTCACATCAGTCTCTCAAGAATATGCCCTCCATCCCCAATGGGTTTTGTGATTCACACTGTTCTCACCATCTCAGCTGCAAAACTACATCACCTCAGCAAATATGCTTAAAGCTGTCATGTGTATACTGGCTATGGCAATTAAAGTGCAGACATCTTCTGAAAGCCAGAGTATGTCCCAGTTTCCATTTTCAACTCTTTCGGTCACTGCCACTGTGGCCTAGTGTTAGCAACACAACCACCTCTGTTACTGCACCATTTGTCTATGTATACTGAAGTTCTCTTGGACGGGGAATGTCTCAGACTTTGTTTCTGTACAGACCCTAACACAGCTAGGCCTTGGTCTCCATTGGATCTTTATTATATATTAAAATTGTGGGAATAAAACTATGAAAAAGAAAGTAAAACCTATGACCATAAAAAGAATCATATATCCTTCTTTCATGTATAATTAACATTGGCTTCTACTGGGGATTTTCTTTCCATGGCTCTGCAATACTTTATTCTTCTGAATAAGCCTATTATATGAAGATTGAAACATTAGGATTAATTACACCAAATGTTGGTGTAGACCCTAATGAAAAACATACATCTCTTGCACAGCCTGAATTCCCTGGAGAAATCTTGAAAATATTGACTTTGACAGTTTTTGCTGTGTGACTGATTGTACCAGTAGTATAAAATAGTTTAATAAGTATCATTTTGTATGTGTCTAAGTGTGCACGTGTGTGCGTGTATGCATGCATCTATGCCTTCCCAGATAAGACAAAAGGATTTGCAGAGGCTAAATTAGAGCTCATGCTTCCAGAGAGCTTAGCTCTTTCATCATAATGCTTTTGTCTCGATTATCTCTGGGTTCTCTCCCTCCCTCCTCCCATCCCCTTTCTCTTTTTGCAATAAATCCTGTGTTTGATCTCTGTGTAAATAAACCAAGCATCAGGAAGTAACTAATGGATCCATCATGGGAGCTTGAAAATAAAGTTGAAGAAATTGCTTATGCAGTTCATTCACCCAGAGGGTCTGTGCATTTTGTTGCAGAAGATTATGGAAATTTAGCTGGTGATAGACAAAACTTAGTAGATTATAGCAGGAGATTTTCAAAGACACAAAGGGGAGAGAGGTTTCCTGTTCTTGAATGTCAATGGGGGTTGAGAGCCTCATTTCCATTTGTGACTTTGAAACTCCCTCTGTAGATTAAAAGCCTGAAGGAACCATTACATTTAACTTGCCTAATCTGCTATATGAACCAGGCTAGAGGATTTCACTTAATAAAGCTTGTGTAGAAGAGACAATTTTGGTGGAACAAGACAACCTACAGTGCTGCTCATGCTTCATACATAAGCTTGTTAATTAGTAAACAAGCATGGCAAATGTATCTTCTTTCTCCTTCCTACTCCCTAGACCAAATAGTCTTTGCACTAATAGGTGCAGTCCCTTTCATTGACCAGGTCACAACATCCTATAGAAAAATATCTAGATACCTGTTCATCTCACCTCATTTATTTAGATGTAAAAGGATCCATGTAGTCTTAGCAGTTGGTTGAATCATTCAGACTTTCTTTTTTCTTACTTCCATTATTACATTCTGAATGAATGAAGTACCAAAAAGTACTAAAAAATGTAACACTGAATGTGTGCAACAAAGAACTGTAAAATAATATATCTTCTAGCTTAATATTCAGAAGTCCAGAGAACAATAAAGAGGATAAAAGACATGCTTTGAAAAGTTCAGTTCATTTTGGATTAACAGTATGCAAAATAGCTCACTGTCTACAATTTCGTATTTCTGTTATCATCATGGCATAGAAGTGTCGGTATACTTAGAATGTTTTCTTTTCTGAATGATCAATTGATTTATGTATCCACCTATCTATCTAGTATGACACTGATTGGTGTCACTATGTATACACACTATTTTTTATTTTTTTTTTTTTAATATGTTTCTGTGTTCCAGAATCTCTGTTTTATTTGGGTATATTCACAGGCATTTTTCTCCTGCCTCATTAGAGAATAACTTCTGGAAAGATACCATTCTCAAGACAAAGAGTAATACTCTGTAGTCTAAAAATGGAGAAGAGGAAAACAAGCTGATTTATGTTAAGGGATACAGGACTTGAAAATATACCCCAGAGTAAAATAAATATTACAATACACAATAATTTCCTTACTTTGCCTTCACGTGCATTACAGTAGTATTATGAATCTCTCTGTATAGTTCTGTAGTCCTTGGAGAGTCCTGCCAGGGACAGGTTCCTATAGGCCTTAACAAACTCAAAATGGGACAATCTCTGCCTTGGGGATGAACGGGAAAGAAAATAGCATATCACTAACAGTTTAAGGTTACTCTGAAAAAAACAAAAAACAAAAAACAAAAACAAAACAAAACAAAACAAAACAAAAACAAAAAAAAACCCAAAAACAAAACAAAAAAAAGACAAAAACAACAACAAAAAAAAAAAAAAAACAAACAAACAAAAAACAAACAAACAAACAAAAAACCCTAGGCGGCTAGTGTAGATCTTCTGAACTCCACTCACATTGATGAGATTAGTTATGCTGTTTTACTCATGACGCTGTTCTTCAGACCATCAAGTACATGCAAAAGATGCATGAAAGAAGTTTTCAAAGACAGAAATAAGGCCAAATATCAGGCTAGCTGTTAACGCAATTGTCTTGTGTAATAACAGCTAATGAATGTTACAAGCGAATGTGTGGTAAAGGAAAGGGAAGAGACAGAGCTACACTATGAGAATGAAGGACTTTCATGGGAGCAATATGTCTTACAATCTAATTGCTCTGTGTTTTATAGAACTTGATCATTAGGGTATCCTGCTTATGGTACCACAGAGATGTAATGGTGAAATAAAGCAAGAGGCTATTAAATAGAAAGTTTAAATATAGCTACAGGGACAGATACTTCATGACAACTTGACAGATGTCTTGGAGTGATCACTGGTTCCTTCATCACTAATTACAAAATCATTTGTCTTAAGGAAAGGACAAAAGAGAAGTAATTATGAAAAACATGATTCTTAGGGGATAAAAAAGATAACATCAGTTTAAAACATTGAAGCGATCATAACCATTTAGAATCATTATTAGTTTGCTTGAGCCAATGACAGCTCGGTTTTTGAAGCCAGTGGGAACTGAGCTTCCTATGCAGAAGAGAAGAAAACATTCAATTTCTTGTTATGCTAAACTTATCCTCAGACTCTAGAGATTTCTTTGATGAACAGTTCATTAAAATTTCCAACCGCAGATGAATTTGAGCTAAAATACACAAATGTTTTAATTATACATTCCTTTTTAATTACACTAATGACTTGTAATGTGTTTATGTTGGTTTAGAGTTTAATTTCTTCTCTTAGATTAGGTGGTTGACTTAGGGATTGTGCTTTTCAGTAAAATACCATGATTCATCAATGTTTGATCATGAGTTAATCCAAAAATATTAAAGCGTTGCAATCCTTGGAGGAATAGTAATGCACACAGATACAGAAGCACAATTGCGTTTTCCTTTCTTGTGCTTAGGGGCAGTTAAACCTTTGCAACTTTGCACAGCAAGGCAGAAGGTTCAGGAGACAGAAGCAACACTCAGAGGTCTGCTGCTGTTAAGAGTGCAGTTATGAGAAGCACAGGGATGCAAAATAACAGTACCTGTATGAATTAAGTTTGTTTGGATGGTTGGTACTCAGGAAGGAATGCAAGAGAGATGGAAAATTTTCTCTTTTTACAGTTTTGGGCAATCATTTCTTAATCACAGCCAGTCTCTGCATTTGAGTATAGAGTGCAGGTGCTTTCTAAGAGATTTGTGGTGTTTAAAGTTAGGAATCTAATCTAAATGCTTTGTGTGGAGTTCTTCTAGTGACTAGAAACACATGGCACCTCCAGAGATTAGTTCCCATTTATCTTGGACAGCTGTATAAATCAGGATTAATCTGCCATGGATAAGCATTTTATCTCATGTCTATACAAGATGACTAAATGACTAGTTTAGAGAACGCACCCCACATGTGGATGACTAAAATTAGGTAATGCAATCTTAACTTCAGCTGGACTTGATGAATGCCGAATGTGGAAGGGGACCTAAATCAGAAACTATTTTAAAGACCTAGAGATGAAGAATATGTCAGAAACAGATTGCTTGGGTTACAGTTCTAACATATAATAAATATAATCAGAGTGAAAAATGACATGACTGGACCCTTACAGGCCAGGGTTCGCTGTCAGTGTGTCCAAGGACAGGTCTGAACAGTGTGGTGCTGGGGTGTAGTGTTTTTCACTTGTAAAGAGCACCACCTTCCCATAACTGCTTCTTGATTTCACTCCATTCTTCTCCATTACTTTTCATTACACATTTTTTCCATGTCCTGCCTAACTCTAGTCCTTGTATATCTATGGCCTATCTGTTTGTGAAACTTCATGAGGTCTGGCAATTCAAGAAAATGTATCATGAGTTTTGGGAAGGAAATTAAAAAGTGTTACTGTCTAAGAAATGGTTAGGGAACGAAAGTTGGGGAAATTGCTGCTTGCCATTATGGCCAAGTGACTGAATCAGATAGACTGCTGAGATAGGATGAGGAGAAAACATATGGATCATGGGCAAGCCCATGGGAATATATTGATAACACTTTGACAAATGGAAAATACATACATCTCTACAATTGTGTCTTGCTGGGTTTATTGGAAAACTAGACAATGTTTAACTTCACCAACACATGTATCACTTCACTGATACATTGCTTTGATTAACCAATGCATTGCTTTGATTCACATACACATGCTTTCACTTCACTGTTACATTGCATCCACTCCTGATATTTCAGAGAGGGACTACAGCCACAGGTCTCTTAGTTCTGGGGTGTTTGTACTGGCTCAGTATCTACATCAAAAAACAGATTGACAGATTTAGGTAGTAGTTGGGTATTGGGCCCACTGGCTCAGCAAGCTTTCACCATCTCAGATATTACAACTTCCTTAAACTGCATTCACTGCTCTTGAGGACTTCTTTTAAACAAATCTGTCTCCTTACCCTTCTTTGAATCCTGCTTTATTCTTCTTTGGCTTCAAGGCCAGTAAATAAATAAGTAAGCGTGACAATAGTCACAGTGTCCAAGGGATACAAGTATATTGCCCATTACAGAAATTGCTATTCTCTCATCATTTTCTTACACTTTGCTTGCCTGTCTGCTGTCTGTAATACCTTACAAACTTTTTGAGACAGGGAATTTTTTTTTTTTTTTTTTTTTTTTTTTTTCTGAATATACAGTCCTCAGGGTGTTGGGACTATTGTCCATGGTTACTGATCATAATTACTTTATTTAAATAATAAAGGCATGGTCTGGTCAAATCTATGATGAGCTGATTTCTAACTCCTTTGATGAGGATCCTTCAAAATCAGGCAATGGTTCTGAGCAACAGCAAAAGCTGCCATCACCCAAGTTTTAACCCACACACCTTTTAAGCTGAAAGGAAAATAAAAGTGATTCGGAAGACATGGAGGGGAGGAGGGAAATAATAATAATAATAAAATAGATGTTCTAGCACAGACTGCCTTCAGGTAGGATTTGAGAGTGTCCTGCTTTATAAGACATCTATCATACTTTCTGTACTTCAGTTGTATGGGGGTTCTCTCTGTCCACAAAACACATGACACTCTAAACAACTAAGAAAAGAGTTGATGTCTTTATGTGTTTGCATGAGATTTGCCTAGCACTTAGAGGTACAGCAGCACAGATCCCACTGGAGAATATCACATTCCCCTTTCAGCAAGATAGAATGAGGCCTGTTAATTAGAGAAAAATCTCACAGCTGAGTTAGTAACATGATCAGTTGCTCACACTGAGATAGAGTGTAGTTGAGGAAGATGAAATTGGATATTTGCCTTGTTTCAGTGGATGGGATTCAGCTCACCAGGTGTGGACATTGCAGAAGTTCCTATTAAAACTCCAACTTCACTGTCACTAGAAGAATTAGACAGTGCTTGAGTGTAATTCATGTATCTCAGAATAAATCTGTAAAATGTGTCAAATAAATTATTTCTGAAAAAGGTCTTTTATCTCTAGTATCAACTAAGTCTTTACTGAAGATAACTGAAGTTAGATGAGATGAAAGCCACCCAGAATACTGTTCTGTTGTCAGATGATAAAACCAAAAAGTATGTCTATCTTTGTGTTACAATCTTACTGATAATTGTGGCAATTTCACGGATCTATGTCAGTCGAGGATACTGCTGTGGTGGACAGTTTAAAACCAGAAAGGGACAATGATACAGAGACTACTGAACTAGATGTGGCTCTGGGTTTTAGAGGTGTACAGCCTCAGCTTGATCTGTTGACTCTTCAAGTTGGCCAGGCTCCATCTCAGTGATCAGCCATAATGAAGATTTGTATTTCCTAACTGAAACAGAACATTGAGCTAACACAACTAGTTTATGTTAAAGACTTCATTTTTTAAAAAAGGATAGATAAAAAATTTACATCTTAAAAAAAAATATAATGCAAGTCTTCCCTTGCCTTGCCCTGGTGAAAGTGCTCCTGCTTTGTATTACTTGTGTGATCTTTACAAACAACTTCATATCATACCCTACTAGCTCTTTCTATGAACTGGGCTGCCAATGTTTCTTCAGAGCAATACTGTGAAGAGAAATATATTCAAGGTTTTGAGTTTTCTGCAAGTTCTAGAAATAAAACTTGCATGACTATACTAGAAACACACACTAAATGACAGGTCTTGTATGACTTCAAATTTCATGACGTCTCATCACGGTGGGGAAAACAGCATCTGTTGATTTCAATTGAATTCAAAGTTACTAGTCAATAATTAACTGTTTTACATCATCCTATATGATTTACATAATTTTTACATTTATTTCTTCCTCTCTGATACCCCTCTTTTAGGCAGATTATTGTTTTGTTCTGTGTTCAAGAAGGTAAAAATTTACTCCAGAATGTATATAAGGCATAGCATTCTAATCCCCACCGTTACCTTTCCACGAAGCTACAGTAAGATAAATAGAGCAATATCCATATTTTATAGTCTATAAAATCCTGTTTCTCTTTAAAAAAATACCTTATGTGTAATGCATACACTTGCTAGCTTATTTATCAACATACACTTATGCAAAATGTATATAGATAGGACATTTTGTTTTAGGGCTAAACCAATATTTATTTGTGGCAAGCAATCAAGTGTATGCCTGCAGAATGGAGGAGAGCCTTAAAAGATTCAGATATTTTAGGAAACAGTGAGTGATAAAAACACAACATACCAAACTAGAAATTAACCCCACATCTCATTGAAAAGAATAAGAGTATAAGGGTTGGATTGCAGCTGGAAATGCCCACTTGCAGGAGGGTATCTGCTGAAAGTCTGTGGAGTAGAAGAAAAAAAAGAGAGTTGACCACTGCTGAAAGACATTTCAGAGTAATCCTTTATTGTGATGTTTTGTGATAGCTATTGCATTTTGAGGCTGCAGTTGAGTTTGACTAAACTAATAATTTTTATCACAATGAGAACAATCAGCCATTGGAATAATCTTGCCAGCGGAGTAGTGGATTCCCCAATATTGGACATTTTTAAGGCTCAACTGGACAGGGGTTTAGGCCATCTTGTCTAGTCTGTGTTTTTGCCAAGAAAGGTTGGACCAGATGGTCCTTGAGATCCCTTCCAATCTGGTATTCTGTGATTCTATGATTCAATAGAGTCCCATGTTTTCATTCAGATTGGGTTCTAAGATTGTATTAGAATGGTATTATTTTTGAAATATTTTTGATACATCAGGATTTCTTAGAGACTACCAGCCTTTTCAGCTCTGCCGAAGAGCTAAATTAGGTCTCAACTCCCTCACACTCAAAAAATGCAAAAAAAAAATATCCCAGCTGCTTATCCTCTTCTGCCCTTAGTTGCAGACAATGTAGATTTCAGATACAATATGAAAAGTGAGAAATGGGAGCTGGTATTGAAAGCCTAAAGATGAGGCCTGGACCTGAACATATGAAGCTATGGGTCATCAGGCATGGCTTCAAAGTTTGTCTTATGAGTCAACTTTTCACTAGAATTCTTGAGAACAGAACTTGAGTTTGAATTTTACTTAAAAATGAAAATAGAGGAAAAAAACAGTTAAAATAATCTAAGATAATAAGTTTGACATTAATAAATCCCATCTATTTTCATTATTCTTTCCTAATACTTTCTTTACGGCGCCCACTGCACCAAATACAAGAACTATGATGGCAGAAAAAAATCATATGTTCAAAATCAACTTTGTTCTTACCATTGACATGTTATACTTACTATACTAACTTCTGCATTGCTAAGATCACTTTATGTGACTCATCTCTACTGGTTTTATAAAAACTCTGGAGAAGAGTTTCAGATTTCTTGGAAGAGCTCAGAACTGTGATGTCTTCTATTAAGGTTTTTTTTTTGTGTGAGTTTCACAGCTTCACTACACAAAAGATTTCCAGCAATTCTTGAGACTTTTTTGATGTCATGGGAACTGGGAGATCCATTTTTGTGAGTCATTTGTTGATATTATTGTCCTATTTTTCTCCCTTCTGAGAACTGCATTAATCAGTCCTGAGGTCCTATCAATGAAATAAAAAGAAAAAAAAAAAAAAAATCAATTTGTATAGCTTCTCTAATGATAATGAAATGTTTCATTTACTTTCCACATATTTTCCTCTGCTCAGCATCTCTGCTTCTGATATTTCTGCATTTTGTCCCAACAGCTTGGATAAACAGAGTGAGGAACTGAGCTGAAACTTCCCCATAGTACAGGCAGATAGACATTGATGTGGAGACCCATGGATTTAAAGAATGTCTTTGTGAATTGGCAACAGCATGCATGTAATTTTCAAGGATTCTGGAAGTAGGTGGTATGTGCAAGCGATTTATAAATTGGACCCTTAATCTCCAAGTTGATTGTACTAAACACCAGATTAGGTTGATTGTTATTTTGAATTAGTCTTGTTATGTGATTATAGCAGGGCTTAAGGACTCACATTAAAATAGCTTCATCTTAGAAAGGATTCTGTATCATACCAGGAACAATAGAACCTTTCAACCAGTTCAAATTTGGGTTTGTTCTGTAACCCTGTATTCTCATCATCAGTGTTAAAAATTCTTCTTTGTGACTATATTTTCTGCCTAGCCACTAATGTTTGGTCTTTCAGCTGCATTGAACACTACTGCAGACAGTTCCTTATCATTCATATCCCAGTGCATCATGCAAATTGCTTGGCTCTCAGGATGTTCTGCATTTGTCACCATGACATACTAGACAGACAGACAATTAAGTGATGAAAAACTTCAATTCAACTTCCCAAACTGTACTTTGGAATTAAAGGGTAAAGGGGGGAAGGAGAAGTCTACAGATTTGTGAGTTTATCTAAATTCAGGATATTCCCTTGTAATTTGTTAGCGCTAAAATGCCTGTAGACACAGGCAAAAAGAAAACCGCAGCAAAAACCTGTCTTGCTAATTAAAACACCCCTGAAGCATAGCCAGTAGGTAAGATATTTAACAAATATTAAAGAAATTGTAAAAGATGTGTTTCTCAGATAAGCTCCCCCAAAGAACTCTGAGGTTTCAATTTTTTTTTGGTTTGGTTTGGTTTAGTTTGGTTTGGTTTGGTTTTTTTTTTTGTTTTTTGTTTTTTTTTTGTTTGTTTGTTTTTTTGTTTTTTTTTTTTTTTCTGGGAATCAGACATCAGACACAAACTTGGGAGTTATAAAGAGGTTTCTGGGATTTTTTTTGCACTTACACCAAATATGCTGCCTCACAGATCATTATGCTCACCAGTTTCAGTGTCCTGAATGCACTCCTCTCTCCTTTAGTTTGGCTGCCTATGCTTAAGACCCACTCTCTGATATGGCTTAGGTGCTTAATTTTGGTTCAGTGTTGTGAAAAAAAGAGTTTGGTGAACCATCAGCTGGGGGTCCCTATTCTTGGATGCTTTTAAACCCAGGCTCTCGACATTGGTCTGAGCAGTTTGAACTATGAAGAACTGTGTTGCAGCTGTGCCCATGCCTGGTTGTGTACTCCATTAATACAGCCCCTTGCCTGAATGTGAAGTACAAACTTGACTTCCCAGCTTGTTGTCAGACATGATTCATTGTGTTGGTCTTTCATGGCAATCACAGGACACACTTTTGAGCCAGGTCAGTCTCCAGATCTGACCCTGGCTCTGGCTTGCTTATTCCCCTTGGATTTGTGTCACCACTAGGAACTTGTTTGGTGACCACTGGATGGCCACCTCAACCTGGTTACTCTCCCTGGACCCTCTGTGCACTCCCTGGTTGGATACTGCAGGACTGTGTCATTTGTTGGTAAGGCCACTGCCCTGCCCAACTTGCCATCATAGTTGAGAT
Source organism: Tyto alba (assembly GCF_018691265.1). Classification (NCBI taxonomy): domain Eukaryota; kingdom Metazoa; phylum Chordata; class Aves; order Strigiformes; family Tytonidae; genus Tyto; species Tyto alba. The sequence goes on from NW_024881318.1 coordinate 11,257,759, forward strand.
GAAATAACCCCATTCAACAGTACAGGTTGAGTGCTGACTAGATAAAAAACAGCTTTGCAGAAGCTGATGGTTCCTGGTGGGCAAAAATTGAACATCAGCTGGTAGTATGCCCTTGTACAGATGACACTGACTTCATACTAGGTTTTATTAACAAGAGTGAAACTTGAAGTCCTGGGGAGGTGATTATTCCCCTCAATTTGGCAGAGGAGAGGCCTCTCTTGGAGTAGTACCTCCCCATACAAGAAAGACTGAAATAGAGGAGTGAGTCCAGCAGAGTAACTCCAGAATGGTCAGGAGACTGCAGCACACTATGTATGACATGGGTCTGGTCAAGTTGTAGAAGAAAAGGCTCAGGGAGATATTATGGTTACTCTTGGAGGTACAAAACAAGAAGCAACAAGCACAAGTTGTAACATAGGAAACTCTAATTAGATGTAAGGAAGGAAACTGTTACCATGAGAGTGGTCAAACACTGAATCAGGGTGGCTGTGGGATATCAGTCATTCGAGATATTCACCTGTATATATGCCTTGAACAACCTGATCCAGTTGGACCTTCTTTGAACATGAGGTTTGACTAGATGACCTCTAGAGGTCCCCTCCAAACTAGTCTATCATTCTCAAACAAGATGTCCTGGGTTGAGTGAGTGGTGGGGATTTTGGTGGCAGGGGAGGGGGCTATAGGGATGGACTCCTGTGAGAAGCTTCTCGAAGTTCCCCAGCTCCAAGTCAGCTCCACTTCTGTTTGGAAACTGATCCAATCAGCTGCACCTCTGCGATAACATATTTAAGAAGGGACGTGGTGATGGGCAGTGAGACTTGTGAGGAGGAGTTGTTGCAGTTGCATGAGCACCAAGGTCAGCAGAGGAACAGAGGAAGAAAGGAGGGGGGGAAGGTGTGACGGAGCAAGAACCCTCTGTACCCTGTGGTGAGACAGGAGGGTGGCCGCCCCCTGCCACCCATGATGTTCTGTGATGGAGCAGACACTGATTTGTGGCCTGTGGTTTTTGCCTGGATTATCAAGGTGTCTGTGCCCAAAGAAGTCTGGGGTCTTATGGGAAAAGGTAGACCCGCTGATGTAATTCAGCGTTGGGAGGATTTCAGAACATGGGATTGTCCCACGCTGGAGCAACTTGGGAAGGGCTGCAGCCGTGGGAGGGAATCCAGTTGGAGAAAGCTAATGACCCATGATGGAGCAGTGTGGGGAACGCTTAGGCCCATGGGAGGAACTTATGTCGGAGAAAGTTTGTGGAGGACTGTCTCCTGTGAGAGGGGGACCACGATGGAGCAGGAGGAACAAGTTCCAGAAGGTCCCCCCACTGAAGATGGAAAACGCAGCAGCACTGACTGCACCCCCATTCCCTGCCCCTGCACCACTGGGGGAGGAGCTAGAGATATCGGGAGCAGATCTGAGCCTGAGAAGAAGGGAGGGGTGGGGGGAAGGTGTTCTCAAGATGTGGCAATGTTTCTCACTGTCCTACTCTGTTAAGTGCTGTTAGTGTTTGTAATAAATGTATGGGTTTTTTTCTTCCCATAACAACTATATCTTTTGCTCATAACCATAAAGGGGGATTTTTTCCCCCATCCCAGTCCTATCTTGAACCCCAAGCCTGGCTCTTTGTCCCTTCTTATTGCCGTAAGAGAAGGGAGAGGGAGTGGCTGCGTGGTGGTTGAGTGCCAAACAGGCTCAAACCACAGCACAAGAGAACTTCATGGGCAGCTAAAATCACATAATTTTCAAGATCACTTGCTCAGAATTGTATGGTAACCACTGAAATCACAGTTTTGTCTCGAGAAGGGTATGAACCCCATGAACTGTTGTCTGGGTTAAAATCCCACTGAGTGTCTTCAAGTGAGATAACTTTGATTCTTTTGCAAACACAGCTGATTGAAGACCACCTAAGTTATAACTCAGGACATTCACAAAGGTATTTAAACCATTCCCTTTAATTCCATGTTTCAGTTAATTCTGATTAACATTCTCAAACCTTCCCTGATTAACTAAAGACCTCTTATGAGACAGGAAAGATACACACTTGAACCTTGCACTTTGCTTCTTGAAAGAGTACTACAATTATTGGCCTGCTCTGCTGCTCAGGGTGCAGAATGTGAATGATTCTGGCTGTTATACTCAAAGTTAATATCACACAGATGTAGAACACACAAACTTGGCCTCTCTGGGATTTTGAAATTTCTTCATTTTTTTGTAAGATGGAGATCTTCCACAAGGTGTGGAAGTGTTTAAAGAACACCTTTGTACCTGTCAGGTACCATTGTAACTTTTCATTTCAAAATTCATATGCATTTAATTAATCTGTTTTCTGAATTAGGTGGCTAGAAATTAAGTATTCTGTAGACTTGAAATTGAGTACCCTATACTGCCTTCTCAGATTTCTCAGCCCCTGAATTGACTTTTGGAACACCTTCTGGTTTAGGTATTATAGCTAATCTACAATAAAAGATGAGAAGCACCACTCCATATTTTGATTTAGACACTAACTTCTGAAACATAGACCTTATTTCTCCTTAAAGGTATGAACAAACTCCCAAAACTTTATTTAAAAATGAAAGAGTTTGATTCTTAATTTTCAAATCAAAACATAGAAAATCCAAAATTGTCCATAATAAGAGGCTATTTCTGCCTGTCCTTCTATGTGTTAAAGAACATGGACTTCAGCTGTTTTTGTTTTGGGTGTAAATTAACTGCCAGCTGGATTCAGGGAGAACATCTTCCTTACTGCAATATTGCCCAATTAGATGACATACTGCAACTGCAATTAAAAAGTCAACAATTGCCACAGCACAATATGAAAGATATGGCATAGAAAAATAAAGCAGTATATCAGATACTATGGTTCAGTGACTGTAACTGATGGCATTTTAATGACTCTTATATTGTGGTTTTAAACCTTCACTGGAAATATCTAGTAGAGCTAGATGAAACTAGCAGTCACATTTCTACAGATATTACGTTATTCTGACTTATTCATTTAGCTATATAGTTATTGTTCAGTGTTGGATCTGAAGTCAACCCATAAGATTTCAAAATGGTCTGCAGGATGGTGATTTTGGGGACAAAAACAATAAAAAATATCAGTTAAACTGAATTCTCTCTATTGAGATATCAAGAAGTTTCATTTTGCTTATGATGCAATGCCCATAATCTATTTTTAGTATGTGTGTAAGAGAAATAAAATCCAAAGAAAAAATGTAATTTAAACTTCCCATTCTGGGATTGAAACTGGTTTTCATGGAGATAAAAATATATACCCTACAAAGTAAAAATTTCATCAGACTTGATATTGTTCTATGCAAAAATTTTATTCCTGATAAAAGAAAATCCCTAACCTATAATGGAAACTCTAATTTAATTATAAACTGTAGGAGTCACAAAGGTGTATCACCTTTTTTTTTTTGTTAAAAAAAAAAAAAAAAAATCGTTCCTATGTTTGTTTTTAAGTCATTATGTGACAAGGAAAATTCTGCAAAGACTATTTTACTCCACCATAAATAAGCCCCTTTGTAAATAGGTCTATCTAATCTTGTAAGTTTCAGGATAGTTCCTATTGTCTCTTTTCCCTAGCATCAATTCATTACAAAATATGGCAACCACCAAGCCTCATTTTTCATTATTTATTATGTCCAAACCCAGTGGTGGATTCTACATACATTCTCAGGCATGCAGCCACAGAGATTTATGAGTCATTGCAGCCCTATTTATGGGTGGAGTTTGGCTCAGAAGAGATTCAGGATAATGAATGAGTTGCTATGTTTGGTGTCAACCAGATACTGGGACAATGCTGCAGAAAAAGAAGAAGAAAAATAAAATTAAAATAAAAATCAACACCTACTCAGTGATAAAACATAAGATTAAATCCTGAAGACCTTCTTCCTTTTCTTTTTCTGATTGTTTAATTTTCCTCAGACACAAGCATCTGGGAATAGTGGGCTTTTCTGTTTATTTTTCAGGATGAGTGAAAAGTGAATCAGAATTCAGATTTATCTTATTACGCTGTGATTTCTGACCACAAGATTCAGACCATTGTCATGCTTCATGGAAAGGACTAGGAGTCAAGCCTCTCAGGTTTTATCCATTTCTCCATAATTGATTGGCAAATGTTTCAGTGCCGCAGTTTTGCTTGACTAAAATAGATTGTTTCTGTATGTGAAATGTAAGATTATTTATGGTGTTTGATTAGCAGGAATTTGAAACTCGCAATAAGCAATTTAGATTAAAATATGATTATCAATTGCTAGGTAACTTCCAGATGTTTAAATGTTACTTTGCATTACTGTAAAAGAGGCTGCATTTCACATTAACTTCTTCAAGTCACTCTTATTTCCTACTTTCTATTGCTATCTGTTCCATATCTTGAATGCTTCTTGACTGTAGTAGCCTTTAAGGTGTCTTGGATTTCAACCTGTCACAAATGTGTGGTGTAGAACAGCACACAGGAGAAATCTGAACATATAGGACACAAAACAATATATAACATATACATTAAAATCTTAGGCTCCCATATTAAACATAGGAGGATCAATTTGACAATCCCACTTCCCAGAAATGGTTCCAGTAAGAAATGAAGTAAGAATCAGAATTGTGACTGGAAGGGCAAAATAATATAATAAATTACTATCTTGCTATTGGGAACACTGGTGTCTATTTCTTAGTACTGGCCTCAGAACTGACATTTTTTTTTGAGCTGGTCAAAAAAGAGTTCAGGTAGTTCTGGATCAGTATTTTAACATCCCATGGTTATTTCCTCTGATTCTTCCAGGACCCATTCTTAAAGGTGCTGGTGGAATTATCCCTCACAGCATCACAACCACCTATTCCTAAAACAGGCCTCTATGGCTTCATCTGTTTGGGAACACTAGTCATTCGGTTCCTAACCTGGGGGTAATTTCCACTACAAAGTTTGTGTCTACCTAGACAGGATATGAGTCAACCCATGACCTAAAAGATCTTCATAAGGATTTAAAGTAGGAATCAATAAGCATGTATATCAAATAGAAAAAATAAAATTAAAATTAATATTAGAAATAGTGCTAAGCACAAAGAAAAATTAGTCACAGACTAGCAAGGGAAAACCTCACTAGGATGATTTATGAATCTCATCATTGTCCCTCCATCTCTATCAACCCTACTATTCTGTAACCATGGTAGAGTAGGGAGAGGGGAGGATGAGCCTGCTGTTCTGCCCTCCAACTCACAACTCCATGCTTGGCTTAAAGAGACACTACAGGCATGTGGCAACTCCTGTGAAACCCATGGTGGCTCTTGGTGTGTCCAGAAATTGACCATATTGTCTGACTTCACTCCGGGTGGGATAGTCATCTGCTGGAAGGTAAGCAAAGAGTTGGAGGACAGTAATACTTTGACTCTTTCTGCTATTCAGCAACTTTGATCTCTTTCCTATGTTTAGAAAGGAAGATGAGACTAGCTGAGTCTCTTAGTTGAGCTGCCTGAAGACACACAATGTCAATATACTTCTCCTCTTCAGTTTCCTCCCCACTGAATAGGGAGACTTGCAAAACCTTTCAAGTCAGTCAAGCACCAAGCTGCTTTTGATTCAAAAAGCAGTCCCATACTCAACACCTTTTCCTTCCTCTTCGAATCACATGGGATACCCTGATTAATTTTTCAGAAGTCTTTAGATAACATTGAAAATCAAAGTAGCTAATTAAATTTGATTATAGGTCCACATGGTGGACAAAGAGGTAGATAGATAGGGTGGACCCTAGTAGACATGTGTCAACATCAATAGGAAATCAGGGCTCTTAGTTCATCTCCTTTGTTCCCTCAAAATTAGTGAACGCCCAGGCAGTCTGCAGGGGAAAAGAGAGAAGATAAATCACCTGGCTACAGACCTTGTGAAATGCAAGCACGTTCCACACTTCTGTTTCTTAATAAAATACACACCAGTCCCCAGGAGACATTGCTAGGGAGCTGAGGAGAGAGTCATTTTTAATAGGTTCATTTCATTTATGAATGGAACACTTTCTCCATTCCTCCTCCTCCCCCTCTTTCTGACAAAACTCTCAGCTTCTTGAGATGTGAAATAGGTGAAAGAAAATACAGTTTGGGACCATTAATTATGCTTTCTTATTGAGTATATAAATTTGATGTCAAGCAGGCCAGGCTGAATGGTATATATTTATTTCAAAAATATCATCTCTGTGAGGCATTGCTGCATCATCTTATTGATTTAGGTATTTTTGTTATTGTGCTTGATGCTTTTATGAAAGGCAGGCTATTAACAAACTAAATCGAAAAACTAGTGAGTCAGACTTTTCTTGGATGATCCTGAGTGATACTTGCATGCAGCTTTAAATTGGAAAATACTGTAAAAGACTTATTTTTTTAATGGGGCAGTCTCCTCTTTACAATCTATAAACCTTATTTGTTGTAAAGAAAAAAAAAAAAAAAAAAGAAAAAACAAGATAGAATTCTCATGCTCCACTGCAAGTTGCCTATTTTCCTCTCCTATCTATAAAAATGTTAATCTTTTCATTTCAAAGGGTCACTATTTTCGACCTTGTTGGACGCTTGTATTAAAATCCTGTGTAAAACAAGGTCCTTTTAAAAGAACAACATAGAATATTTTGTGCTCATGCAAACAGGAGCCAAGAAGTATCTGTTTGCTGCTTTCTTTTCCAACACAAATCTATACAGTCAAGGCTGGGTGGATTGGGGTCAGAGAAACCAAAGGAATGAGACTGACTTTTTCTGGTGCTGCCTGGGGCTCCTCCTTTCCTTTCTCCCTCACTCTCTCCCTCTCACTGCTCACAGGTTTTGTTCTGAGCTTCATGACCAATGAAAGGCAAAAATCTAAAATAAAAACTAATAAAAACCCTAAAATTCCACTTGTTTACATTTGGAAACCATAAATTACCACATGGAAGTAGGTCACTTGAAAGACTTGGGAACCTTAATAAACATTAAAGGTCCTGATCCTGTTGCTCTTTCTTGTGTGACAAGGACAAATTGGTCAACAGTGCAGCTGTGTTGACTCCATCAATGTGTTAGCATGAGTCATGAGCAATGAGGAGTGGTCCTTGGCTTTGGAACATAGTTGCAGCTCAAAAAATCAAGGTTAATTTTCTACCCCAGTCTGTAAGCATATTGTAGTAATTTTTGTCTCTCTCTGTTTTTCAGGTTTTTTTTTTTTTGTTTTGGTTTTTTTTTTTTGGTTTTGTTGTGTTTTTTTTGTTGTTGTTGTTTTGTTTTTGTTGGTTTTTTTTTGTTTTGTTTTGTTTTTTTTTTTTTTTAATTTGGTGATACAAGTATAGGAGAACTGACTTACTGGGTCACATTGAAGTTCTGTCCATGACAGAGATCAATAAAGGATACCTAAGAAAGACTGTAGCAAGTCAGGTAGTGACTGATACTTCTTCTACATACGCTCTCAGACCTTAATAAGTTGCATCTCTGGGGGTTGTACAGTCAAATATGGAATCTTCATATTTCATAGTCTTCAGTGGATTATTCCTTCAGTATTTTTCCCTGTTACCTTTCAAAGTAATTAAACTTTCAATGTCTTCAATATTTTGTGGAATTAAGTCCCAGGGTATAACTTTGCACTCTGGGAGGAACAACTCTCTGGTCTATGTTTCAAATCCCTGTGCTCCAGCTATGATTCTCAATTAGTGTCAGCTTTGAGAAGAACCAACAAGCAAAAAGCATTTTTGTCCTATGTCTCAAAATGAGAAATTTGATGAGGTTCACAGAAAATGTCATGTGTGCAGGTTTTGACTGATAACTATCAGCTTGGATCAAAACAGAAAATACTGAAAAACAGAAAAACATTTTAAAAAGCTCAGTATCAGAAAATGAAATATCAGAAATTTCAGAAGACATGCTGGACTTACTATAAGACATCTTGCAAAAATTTGTAGGTTTTTCAGTGATCACCTTAGCGAACTTACTTTTAAAGGTTCTCAGATCCTGCCCAAAACAAGCACATATTGAATCAACAGCTGTTTGGTCTGTTTTTTTCGTACATTTTAGATGCAAGATCAGATATGGCACAAGTCTAAGCACTGAACCTTGGCCACGGACCCGAATTCTACCAGATGCCTTATGGTGCCCTCATGCACATGTTGTCCCAATGAATCATCTCAACATGGGCAGCCTTTTAACTTGTATTTTACTTTGAAGTTTCTAATGGCAGTACACTTTGAAGATACTTATTCCAGTCTTTTAGTACAGCATAGAGAGGCTTGGATTTTATATTTGCCAGTTTCATGTACTCACTAATAATCAAGATATAACCAAAGAAGTGTACTGGTTATTTCAATTAGTGTAAATATCAGACGAGAATTTTTTTCTGTGTCTTAGGGAGGTGACATAATGTGTGCTTTACTTCACAGTTCTAGTGGCTTTGGAATTTGTAAATCTGATCCAAAGTGTCATGTAAAATCATACTTCTTGCATTGGTACTACTGTGATGTCTTTGTAAATCATAAACAGAACATCAAATTAAGCCTTCTTCCAGCTCTCCTATTTTCCCACAGTAAATAGAAAAGTTACAAAGGAGAAGGTGATGTACACAAGCAGGACTGCCATTATCTGACTGATAGCTGCAGTTATCAGATCATTCCAGCTGCAAACAGACCCACCTATCTTCTGCTGAGGGAAGGGAATGCTTATTGTACCACCAGCTCTGGGCAGCTAGTGGACCCACCACCTCCTGACTGCTGGCATGATCATGAGTTCATTGATAATATTACACAGACAAACAAGCTTATAGCAAGGACAGTCAAGATTTAGAAATCTGGCTGGTTTCCAGATATACAGGATCTCCAGAGCTGTTCATTTCTGCTGATTTCCCATGGCCTGTATTGAAATGCTGTGAGAACATGTGATTTTTTACAGAGGCAGAAAAAAATTAAGTGTTACTTATTTTTCCTCATCTCACCTTCTTGTCTCCTTATCAAAAGACTTCATGATTGCATTGTCCTCTGTTCAAACTTGTAGGATTTCTGATCCTCCAGTTGGAATAATACCTTAACCTAACCAAAAAAGCAACAGATAATATAAATAATGGAGCACTAAAAAATTCTGCAATGAAAAACTGAGTCTGAGAAACAGAAATCCTGGCTGTTTGTCTGTTAAATAAATAAAAAATAAACTCTTTTGGTTTTAACATGTCCGTGCCAACCTTTTAAGGAAATCCTATCAAAACAAGGAAATGGTCAACCCAAAAGAAGAGAAGTGAGATGCACTTAAGATTTCAGATAGAGAGATACAGGTCAGAATAGTTTCACATGTACAGTGTGTACATTTCAGAAAAGATTCCTTTTCCAACAAGTATTGAAACACATTAAAGGGTGATTATAAACATTTGATTTAAATTTGGTCTCAAGCTCCTTCTGGATGCAAGGAATTCAGGGTTGTTACTTCCCTATCAAGAACCCTCCAACACCCCCAGACAGTACAAAACCCATCACTGGTTCAACCTTCTCTTCTCCCTACTGACAGATCACACCCTCTCATCCTCAAAAAGCAACATCAGTCTGAAGTTAGTTCCCTTCACTAACAGAGGACCTGTCAGGGGTTATGCTGTGGCAGCAGCAATCTGGTTTTCAGAGCAAGGGAGTCAAGGAAAAATTAAGCTTGATGCCAGCACAGTGGGGTATATAGTCTCCCTGCGTGTCTTTAAAGAGCCACCATCAACTTAAAAACTACTCTTCTGTCTGAAGCTTCCTTATCACCTGCTGTTACAAGTAGCACTGTCAAGTACCATGGCTGAGAGAAAGCATATATGTGGAGTTTTCCAGTGTATTTTTGTTTGTTTGTTTCATTAGTGTCAGTTTGCTTCTTTCTTTCATTATTGGTGTCAGGTCTAAAAGATGCTTAATTATGTCTCTGGAACAGTACAATCAATCATCGGTCCGTGTGGGTGTTCATCTCAACGGAAGAGATGCTTTTGTGTATGACTGTGGGTGAAGGGAAGGGTGAGAAAGAGAGAGAGACCGTGCAATTCAAGAAAAGGTGAAAAGAAAATAAATAACGGTCACCTTCAAAAAATTAACTGTATACACTGAGAGCATCTTTTTTAAGCAGAAGATGCAGAGGAATAGGCACACACTGAGTCTGTAGCAGACTCAGGAGAATAATCTGTCCAGAGACAATGCACTGAGGAAGTAGCTTTTGCTTCAGACTACCAGGATACAGGTTACCTTCTTCTTCTGCAAGGTAGTATTTAGGAGCCGATTCTTCTACAAAATAATACTAAGCTGTTTTATACAAGGGAGGGTTTTTTTGCTAGTAAATGGAAATTGGAGCCCAGCTGTAGTAGAGCTCTTTTAACTAACTCAATTTCATCTCCTTTGAGGTCAAATCTACTTCAGTTTTACTTGTTTTTTTTGGTTTTTTTTTTTTTTTTTTTTTCCCTTTTCCTTCTTTTTTTTTTTTTGTTTTTTTTTGTTTTCCAACTATCATTTATTTTTGAATGGCACCCTTATGTCTTGTGTATTATTTTTTTCTATCATTGAAGAAAAAAGATCACTATCTTTCCAACATCCCCTTCTGTTTTTCTGTTTGAAGATGAAAGCAATGGGTTTCACTAGCCCTAGAAGGGAAAATAATAATAGTAACAATAACAATAACTGTAACAGTAACAGTAATAGTTAGCAATACCAATAGCAATAGCAATAGTAATAGTAATAGTAATTAATAGTAATAGTAATATCATCTTCCATTTAAATAGTGCCTTTCATCCCAAAGCAGATTACAATCGTGTTGGTCCAATTTGTGCTTATAGTTACATGGCTCTACATCCAGAATAATTCTGTCAGAATAAATAGTGTCTCTCTGGACTTATCCCAGATTTCATTTCTATAAGATTTAGGTACATAGAGGTCACTACTATCCCTGCTCCAGCAGATGTTCAGCAGTCACCAGTAGCATATCAGTCCCCAGTCAACCCGTCTCTGTCTATAGATATTCTCCATCATGGCTTGAACAGGAGCACAACAGTTTATAGCTGCACAAAGCTTCAAGTTCAGTTTGTCATCCAATGGTGTCAGAAGGTTCTATAGACCTTGGACAAATTTTCTTTGATCTGACAGAATGTATAGCATAGTAATGTACATGTGTTTTACGAACCACTATATATGAATGATGGGATCGCTGCAGCCCTAGCTGAAGAGCTACACTGCTGAAGGTATGGGCACTCCCAGACCTCATCATTACATAGTAGTGCAGGTAGCAAACAAAAACATAGATAATAAATGCAAATGAAGATGTTGAATGATATGAACAAGATGCCAAGGCTAGGATAAAAAAAACCAGTTCCCCCTGCTCTGCTTCCATCTTAGAGTTACCATTTTCTTATGTCACACTGACCTTCTGGTGGCACAGTTCTTTCTTCCTATGGTTTTGAAATGTTTAGCATAAGGACAGTGCTTCTAAGTGTTACTGCAAGAAGCTAAAAGTTATATTAAAATGAAATTTCAATGCCTATATAAACTGGAGGATGAAGGAATAACTGTGTTGAAGTGTACAATTTGATTGTGCACTACCTGTTTGCAGGATGAGGCTAGGTCATGTGCCATCCCCCCATGTGCCTTAGTTTTCATAGAATAAAACTCCAGCACAAGGCATGAACAGATTGACTACACAAACTTTGCAATATGTCCCGCAGTGTGGACACTCAGGTGCAGGATGGTGTGGAGCACATCAAAATGCACTTGCTCAGCGATCTAGGCACAACTAATGTCATTATCTGAAGTCTTTTAAATTAGATTAGTTTAGTCATGCATTGCTTAAAAGGCTAATTATTTGTGGTTTTTAGTGCAACCTCTTATTGTTGTCTCTTGCACAGACCCTTGTATTTACCTCTTAAGGTGAACTCTTGCATTTGTGAGGTCTCCCAGAAATCTTACCTGAATTTTATTCATTAATTTCTCCAGGGAAGCTTGCCTGGACATCAGTCCAGGAGTGAGTTTCCTCATATTTCTGATACTTTCTACCTCAGGTCATGGTTGAAAATATCATGAGAACAAACTTTTTTTAAATTGGAGAAAAGGATGTTTGGATCAAGTTCAGTTTGAAGTTTGAAGGGTGAGGGTAAGGAGGATTTATTCTATCCAGAGAAATTAGTTTGATCACACTGAGCTGTAGACTGTACAAAATTCATAATATCATGTAGCTAGTTCTTTTATAAATAGATTGTACATTTACAAAGAGAAGGATTAAAACCATCTTCCTTAATTACAACCTATAATTCATAGCAGGATAACCTTGTAAAAGATCAAATAGTAATGGGGGCAGAAAGGGCTTAGTGTACAGCATAGAGGAATAGCAAGAGTTTGCCCTTTCCAATACACAGTCTGCAAAGAGTTATGCAGGACATGACCATTTAGAAACTCAGAGATGAAATGAGAGAGGGGACATTATTGTTGCAGGGCCTGAAGCTGTAAATGTTTATTCATGCAGCAATCAATTTTAGCTAGCTACCTCCAATGCAGACACACATACATATATGACCTCTCTGTATCAGAACAGATCTAAATAATTTATGTACTTCTCTACACAGCATCTTTATGAAGTAGGGTGTCTTTCCTTCTCCTACTCTTCTGAGTAAGTGGCTGAAGTGCAAGAAGACTACGGCTGAAATATTTTCCAGTATCAGAAAATGATTTATCTCCCCAAGATAAAAAACGGAATTTAGAATTCTCTTGTACTGGGTTATTTCTAGAATTGGGGGGTTTACTATTTGGGGGGCTTATAAACTATGTAGCATAAAATAGAGTTAAATTCACTCTGAATTGTCTTTTTGACATCTCCATGTTTGTTTGGTTTGTTTTTTTTTTTTTTTTTTTTAACTGCAGTGAGAGTGGATGCCATGGTTTAACCCCAGCTGTCAATTAAGCACCACACAGCTGTTCTCTCACTCTCCACTGTCCAGTAGGATGGGGGAGGGAATCTGAAAAAAAAAAAAAAAAAAAAAAAAAAAAGTAAAACTCGTGGGTTGAGATAAAGACAGTTTAATATGACAGAAAAGAAAGGGAGAATAATTAATAATAATAGAATGCACAAATCAAGAGATGTATAAGACAGTTGCTCACAACCTGCTGACTGGTGCCCAGCTAATTCCTGAGTCGCAGTGTCCCAAGGCCAACTCCCCGCAGTTTATATATTGTACATGTCATCATATGGTATGGAATATGCTTCTGGCTCATTTGGGTCAGCTGTCCTTTCTGTGTCTCCTCCCAGCTTCCTGTGCACCCCCCAGACTCTGCTGGCAGGGCAACATAAGAAGCTGAAAAGTCTTTGACTTAGTGTAAACACTGCTGAGCAACAACTAAAACATCCGTGTATTACCAACATTATTCTCATCCTAAATCCAAAATACAGCAGTATACCAACTACTAGGAAGAAAAATAACCTTATTCCAGCTGAAATAAAGACAGTGGACCAAATGCTCTACCTCACCATTGACTTAAATGTTTAAGGAGTTCTTCACAGCATGGATGATGTACATTTGTCTTCTTTTTGACTAAGGTTCCCACACTCTGTGTGTGTTCATTATCCAAGAGGTGAGCGTGCAAAAGTTGTGTCATTACCACCCCCAAAAAAATATCTGGTTTTGGCAGAGTAGTTCCACTGTCTTTGATGCCTATACCTCCTTTATGCAGCAGTACAATTTTGATGCAGTTTAGGTAAGGGCACATAACCCATTTGATTCAACTTCAAGTAGATAAATGACAGATTTATGTTTTGAGGCTGGTTCTTTCTCACCTGTAGAAGGTCTCACAGATCTAACCTTAAGTTAGAGTTGTAGTCAACAATTCATCTAGCATAAGGCCTAAGAGTGTGAAGTTACTACATCAAAACCCTTTGTACAGGATTCAGCAGAAGTCTCTATTGGTCTGTGTGGTACTTTGTGTTGACTGGCTGTGGACTTTTATCTGGTGGTAGGAGACAGACTTTATCAGTGCAGCAAGTTTTCCATCAGCCATCTTCCATTAGGAGATATCCCAGTCTTCCGATCTTGGACAGATTGTTGATGTGAAGCATTAATTCAAATATTTTTTCACCCTAGAGAGGGAACAGAGTTCAGATACATTCCTGGACTTAGTTCTGCCTCTTGACTAGCTCTGCTCTGCTGCCTGCTCAACATGTGCGTTTTGTAAGTCACTACATGTAAAGTCCCTGCACTGGTATCATGCAGACCTGACTCTTGGTTTATGAATTACTTTGCTGGAAAGAGGCCTGAAATTTATCAAAGATAGTCCACTGCTGAAGCTGGAAGGTCCAATGGGGTCACTTTGTACAACTTGCCTGAAGTCACACAGGAAGGCTGAAAAGAAACAGAAACTTTAACCTGTGTGTTTGACTAGCTTCTTATCCCCCAAAAGTTTATAGTCTGAAATCACTAAGATTGAGATTATTCCATAAAATAAAGATTAAGGAAACCTTCATTCTTCCCCCCCCCCCCCTTGGTTTGATGGGAATTTTTTTTTTTTTTTCCCATCACTTACAACATCTACAGTATCTGAGTGCATCTCAGTTTTGTCTCAGCTTCTCCATTTTATGTTTTTTTCTTTTGCTAACTGCTGACAATGATTCAAACCTACAATAATTTTCTTGTGAATTTATTGTTTCAAAGTAGAATGGATGAAAGGATTCCAGCTGTTTATATGCAGTATGTAACAATTACAAATTTAATTTCCAGAACCTGTCTGCAGGTGTGGTATCAGTGCCAGGAGAGTGAAGACATGTGGTTACAATGAGTTGCCTTGCAGTGAATTTTCATCCTGTAAGCCCATATACACAGCTTTCAGAAGAAACACTGACCATATACTATCATAGTAATGTACTATTGTCCAGCTTTTTTCCTGTGAGGATCCACTAGCTACAAAACATTGAAAGTGTAATGTACCAGCAAAGTAAGCTACAGGTAAAGGACAGATCTTTTATTGCTATAAGTAATCAGAGATTTTCTTACATTTGAGGTAGAAAACTTCAGTTTCATAATCCAAACTCTCTGTAGCCATTCATGTTGGGGAATCCTGTTTCTCCTTCTGGAAAGCTAATCTTTAGTTTCAGTTTATGAATAAATTAATATGATCATTTTCTTGCAGCAACACTGGCTCTAGCTTGCATAACTTCTTAACAGCCCCAGTATTCTCAACTCAATGTATTTAGTAGAGAAAAATTGTAGCTTTATTCATCCTTTATTTTCCCAGGTTAAGCCAGGTGAGTTGATTTACTTCTCTCGAAAAGAATGGATTCTTCACTCCCAAATCATTGTTCTAGTCCAATATAAACCAATTTTTCCTAACATTGTTTTCAAACCAGAATGGGGAAAACTGCTTCAAGTCACCGAATGACTTGTAAAATTGTTGTCATGCTTCCTTTGATGTTGATGATGATGATGATTATTATTATTATTATTTATTGTTGTTGTTGCTGTTGTTGCTGTTGTTGTTATTGACATCTCATGTTGATGATCAACAGCTTCTGATTGGCTAATATGCAGAGCTTATATCCCTTTGTTTCTTCCTTCTGCTGGTATTCCCAGTTCAAGAACTTTGAGCAAATACCACAAATAAGGTAATCTGTGCCTCGACACAAGACACAATACTTTCCCTAATATACTTCTTTCTAGTTTTATTACTTAATTCCTTAGTCTGCTCCTTTTCTGTAGTACCCTGATTCCCATCTGTGTTGACAGTGTCTGGCTTTGTGTCACCATCAATCTGAAATAACATACTCCTGTTTCTATGTAATGAAAAGGGAACAGTGGTTCTAGTCTATCTGATCAAGAATACTGCTCCTCTTCCCTAATAATAATAATAATAATAATTCACCAGCCAGCTCCTTATACATTTTTAGCTCCTCAGCCAACTCCTCAGCTAGTCCCCATTCCCTCTAGTGTCAGTAATAATTCTAGCATGGACCATATTAAATGTTTTTTGAACTCCAGGAAGATTAGATATATTAAATTTCACTTGTCTAGAAAATCTGTGATCTTATAATAGGATGGTACTATTTCAGTTTGGCAGTCTATCTTTGGTAAAGCCACATATTTTTGCTTTCCTATCTTTTTATCTTTTTTTTTTTTTTTTTTTTTTTTTTTTTTTTTTTTTTTTTCCTTCAAATCATATTCTAAAACTTTGTTTGCTAGTGAGTCTAGACCAATTGGTCTATAGTTTTCTAGGTCAGGGATCTAACTTCAAAAGAAGATTTTTGCTTTCATAGAGAGTGCAAGAAATTACCTCCCAGCCCAGCTAAGGAGAAACAATCTGTGCAGATAATATGAAATGAACAATTTGAAGGAAGAAGTTATTTACTGTGACACTGGTGAGGCACTGGAACAGGTTGTCCCAAGAGGTTGTAGATGCCCCATCCCTGGCAATGTCCAAGGCCACATTGTATGAGGCTTTAAGAAACCTGGTCTAGTGGAAAGTGTCCCTGCCCATGGCGGGGGTGTTGGAACTAGATGACCTTCAAGGTCCCTTCTAACCCAAACCATTATATGGTGCTATGATTCTATTAAATATATCTTCCAAGTCAAGTGATGACCTCCTCAAGTATAGGTAGTCATAAAACGCACTGTCTTCTGGGTAGTAGTTCAGCATCCTTGGCTTAGGCAGTTCATGCTGTCACTTTATAGTGCTTCTCTTCTCACTGTGTCTGGCTTCTGGATAGGGCTGCTGCTGTAATGCCTGATTCTGCCCAGGCTGATTTCAGGTAGAGAGACAAGACAAGATGAGACAAGAAAAGGGGTGGGGAAGGAATCAAAAAAGGAGATTTAAAAAAAGGAGGGAGAAGAGATGGGAGAAAAGTGTTGGAGAAAGGGACACAGAAAGTATTTAATTGAACTGTAATTGTCACTTTACAGGAGCTTTATGATCTATGCACATTGGAAATCATTTGCATTTCCTCCTCAGGACCTTTCCTAAATAACACAAATAATTTTCTTAGTTTTCCTCATGGAAGTTTTCATGTCTCATATTTGCAGCCACTCCAGATTAGACAGACTTTTAGTCACTCAACAAGAATGTTCTAGAAGATGCTTTCATCTGTCTGAAAGATGACTTAACCTTCACTTCATCAGTCAAGGCTGTTTGGCCCAACTCAGAATATCCTTAATTGTGTCTGCATCAAATTGCAAAGCTTCTGTCTTTAATATCTCCCTCTTGCCTTCCCTTTTTTTTTGTAGCTGCTTTCTAAATCTCCCCTGTTAACTTGATGACTTTTGGATCATTCGCAGTATTTAAACCTTTCAAGAACATTTTCCACATGGAAAATCCTCTTAAATTGAATACGTCATTGTATGTGACTATCCATGCTTAAAGGAACAATCAGCAGAAAAATGTCCTGTTCTCAATGCTGCCTGTGAACTGTACTTTCTTCTTCCTATTTCTTACCCCTCCTAGTTTGCTGCAATTGGTTTGTCTAAATAGTTGTTATGTTGGAAAGCAGTGGCTGGTAAATTGTCCATCAGCAAACCATAAAATGTGGTTCTGATTAGAACAAGTACATTTCAAAAAGACTGCAATGTCAGTTTGGGGTTCTTTCTACCCCTCAAATCATGACATAAATCTGATCAGGAAATGTCCCATTCTGGCAAAACCCAGGTTCCTCAAATAAATTTTCTGTCCCCTGTACTTTCTGAATTTCCTGCTTGCTTTGTGCTTCTCTACCTCAACTTTCTTTGGAAACTAAAGGAAACCCCAAGGCTTCAGACTTCCATTTTTCTTGCTCTTCTACATAGTCCTCATCACACTCATCTGAACTTACTGTTGAGAAGTCTGCTCAAAATGGGATTAGTATCTGGAACCTGTGGTTCCCTCTCCATCACTCTTCCTGCAATATGAATAGGTCCCACCACCACTTCTCATGCCAATGTCTTACGTCAAGATTTTTCCTGAGTGCCTTGGTCATGATTTAACCATGAGCTCTAATGATTACCATTTCTGCAACATTAGCAGAACAGTCCTAAAGTCTAAGTCTATTATAGTAAATTAAACACTGTCAGATTCACAAACACTTCAACTTAATCTATGTTCATGGGATGGTTTCCTCCAAAGAGTTCCCTCTCAGTAAGCAATCTCAACACAACACCTTGCTCCGAAGCGTTATGGAGCCTTTCACATGATAATTGCTCCATTCCTATTCGTTCAGTGCCAAAGAGTAATCCTGGTTATGCTTACATTAGTAGTGCAAGTGTATTGTAAAAACATTTTGAAATGTTACTCTTTTGGGATTACTGGGAGGTCACAGTAAAGGTCCAGGCAGACCATCTACTATGGTAGCCTCAAAAAGGCTATCTCAGGGTGCTGTGCCACTTTGTAATATAAATATACCTACAATTACCATTCTGCCCCTGGCTTCTGCCTCACCATTCTTCATTCCTTGTCCCCTGCTGCCTTTCTCTGGGTGAAGTTTTTAAAAAAATAAAGGCTTTATCAGCCACTAAAGAACTGCTTGTATATGTATTTTTCACTGGTCCCTTTTAGTAACCATATAGTGTTCAAAAAACATTGTGTTGATTGTTAGCTGAGCTGGTTACATTTTTTTTGCTACTTGACTGTTAAAGATGTGTGCTTGTGTATCTATCTGTATACATAAAGTAAATCTGGAAGATAAAAATCTCCATTGGAGGTGTTTTCATGTAGAAAAAATCCAGAAGAATCAGCTTTCTATTTTTAAAATAAAATATATTCAAGTTGCATGTTATTTTAACAAAATAAGTACTTTTACCTGTTTATGCTTTCTTATTTTTTTTTTCTTTTCCTCCAAAGAGATCAAATCTACTATATGCAGCCCTACTATACTCTTCCTTCGGGCACAGATGTGTTCTTCAGGCACAGAGGTGTTCTTATTGTCTTTCTACATGTTCTAATATTTCTACAAAATGGGAAGTTCATGTGACAACCACAGTTAAGTCAGTGTAAAGCCTACATTCAACCTCAAGTTCACAGTTCAACAGAAACAACATCATCTTCAAGATCCTTATTGTGTTTTGATTTTTTCTTTCATAAAACACATACTTTTCCTTGAGCAATAGCAACAGCTCTGATGATGACAATAATATCTGCAAAAGCCTTCATTATAATATGTACTTTTGCAAAGATTACACATTCACTTCAAATGTTTATGCTCAATACTTCAGCAATTATAATTAGCTAACAAATGGATATCTATAATTACAATATATATTTTTCTTCTCACATTATGGTTTTGAGAGGATTGTTGTTTGTTGTTTTTCTGGTTTTTTTGTTTGTTTGGTTTTTTTTTGTTGTTGTTGTTTTGTTGTTTTTTTTTTTTTTTTTTTTTTTTTTTACCACTCATTAGTCACTGATTTACATGTATTTTTTTACACTAGGTAGGAAATCTGGGACAAATTTCAGGTTTCCTAAATTTAGTCATTTATGTGAAATGCTCTTCTTAAGTACTTCCTTAAATATCTTAGGCACATGCATTTATAACCACTATAAATCTCTGCATAAGTAAACACACACACGTGTGTGCATTTATATAAAGTATCATATATATAATCTGAAGTCAATAAACAGGAATTCTGAACATTATATTTTTGATTAAAATAAGACCCAGTTCAACTAACTTTATACCTCCAAAGGCTGGGTGTTTGAATAATTCTTTTGGTTTGGGTTCCTGTACATTCAATGGAGAATGACTACAAAGGGCTTTTCATGCCAGGTCACTTAGGTACTGACCTCAGGCTGAGACTATGGATGTGCTGGAGAGTCTTCCCTCATTCCATTCCTCCTCATTCTGTGGAGAGGATACAGATGAATGACTCAACTAGACAGCTCATTTCTTGATAGCAAAGCTTAAGTCAGGTAGAGGTACGGTTAGGCACAAGCTTAACCTTTTAACAGGGAAGGTACACCATTATTATTATGAAGTACTCCGAGTTAGACTGTGTTATTCCACTTCTTTGTCCCAAAGCTTGAAGCTGAAGATTTTGCTCACAAAAGCAAATTGAATTGTACAAAATGTTTTAGTATTCATGGGATTTGTCTCCTTGTTTGCTGTGCAGCATCACAGGTCACAGATAAAAATCAAGGCTGCATACCCATGATTAGAGAAGTGATTTTAGTGCCCAGACACTGGGACCTACTGAAAGAAAAGACACTATAAATGTGAAGATATCACTGATAGTTATTATCAACGATAATAATACTAAATAACAATCTGAAAAAATACAAGTATTCTGGTGATGAAAAAAATATTTAGCCACTTCTCTTTTCATATTAATGAGATTTGATTTTTCAATCAGTATGGACATCACCTGTGCTCATTGCCTCCAGGTTTATCTACATGGATGGAATAGATTCTGAAAACTAGCACTTGGAGAACTTTCTCAGAAAGACATTTCCAAATGTCAGCATTTTCTATTACTTTGTCATTGACTTCTAATGTGTTTTCAGAATGATTTGGTCCCTTCTTGGGTAAAGAAGAAAAATGGAAATTGAAAAAAAACTTATATCATTCATTATTATGCAGCATCCGTGTTGCAAAACACAGTTTATAGCTAAAAACTCGCCTTCTTTTCTGCTGTGCCACTTCAAATGTCCAATGTTAAACAGAAAGTGCTATAAAAATATCTGCTCTCACTCTAAGAGATTCAAATGATTGACAATAAAGTGGAAAACTGTTAAACATGTAACCTTGGTGCGAGTTCTATGGAATATTTATTCTCCCACTGTTGTATACTTTCGTTTCTTTTGTTGTTTTATTGTGTTGTATGCTATTCAGTTGTGCCTTGCAGCATCTATGCATGAGTCAGATGCCTGCAATGGGACTCCTGGCAGAGAGCAAGCAACGGGAGACATCTCACAGACCCACAATATGTGTGCTACAGGCTGGCTCAAAACTTTAGGGACCTGTAACTGTCTATTCTGAGGAGCAGCGTGCTGTTGCACTACCTAGGAACAAACTGCAGAAATCACTGAAGGCTGGATAGGCATGTTCATTTCCTATTGCCTACTAGTCTGAGGCAGAAAGTTATCTCATAGAGCTTAGCTGCTGTTTTGTGTTTGGACAGATTCTCTGGGTGATGAGTAAGTTAAGGCTGGAGCCAAGATGGCTCTTCACTGGGTGTTATATTGGGTGAATATCTGCTATAATCTCATATACAAATGCAGACACACTAAGTAGAACAATAGGGAGGTTTTACTCTTTCTTCTCCTCAAACACACTTTCCTGTGAATTTAAATATGGCTGTTGCAGCCTAGTCCTATATAATTCAAAACACAGAGGTGACTATAAATTAAACCTGAAAGAATTATTACACTTGAAAAGGATTTTAAACATCTACTGTACTGCTTGCTGCTTGTTGTTTCTCTACCTTTATGGGAACTTTTTTCCTCTTTCCCTGATAAGACAATGAATTATTATTTTCCCCAGAAAAGAAATCTCAAAATGTAACACCCTCAGAAATAATGCATGAAATATGACATTTCCAAAGCAGAATCTTTTTCAGCTGTTATTGCAAAACTCCAGTGTGGTTCAGGAAGTGAAGGAGAAACAAAAACAAACAAATGAACGATGACAACAGCCAAGAATATAAAGTACAATAATAAAAATAAAAATAAAATAAGGATTATAAAGGAATCTGCTAAGTTTAGCTAGAATAACCAAAGAGCCTAATGCACAGACTTCACTGATGATGAGTGGACTAAGGTTTGATGGAGCTGCAACACGGATGAACTTTTTCATGTCACTTAAAATGGAAGGTTCTCATGCAAAAGACTACATCACTCTTAAACCCTTGGTAAATCTGTGCCTGTGCGCTGTCATTCCTGTGACTGGGATCATCTTTTGGTTATAAGGGATCAATCCCTCACTCTTGTAGGTAAGACTGATTTCCATTTGTGATTCACTATCTCACTGAGTGTTGTTTCTGGTGTCATTGCACTTTGAGCAATGGCCTTCAGAATTAAAGAAAAACTTACTTTAGCCAGTATGTAGTCTACTCCTCAGGTGGCCCTAGAAAACTCATCTCCCCACTGCTACAAGAAGCTGAGCTAAATCAACTAGAGATGATTTCTGGTGTGTTGTTTTTTTTTTTTTTTTTTTTTTTTTTTTTTTTTTTTTTTGTTTTGTTTTGTTTTGTTTTTTTTTTTTTTGTTTTGTTTTTTGTTTTTTTGAACACAAGGAGTAGGGAGAAGGGCAAGTCTATCCATTTGATTGTGTTATGTTGTGATGGGGGATTTTTGTTGTTGTTTCAACTTTTTTTATTATCGTTTTTTTTCCCCCTGTGTCATGGTTTAGGCCTAGCCAGCAACAAAGCTGCCTGCTCACTCCTCTCCCTTGGGTGGGATGGGGACGAGAATTGGAAGCAAAAAAAATAAAACCCTGTGGGTTGAGATAAGGGCAGTTTAATAGAATGACACAAGAAGAGAAGAGAATAAAACAATAACAAGAACTATACTAATAAAATGAATATATAAAGCAAGTGACTCAGTGCAACTGCTATCACCTGGTACCCCATGCTCAGCCCCTTTCTGAGCAGTGAAGGCCCTCTCACTGCCAGGCAGCTCCTCTAGTTATATTCCTTTGACTGGTTCAGGTTACATTTCCTGGTTGTGTCCCCTCGAGCTTTTGTGAAAATTAACCCCATTCTAGCCAAACCCAGGACACTGCTAGTTCTTTTTCTTCTCTTTTTCTTCCCCTGCTCCCGCCCGCCACCTCCTCCCCGCCCCCCCCTCCCCCTCCCCCATATTGGGGATAACATGAAGCATTCACATAGATTAATATAGTTAATGCCCAGCTTTCTTCTACAGTGATGGTGAGAGATATGTCTCTTTATGGGAGAATTCAGAGTCCAGGCAACATTCCAAATCACACTCTAGAGGATATTGTCCAATAGGCTTTTCTGTTGACTATTGAACAAAGACAGATGCCCATAAGACTAACATTAACCTTTCTGTATTTTATGTTTCCCAGCATGAAGGCTTTGTATCATATTTAAAGAATGGTACTACAAATTCTTTTTATAAACTACCTCAAGATGAAGAGGGAACATATTAAACGGCAAAAGTTTTCTTGTGGAAGAAAATCTTTGTTTCTATTTAAAGGATATGACTCTAACTTCCCATTGATGTCAAAGGAAAATAACTGTTTTTCCTCAAACAAGGGGAAATAAATGAAGTAAAATAGTCATAAGAATAGATTAATACGTGATGAAAATGCCCAGTGCAGCGCTATAATTTTCAGATCTTGATTACTTTTCTCTGACTATAAATCTGTTTCTAACTCTTGTCTTGGAAAAAACAAATGTTGGTGAGATTTCCTTTGACAAAGTCAGAACTCTGAATTCAGTTTCCTAAAACTTCTCAAGTATTAGTTTCCCAGAAAGATATTAATCCAATTTCCTGATGACAGGAAGAGTATAAATAAACAAGCTCAACCGTTTGTTTATTTTTATTTCTCTGACCATCATATTTGCATCACAGCATATGAATATTAGTGTTACAAGGACCTTCTTGCAACACTAAAAGCTAAAAAGTAGCAGGAAATTGTCCACAGAAAGGGCTGTAGACCTGAAGGCCCTGAATGTTAGTTTTCTGTTTAGTACTGAGAAGAGTTTTATTACTCAGCTTCTGTGGTGAGGAGAACCACAGCACGTGGAGCTTTAATGCAGGGCAGGTTCTCAGAAGGTGGGCTGAGTAATTCCCTCTGCTAACACAAGGCTGTCCCACACTGCCTACTTGTTCTCTTATGCAGTAAGGCTGATTCTATCAGCAGTAAAAAATCCTTATGTCACTAAAGAATTTTTCTACTACCTTTGACTTAGGGTATGACTTACACTGTCCCCATGCTCCATTTCTTTTCTCTTGATAGGTGAATTTCAGAGGAATGACAATGTGGCAGGATCACAGATAAGACCAGTTTAACCACTACACGTTTCACAGTGTGGCTTACCTAGACTTCAGTAACCAAGTCGCTCAGTATAGCTCTATCGGAGAATTAAATTATATTCTTGTCACACTGCCTTAATTTTTAAAGGCTGCCTTCTATTTCATTTGTGCATGGCTCCTTCTTCATGGGATGCAGTGTGAGATATTTTGACTGAATGTCTTGAATATGTAATACACTACTCTTGTTTAGGTTTATTGATCAGTGAATCACACTATCCCAATTGAAATATACAGTGTAATTTAATGTCATTTACTTTAAATAAGGATGGACTATACAGCTTATGAAAAGGAATACTAAAAAGACAATGATAATAACAATTTCTTAAATTTTGCTTCTTTTGGCTGCCTTCTTATTCAATTAGGAAGTGGTGTTTCTCTAATAAAATATAGAAGCCAGTAATATGATAGGAAGTCATTAATATAATATAATAACAGCCTAAGATCAAACTCATCTCCTGTCTCTGTACCTTGTCAAGTGTTTCAATATTTTATGTTGTAATGTGATGACCAGAACTGATCACTGTAATCTAAGTGTGGATCTGACTAATGCACTGTATAATCAAAGATTTTCATCTGATTTAAATTCATTTGCATTTTCTTGCTCTTATTGTAGAAAGGCACCCCTAAGATTTGGTGTGGTAAAAGATCAAGTTTCATCATAGTTTTTGTTTTGAAAGGTTGTTAAATTCCATTTTGGTCTTGAAAATTTGCATCAAATATTTAGGCTTTTTCTCTCTTTCCCACTCTCATGGATTTTCCTGCATTCTCCTGCTCACATTTCATGTATACATTAATTAAAATGTGCCTATTTGTTTCCAGGAAGACATGGAAAAAACTTGAGCATGTGCTCTTTATCTCTTTCTCTCCCACTTTTTTAATATTATCTTTGTTTTGATATTTTTTCTTTATTTTATATTTTATTATTTATTGCTATGTTTTGATTGGTAACAACAAAGGTTAATTCCAGCTAATGAGAAAAAGGAATAAAAAGATTGTGACCTATACCTTGTCCCTTTTCTCCATTATATATGAGGCCTTTAGTCAAGGCAGTATCCAGAATGAGCCTAGATAGTCCCCTTCATACTGGTGCTGTCTTGCAGATCAGCAAAGGATTCTGTTCCTTATATTGGGGTGCATGTATTACACTCTAATAAATCTCCCAGACACCCAAAATCTTTTTGGAAATCTGAAGATGACTTTTTCACATTTTCTTGAAATAATTTTCTGTTCATATCTGATTTTAACATTGTTACAACACTCGTTAAATCAAATCCAGTAACAATGGTAATCAGATTCCTTTTTAGGTTTTCTCATGCTGTGCATGACAGCTGAACAACATGTTGGGAAAGCTCTCTAACTAGCAGACTCTTCCTCTGTTTTATAGGTGAATTGCAAAGACAGAAATGAGTTGCATCCTTAAGCCCTCTACATCTATGGATGGAGTTGGGTGAGAAATATGCCACATCCCAGTTTCTCAGAACAGTGACTCAGATTTGCTGATTCCCAGATCAGAATTAAGGTGAAACAACACCAGGGGTTCTTCAATTTATAAAACTCAACTTTTATTTGTTCACAACAGATAAAAGCATGAAACTTTGTCAGTAAGCCTTGCAACTTCTGCAACAAGTGGTAAACACCATGACTTACACTGACAAACCATGAATCTTACAATGTACACCAGCAAGCCACAAAATAAACATGCCCCGTCGAACTGTAAACATGCCCTGACAAACCTTGCCATACACACAGGGATATAGGGATAGAGAATTGGAGAGAAAATGAAAGAGGAAAAGAGAGCAAGAGAGGAAGGGAGAGAGATTAAAAAAAAAAAAAAGATTTTACCAGTTCTGGTTCCAGTGTTGGTCCAGTCAGACCAGAGGTCAAGTGCCAGAGGGGTACCACTCCTGTGGCTTCATTTCACACCCTTTTATAATCCCTTATCCCTCATCTGGGTGGGTACTCAGACTCATTAGACTAATAAAGTGTCATCCACAGTCTATGCTTCTAGAATTCCTTGGCTATGGTATATGTGTAGTTTGTACTTCCAGAGTCGTCTGGAAATGGGACAGTGGGCTTGGGGGTTATTGGGGAGTTACTTCCCCCTCCCTGAAGGCATGACCAGTGTCTGGCTTTTCTTCTTTGCACATGTGTCATGAAAACAGCTTCTCTATTGGGTCTTTACAGAGTCGCCCAATACAGGGAAGTCCAACCTCAGAAAGTGCAGTCCCACCTCCATGAGACACTCTCTTCTCACCACATCTACCTGTCATTACACAGCACAGCCCCTGTGTTTCCATAGAGACCATTTCTTTTACCAAAGTTCTCTATCAGATGTTTGAGACAGTAACTATGGTTTTATTGGACCACCACAAAATAGCCTTAGATATGCTTTCAAAATACCATTACCAAATCCTTGCCATGCTGAATTGCAAGAAAAAAGTGCAAGTCACATAACTGGATTATTCAGCACCTTTAGTATCAATCAAAATATTTAACTGGATCATTTGGAAATGTTTTATTTCTACATCAAAATTTTCCTTGAGGATTTCCCTGTTCTCATCCATTTGAATTTTAAATATGTATCTTGAGTCACAAGAGAAAAGTGTCCCTCATCAGTAAGAAATCATGAGAATGTTACAATTTTTCAGTTCCAAAGTTTGTGAAAGGAATAATATAGTTCTGTTACCTTAAGTGAGGTAACTTTTAGCTAACTTGGCAAAAGGCAACTCCAGAGGGACTCTGCCTCTGATTTGGGAATCCTACAGTGCTATTCCTATAACGTGTGCTTTTGAATTTTTATCATAATACAACAGATGGAAGGTTGAATATTTTTCATAACTACATTAGCAGAAGAGCTAAATTTCATAGGTGAATTTCAGAGTATTGACAAAAATTGGAGGTCAGAATTGTTAATTGACTTGAGTTATAGCTCTGAGCAACTCATTTGAGCTGAACAGCTAAATGACCATGAAGTTAAACACTAGCATGAGTGCCTACAGCAGGACCTCAACCACATAACCTAGTAGAAGGCATTTATCTAAATCCTCAAGGGAAATTTGAAAATATTAACCATGTATATTAAATCAGCACTACTTTCCAGAGTTAACATCAGGACCACATTTTCACATAGGGATTGTAAGACCTTCATGACAAGGATCTAACAATAAAGGAATAAATTTTATACAAGGGCTAACAAATACATAAACATGTAAGAAATTAACTCCAAACATTTATAACATATAATTGAAAAATATAACCTTCCTATAGCTTATTTTTATCCACTTTTCTGAGTTTTTTAACTGAAATATCATTTTCTATTTAGTGCTCTAAAGAAGTGTAAAAAAAGCCAAATTAAATGTTTTCATTCTGTTACATTCTCTAGGACTTTTTCTTTCCGAAGTGGCAATTTCTGTGATTCTCAGTGCTAACCCAGTGGACTTAATAGCTGAGCTCCAATAAAATGACCAAGAACCCTGATATTTCTCTACTTAGTCACAATGGCACTTTCTGTTAAACAATCATTGGCTCAGTTGTGAAAAATTAGATAAATTAAAATTATTTTCTTTGCGAGGACCAAAGACTTGGCAAATAATATATTGAAGAAATTTCCTGGACATAATGGGTTACATTAATTTTCTACTGCAAAACAATTCCTTCAGCGATTTCAAACGAGGGGGAAAAAAAAATACCACAACTTGGTATTTGCACTATTTATTTCTTACTGAGAAGCAGAAACACATTTCAAAGAGGGGATTGAGGAAATCTTATCAGGAAATATTGCAAAATACTTACTGTAAAGGATTTCAGCTGATCAGTTACCCATTTGCTTTCATTTGTATGTGGTCAGGTTTAGCTACAATGGAATATAAAAAAAAAAAAAAAAAAAAAAGGCTCTTTCTTTGTTATTTTCATCTGAGTATAGCTTGCTTGTTTAGTTTAAACAAACTTTTACAAAAATCTGTCTATTCTTCATGAAACTTTTTTTCACTGCCATTGATAGTTCTGTGTCATTTTAATAAGTTGAAGAGAATTTAATTTCTGTTCAAGGGTGCAGCCCTCAACCTCTTCCTTCACAAAAGCTGATAAAAAATGCTGTTGTTCCCTGATCCCAATGGCCTCTTTTTACCCTATTTAAAATGACTGTAGTGATTACAGACCTGTTTCAATAACTCGGGGCTTTACTCACTCCTGGTATAAATTGGCATTGTTCTGTTGTAGTTAATGGAGCAATGATGACTTTGATCAGTAGAGAATTCAGCCATCAGGGAGCCCATCACTCAAGTTATCATTTAAATTGCTATTAATTGAGACCTCTGTGGGCAATCATAGTAGAGAGGCCAAGGTGTGAATGAGCAAAGGTCTGATCTCTGACCCCTTCAAGTTGTGAGCAGAAAAATGAACAGAAGCCAGACCTGGTTACACCAAGGTATATCTAGCCCAGTGTCCTGCTTCCAGAGCTGGCCAGTTCCAGCTGCCTGGAGAAGCAAATAAGATTAGGACAAACATTTTCCTGATGTGTTCCTCCAGACTTCAATGGTTCATGTGCACAGAAACTTTCTGAGACATAGATAGGCTCTGTTGTACAAGGCTCATTAGAATTTTCTTCCTTCATTTTTTTCTTTTCCATTTTAAACTTATACACACTTTTTACATGCACCACATACTACAGCACTAAATTCCCCAGATTAACTGTGGGCTTTGTAAAAAGTTGTGATACTATCCATAACTAGATACATGGAACTTACCACAATTTATCATCTCAGTTTTTTCATAGATAAATTAAAAGTTCAGTGTTTAATTGTGCATTTAAGAGAACAGATGTAAAGTTTGTTTTGTTTTGTTTTGTTTTGTTTTGTTTTGTTTTGTTTTGTTTTGTTTTGTTTTGTTTTGTTTTGTTTTGTTTTGTTTTGTTTTTAAATCAATCAAAAAAAACCTACAAAAAAAAACAACAAAACAAAATAGGTATATCAGTACCTGTGGGACCCTTAAAAATATTAGATTTTGCTAACCACTAAATTATTTGTTCCAAATTAATCCACCATCTCTGATACAGTCTAACAACTACTAAAGGTCCTTATATATTTACACTGGCAAAATGATTATTAAACTGCCTTGTTATCTAGTGCGTCAGGAGCTGCTCCAATTGCTTAGCAATTATACGGGGTTTTAAAATAAATAAACAGCTGTTTTGAGCATATCATCATTTAACCTCACACATTAACAGAGAAAATTATGTCCATCTTGAATGACTGGCCTACATGGTCAACATCAAAGGCAATCTTTATTATGTTAGAGTATACTTCAAGTGTCAGTAGTTTATGTTAGGACCTAAGAGAAACCCTGATTTGCTTTACATAATTTAACCTCCTGTTTCAGATGTTTCTCCTTGGAACAATAAAAAAAAAATATCTTTTTCTTTTTAATTTTGTACAGACATGCCAGAATTGGAAAGTGAATGTCCATTCTGAGTGATGTAAATATTATGACTGAGTGAATAAACATATAAACATTGAACGATTCAGATTGGAATTGTGAAAGTCAAAATGTCAAAAATATCTTGAAATTAAACAATCCAATAGGAATATACACTAACTTTTATACAACATTTTTTTATTGCTTTTGAAAAATACGTGGCTTTTCTTGAAGGTCATTTTGAAATGGAAATATCAGTGTAAGCTGACTGTTTCATTTACAGCACTTCAAATCAGGATATTATTTAAAATAAATAATATTGATCGAAACACATTTCCATCAAGAAACATATTCCTTCAGAATTTTTTAGTATGTTGATTATTATTACTTTTTTGGTGTATTTATTCATGTTGGTATCTGTACAACAACAATCTCTCATTTCTTATTAGACTTTTAATATGGATCTATTAACTGAGTTTACCCTAAAAAATAGAGACAACAGTGTGTTGAATGGTGTTAATTTATTTTTGATTTATGTAAGGAAAGAAGTTGTAGACTACTGCGGGATCTCTCAAAGCAGGCAGTATCATATGGAAAAACTCTCTTCACAGTTTTAAATAGAGTTCAGTTTCAGTTACTGAGTAATCCAATGCAACTTTAAAAATAAACACAGAGTCAATAAAACAATCAGGACAAAAATCAGGATATAAGTTAACAAAAGTATGGTGGGTTTTTTTGGATTGTTTCCATCCTGAGTTTTGCCACACATTTCTTTGGCAGGTCAACTATGTCCAGCAACATCCAATCTATTGCAGAGGGACGTAATTCACATTGTAATTAATTCTCCCCAGTAGCTGATGGAGAAAAAGACACTTCCAGGGAGTGAATCACCCTGTCTCTGAGCTAAATAACTGTCTGGAGACACCTGTCCGTCTTTTGTCCTGAAGACAGAGGTCAGGGTGACTAAAGTTTTATTTTAGTCTCTCAACAAAATGCATAAAATTAAGTAGAATAAATCTAGGCCACAGTTTTTGGATCCTCTTAGAACAGTTGTGGAGATGAATATCTAAAACTATACACTAATGGAAGCCATATAATTACTTTATATGATAGCCAAATGTCATCTGAGTAAGTTAGTTGATGTCTGTGGCAAAATAAGATCTTTATTTTCTATGAAGTGTTTGACATGCAAGACGATATTGCTTTACCTAAGTTATTGAGAATTCAGATAATATGATAAAACTTCCATGTGCTTTTAGATCCAGGACAGTGCATGGGAAGCAGATAGATTATAATCTGCGCAATTAGGATTTGGTATAGCTGATGTGTTATGTGATGCATGCTGTAAGAAAATACTTCCTCACAGGGTCAACAATGAGCCATGCTTAAGGTAGTTTAGCATGTTTCAGATATGAGAATATATATACAGGCAGGTCTTGGGAGACAAATCATGGTATAAAAAGAAAGTGTGGATGGGATTTAAATATCATACCAAGTTCTGGAACCTCAAAACTGTACATATTCTGCAAAACATGAACGTGTGGCTTACAGCAAATTAATGGCCACAAATCCACTGGAATTTGTATAAAAAATGATATCTGAAAGGCCAAAAAGCCAAGCCTTTTAAGGATCTGAAGGTAATAACATTGGAAAGCTTGTTTTAAGATTTTGTATTCAACCCAAGCAAACTGACAAATACTTAGCTTGGAATAACATTTTTCTCTTCAAAATTTTCATCAATATCATAAGATTAATCTCAATAGCTGATTCTATGAATACTTGAAACAAAACCAGATATTTGCACCAGGAATGTTAGAATGTAACATTTCCTTGCAAAACATTCTCATAGTTTCCTATTTTTTTCCTCTGGAAATTGTCATTCTGATAATTTGGAGAGGTTTCACTCCTCATTTAGAAAAAATCAAATTTTCAAATTAATTTGAAAAGTTTTAAAAAACATTTTTAATGTTTTGTTAGAGCTAATATTTGATATAACAAAACACTTGGATTTTCTGCTGATCTGCTATCACTATTTGCAGAACATTAATATCAAGAGAAAAATAATATTTTCAACTAGTTACCATCATACATTGTCCAAGATACATAAGAAATAGCCAGACTGGATTATAAATTAATCTAAACTAAAACTTGGGGCTACACTTCTCTTGTGGTACAGGAACAAGTTGAATAAAGTATTTTTTTAAAATACAGTTGAATTAATGTTTGAAGTTCATGCACTCTATGAAAGCAAACTCAGTGGATAGATCCATATTATAAACTACAAAGAACAGGCTTCTAAAGGGACATGAGTTAAGAAAAGTTTGATTTGAACATATAATTTTATATTGTTTGAGTCAACTGTATAACATTTACATAACTGCTTGAAATTGTCTATTTTTAAACATGGTTTTGCTATGCTCTTCCTCTCTTCTCTTTGTTTCTCTTTTTACAAGTGAAATCATTGATATTTTTAACAGTGTTGAATGCCAAAGCTCTTCTGAGAGGGAGGATTTGATGCAGTTTGGGGCTGATATTCCAAGCTTCAAGACTTCTGATCTCAGCTAAGAGGACTTTGATCTATATTCATTGATGTAAAATTAACCAACCTGAATGTGTTTTAGTTGAGCTGAAGAGTTTCTTTGAGGTGTGGGATTTTCAAAGAATTTTAAGGTCACTTACCATGCAGCTACCACTGACATACAAGTTCCTAGCTTTGGGTAAATATGAGCTTTCAGCATTTTGTTCCAGATTTACTGGAGTTCTGGCCTCTCTTACTCCAAGTACTAGAATGGCATTGGATACCACTAACACTTCCCTGTCTCTCAGGTCTTGAAGTGGAGATTAAAAGGTAACTGACAACAAAGGGTTTAAAATTCATGCTACATTGCACAAGAGAAACACCACAAGGAGACTGACTGTGTATCCAAACTTCAGTCTCATTTCAATACAAATTACAACAGCAAAAATGGACTTGTGTAGAGAATCTGCTCTTCTTCTTTCAAAGTCTGTGTGATCCAGGCACTGACCCTGCAGTGCATCACTGACAGATATTTATCTCTGAAGTCCTAAAGATGCGTCAGTTCCATATTTTCCTGCTGACATAATTTTGACATTTGCTTTATTGGGTCTGACCTCGCACTAGCCTTCATTTTATTACTCCGGCCCAACTTGAACAGAGAGCCTAATTTACAGTGGGGTCTGTCAACCTCTTTTGGAACAGTTTTCATAAGCGTAGACAACCATTGGGATTTATAGAACTAAACGACTTGGTGAAATACAAGGATCCACGTCACACAAGCTGAGAAGGAGTGATTCCTCATCTATGAGCAGAGACTGCTTTCTGTGAGACCCAAAATACATCTCTGAGGCTGTGGCTCCAGCACAAGATAACATCTGTGAAAGGATATGGAATAAAGTATGGCCCCTTATGTCACTGCAACAGCTGGGCTTCCTGCAGCTTAATTTGCCCTCTCAGCATGTTGCACTGATTATAAATACAGTGCTGCTCTTGTTGCCAGAGGCCATGACATATCGCTTGGCACTCTGCAACCCTCAGAACAAATTTTTCCCTTTCCCTGTTCACCTCAGTCAATCACGGCTTCAGAAAGCAGCCCTCTGCCACCCAGCATAGGATTACATGTCATTTATAATTTTACTCGCTTCAAAAAGCTAATGCTTAAGTTAATAAAGTGGAAAGATAGCAAGTACAGTGTCCTGACCAGGAGAGGCAGATTGAAGTTTTTGTTATTATTATTTGGGTTGTGGGGTACGGAAGGGGTGAGAAAAAGGGAGACATAAAAATAAAGAGCTAATAGCCTCTCTGGTGTCAAGAAGAAAGAGAAAAGGAAGCAGCTCTTCAGCAAGACATAAAATATTAATATATCTCATTGGAAAAACGATATTTTGTTTTTATTTTATTCATTTAAAAATATATATGCATTTCTAAGCATAAAGTTTATGCAAGTGAAAGCTTTCTGCTGGGTGTTTTAATCACATGAGAATTCAGAGAATTTCCTGCACTTGTTTTCATTTACCTATGAAATGGTTGCATAAAGTTTAAAAAGAATAGACACTTTTATAATTTCAATCTGATTGAACTGAGAAACTTACAGTTTGTGTGAGTATATGTTGTAGGGACCGGAGTTTTAGTAAATTTGCTGGAATATCCTTTCTTCACAAATCAGATTAACAGATTTAAGGTACTGCAATTCAATCTCTGACAATACTTAAAATTTGAATGTTTAGAGGCAAGGGGAATTGCTTTCAGTTATACAAGGAGAAAAAAATTCTTTTCCAAAAACCAACTGATTTAAGTATCATTGGATCAGGTTCACAGTGAATGAAAATTAACAAAACTGTTAATCATATATCAAGACAAATTCCTTATTGAATCAGTAAACGTTATTAGACAACTGAAATAGGATCTTAAACCCAGCAGTAGAAGCTGCAAATAGCAATTATAAACAAACAAAATAATACAATTAACCCTCGAAAATAAGTCCTTATTTTGTCTGCTAGCTAAAAGTACAGAAGAACTTTATTTTCTGATTTTTTAAAAAATCTATTTATGTACATGCTTTAATCCATAGTGGGCCTAAAACGTCTGAATGTCAATGGGCTGTAAATATGTGGGGTTAGAGTAGGTATGTACTTCAACGGTTTTAACATCAATATCTATGCTTAAGTGCTTTGCTGATCTGACAAACCATATCATGTCAACTTATCATTTATTTTCTGATGCAGACCCTGTAGGAATATGAAATAAACTGTGTTCTATCAAGCTTACCAAAAGAATAGAAAGTAAAATACTGCATATTTTGTCC
Organism: Tyto alba; assembly: GCF_018691265.1. Taxonomy (NCBI): domain Eukaryota; kingdom Metazoa; phylum Chordata; class Aves; order Strigiformes; family Tytonidae; genus Tyto; species Tyto alba. Next base: position 11,291,906 of record NW_024881318.1, read on the forward strand.
ACGTTGAATCTCCTTATTCACACATATTGTTTTTCACTAATGAATGAAAAATATGTAAACTTATGTTTGGAAAATTGTAAAGACTGTGTATTGAGTTCATACATGTTGTACAAAAGGTTGATTCAATGGTAACATCTATCCAGACTTAAAAATATATCTTTATATGCAACATGTAATAACAAGCTATTATTTGTACTGCACAGCTATTGACAAAAATGCTATGTGGCTAAATAAAGCAGAGTGTCCAGAGCATTGTTTAGAGGAAAACACAGACATTCAAAATAAGACTCTCCAGAAAATATAAGTTAATGGAGGTCTTTTTCAAGACTTTTGGAATTTCAGCTAGGTAGTTTTGATTGGGGCATTCAGAAGGGAAGGGTAGTTGATATGGAAGGCAAATGTCAGCAGTTTCACTCAGCTATGGTCTACTACAATAGAAACATTAGAGAAATTAGTAGCCTGTTTATCATTTAGATGTTTGGTGTGAATGGAGTGACTAAACAAGCTTGAGTCCATTCATGCCGTTGCATAAGTTTTGAGTACCCATCACTGACTTTTAGTGTTACAAAACCTGGAGAATTGTAATCTATTGTTACATGTACTGTAAAGGTGGTTAACAGTTTCAATTTGCACATTTCAGACTTAGTTAACTGATTGTCCCTCTAAATTCTTAATATAACTCAAATTTACAAATAAACCTACTCTTCTCAGTAGGTATTTTAATAGTGAAATGTGCTCTCTTCCTCAGAAAACATCTTTTCTCTGCAAGCAAAAGTTCTTGCAGAGTGCACTTAGCAGACTGCAGAATGCCTTGGTTTTACCAGGTTTTGTCGGGGAATAACATTTACAGAAACTTCTTGAGATACAAAGCCTTTGGCATAGCCCCAAGCCCTGATTTCCCTGGTTTTGAGTAGCTATATCTCCATACCTCTCACCTGTAGATGAAAACTCTAGCCACCATATCAACACTGCCAAAGACTGAACTACTCATGTGCAACTGAGCAGCTTCAACCAGAGAGACAGCAGTTTGTGCTATTGACAAGTGATGGCAAGAGAACATGGCCTAAAAGCACCATGTCTCTCAAGTATGTAACTGTCCTTAGTCCTGGATTATTGGATAATCCAGAATTACATATTTTTCCTTTTATTTTGATTTGATTACTCTTTAATGGTTTGTTCATTGGCTATTTTATTTTCAGTAACAGATCAAGGAGTTTTATTTTACATCTACAGTGAAATGAAAACAAATTGAGAAATATTTGTTTTTCCTTCTTCTTTTAAAAAACATAATTCTTGTTTACAAATACTTGTATCAGGGCATGATTGTTCTCTTACTTGACTGAGAGCTATACTTGAGCAAAACTTCCTCACATGTTAATTGTGTTCTGTTAATTCTGCTTGGGGCTGTCCCAAAGTATAGGAAGTTGTGATATCCTTTAAAACCTCTCACGTAGAAAACTAAACCAATTTTGAATAAAGATTCCACTGATATTTACATTTATACTTTTATTTTCTGAAACAAATACTGAACAATTTTAAAAAATCTTGTGTACTGTACCTTTTGCACCTCCCTTACTGCATTCAATAAAAGTAGACAGGTTAGTTTCACTTTCTGGTTCCTAGTGATGATGGGTACATAAAGCATTTTTATTTTCTTAATCTTATATAAAAAACACTGGCCTATGAACTCTAATTTAAAATTAGCAGTACTACTTTAACGTTACCTGAACTTATGACATACAAATAACTACACTGGAACAGAACAAGAAACCACTTAGCTTAGTATCCCATCTCACATATGTAGAATAGTCGAGTCCTAAGAAAGATTCCAGATGTAAAATAAATATATTGTGATACTATGAAGAATATTCTTATAGCTTCAATGTTTTTCAGCAAAAAAACTTTCTTCCCTAGAGCTTGTGTGTTTGCATCTAACAAATTTCAGTGAATTTCTGTTCCATGACCATGTCCAATCATTTTTGTAATACACATAAAATTGCAATAATCACTGCATCTTGACAAGTCTTTCCACATACCTCTCTCTTACCATTGAATGAATCACCCTGTCCATATGTCTATTTCTCTCCATTAACTAAAACTAGATCCAGGACAATTAATTTCAGTGAGATGCCAGAAATTTTAATCAAGTGAATGTAAACGGACTGAATTATTCCCCATATGACAGATTGAGTATTATACAGAAGTATCCAGAAGTATCTTATCCCAATACTTATCCAGTACTTATCCAGATACTTATCTAGTATTTATTTGGAAGTATCTATCCAGAAGTCTTATCCAGAAATATCCAGAACTCCAAACAATACATTAACTATTATTTGTGATAGCTAGTCTATATACACCATCTAAAACATGACTGTATTCTTAGGTATTTTAAAATGGATGAGGAAAATATCACATATTTTTGCCAAAGGAATATACAGGAATGCAATTATTGTCAATGAAGAAACTTTGTATTTAAATCTTGGCAGATGGATGTAACTTACATCATTAATTCATGTTGAAAGAGGGAGATATTGATGTGGTAAAAGTAGTTTAATTAAAGATTGTCCTATGTTAGTCAAAACAGTCTTAATTATGTTGAATTGGAAAAATATTGCATTTACTGGCACAAGTTTGGGACAACTGTCTGAGGGATACATTTGAAAGCATTTTGCTGACTCAGTCTTTCAAAACACTTCTTAGGGTAATCTCATTATACAGTATAGCTTTTGCAATTAATAGATTTTCTAGGATTATCAAGAGGGTTTTAAAGCAATGTAAATGAAGGAAAATGGTATTGTGACAACCAAGTTGCACATACTTAAATATTAAAACCAGCTTGTAGGCTCCTTAATATGACAAATCCCTTCACAAACAGTCATGCAAGGAATACATCATTTAGCTGTATATCTATTAAGTGCATCATCTAAAGACAACATTTAGGACACCTAATTCAGGTATTTAATTTGTACCTAAATTTTAAAAATCTTAAAGTAGTCATGGTTACTGTAGATCTCTTGTTTAAATGTGTGAATCTATGTATAATGAAGAACCCAAGCCAAAGCTAATTTACAATAGAAGAAAAAAATATTTCACTTTCATTAATTTAATACATGATCTTAACATAATAGATTATATAACATGATTTGTTGACCTGAACATTAGCAATCTTCAAGGTACTAAAGTTTATGAACTTTCTACATTGAATTTTGTGTAGTATCTTTCTAGTTATCTATAAACTACTCTGAAATCAAGAAAAAGAGAGTTTTTTTCAAATGATTATTGACAGAAATTTCAAATCTGACATTGGAACTATTTAAGCATATTGTGCATTGTCCATCAAGAGTCAGATTCCAAAATACAGAAACTGAAAAATGAGAGATTTATAATAAGTCATCTAACTTAAATCAGGATGTGAAAGTCTGACTTTTATTTTCTTTTTAATGTTTTAATATAAAAATTATAGAAATAGGGAAATATATGGTAAAAATATGTAATGGTAGTTAAATAATGTAGACCACAGATAAGGGAATTCAAAGAAAAATCCTGTTGACTAATGGAGATTATGAAAGAAGAAAATATTTTAAAATATAATATGAACAAAAAAGAATGTCTGCTAGCTGCAGATGGTGAAAATATAAATAGGGACTCAGAAAAAGCAGAAATATACAGTATATATTTCTGTTCTGCATTTGGAAAGAAGTAGGTAGGGGTATCCATCCCATATGATACTGTGGATAAAATATAAAGTTTACCATCTGTAACAAAGGGAGATGTGAGGCACATCTAAGGGCTGAGAAATAGCTTTACAGATTGAGGCATAAACAGATCAGTTTAAACATCTTGTGAGAATTTTTTTAAAAAAAGGAACTTCACCTTTATCTAAAATCACTTACATAAGGAAAAGTGTAAGTTACTCAAGGGTCTTTCATTCTTACTAACCAAAGCATAACAGAAGTCAACTAAACAGAGAAATTAACAAAGTTCAGCACTGGGAAAGAATCTACTTTCTCAGAAGGGAGAATAATTAAACAGAGAATTGCATGCAATGAGACAGTTAGTATTTAAAAGCCATTGAATTTATTTCTAACACAGGCAATTTAATTCTTGTTGACAGGAGAAATGCCCTGAACCATATGCTGTGGGATAAGGGTTAGATGTGATCCTGGGATGTTCTGGTAGATCTTCCTGTTTTGACATCTTTCAAGTATCTTCAGAGATTTTACTTCCCTCAGAGAATGTTACGTGCTAGTTAAGAGTTTTTTACTTGAGGACTGAAGTCCAACATGGAAGAAGTACAGGATATACTGGGAACCTTGAGTTGGTGTCCTAATGGTCCCTTCTGGTAAAATACAGGATGCAGGCCCTTTCTGGTTTGGGAATTTTTCAGGATGCTAAGTTATAAACAGAGTCCTGTTTTCTGGAGCAGTATGGTGTACATAGTAATGCTTCTCAGGGGATTGCAGAGAAGGGGTGAGATTTGATTCTAAACATTTCTTCACATGCAGACAAGTTATGCAAACATATACCTCTTTAGAGTGTGTCTTTAATATGTACACACTCCCTGAAAATATTAGTTAGGGATAAGCATTCATTGTTTATGCTAACGTTAAGAGAATTGCTGTATTAGAAGATACCTATCATTTTTATTTTTAAAATATGAAGAAAAAAAAAAAAAGAAATAAAAGAAAATGAAAAAAAAAAAAACAAAGCACTTATCAAAGTCACCGTGCTGGTTGGATTCTTTTAAATCCCTTAAGGGTTTGGATATATTAGTCTGGTGGTGGTGTTGTTTTCTGGGCCTGCATTAATTTGATCCATTCTTTTAGAACATGTGTATAACACTACAAAAAAGTATTATTGGTTTATAAATTACACTTGTTGTTTCAGGGCGATAAACAGAATGATGAATGCAGTCTTTGCTCAATCACCTTTTTATTCATGAAAGGCAAAACCATGGATTCTAAAAACATTTATCTACATCAGGAGTAAGCCATAAACCTTTCAAAAATGCTCCCAGTAATCCAGGAAAGAGCTGCTGATTACTGTCATAACAAAGAAGATTCAATAATGCTAAAGACTTTTTTTATGATAATCAATAACCTGGCGGAAGCTTCTTGAATCTTAACGAATCTCCCAGATGTAGCCCCCTTCTTGCAAAACCAGAAATGGTTAGTGTGTGTTCGTGAGAATACTTGAGCCCATCAGATTAATCATGGAAAGATGGACATGTTTCCATGAATGAGAGCTTCATGCTAGTGGCAGATGAGCCTGAAAATGTTTCTAATTTCAAAGTTGAGAAGTCAGCCTGTTTCTTACTTAAGTGGTTTTTGCTTACTGTCTCCTGGACTTCTGGGGGCAGATTCAGAAATCAATCTAGAAAAGAGTAAAGTTAAATACATGATCTTTAGACCCTAAGATGAGTATCATACTATGTGGCCTAAGTTTCTAGTTTTGCTGTAAATTATCAGTTTGAGTTGGGATTCAACATTTTTCTAACTCTGAGATATCCTCCCTGGCTGTATGTCCAGGCTGAGATATATTTTGGCTGACTCAGCTGTATACGACTGGGCAGTTCAAGTCAATGAAAAGGGATGGGAGTGTTCTTTCCAGGGGACATTTGTCCACCTGTCTTGGATAAATATTTTAGGAAGTAATGAGTAATCTTCTTGATGGCCCTACTGATGAAAGATGTAACAAAATTCTAGTTTATGATCTATACTTTTTAGATGGTGAAAGTCATGCAATATTAAACCTGTTCATGGTGTGCCTATTGTGGCCTCAACAACATTCAGATAAAAAAGAATGCTCTCATATATCCAATGAGATACTGAAAGGGTTTAAACCTATCTATATTCATATCAAAATGATGGAGGAATCAGGATTAGAGTGAAGAAAACAGACAAGCCAGAGCAAACTATTTCAACTCACTAATGCTAAAATATCAAAATAAAATTGATTTTTGAATGCAAGTAATCTTAACTTTCTGATTCATCTGTATCTACATACAGAGATAAAACTCAGTTTAATATAAAATATACAATGAAATACCACAGTTTCCACTCCATATAGAAATTTTAACTTTTATAGATCTGATTACACAAACTAGTATCATCTCTAGACGTAATGTTGTGATGTTGTGTATCTTGATATTTAGCTTATGTTTCCCATTTGCTTATTTCAATTTTTTTTTTTATTTCCTTTTTTTTTTTTTTTTTCCCGATTAGTATGTTAAATCTGAACTGCAAAATTGTCATGAAAATATAACAAATCTGAAATAAGCCTACCCTTCTCTAGGTAGTATTTGTGGGGATAATAAATGTTCCTAGCCAACCTAATACATGTTACCATCATAAATGTTAACATCATCACTCTGAATTTAATCAAAGTCCAAGGACAAGATGTTATTTTATATTTTTTTTCCATTCTTCCAGTATTTCTAGATTATTATGGCCTTCCTCTGGTTTTCTTTGATTCAGATGGGAACATTTATCTCTGCAGAATCTTCCTAAATACAAGCAAATAGGTCTTCAGTCTGCAAAGAATGTGTTACAACTAGTACCCAAAATCCTTATCCTGTATGGTGATTCCCATGTTCTTATGTGAAAATTTAGACTAATGCACATAACTTGTCTGTCAAATGGAGCCACAAAATTTGAGGACTCAACTTCATGTCTATTTTACATGAAGAGATAAATTACTGGTATGAAAGAGACTAAATTTGGGGAATAATTCTGTTTTTTACATTTTTCCACAGAGAAACATCTTGACTGATTAATTGTTTAATTGGTTGTTTTGTTTTGCTTTGTTTTTCTAGGAAAGGTGTCATTACTGATGGTGTCTTTTCCACCTCCATGCCTCAGGCTTATCTCTGCAAACTTTATGCTTATTTTTAAAAATTTGAAGAAAAAAAGTATCCTCTTCAGTTCTTTTTATGTTTTTCAATTAACTACATGCCTATTAGCCAAGTGAACAGACAAGGATCTTTACACTGTTCTTGCCATATCTGAAAATCTGTATTTATCTTGTAACACTTGTATAAGTAGAGAATTGTTGTTAATGTTATACTACACATGGAGAACAGAAAGGACATAAGTGTTTTGTCAATGTCCACTGAGTGATGGAGACTGAAAAATAAATTACTACAGAACCCAATCCATTAATAAACACCCTTGAAAAAAACCCCATCAACAAAATAACAAACAATCCAAATGAAAAAAAAAAAAAACAACTGGGACTTACATTTCCTAGGATTTTGGTTCTACTTGAGTTGAACCATAATTCCTTTTCTTTAAAAAGAGAAAAAAAATTCTTAGAAGTACCAAAACTGTAACAATTATTAAGAATTATTTAGAAACAGTGAGATTGACATGAATATTATTTTTTTTTCAATGAAACCAGAATGGAAAATTGCAGTCCCTGTCTCTAGGATAGGCCTTCCAGAAACACATCCAGGATTCCTTCCAAATCCTGATGTGGGCTTTGTTGATATGCAAAGAATATGATACCTGGAAAAAAAATATTTTTAGCTAAATAAAATACCTTTGTCCACTATTTTTTGAATATGACCATAGAGAAATAAAGCTGATTCATCTGAAATCCACAGTTAAAGGCTAACTGATATATCAGAATTACTGAAGTCATAGAGTCCCATCTAGAGTTACTGTCTGACTGAATCTTGCCAGATCTCTTAATGTGATATATACTACAACCTTATATGTCTAACCAATTTCCTTACGTGTAAAGGAACATCTGCCATTTTACTTTTCCCCACTAAATTTCCCATGAGGCTCCAGCAAAAAATATTAATTAAAAAAAAAAAAAAAATAGGGCCTTCTAGTAGGCCACTAAACCAAATCTGATTAGAATGCTAAACATATATCTCATAATTCATTTTTTTTGAAATGTTAGTGTATCTCTGGCATAAGAAACTTAAATGGTCTCATTACTTACTCTTTAGCAGTAAATAAATTATCAGCAGTATGAAATTGAATGCTAGACTGGTTAGTTATTTCATCCTGCTCATCATGTATCTAATAGTGCCTACTCAATATAGCTCATGCTCAGTGTATTTTCTGTTCTCTTAAAGGTGAGAATATAATAATAAATTGTATGTTTTTATGAATTAAGCTGTCTTTGAAATTAGCTGTTTCATCCATTTGAATATACCAAAGCAAATTTATGATGATTAATTGTATTACCATGAACAACAAAGCATGTAATAATGATTTGCTACTTATTATAAAGCTTTGCCAATATTTTGTAAGCCCAAGCGACATGATATGCAAGAAATCCAATGAAACCCTCTTAAACAAACAAAGAATAAGAAGAAGAAAGGACAGGTCTTGCAATGATAAACATTTCTAAGGACAAACAGAGGCCATAGGATCTCTTCTTCCTATGTTAAAACTTCACCAGCTTAGTTCCCACTAATCTTAAGCAAGCGAGAAGAGGAAATCTGACAGGAATTGCTCTACATTTTCACTCAATATTCAAGCTGTTATTCAAACAGTATCTTACCAAGTTACTACCTTACTCCACTTTTTTTACTCTTTATTACTGTTTTTTGTGTTTGTTTTTGTTTTGTTTTTTTTTTTCCTTGCCTTAAGGTGAGCATTAGGACTATTTTCTTTCTAATATATTCCTGTTTGAACTTCCTTTGAAATTATTTATTAAAAATGTATTAAAGCATGAGAAGCCAAATAAATATCTGCTTCAAAACTTCAATATGATTCAGTAAATTTGTATCCAACTCAATAAATACTACATAAGTGAAAAAAAAAAAAAAAATCAACCAATCATGCTGTCCTTATTTGGAGACTACTCAATTGAGTAGTTACTCATTCGCAGTTAGGACAGAAAAATATTTTCTTTCTGACTTGACAGGCATGAGGCTTTGAAACTGGAGTGACCTCCCTTTCCTGCCCTTGTCAAATAAATATGTAAGAGGAAACAGTTTAGCAAAATTTTCAGCTTATGTTCTAAAAACTTACAGTTCGGAAAATATCCTGCTAGAAGGCCTCCTTTGCAGCTGAGAACCTTTTTCACTTAAAAGATTTATTCAGAGTCATAATATATCATTACAAAGAATACATTACAGTTCTTTAGGTAAAGCTTACTGTTATATTTCAGGGAAGTAAGGTGAGCCAGAAAATCATTGTGGTGTAAAAGGAAAACGTCAACTGCTGTGACTGTTCTGGATGGATGACTGTCATATTTAAAGAGTGTTTATCAACTCAGCTGTTCAGATGGGATGTGAATGCCTTAAGGGGATGAAATTTCTATATTGTTTCCTTAGTTTTCCTTGTAGGTAGTCTTAGACCTGTACTACTGATTTGACTGTGCAATCTATATTGAAGAAAATCTGATGTGAACTTCTTGCAGTATGGGAAATTATTAGAAAAGGAAGAGAGAAAGAGAGAACGAGAGAGAGAGAGAAAGAAAGAAAGAGAGAAAGAGAGAAAGAGAGAGAGAAAGAGAAAAAGAGAGAGAGAAAGAGAGAAAGAAAGAGAGAAAGAGAGAAAGAGAGAAAGAAAGAGAGAAGAGAGGAAGAAAGAGAGAAAGAAAGAGGGAAAGAAAGAGGGAAAGAGAGAAAAAGAAAGAGAGAAAGAAAGAAGGAAGAAAAAGAGAGGGGAGGAGAAAGGAAAGGAGAGAGAAAAAGGAAAAGAAGAAAAAAAGAAAAAAAAAGGAAAGGTAAGGGAAAGGAAAGCAGAGAAAGAACATTTTTTACAGATCATAGTAGCTAAGATGTCAAGGGAACAAACACAAAGGTCAAACCAGAGTAAACAAGCCTATTTATTAAAACTGAAGAGAAAAAGAATAAAATAAATTGGGGGAGGGGAAAGGACTTCTGTTTTGTTTTTTGTTGTTGTTGTTGTTGTTGTTGTTGTTGTTGTTTGTTTGTTTGTTTGTTTTTGTTTTTTTTTTTTTTTTTTTTTTTTTCCTATGGAACTGAATGAAAAACCTATCCCATCATATCTGCAGATCCTAGGCTAATGAATTTTACTGTACCCTACCTTTTGTCAGCTTATGCACTTGAGATAAAGCCTTCTGAACAGAAAGACAAGTCAGTCGCAAAGGGAATACTGGCTTTCTGTGGTAGTGTCTAGCCTTGGTCAAACAAAAATGTATTGTAGTTTAGAGAGATAGAGTAGACATGATAATGCAGAGTCACCTTCTGTGTGGGAAGTACAGAACTCTCAGAAAGATTAAAAGAGAGGGAAAGAGAGAAAGGGAAATAGGGAGAGATTACTTGTGGATGAAGTAGAACAAATTGGAGGTTCATAATCTGCCCCTGGAATGTTTTTTCTAGGAACCATAAAACAATCAAGTAGTCACCAAGAGTGTCCATTCATGTCTGGAATACCCGGCTCAGGAATTATTTAGCCTACTGGTCTCTGATCCACACCTTTGTATTATCATGTCTGCTCCAGGGATGTCATATCAGTCTTTAGTGTGGCACCTCAGGGAAATATCTCTCATTATTTCTCATGTAGGTTATTTTCATTTACAAATAAATAAATAAATGAATATGTTTTCTTTTTAACTAGATTAAACTAGAGATGTCAAAGAACTGAAGTGGAGCAACCAATATCTATATTTTTTGAACAAATAGAGAACTAGATTTACTTTATTTCAAAGAACACAATTCTATTGGCTCCTGAAATCATATTCATTTACGCAACGATGTATTTGGTCTTGATTTTATTTTGACAACCTTTTTCTTTTGCCTTTTAATTCTGTTATACCCCAACACTCTCTAAATGCATAGCAGAGATCAATACTAAGCAAAATTTAACAATCTTGCTCTCTGTTTCCCACTTCCTTACTTATTTTATGAAATACATAATAACTTATTTATTTTCAAATTAAATATCCTTCATTATTCTGCTGTGGAAATCCCCTGGACTATGGCTACTCTCTACTTTAACAATAAAGAATAAAGCTTGGCACTCATATCTATATTTTGTTTCTTATCTTTTCAAAAATTATCTGTATTTTATTAGACATATCATTTGTGAATGGTTTTCCTTCACCAGCTATATATTGATATTATCCTGCTCAAAAACTTTAATTCTTTAATAACTGTGAATTACATTGAGAATCTACAGTGAAGCTGTGTCCATGTGTACGTAACATTCAGAATATGTACAGATGTTCAAAAAACAATCAGGTTTCAAGGGATTACTGAACTACTGTTTGTGTGATGGGGTGGAATGACTGGATATGCTCTGCAACTACAACACAAACATGTTTCCCTTAGTTAGCCTAATGGAAAAAAAGGGAAACATAAAGCTAAACTTTGGTTGGATGATAGAAGAACTTATTTAGAAAAAAGAAAAGGAGTATCAAGATTAGGATTTTGAATAACTTTATCTAAAATTTGGTTCTGCCAAAGTTTTTTTTTTTTTTTTTTTTCATATTTTAGACAAATGAATCTGTCCTTTAGCTTTCCACCCAGAGGCAGTTAAGCTTTTTGCAAGGTAAATCAATTAATTCATGAAGAATGCTCAGGTAGTGTAATCAACATATGAAAAGAGATAAGTTTTTCTAGTCTTTTTGGACAGAGAGAAATGTTGTCGTATCTTTCTGTTGACTTTCGATTGACTTTGGAGCAGGTCAATAATCAGCTCTGTTCAAATAATGAAAAGGTTTCTCTATAAATAATTAGAAAGGAGAACAACCCTCACAGATGTAGAAAAATCTTCAAATTACATTCACCTTCACTATTAATAGTTTGTGGGTTTTTTTCCCTCATACTGTTTTTTGCAATTTTTTGGTAGGATGTCTCATAAATTGTGGGTAAGGTGATCAGACAGGGAGTTCTCCCTCTACTCCAAATTCCTGCTGGCAAATGTTATCTTGAGTTTATTCTATTTGAAGTTAATCTTTTATTATTTAGTTCTTAACTCTTCCTTAAATTTTGTAGATACTTTACCATCTTCAGACAGCTGCAAATTCCTAAATATCCCTATTTAATAATAGAATGTTAATAATTTCATTTTCTGATATTTTACAGCCCACTACCTCTAAGTGCTGGAGTCCAACAAATTTTTTATCATAGATTCAAGGCAGGCAGTGTCTGTTTCCTGAGTAACAGCTATTACTGGCAAAAGGTTGTCCTTCCCAGAGTAAGTAATGACCTCCTTATATCACTCACTCTATACACTGTTGCTATAAAACTCCACATCCACACTGCATCAACAGAGCCTATTTTCTCTGTCTTGAGTCTATATAATAAGATTTTAAATTAGAGAACTTTAATTTAATCATTTAACTGTTGAAACCATTATGCAGCTGACTGCCTGCCATTCCTCTGATAAAAGATAGAACTTACATATATGCTTTAACTCCAAGAAAAAACAAAGACAAAATTAAAGAATGTACCAAAAATTAGAAAAAGCAGTCATCCATCTGTTCCCAGAAAAGACATCTACCTTTTCTAAGTAAATATCTCCAGTATCTTGTGTGCCAGGAAATTATTGTAAGTTATAAGGTAAGGATATTATGATTCAGTATTATTTAGTATTTGTCCTCTAACATATTCCTCATGCCTCAGGAATGTAATAGAACCAGAAAACTAGCTATTAGCTGTAAAAAAATCATCCCAGAAAAGACAGTCTGTTCTCTCATGGAATTACTGACTACATGTCAAAAGTTTCCAGCATCATAACAATTTGGACTACAGCCCTGACTGAAAATATTCAATGCCTCTTAAAAGATAATGTTAAGAAAACTGTGGGTTTTGGCCCAGCACATAATGGCCTGAAAGACAATCAAAAAACTTGAGTAAGTCACCATGTGGGATTTGGTAGGAGATTCAAATATCTGTGAGACTTATGTTAGACTGGTATTATGTTATACTGGTAGACAACACTCCCAGTGTTGTCACTGGACATTTAGTCATGAAGGTACAGTTCAACTATTGTAAATGACTAGTGACATTTTAGATATCCTACTGATACTTCAGAAAAAACAGTTCTTCAAGAGGGCCTGTATTTTGTCTTCTAACCCTGAACTGGTGTTGTGGGTAGTCTGCAGTTATGACACCAGATGCCTGTATGTGAACTAAACAGTTTACACAGGTAACTGTTTGTTCAATGAACTTGATGTCTAACCAGAACACAGGAAGAAGTTTCTGTGGGATGTCTCCATAGATGTATAGACTATATTGTGTCTTCAAGACTAGACTCAATGGCAGAGTGTCTATTGGGTGTATATAACCAGGACATGTATAGATATTTATATGCAGAAACTTAAATTTAAGTCTTTGAATCTGGATTGGAATATTACCCAAGAAATATTTTATTTTCTACCAAGGTTAGATTAGGTTGGCTAGCCCAATTAGACAAAGATTTTTTTTAGGGAAAGAATGTTTTCAAAGGGAATTTTTTTAGGTTTGTTTTGTTTTGTTTTGTTTTGTTTTTGTTCTTTATATATATATATATATATATATATATATATATATATATATATATATATATATATATATATATATATATATATATATATATATATATATATCCCTTTCTGCAGCATGGAAGATGCTTATTTCCATCTTTGAGTGTTTCTGAATATTATTAAAAAAAGGAAAAAAATTCATTAGCTGCTAATGCAGCATCTCTCCATTTCCGTAGGAGAAATTAGTCAATGCAGAAAAATAAATTGTAACAGAATTAGACAATAAATCACCTGTCCTTATCCAATCAATATTAATTCTTAAGTAACTATGCGGATCTTGAAAATCCAGCTGAAAGGCTAGCCAGGCTGAGCTCCTTCATGCCAAGAACAAAGAAAAATCCAAATAAGTAGTTTAAATAAAAAGATTCAAGTTGTGACAATTCCTTTCACTGAAACTGAAATAAAATCAAGTTATCTGTCTGTAACGGTCTGTAATGGAACTTACTCTACATAATTTAGGCACCTAATTTGTGCCTAACACTCAGGTGTTTTATGTGTCTTTGAAGGCCCGCAGGAAAAGGCTCTATCTGTACAGCATAGATACATAGAAATGTAGACATGCAGAATTTCTTCCTGGATGTTTTCAAATACCTTTCTTCATGTACTGCTAGACAGCAAACTTGGGAATTTCTTTTTCTGCCCATTGGGCAGAAAAGTTTATTTTTTAAAAATTCCAGATTTAAAGATTTCCAGAAACAAAGTGGAAAACATATGGATCGTCAAAAAAAGGCCAGCTTACAAAACATGAGTTAAAGAGCATTCTGAACAAAACCAGCATTCTCAATTGCCCAACATTGAATGATTTTATAGACTTTTGAACAAAGTATTTTGAACAAAAATAGCATAAGCTGGCTTTAAAACTATGTGATCATATCATGTAGCTATGAAATGTACACCTTCCTCAGAAGTTCTGACACTTAGATGGTGGATGATTTTGTCAAATCCCATAAAACTCAGTGTTAGTATTTCAAAAAACTTCATCAGCTCTGGAGCTATTAGAATTTGGCATCATAGTTTGGCAATCTGTGCATTAAAACCCATTAAAAGTCAATTACTTTCTGGAACATAATGGGTGTGATGCATTCATTTCAGATTTGGAATGAGTAATCCTCTCTATTTCACTCTGACTGCAGAGGACATAGTGCTTCTAGGCCACTGGGCTGAACTGTCTGTATGTTTCATTACTGAGTGTATTATGGGGATCCAGCCTGTTTACAGACTATAGGAAAGTCTAAATCTAGACCCTGCTTATTGCCTACAATTCACATAAAAGACAAGTCTATATGGTTTTAGCCACTGAAAATGTACAGAGCAAAGTGGGAGCTTCGCTCCCTGCCCTGAAGCCTTCCTTCGTTACATACGTATACACACCACCATCATGTAGCAAAACTGTTCTTCAAAGATCATTTCTCAGAGCAAGATGGCAGATCCTCCACCACTCAGCTGGGACTGCCAGCCATGGCAGCAGGTAATGCCATCTGTGTTGATGTGGGCTTTGATGTTGTACTCAGTGGTCTAAGACTACCAACTCAGCAGCAGATCACTGACAGCCATCGCATCAGAAAGTGAACAAACTAGGTACAACTAAGCAGAAGATTTTAAGTGGAGAGGTAGTATGCTGTGAAGCAAAAGAAAGTGACGGTAAGGAACAGCACACCCAGGCTCTTATCCTCTGTAGCATGTTGTCACTCAGCTGGCTTCTTTAAGTTATTTCAGTGGAAGATCTGTCTTGTAAAATTTTAAGGCAGCAATTCCTTTAATGGCTTATGATGTATATTTATTTAAAATTTGATATGAAGCAAATCATTGCTATGGCATTTTGCACCCCTGTTTGGTAACAAAAGAGCAGTAAGAGACACATAACTGTAAAGGATAATTTTCTGTAGGGAGTTAAACAATTACCTGAGTTGTCCAATCCTGTTAAAAACTGAAAGACAGATGTTCTAGAAGAACCTAGAGCAAGCATGTTTCCTGAAGGTCAAAATGTCCCTATTTTCCAGGGTCCTTCCATCATTTCTGAAGGTATCCCGTGTCATTATGGATCTTTAATTAACTGGGGTTCTGACTAATTGTGTTGTTTCCTTAAGAACATCTTCAATGACAATAATGTCGTGAGTGGAGGTTGAAAGGGATCAATAAAGTTACATCAGGATCAACAGTGATTTCTGCAGTTACCAATTTCTGTGCTAGAAATAGCATGAAACAAGAAAGCAGTAATGGTTGGTAGAGAATTGGGGATGGACTTGACAGAGTTAAGCAGAAATGTCCATGAGCCTGCTTGCCTTCATCCACCTCCAGGTCACACACACACACATGCGTGCACACACACACACACACACACACACACATGCATGCACACACATACACACAGGCTGATCATACAGATAGTCATATCTGCTGCTTACATATGTGACAGTGATAAACAGGTTCCTGCTAGGAACAATTTAGCTGGTAATAAATCACTCTGGTAAGGGCTAGTGTGCACAGGTGAATAGCCATGATGCAAGGATATAATTGTGCATAATCAATGCAAACATGCTCTAGTGGAACGTGACAAAGACTTACTTAAACACATTTAGCTAGACCCTAAAGGTTAAGGCAAAAACAAGGATATTGGGGTCTGTCAGATAACACCAGGATATCTTGCTAATGTCATGACAAAGGAAGAGAGAGACAAGCTTTGGCTGAACTAGTGCTAGAAAAAATATGAAGGAATAGTCTTTGTGACCCCCAAGAAACAGCCTGCTAACATTCCTCCGGATTCCCCACCATCTCAGGAGCCTGGAAAATACAAAGTACAATACAGAGTACCTAGGGCAACTATAAATTATGATCAACTGCTGCGGAACGAAGAATAGTCTCTTAAACTGCTTAGGACTTTGAGTTTTGGTGTTGTCTCCCTTCGCTGCCCCCATTAGAAAACAGATAATCTAATAAGAAAATGTTTTGCTAGAGTCATAAATTTCCCACAGAGATATATTTGTTTCAACTAAAATTTCATTACGACAAACATCTCAGGTCCTCAGTGGAATTTATGGACAAAGTTCAAACTCTAGAAAAGATGCCACACCATAATAAAATAGGTAGTGTATTAAGATATGAAAGATCAGGCTAAAAATCTGATCATGATTAAATCATCAAGGAGTAAATATATTCATGCTCCAGATGACTGCTCTAATAACGAAAGTACTTATGCTAGCTCTTTTATTCTTTTCCATAAGTGTTATTGTCATAGATTCAATCCAGTTAGCCTAGTCGGAAGTCAGAGGATAGAGTTATTTTTTCTCCAGAGGTAGCTTCAACCCATCCAAAATTTGACTGACCTTTGCAATTGCTTTTCTCTTAACTCTCCTGGGATGACAGAGCAACTAAGCATCCTGTATTAAGGCCTAAGAATACATGAGATAAACTTAGACTATTCCATTTTAGGAAACTATATCATCACATAGTGGACTGAGTGACTGATAGATGTTCACCTGCATGAGTGATTAGAAAGCTTGCTTGAGAGGTGGATGACCCAATGTCAAATCTCTGTAAATAAATCAGACGTTCTGATCTCTGTCTTACAGAAACTGGAAAAATCTCCTTAGAGCTAGCCTAATGCAATAGTCCTTCTTTTCCTGCTTTTGAGTGCCTTTTTTTTTTTTTTTTTTTTTTGTTTAGCAGGGGTGGAGGTGGGGGGAAATATTGGTTTCATCTGAGGACAGGACATGAACTTTTTTTGAAATCTCAGGAAAATAATTATTACGATACAGGAAAACCATCTCTTGCTTAGATCTATACACAAAATACAGACACATTTTTGCTT
Organism: Tyto alba; assembly: GCF_018691265.1. Taxonomy (NCBI): domain Eukaryota; kingdom Metazoa; phylum Chordata; class Aves; order Strigiformes; family Tytonidae; genus Tyto; species Tyto alba. The sequence continues at coordinate 11,309,175 of NW_024881318.1, forward strand.
TTTCTGATCAGTAAGAGAAAAAGTTATTAAAAGCACTGTTATGGTGCAAAATGCTGTATAGATTTCTTTAAAAAAATGCAAGCTATGATCTACAACTGGCAAATTGCCCTATTAGTGTAAATTTAAAGGGTTGAAAAGTGCAAATTGGAAGGAAACTTGCTACCAGGAATCAATAGGTCCAGAAGAGTCTATTATAATAACATCATGTCCCTGAGAGGACATCAGGGATAAGTATGTTATTGTTAAATTAGGTGACACCATCTTTGCAAGGAAAACAGAAATGTAATGTTTGCTAATTGAACTATAAAAATAATAATTACCTTTGATGTAGGGGAAGGCAAAGTCACTCAGCAATGGCTCTGATTGTATAAATTGAAGCTGTTATCATCAGAGCCCAAACTAGATTAGAAGTGAGTTTCTCAAATTACATTTGGATGATATCAAACGTACACAAGGCTTTGAATGTTTTCAGTACGTGAGAAACAGATTTTCTCATTCCCCCTCCCTCACCAAACAACTGCATGTTCTTAACTGTAGCAATATCTCCTTTGTAGTAGTGTACTTTTCTTCAACCAGCTTCATTCCAACTGCAGATTTTTCTGGTTTGTAAAATGCAGTTTACAAACCGGTATTAACTTAGGGGACATTCTGCTTTAGTGACATTTTACCGGTTATGTTTTCTTCCTGGCCCAGGATTTGTTTAAGGGGTGTTGCCCTGATTTGAAATACGGGGTGGTGTGTGGAGGTACTGTTTATTCAGAATACTGGCTCCTAATTTCACCTCTGATGCTATCAATCAATGACTTATTCTTTACTGTTTATAAAGGGGTAAAGCCAAGGATTGATTGAAACTAAATAAGCTAGTGGTGAAGGGAATTTATGAGGAATTAAATAGAAGATTTTGAAAAGGACTATGTTTTTTTGGTTTTTTTTGTTTTTTTTTCAGATCAGTGTTATGCACAATACTGTATTACCTTATGGTGAAATATTAGTTCTGACTTGGAACAGTGAAACCATTTATTAATTTTCTTCTCAAAAGCATAAAGAACTTTTGTATTTGAAGTATATTCGAAACTAAGAGATTTTACACTGGAATAGTGAACATCAGATCTCCTTGATTTTGTGGAAAACAATTGAGTGTAAAAATTCTTGGGCAAAAAAGGACCTATGGTCTTTGATTCTAGGAAGGAAAATCCATTAAAAAAGACAGAGGGTGAGGGAAGCATTGGAGTGGGAGGTTGGCAGCTAATGGCCTGCATAAAAAACACATTGAATCACCATACCCTATGATTAGAGATAGAGTGGTGAGCAGATATACTGTCAGAAAGAAAGGGACAATCAATAATTCTGCATACTTGGTCATTTCTCGTCTCAACAGATCTTCAGTACGGAAAAAGAGGAAAACAGTTTAAAGACACAGTCGAGCAATGAACTGAAAATATATAATGTACAGTTATGGGTAATGGTTCCACTCAAATCTTAGTAAAATGAGATGTCTGTCTAAATGAGACAGACAAAGTTTGTGAGCTATTTTTTGCTATGGGGAATAGAAACGATATTCTGAAATGCGAAGAGTAGGACAGCCTAAAGACTTTCCAGACCAAGGCATTAGAGATATGGATAAAAAAATGTGGAAAATTCTGAATTTAACATGCAAAAGTCTTTTAGTTGTTACTGATGGTGTATATTCTCTTTAATGGCAAAGCTTCTGCAACACCACACAATGTATATAAAGGATTTTAAGGATCTTAAAAGAAGGCCACAACAGAACACTATCCATCTAATTTTCTCAGAAATTTTTTCTGTCTTGTAAAAGCAAAACACAAAGAAGAAAAGAAGTTTCTGGAAGAAAAAACTGTAAGTATGGTCCTCCTAAATTTACGGTACTTTTCTGGATGTAACTTGTGCATGTTTTGTGTTAAATGAGAGCTCTTAAACTTTGGATGACTTCTCTTTCAAAAATCAGAAAAAATCCTTCTGGATCAGTAAGCTGACTAAAAAAAAAAAAAAAAAAAAACAAAGCAAAACAAACTAAACCAGATTACAAAATTATTTCCCCATACAACAAAATACCCATATCAAAATATTTCCCTGTGTCATATTTGACTGAAATTTTCATATTTCCGTGTATGTGCTTGGATGTGTATTTAAATGAGGATAATAGCATGAGTAAGGCATGTCAAAAAGCCATGGAAAAATTGGATTTTCTCAAATATTTTTCTTATATCCTATAGAATATCAAACCTTATTTTAAATTATTACTTAATTTGTAAATTCACAACTAAACACATATGCAAGTAAATATGCCCACTGGAGAAGACATAGGAGGGACTGAAGATTGATCAACTTAAAAAAAAAAAAAAAAAAAATCCTACACATTAGAATACTCTCATGGGAAACTGTATTTAAAACCAAATATATGTCCTAGCTAGTGACTACTCTAGACTTGTGCTTCTGACCAGAAATTATCCTGGGAATTAAAATCTTTTTAGATGAGAGTTGAATTGAAACCTCTATATCCTTGTGTGAAGTTTTAGTTTTGGCCAATTAGTTTATTCTGATTACGATCAAATTACTATAAAGAAATACTTCTAAATAATTGCAGTCAGGCAGATGTTAAACTAAGAACAAAAAGAAGGTGAAAAGCAGGAACAAACATGTACACACTTAGAACAAAATCAGAATATGGAGAACCAAATTCATCAAGACACCAAAGGACATGAGGAGAAGAAATTATTTAATTGCCTGTACACCACTGCTTGGAGCCCAGATAATAAACACAGGGAATTGGAATTTCTCATTTATGAGCATAAATTTGACCTAGTTGGTATTACTGAAACCTGGTGGGAAGAGTTACATGACTAGAATTTTAAAATAAGTGGATATAACCTTTTAAAGAAAGATACAGTGGACAAGGGAGAAGGAAGAATGGCAACCTATCTTAGGAAAAGAAAAAAAAAAAAAAAAAAAAGAAAAAGAAATTTTAATTGACTGGTACTTATGAGTGAATGTATTTCTAACCTGTAGTTGGTGAAAAGATAGAAGTTGTTTTCAGATCACTGAGTGACAGAACTGAAATACTTTATATTCAAATAGTAACTAAAGATAAAAGGAATGATGAGATCCCCAAAATCCCAGTACTTACATTCAGGAGCTTCAAAAAAGCTGGGTGAAGTTTCCTTTGGAATATAAGGAATAACAGAGTCTTCTGTGGCACAGAAAAATCTCTAAAGACCTGGAAAAATTCAAGGTATGGAAACATTTAGAGAGGAAAGTGGGATGACGTTGATAAAAGTCCTTTTGTCAGTTTAAAGTTAACCTAAGGCAAACAGTAAAATGGCTAATATGAGATTTAATTAGCATAGAATTAAAGAAAGGTAATATAACTAATATCAAATAAAATTGGTTTATAAAAATAGACTTACAGTAGTTTGACGCCTTTTTGAAAAGTACAAGTGAAGACCGACGATGACAATTCTGATTATTTAATGTTTAAACTTCCAGATATTCAATCTGATATCAGAAATGGCTTTGACAGGAAATGAGAGTACTAGAAACTCAACATTTTATATCCAGAAAAGAGTAGGTCTCAAACTGAAATGAAATACAGGAATCCCCATAAAGCAGGCATGTTTTTGAGCAGAGCATCATCTCTGGATATGTTTTCTTAATGGGAAGCATTAAAAAACAAATAGCAAAAGTCTTTGGAATGAGTCACTTGACAAGTGAACAGCACACACACACAGAAATATATGCACCTATATGCATTTACATCTATATATATGTATAAATATACATTATAGATATATAAATATACATTACGAAATATAACACTGTACTTCTAGAACTTAGAAACATAAGCTATTATTAGAGAACAGGGAAACTCAACTTTGAGAATGGGTGATTCTGGAAAGGACTTCATCGTAGTGGTCAAAAGGGTTAGTACGAACACTGAATATACAAAGAGGGCAAATTAGACCAAGCCAATTGCAATATTTCTTTATTTAATATTGGTACAGCTGCAGTTAGAATAATGTGCTCATTTCTTATCTCTACAGATCAGTAAGGAGATCTGCAAATTTGAAAGAAATCAGAGAAGAAACACAAAATAAAGTGAAAGCCTGTTTTTATTGCTAGACTCAAGGAGCTCTATATGGTTAGGTAAACAGAAAAAGGGTAAAGGTATGACTAGGCATAAAACAGTCATCCACCTTTGATCTACGCTTCTAACAGTTACCAAAGTCTAAGACTCTTTGCTTTATTTTAGAGGTGTCCCTAGCAATGATTCACTAGGCTCTATGACAGCTGAAATGAATCACCCACCAGAGGAACCTATTTCTGACTGCACTGGCTACAAAGGGAGCTGAACAAATTAGCTTTGGCTAAGCTAGCACTTAAAGTTAACTGAGATGAATCCTGCTTTAAATGTCCTTACAATGAGCAGAAGTTTGTTAATAGAAGGCTCTTCAGCTTAGTTAGCAGATATATGAAATCCAGACGCTGAATACTGAGCAAATGTATTTTCCATCCACCTGGTACCTTAACCATTCTTGGTAAGTCTCTGTATTTCTCCTCCAACTGCTGTTGAAAACTGAGGTGATGACACCTCAAAGTATTTAATTTTGATACTTGAAGTTAGATCAGTTCACTCTAGGCTATTTAGACTATAAGTTGTGTGGGGTTTTTCCTTTTTTTTTTTTTTTTGTTTTATAAAAGCAGTCTTCCACCATTCAACAAATGTACAGTACATTGTTATATGTACCCCCTTCCTAAGAACTTCTAAGTGAAAACAATAAGGTTTTCATTTGTTTCTCTTACCTAAAATAAATGACCTAATTTAAATTAGTGTTGATTTAGTGAATTTCTATAGTTGTGTTTTTCAATGTCTTCCTACAATGGTACTACCTGACTTCAGAGCTTATTTTGAGACTACTTTTCTGGGGATGTACATACAAGTCAATGGAATATAACACAAAAATATCTCATCTCATAGTGATCAGATCTGTTATGTCCACATAGCTCAGTGCCAGTGATCTACCAGCTTTAGCTCAGGTACAGACTATCCACAACAATACAATTAGTTTTTAATCTTCATAGCACTCATTAGATAATATCTCACTCTGGGATAATCTCTCCTTGCCTCACTCTATGATATTTTATGAATTGTAACCTACTAACCATTTTAAAATCTGTATGTAGATAGAGCAGGGATTCAAGGTCAATCTGGAAGCCTTCAACAGTTGCTTTAGTCCAACCTATTACACCACCCTACCCTAGCAAGGGATAGTAAGAGCTGTTGTAAGTGGAAGATCTCTCCTAGAAGCAAAAAGAAAAAATGTTAGGGGAACTCTTCTATTATCTGTACAGAGAAACTGTAATCCTACTCAGTATATCTCAGATTAATACCAGAAAATAAAAGAATTTGGTTTCAGTGCCAGGTCAGAAGCCATTAGAGGCACTTCTCAGCCTCCTGATCTTGCTCTTCACCAGGAGAAAACACTGGGGGACATTTGACATTGACTTTCTTTTTCCTTTATTTGGACTATTTAACGGACTTAGTAAATCCTTCAGATTTAGTTCAACCAATTGTATTAAATTATTACCACAATTTGCCTCATAAGAACTGTATTCTCTACTATTTTTATATTATATTTCTTATATATGATGTGTGGTCAAAATTATCCCTTGTGCAAACTAGTGCTCAAAGGACACATTCTATGAACATAAGATTGAGTGAGGGTGGGTTATGCAATTTTTGTATCTCATAAATGGATTCATGGCCAAAATATGAGGGGTAATGTTGAAATGCAGCTTTGGTTTTCATTCCAGGTCTCATGGCATGTGTCTCTCCCTCCTTGTTTGTATGTCTCTCACTCAGATTCCTGAGTGCTTTATATGACATGAATTCACATTATGCCCTTCTTTCAGTAACTAATAAGAAAAAAAAAAAAAATTCATTCTCATTACCTTTCCTTGTGGCATTTGTAGGATCTGAATTATCTCTCAGATATCTACAATTTCTGTCAAATTTGATTGAAATTAGCCAGAGGATTCAGTGATATTATGAAGACATTGACCAACTCAGTATCACACAGACAGTGTGACAATGTTAGCCATAATGCCTTAGGAAAAAAGCAAGGAAGACATTTATCTGACACAGCATGAGGAAAATCATTGCAATCAAAACAAAACTATAATTAGATATTCAGAGTAAGGTTCACAGTGTTTTCTGCTATTTAAGCTCTTTTAGTGTCCATTCCAAAACTGGCATATGGAGGAACTTTCAACTGACTTAAAAACACTTTGAAGAATCATCCTAACAAAAGTCAGCAAAGGACTTGGAAATTCAAAAGCAAAATATAATGATGTTGACTTACTGTGTATACTGGATAAGTACCTTGGGTAAAAACACCATTTTCTTATTTTCCCTTCTACAGATTTTTCATCCTGGACTTAACAACATGTTAAATCACCATACAGTGGTTTCTGATAGTGACCCAAAAACAATGCAACAGCATAATGCTGTAGAAGGATAATTAGCACGTGGCTCTATTCAGTGATGAAGTGGTACTCCAATTCTCCAAGGTTGAGAGCCACTGCTGTAGATATTCTCTTTCTAACACAAGAGACACTTTTCAGTTTCACCTGCAGGAATGTTTTCTTGGAATTACTCAAGGCCTCATTAGCTAAAACATCTGTCTGCTCCATGTGCCAAAAGTATTGCTTTAGGGTCCTAGCACCTGAGAGTCATTGATTAAGAAAAAACCCAACCCTGAATAGTTGATCTGCTATTATAAAAGCAATGAAGGGAGTAAAATGGGATATAGGGGGTGAAGCAGTAGTGGGGAAGAGCACATAGATGGTGAAAGACTGGAATTTTAAGGTTTCCTTTTTTTATACAATTGAAGCTGAAGATGCTGAATAAGAAAGAGTGAGTTTTATCATCAGCTACCAATGAGACAAAGACACCTGATTTGATCATAGTGTTTTAAAAAGTGTAATAACATATTAGAAAAATTATACATATACTTTTGAAGCACTGGTTTGAAAGTGTATGGATTTTAACTAGAAACGTCCTTCTGAATGAAAAATAACTAGCCACCCTCCTTTGTGAGACAGTTTTCTCATTCTACAGAGAAGCACAGCTGCAACTGTAGTCCATTAAGGTACTTCCATTTTAATGGCTCTGTCTTCCTTAACAAAGTTCAAATACCTGTCCTTGATGGCTGCTCTTCACAGACTTTTTGGGTGTGTGGACAGAACATCCACACAAGACTTAAACATAAACTCCTGTATGATGCTATGATAAATATGTAGCAGTTTTGGACTTCAGAGTAATCTTTCTCTATTGCACACCTGGAGCTGTTCAGACCTCCATACTGTGGGCAAGGATGGCACTGTTCTTTTAAAGGGTAGTGTCTGCTTCTCTGCTATTTACACTGAAAGTTAAGTATCTTTTAGTTTGGCAGAATACTGCCAGTATCACATACAGGAGTAATAAAATAAGGCAAGTGGCTTATGGGTCAATCACTGTGAGTGTCTGGGGGGACAAATATGTGTTTGACTATCTCCCACAGTAAGCATTAGGAATATTAGCTTGTTTCCTTGTAGTTCCTTCCTTAACAGATAAATATATATGGTCACATTGTTTAGCATTTCTGTGTTTCTCCCTGCTGTCTGCCCATTGCTGTCTAATTCTTTCTGAAATTATTGGTGACCTTAAACCCCAACTGACAGAAGTGTCAAATATGCATCAATTCCTATGAAGTTCAAGCGCATTATGAAATGACACTTTAAAAAAAAAAAAAAAAAAAAAAAATCCAGTAAATGGAAAGCATTTTCTGTTTATTTGCTTCAAGACAAATAATACTACTACGGCAACAGTTATTTTTAAATGGCATCTTGCACTTTTTCTCCAAATTTCTCTCAGTTTCTTAAGTTGTAATTATTACTAGTCATCCTCCACTCCTGGTAAAATAACTGAACAAAATTCCAATACCTTTCCAGCCAAAAAGGGTTTCTGCTTGCCAGCTTCCTTATACTAATGCTTTTGGCCTTGTAAATGAAATGGAAGCCACATAAATAAAGTGAAAATCTGGAGATAGAACTTCTGGAAATTAAGGGTGGTTTGAAGCAGTTCCATAAATGTGGAGGCATGTCTCCACAGACAGAGCACCTGCTCAAAACTTAAAAGACATAAGCAATCACAAGCAGAGAAGCTGTGTAGCTGCATTAACACACTGCAGTAACCAAGATAATATGTAATTTTCTAGCTACCAAGCTATTAGTGAGGAGCTTTTGGGTCATATTAGGCTCAGAGACAGATATCTAGGAGCATTACTAGCTACTTGACAAGACTTTCTCCAGCAAGCCATGGAGCCATGGTCCTTGTGTTTGTTTTTTTTTTTTTTTTTTTTTTTTTTTTTTTTTTTACAAGAATATGCAGGAAAAATAAAGAAAAATAACAATGTTTGTGAAGGTAAAGCATGTAAATCATGGTAGACAGTTGCCTGCCTTCGCAAAGATGCTTCAATTCATATGAAGCCTCCATTTCCAATGGTTTCTTAGTCTGTTCATAGAGAGTTCTTTTAGCAAAGTAGAACCTTCTAAACTTGTTTCCATGTCTGCATGGCAGTTCAGTTCAACACAAATTGCAGCAATTGTTAAGGCCATTAAAAAGTCTGATGATAACCACATCTCTGAGTGCTGTATATAAGCTTGAATCCTTCAATTTTCTTTAATGTCCCTTATAGACTTGTGATTTTTAGGAAATGCCATTGATTTAAAGCCAAATAAAACAAGTAGAAATGTTAAAGTACACTTGCATAATGGTTGGATTAAGTTCTTATTTTAAATTTACCAGCAACATTCTGAAAGTTTACATTAGGGAATGAGAATTTATCTCTTTGGGCAGCTTCAGGAACAGTGCTGTAAACTTATCTGAATGGAAAGTGTTAGATTTTGTCCAAGACAGGACTAGACAGCCCTTGTTTCTAATCCAGTTTGCAAATTCCCATGTTCCAAAGAGCTGGAAAAATTCCTTAAAAGTATAATAAATAATATGTATTTTCTTTTTTTCCCTATTAATACCATCCTTCCTGGCATCAAATTTCCACTGTTGTAGAATCCTGAAAATCAAAATCTACATTGCCATTTCTGTGTCTCCACTTAAAACTCCACCTTTTCTGTGATGCCTACAAATCACTGACATCTAATATTGCTTAAAGATCAATAGAGCTGTGGCAGTTTGAAGAGTTATTGCTTGTCAGTTGAGCAAAGTAACTGCTCCAAATAAAAAGTGAGTTAACATAACTTTCTTTGGTGAAGTGAAAATTGAACAACATTACCTAGGAGTTTGAGTGCACAAATAATACAATTTTTAGCTACTTGTCAGAAATAACCAACATTTGGCAACCCAGGTTGCTAGTATGAATCTATCTATACTGGATTCTTAAATATGGTACTATTTACAACCACTTAGACAAGCAAAGAATTCAAAATAGGTAATTCCTTTTTCATATTGGAATGTATTTTTCTCTCTATGGCTCTCATTTGATGCTTAACTTACTTGTCTGATCTTATTGAAATCTTAATTTAAGACTTTTAACAGAGCAGGGATTGGGTTTGTGTTTGATAAATATGCTTCAAATCATCAGCAAGGTAAAGAAATTTCCCAGTAATGCACAATTAAGAGGGAATGCCAAAGCAGAAAAGTCACTATTTACCACACACACAAAAAAAAAGAGATGGCCTCAGAAACTGAAGTAATAGAAAAGACACTGGATCAGAGATTGCATGTTGAAGGATTAAAAAAAAAAAAAAAAAAAAAACAAAAAAAAAAAAACACTTTACAAAAATCCAGGAATTTACTTATCTGGTAACATCTAAAGGAAGAGAAAGACTTCCTTGTCTTTCTGATTACAGCTTGACTTTGAAGCATCCATGTGTCTATAGAAAAAGTAAATGCAGTCCTAAGAGATGTGAAATGAATTTTCTGTAGTAATGGTAAGGAAGAGCTAATGCTGTTATACAAGTTATTTATGTGATCTCTCCTAGAATATTGAATTCCATCCTTGCAACTTTTATTCAGAAAAAGATTTGGATACAAAAGGAAGATCATCAGGGCAATAGAAAGACTGTTTAAGTAAGAAGAAATATATTTCGGACATCAGAAAGAAAACCTCTGGTGGAACCACAGAACATAACGATCATCACTAAATGCTTTTCATCTCTTACTTCTAGTTTCTGGAATTAGAAATTAACATGTTAATTCCATACTGAATATTCAGCACCCAGGTAGGTACTTCAGCTCACAGAAGATACTTAAATCTATGGGAGGATGCTCTCTGATGGAGTCTATCAGGCTGATGGTTTTCTAACAGACGCTGCCCAAACCTCTCTTTTAATCTGGATTCTGGTTTCTATTCCAAAATACCATGCAGCACGGTTGAATGTTGAGTAGCTGTAATATTAGCCTTTCAGAAAACTCAGCCTATTCACTAGGCGGATAAAGAGGTGCACACATAAACTAGAAACCTTTTCACAGACACTAATTAAATTACATCAATGTGAGACCAGGAAAGAAGCATTTTGAGGCTCTGTGCATCATCTTTGTATGCAGTATTTCAAATATAGACTAAAGGTAATGTGATTAAACTGACTCTTTTTGTATAAATCTAGAAAACAGGGTCTTAATCATAAACTGACATTCTTTGTACCTGTATCCACCTGAAAACTCAATGTGAGGGGAAGATCCAGAATTACTCTCCTGAGGTGCGAGGCTCCTCTTCCCTGCAGCTGTGACAATGTTAGAAGCCATAAAACTAATCCTTTCTTGGCCTGCCCCAGCACAGACCCTGACTTCACATTCATCTGTTTCTTCCTTTGTCTTTTTTAATTAATAATCACCAAAATGTGTCTGGATGTTTCTCCCCTCTTTCTGCCACTCTTCCAACACTCACACTCTTTCAGCAAGGGGAAGAGGGAAGAAAGAAAGGTGGGATGGGGGTGGGTGGTGGGGGAGATGCCATGTTGAAATTAACAGAGGCAATTTCAGTTGACATAATGATACCACATAATCCTAGCAATTAAGTCACAGAGCAGCAGAGCAAGTTCATTCTCAATGCTCCCAGCACTGCTTCCCTCTTCCCCTCCTTGTCTTCCACTGCATATAGGAAACAAGGGATTACAGAAGGTGCCGTTCTCTTTAAGGAGTCCATTCTTAAGGACTTTAGCCATCCTGACTGTAATGTACGGATGTGCAAGCTAGACTCAGTCATCCATCCATTCAGTCCATTGGCTGACAGTGGATGACTTTGCACAGGAGTGGCACTTGGATTTACCCCAGGGGGGAGTGCTGAGGCTGAGGCTGCACACAGCTGTGCCATCTGTTCCAATAATACCACATTACTCTCTAAACCCAGTAATGAAGGCTCTTGAGTAATCTTTCATCAGAATGACTTCACAGCATTAAAAATGCATTTCAATACATAGCTTGTTTAAATATTTAACCCTCTTTGGCTTTGAGAGATTGATTCAGATCCATGGTGTTTATATGTGTAAGAATCATTGATTTTCATATGTAGGCCTACATTAATTCATGAACACATAAGCATGCACAGAGAAAGCGTGAGCTGTGATAAAGGGACTCTCAAACTTTGAAATGTGATTGGGGGCAATTGGTCTTCTGGTTTTGATTTTCCTCAGTGTGAACTTTTCCTTTGGAAGAGATTTAGGTTGGACTAAGTAACCCAAGCAAACCATGGACTGGTATCCAATTAGCTTTAACGGGAGTTGTATTATTCTCATTTACCTGACACCTTTTTATTTCATTCACTGTCTATCCCTTGTCCTGATTTTTTGACCTATTTGGCATTGTCAGTTCAAGCAGTGTAGTTTTATTAATACTTTTTTTTTTTCTTTTTCTTTTTTCTTTTTTTTTTTTAAAAAAAAAAAAAAAATGCTTTCCTGCAAAAAAAAAGAAAAGAAAAGGTTTTTCTTTTGGTGGCAATTTCCTTTTAGGTTTCTGACATATTTAGCCAGCAGAAATGCAGGCTGTTCTAAAACTGTCAGGCCTTATTATGGCATGGAGGACCTGATGCATACAGGGCTGTCAGCTCTGCTATTGCTGTGGAATGATCAGATGCTGTGCACAATGGTAAGGCTTCTCCCACTTGTTGGTAAATCAAGGGTGAGAGCTCCTTGGTACAGTCTATGGCTATCAGTGATTATAAATGGCACATTGCTTTAGTCATCCCTTTGGCTCTTTGGCAAATAAATTTTGAATCGTTAAAGCACTGGTATTTGTGGGGAACATCATAACAAAGACACAGTGGGAACATGAGCTGTGACAAAGATGCGATAGTATTCTCTAAGACATGCTCTTATTAAATAACCATTATGAGGATCAGTGAAGAGAAAGCTAGTTAAAATTATGGAAGTTCTTGCCATGCAGATTCTTAGACTAAACATGAGGTACCCAAAAGTTTTACTTAGACATCATCATCGGTGTCAGTACTCATTTATCACTGAAAAGTTTCTTGCATTCCAGTAGTGTTATATTGCACTGGTTTTGGCTGGGATAGAGTTAATATTCTCCATAGTAACTAGTATGAGGCTGTGCTTTGGATTTCTGCTGGAAACAGTGTTGATAATTCAGGGATGTTTTAGTTATTGCTGAGCAGTGCTTCCACAACACCAAGACTTTTTCTGCTTCTCACCTCACCCCACCAGTGATCAGTCTGGGGGTGAACAAGAATTTGTGAGGAGACACAGCCAGGACAGCTGACCCCAACAGATCCAAGAGATATTCCATACCATATGTTGTCATGCTAAGCCTATAAAACTGGGGAAAGGGGAAGGAAGGCAGGGATGTTCAGATGGGTGGTGTTTGTCTTCCCTAGCAACCATTATACATGATGGAGCCTGGCTTTCCTGGGGATGGTTCTGAACTCCTGTCCATGGGAAGTGGTGAATGAATTCCTTGTTTTGCTTTGCTTGTGCGTGAAGCTTCTGCTTTATCCGCCAAACTGTCTTATCTCAAATCATGAGTTTTCTGATTTTTACCTTTCTAATTCTCTCCCACATCTCACTGCAGGGTAGTGAGCAAGTGGCTGTGTGGGTCTTAGTTGTTGACTGGGCCTAAATCACAGTGTACCTTAATCATATTTTTAGGAAACCGTATGAATTATTTTTTCCCAGAATTTGTGGGTATGTTAACCTGTATGAGTTTGTGTACCAAATGTATACCAATACACCCTGTATGAACTCAGAGCAAAGAGCCTGAGTTTCATGTTCTCTGCTTTTAACAAACATGATCTCATTTCAGAAAGGAAGCTAGGAGCTATGTTTAATATGACTTTAAGTCCAGACTAAATCCTGAAGGTCAGTTAAGAAGAGTCTGCAAAAGTCCACCTAAAAGGCAATGATAGATTTGGAGAGGTAGACATATTTCTGTATTAGATAAGTCATTGTCTTGCAACAACAATTGCCACCACCTACCTTATATATAGACATAACAATTGCAAAGACTTCTCTTTTCATTGCTATCACATCAATTCTATCCCATGTTCTGCTCCCATGACATGCAATTTGAAATATTATCTTCTGGTGTACATGCTATCAAGGTTCATCAAAGACATTGTGAATGGTAGACAGATGACCTTGAAAGGTCCCTCCCAATCCAAAGCATTCTGTGAGTCTTCATCTGAAATGTAAGTGATAAAAACCATGAAAAATATATGAATTATGGCCAAACAGCTTATATCAGTAAAAAGAGGTAGGAAATGACAAGTAAAGATGTAATATCTTAAAGTTATCGCATTACTGTGTTTCTGATAGAAACAGTGGGCTTGCTATTTACTAGAGTGTATTTATCCTTTAACAAATCCAAGCAGAGCTGTTAATTTCTATCTACATATATTTCTTCCTATGTGCTCACGTACACACACATATGCACATATAAACACACACACAAATATTCACTCTGTGACACATGTAAGGGATATAAATATATGCATGTGTATCTATCTATCCATATATAAAAGTCTAGATGTAGAGTTATCTATCTCCATGAACTGGCTACCAAAATTGCACTGTATCAGCAAGTACCTGCAGACTCCTGTTCCTCCCAGCTACAAGGGGTTAAGAAGGCATCTGTGGAAAGGCAGGCTACTGCATAATGTGGTGGACCAACACTGATTTTTAATAAATATTAAGGCAGAGTCTGAAGGAAGTATCAAAATTATCTGCCATTTTAGTCTTCATTTTTTTTTTTTTACCAAGCGTACATTACACATATATTTATAATTATGAAGTGTTAGCAGTTTTCTTGCAATATTTTCTGCACTGCATTTTAATTTGACTTTTACTCATGTGTAGGTTTTTTCCTCTTCTTTTGCTCATCCATTGCCTATGTTGTACAAGTGCTAATAATAATAATTCAATTTAATAACATCAATCTTTGCAGAGCACTCGAGCCCATCCACTCCTCAAGGGCACCTAACCCTTCATGTCCTCAACTTGCAGCTTCTTTATCACACTTGAACCACCCTCATAAACTACATCTTCTTCAGACCTTGTCAGGGAGGGTGAGTCCAACATAATGGGAATGAACTGAGAAAAATACAACCTTCAAATGTGTCATCTCTTGATATTACAGTTTCCCTTCCTTTTTGCTGTGGGGACTGAAACAGGTGTTATTGTCTTTCCAATCAGGCTTTTAGGATCTCAATTTTACTGTCACTCCTCTATCACAGTTTGAGCTAGAAAAATTTCTTTTATTTCTGGAGTTAGGGGAATTCTTTGAAAGCATTTCACTTTGCCCAAACTTCTGGTATGAATCTGATCAAGTTATTGATACGATTCATGCAACTTCAGTGATTTTTAGATCAGAGAAAATGGTGAGGGATTTTTTATTGTTGTTATTTAAGTATTTATCTCTGTTTCATCTTCATATGAGAGCAGTTTGTGTACAAAGACTGGCACTCTCCTGGAAACAGATATCCTAAAAGAACTAATTCAACCCTTATGCTTCTTCAAGTTCACTCAATGAAATTTTTTAGGTACTTCATTAATATAGGCAGTCTAAGTATGGAGAAGAACAAAACTGAATGAATCCCAAATTGTCCTGCATTTTTGGCCTATCTTGTTTGTTCACTAATGTGTGAAATAAACTTACCGTGTAAAGCTAAAGACAAAAGAACTTGATGGTAGTAGCAATTTGGACAGCCTTCATCTTGCCTACAAGAGTAGCCGGCCTGAAAAGAAACATTTGTTCTACCGCTCTCACTAGCCACTTTTGAAGAACTTAATGTTATCCATTATGAAAAATAATCAGCCAAAAGTTTTAATTTTGTTACAAAATTCTGATCTAAGGAAGATCCTTATTATTTATGGCCAGTTGGAATACTAAGGTAGGAAACTATGACTCAGGTAATATTGTACCACTATTCAAACCTCCAGCTGCAGCATGCTTGTACCATTTCTGAGGATGTCAGACATGTAATCCCATAATAAATTGTGTTCAGCCTGGACAATGATGTTAGGAAAATAAGGTCTGAGGAAAAGGGGGAACATTAAAATCTGTTGGAGTAACCATAAAAAACTAAAGGGAAAATATTTATTTTAAATTATATATGGATCTACCTATCTGTTGAATAAAAAGAAGAGTAAGAACTCTTTCCAAAAATCAAAATTTCTTCATATCTTTGGTTGGTAATGTTACAGTTCAATCATTTTATCTGATAAGTGATATTTCAGCTACATTTCTTGACCTTAAACTTACTTTTTATTTTACTTTGGACTTCCTTAGGGATTTTTTCTTGTTTGATCGAATTTCTGAATAGTTTCTTTTTTCCTTTTTTTTTTTTTTTTTTTTTCAAATTAAGCACTATTCACACTCAAATCTAGAAAAAAAGGATTTGAGTTTATTAATTACTGCCTCTTAATGTAAATATCCTTTCTTAAATATACAGTCAGAATTATTGATCTAATTTAAGTGTCTAAAAGTTAGATGTGTAAGTCTGATCATCAGACCATGTTCCTCCTTTGTTATATCCAATAGAGAGAAACCAGCACTTTTCAAGGGTGTTAGTGGCTGGATGACCATGACAACTGTCATCCACCTACTTCACAGAATAACCCAAAGTTATTCAAGTTCTCATTGTAAGAGAGTGACTTGTTCAAAAAATGTGCATTGAATTAATGACAGAATAAAACCCAGGTTCCTTGAATTCTATATCTGTATCATAGTCATTAGGGCAGGCAGCCTAATGACTACTTAGTAGAATACAATACATTACCACAGTCTTACAGACAAATCTGTTGTTCAACTAAATTATTAAGATGTGTTCAAGAGGAAGTATCTGGAGCAGAAAATTCAAATAAAATTCATAAGTGCCATTTCGCTTGCCTGAATGAATTCTGGGTTCTGCTATATATAGTTGGTTTAATCAGGTGGAAGGTACTGAAGTGTTGTTAATTGTGTACATTTGGATATGTCTCACCTGCAAAACTTCTGAGTGTATCAGCTACTTCAGGATATACAGACACATATCCACTCTAACAAGGACATATTTTGGGTTTCTTGTTTGTTGGTTGTAATGGTATATATCAACATAATTAATAAGAACACACACTATGGGAAGGGATCTTTACCACCGAAATCAGTCCTCTGCTGTCATAGGTAACTAAGTTATGTAATGTCATCAACAAACTGGTCACAGGTAATCTTAAAAAAAAAAAAAGAAAAAAAAAAAAAAAAAAGAAAAAAATAAGTCAATGAGTAAAAGGTATAAAGAAATCTGAGATTACTTAGGTTACTTAGGTCATTTACAGTCACCATTCCTGCTAGAAGGCTCTTCGAGAATAGCAATTTTCTGATGGCTAACAATTTCTTTAACTTCTTGCAAAAATAACTTTGGTTAGTCATTTTTATTAAATACCTCAGTTTACCAAGACTTTAGTAAAACTAAGTGAAGTACAATAATAGTGTTGATAGTGTTTATTTCTTTAACAGGAAACAGTTTATTCCCTCTCTGCTTTCATTTTGTTGATCTAAACAAATCAAATTAATTTTAAATAAGATTTCCTTTCCTAGATAGTTCATTGATCCAGTTTGGCATTTATGTTCCCTGGACGAGTGTGGTCACTACTGTGGTCAGTTCATCCATAGGCTGTATGAGTTGCATTAATACTCTCTCTACTTCAGTTTGACTTTTTTTTGATTACAAAAGTGTCAGCTCAGCCTCTCTCTTTCTCTTTTCAGATTTGTCTAAGATTGTTTTGGGATTGTCATAGGTATCATCTCAACCCTTGGATGGATGCAGCCTTAGACTGTGCTAATCCTTCCTTCTTCCCTCAAAGAAATCTGATTTAGCCCATATGTGATGCAATCCAATAAACCAAATCATTGAGATCTCAGTGAAGGAATAAGTTCTTTGGGAATATGAGGTAAATATCTAGGTCCGAGCAGAACAATATTAATAAGTGTCAGTAAGAGGGTTTGAGGGTTTTCAGAATGTAAGTTGAGGGCTAGAGAGAGAGCTGTGGCCGGAGAAACAGTCCTTCCAGCACTGGTGGAGCCAGTAAAAAGTTCCTGAGGCCACCTAAACCTTTGTGCCTATTATCAATGTGGTTATCACTTCCTCCAGTTTAAGCATCTGCAGACTTGCATGAGTTAGGCCAACATCACGTGAGTGGAGGCAATACCCTCCTGCCCTATAATCATGAGGTTTTTTTCTCTAGTTCTAAAGGATGTTAAAAGCAAAGTTTTGTTTAAAAAAAAATAGGTAAAATTCTATTTCCTTATTAGAAACTAAGACACACAAACCTCACAGTAGGATGAAACAGTGAGGAAAAGGGATAAAGCAAGCCCTTTAAAGTTTCCTTATGCCTTAGACAAACTTGAAATTTTGACAAGCCTCCTCCACTCCTGACTGCACAGGGATGGAACACCTAAACACTGAGTGAAACCCTACACACGTTGGATTTTTGCAGAGGATGTCTGCTATTTGCAGGTACCTGATTGAATTTCCAGCAGATGCCTAGCAGGTCATTTCAGTTGTCAGCCTCAAGCAGGTAATGAGAATTTATCAGCTTCTCGTTCACATTCATAGCTGATGACTCACCAGTGCCTTTCTGTAAATAATCTCTTATTTTTCTGTATGCATTTTGAATTAGCAACTTTTTTTTTTTTTTTTTTTTTTTTTTGTATTTGTATTTATTTATTTATTTGGTTTACACAGGTGAGCTAAATAACAAGATGTTTTTTATAACTCTGTCTTCATAAGTGACACCATAAATGGAGACCTCAGCATAGCTGATGTTTCCATTGACATCAACAACAATAATTGCATTAATAGTGAGTCATGATAGTCTCATCAGAAATTTGCCCAGGAAATATAACATGGGAGCTGAGAGCCATTGTTTCATAAATAATAAAGAAACCTATAATTTTACTGAAAGCAGAAGGGCTCAAAAACGATATTGTTTAGAAACTACTTGAAATAATAGCCATTATGTCACCAGGCTTGTCAACCTTTATGTCAGCTCAAGAAAGCTGCAAAGAAAAAAAAAATCTATACATGTTCAGACAATTATAACATTGGACTTGAGAGTCTGTGTGGGGTCTTAGGAAGAATCTTAAATCTGCTGTATTATTGCTATACTTCTCCCAGCTAAGTTTAAATTCAGATCTGGGGTAAGGAAGCACTAAGAAATAAAGGTGTTAAAAGATACAGATTAGATTATTAAATAAAATTAAATAAAATTTTATATTTTTAGCTTGGTATTTCTATGATAAGAAATGTTTGCAATTGCAATTCTGTTTCTTGGCCAATCTGGAACTATATTTGATTCACCAAAAGAAGGATCATTCCACTGAATTTTGATCAGTGAGAATTTACTTCCTGTGAGAGATGTGGGTTTTTCAGGCTATTTCATATGAAGAAAAATGGCTTCTACACAATGAATTCTCCAAACATTTCAAAGGTCACATTTGATTCTGTTCTTCGGAGTATGATATAAAAGATCTGGGATAACTAATAGGTTTTTCCACTCTCCCTAACGCTGCACTGATACAGTAAATCTAAGAATTAACAGAAGGGATGCATCTACTTTCAAGTGAAGAAACAGAATAGGAAGAGAAGTAGCTAAGTAAAATTGGAAGTATTGATTGGTTTCAATTAAAATTTTCTTGGAAATTAAGAAATTATTCATTTAGTCTTCATAATTATTTCTTTTGTTTCTTTTTTGGCATTAAATGCATTTTAATTGGAGCTTTAGAATCCTTCTGTCTGTCAACATGGATACAAGCCACAGTCTTTGTCTCTATCAACACAACCTTTATCTCTTTCTTACTTGTTGCAGTGACTGGATGGGTGTTTACCTTGTGTTGGGGAAACCAAATCAGTATTTGTACTGTTTCTATCTAAGCCAAAAGATTAGCTAAAGCTCACTTCAGGTTCACTATGAACTTGGCCTTGAAATGTGGCAAAAATATATTTTGTTGAGACTTACACTAAATCTGATGGATTTTATGGTTTGGAACAAAAAAAAAAAAAAAATTCTAAAAAGGACATAGAGGATCAGCTCAATTTCTAATACTTCCCATCATCAATTAAAAAAAAAAAAAAAAAAAAAAAAAAAGAAATTAAAGAACTAAGAGGGTCAGTCATAAACTGGTCCACTTCAACAAAGCAGAAATGAAAGTGTGGCATGTCTTCTCAGAAACAGACTTGAAGAAGACTCATAGAATCAAGTACTATCTCTTTCCACTATAAGAGTACGAAATCCTTTTGAAATAGGTTTCCTTTTCTTTTAAAAGTGTTTAGGTTTTTTGTCATTCTTTTCTATCCTCACTTCTCCTATTTAAAAGCTGATTGTCAAAATCCTTCTAATGTCCAATTTCAGTGCATTATTGCCTTCACAAAATGATGGATCTCTCTCTGTGATCCACCAGCACATCCCAAAGCCTTGTTAACTTTTACATACCCAGAAATACTTGCCAGGAAATCAGCATAAAACTGCATGATGGCTGCCATGGAACTGTTGCATTGATGTAAATCAACAGCAGCACCAACAGTAATTGTAACATGTCATTCTCAGCCCTTGTTATTAGAGTGGTGTCCTCGTATCTGATGAAACCATCCCCAGGCTACTGTGGCTCCATGATTTGCTGCTAATTCCATTTTGTAATGATACTGGGACAAATTTAATCACTTCAGAGGCTGAGGATGACAAAACTTTATTTAACCTAGAGGCACAGGGATCCGCATGTCTCAACCTCTAGCTCTCAAAAGAAGCCACAGAGCTTTTTCCCAGCTTTGAGACATCCATCTGCCTCCATGCCTTGTTTCTGTGTGCAGACAAGAATTAACACCTAAGGGTCCCACTCTCCTACTGCCCTCTCATCAGTGATGGTCAGTGCTTGATACTTGAGAGAAACAGATTCTGACATGCAGCCAGAAGAACCAATTGCTCAGTATTATACTTCAGGGGGAAAGGGGTGAAAATGCCTTTCATCTTTCTTAAACAATTCATGCCCCAAAGCAGGAGGGTTGAGGTCCCCTGTTGTTTTATCCTTGCTAGTGTCACTCATTCATAAATACTGGATTTTTCATGATTCTTCACCCTGTGAGATTATACTTTGGCTCTCTAGAGCATACAACCTATTCTGACAAAGTGTTTACTTTGAGCACTCAGGCAATGGCTTTACTGCAGATGACCCAGGCGCTCACCTGTATTGATATAGAAGTATTGATTCAAATACCTCTTATTCCAATCACACACAGACATTTCTCATGCAACTTTAACTGAGAAAGTTTTATTCTTTCAACCTTACTCTGAGTATTATTTTGGTCTATAACTTGAATCAACTTGTATGTTAAATCATAGAATATTCACACATTTTCATCTATCAAACTTGATCTGCATGTAGAATTCTTTCTTTGTGTATGTTCCAGCCTCATTTTGTAAGAAAATTAACCTGATAAAACAATATTCTGTATTTATGTCAATGAATGCATGTTTGTTTGCTTCTTTATATGTCTGTGTTCCCTCTTCAAAAGTTTGTGAACCTGCTACTCAGTTTTGTATGCAACTAATAGAGAAGACATTTACAACTGTTAAGTTCTCATATGTCCCATGAAAATAATGATTGAAGAAAATACATCTTATTCATTCATATCATCTGAGGGGTAAGATCATGAAATGTACCCTTAATAGTCACATGAGCTCACATGAGAAACAAGAGCTATGAAACTTTTTTCCAAATTTCAAATAGTTTTCTTGCAAACCGTAGCAATAAAACACAGCAACAGGAAATATTGCAGTCAGAGTTCATACTTTAAAAGACTTCAGAAAATCCAGCCATGAAACATAAAGCCATAGTGCCTAAGGTTCTATTGCTTATGCTATTCACATGTTTCTGCTATATCATTTGATTCAGGATTCAAGACCAGATCTTCACAATCTTCCTTCAGAGATCAAGAATCAGGAGTGTGGCTGATACTTTCAGAGCAACTTACACAGAAATGTAAAGATATATGAGCACGTTCTTCAAGCTGTCATCCTCCTTTAGCCCAGTTGGGATCAGACTCATTGTCATAATAATTCTTGGTCTTTATACAGCCCTTTTCACTCTTAAATTTCACAGGACTTTTCAAGTAAGTAGAAGAGTCTTTGAAAAAATTATATTCCCATCAGAAATGCAGAAATTAAACACATTACAAAATTGGGTCAGATTCAGTATAATATTGTTCTGAATAAAAATGGAATAACAGCTCTCACAGTTCAAAATACTATATTTTGACACTGTTGAATCAAGCTATTATTTTTTTTTTTGGCTCTTTTTTCTGAAATTACTTTCCATTTCTGTGTTTCAATTTTGCATAACACACCATCTAACACCGTTCCATAACATAGTACATCATAATGCAAATGATAAAAAGTCAATTGAAATGTTTCAAATGTGTCGTCGTAACA
Organism: Tyto alba; assembly: GCF_018691265.1. Lineage (NCBI taxonomy): Eukaryota > Metazoa > Chordata > Aves > Strigiformes > Tytonidae > Tyto > Tyto alba. Next base: position 11,331,159 of record NW_024881318.1, read on the forward strand.
ATCTAAACCAGATTTTTTTTCTTGATGAGAAATTAACGATTTCAGTTCTCCTTTCAAGTCATATGTAGCTGAAATTGGCAGTGCTGTCAGTTTTCATTGTTGTAATTACTTCTGTATAACCAGGGCAAGTATACTTATTCTTGTTTTACAAATGAAGAATTTGAGTCTTGGAGAAGAAAATAACTGAAGCTTAGAAAATAGATGGTGGCAGAGCTAGAGGTAAAAATTCTGAACAGAACTAAACATCTGGATGCTATCTGTGCAGACAAACTTTTTTTCCGAATTTCAAATAATTTTTCTTTCAACCCATAGAAATAAAAACAATATTTATTTATTTGACTGTTACTCAGTTCTTCACTAAATGGATCAAATTCTGAACCTCTAGCAGCTCAAATTTTGGGAAATTGATCCAGTATGTCAAAAAAATTAAAGTTCATAAAAATTCTGTCTGCAACAAAGAGAATTAGTAGAAAAGAATCTTATGAGAACTTCAAGGCTTTCAAGTTGATGTATCGGCATTTTCAAGTAAAAACCATTTTAATCTGAATATTTCCAGCATATTCCTAAGTCTTATTCCTATATTCCTAAATCCTAGCACCTTGTTCCCTCTGGGATTTAAAATCACCACTTCTCTACACATTTATGGAACGAAATAAGAACAGTGAGCAAAATACACAGTAGAAGCTGATGTGAGGGTGTTATAGCAATTTTTAAGAGCAGAATTCTTATCCATGTTGATCTGATATGGTAAGTTAATTACATTTTAAGAAAACCAAGGAAAGCAAAACAAAAACAATAAAGACAAGTCATCAATATTCAAGAGATGTGGCTGAGAAGCCCTCTGGTTAAACACTGGTGAACTTTTTGAGCTCATATATTAAGAAAAGGATTCCTACTGTCAGCAATAAACTGCATTGCCATCATTTCACTTGGGCTGCTTTGTTTTTTAATTTTTTTTTTTTGAGAAAATCACAACCTTTTTTTTTTTTTTTTTTTTTTTTTTTTAATACAAAACTTCTGGATTTTCCCTTTCAAAAATCCTATTGAAATAAAAACTATTTCAAGATTTCTTTGTTTCAAATTTTGTTGTTGAAAAGTGTTGAAAATGTGAATAAAAAGCAACATTTACTTCAAATTAAAAATATATTTTTAACATTACAATTTGTCAAAATTTTCAAACAAAAACTATATCTGGTTCACCAAATATATTTTCTTTTTTTTATGGACTTTGTGGAAATATTATCCAAGCAAAAAAATAAATTCATTACTTCCATTCTTTTTCAATAAGTTCATTCCACCATCTTTTTATTCTCCTAAACTGAAGACAAACAGATCTCTCACTTTTAAATTTTTAATGATACATATATCCTGTGCTCTTTAAGCATGCTTATGTAATGTGAACCTATGTTGAATATATGCAACAAAGTTTATATGCATGTTTTACTGATTGTGTCTGACTGTGTGTAGAGTCTAGGTATAAAGGTGCAGATGTGGTTCTCAGGTTACTTTTTATTTAGCACATATCTAGGTGCAGCTCCGAAGGTGGAGGCTGCTATGTGCTTAAACAATGTGTAAAGAAAGACCCCTAAGAGGCTAAGGGTAGTGTCTCAGCATGTGTAACTTCTGGTGAATAGACTACATGTTTGTAGAGGGATTTGGGTGTGAGGTATGAGGGGACATATTTCATATAGAATTCTGTGTATGTAATTAAAAGATTTTTTATCAAGTATTTTTAATTCATCTACATGTGATGTGAAAAGGCTGTTGATAGAGTATTGCTTTACACCTTAATTTTTTATTTCAGGAAAAGAAAAAAAATAATAATAATAGTAAAAAAAGAGATACTGTCCTTTAGATGATAATAAAATCCTTATGTCAGAAAGGAGTTTTAAATCTGTACATTTTAAAACCTATCCTTACATATAATGTAGATGGTATTTACAGACTAAAAAAATGGTGACATTTACAGAGAAAGATGGTTTAGCTACAGATCAAAGCCTTATGTTGGAAGACATTCTTCCATTCTGAAATCACTATGGACTATATCCAGACTGCCTAAATTCATTTTCAGTCCCAGTACTCTTCTTTTCCCCACAACAGACATACAAACTTGGAAACAGATATAGCCTTCTGAATACTGAAAAGATATTGTGCCCACAGGGAAGACTTAATTCACCCTCTGGTTCAGACACTCTCAGGCCTTAAGTGTCTTCCTATGCAGTTTTCAGAAGCCTAAAAGTGTCTACTCTCACACAGAAAGTAGAAAGGAGTCTCTCATCCAAGAGTTCTGAATTACTTGTATAATATCTGCTTTTTGAGTGCTGCAGAATCTGAATAGGTTGCTAATATCTTTCCTCCTAATAATAACTTATCTTGCAGACTTCCTGATGAAAACAAGATTTTTTTTCATGTCAAAATGTCTATACAAAGTAAAACAGTCCCATATATTAAGCCAGTAATTACTTTTAATGCTAGGTCTAGGACTACAATTGAAATTTCATTTTTGGCATCTCTCACATTTTTCTCCTTCTGCCCAGCCTCTGGAATCAGATTTATTTCAACACAGATTGATACAGAGGCTTAATTTTCAAGCTTTCTTGCAATACCACCCCTACTCTGTATAGCTTATAAGAGCTGAATAATATGTAAACTTCTGCTGGCTGTACACAAAACTTGGAGTTGTTGAGTTCTCTGAAGTCTGAAAATCCACATTACACTGCATCTCTGGAGCTGTTTTCCACTGGATATTAATGTATTTTGGAGAAAACACTTGTTTTGCCTTTTTACTAAATGACACTGTTTCATGGCTGCGTTGCTTCTCAGGAGCACGAGAGACACACTGTGTCTATGCCATCTGTCAAAGCAAAGAGCTGAGCTTAGGTAAGAGTTTCCTCACTGAACACTGTTCTAAGGCAAGAAGGATCCCACCACAGAAAAGCCACTACTGACAGGGTCGTAAATTTAAGTGTATTAAGAGAAGAGAATGGGATCAATCTGTGTCACTTTTTAAAACACTCCTAGAATGGTGTATAGGACAAGATGAAGCTCCATGATCTTTCACTAAGGTTATTCCTTATCACTGCCTTGTTACTTTATCATCTTTTCTTAGCTAGCCATATGGTCTTCTTACAAAACATTTGTCACATAAAACATTACAAACTGAAAGCTATGTGAGTAGGACAAGCCAAGGGTCTTTCAATTATTAGAGGAGAGAGATAGTGACATCCAGAAAGTCATTCACTACTTTAAAATAAATTTCTAAATTAAATCATTTTCTGGAGATATCCAGTTAGCTCCATTGACCACATGAAGAAATGGTCTTCTATTTGCTAATACTGGATACATAACTTTGATGACTAAATTTAAGTGAGATGAAACATGCCTTCAAGAAACTATCATAATTCTGTAAACTGTATCCTTTTGTGCTCCCTCTCTCCCCTGCTGTTTCCTTTGTTCACTTGTCACTTCTCATTTCCATGTCATGTATCTAAACTTAGTAAGTTCTTTGAACCAGAAACCAGGCCTGAATATTTGTCTCAACACTGAATAACTGACTTAATCTACTAGTTGGATAGGCAGCTGTAGATTGCCTAAGACACTTTAAACAAATTAACCATGTATGATTGGAGTTTTATTAGAAATTCTGCTCCCCCTTTCCAATACACCAGAGGAATTCCACTAAGAACAGTAAGATGTACTGAGTTTTAGTTTTTAAAGCTGAATACAGTTTTAACTGTTTAGTTTTTTTAACCAAGTTTAATTGTAAAAAACATAGTTTTATATTGATGACAGTAATAAACAACAACGGATTCATGATCCTGACAACTCACCATAACACCCTACTACCATATGAAACCAGTGAGCTTTGGACCATGAGGAACAGTAAAAAAGTTAACATAACACCATGAAGAGAAGTAAAACCAAGTGTTTTATAACATTATAACTCTACTGTCATTATTGTTGATTTTTTTTTTTTTTCTGCAAAAGTATTATTTTTTCTGCAATAATTAGATCTGAGCTAATAATTATAAACCCGATAAGTTTTCAATTATACTAACAATACATTTTTGGCTTTATATACACAGAGACATAAAGAAGATATGGCCTTTTCAGTGTTCAGATTTTCTTTAGGTTAACTGAAAATGTTGCTATAAAAAAAACTGTGACTCTAACCTAGCTAAACACTGGAGTGTTTACTTGCAAATTCTCAGGACATTCAGCAAGTAACAATTGAAAACACTGAACCTTGACCTAAGTGCATGGTCTCACAGTGTCTTTAGGGATTCCCCCCATGCCCAGCATTATTTTTACTGTAAGATTTATTAGAGACATGTAAAGACCTTGGTTTAGGTAATATCTGAAGGCAGCTGTAAATGTCTTCTTTTTAACTATCAGGTATCATTATGTGAACATCTTATACTCAGAAAATACCTTCAGGACATACACTTTGTTTAAAGAGCAAATTAAGAAACAACACTAACTTTCTAGAGAAGGTTTTGTTATTTTCCTCTAAACACAGAATTTTTATATTATCAAGATTGTTGTTTCTCTGATAAGCAGCTGTAATAATTTATTCATGGGAAGTAGTTCCTACACAATTCTCCATATCCACACCCACAGTCCATAATCTAGGCCAGGCAATGTATTTTGCACTGTGATTAGAAGGGGATTCTAGGATGATTAGTTCAGCCTTATCCACCATGTTCTACATGCCTACATTTAGGTGAAAATAACTCTAACTGAAATTTATGAAGCTTCTTCACCTTGATCCATCTGTCCTAGATTCTCAGTTGAAGTAGAGGGGCAAGGAAAACTACCTCATCTATATAAAAGGCCCAGATAACGGTAGTCACTCTAGAGGTCAGAAAAAATATTTCCACCAGAGCACAGAAACTTTGACTTTCTGAGAAGTTTAGGTTCCAGACATAATTCAGGTAAGTAGTTAAACTTTGTATGCTTATTGGAAATAAGTGCATGTTTCTTCCACCATAACTGTGTGTATGCTTTCTCCATCAAAATATCCTCCTGGCATTTCTTGCTGCCAGAAACTACAGATAAGTAGCTAGAAAGAGATTTTGTTAAGGGTCAAAAAGCCCAGAATAAACATCCAATCTGACCTCCTACATAATATAAGCCAAAAAATTTTACAAAGTCACTCTTGCACGAGGCATTATTTCTGGATGTGCTAGAGGCAGCCTTTTAGAAAGACATCCAGGTCACATTGTCACCAGTATTCCCTGAGGGTCTTCACTGAGTTTCACATATCTGACTCCCCAGAATATCAGCAGGGGCTTTGGAAAATCATCAGAGAGTGCTTTCAAACCTAGATGCTTCTAGTGTGATTATAGTTTCCAAAAACAGTGAAGCAGACAGCAAGCAAGGGAATTGGATCCACCCTTATTGTCCGAAAGTCTTGCAACAGAAATATTAAGTCTTACAGAGTCTCTTAATGAAGAACAGGGGATATAGTTTAACATATAGCACTCCCAGGAAGGAAAATGACTGAAAACTAATTGTTTTTCCCATTACAAAGAACATCCGTGATTGTACCAGTGTCAGTATCTTTCAGAAAACATTCTTGACAAACATTATTTGTAATGTGCAGCAATAATAATAGTAATGATACATTGCATATGCACAATGACATCCATCTTGATGGATACCAAAGTGCTCTAAAATCTTGATGATCTGTTTCTTTCATATGGCTGACCCAGACCTTGGATATTTGGATGACAAATTGTGATTATAGTTAGCAAAGAACTGAGCAAATCTCCCTAACTTTGCTGACTTGTGTTCAAAAACATCTTGTCAAGGCTCGCTTGTTTGTCTTCTTCTGTCAAGTATTTCCCCTAGTGAACTTTAATATTTAAAAACATTTAGCATCCAAATCTTCCAAGATTGAAGAAGAGACAATTTGATCAGTATCACATTGGTTCATCTCTAACTTTTAGAGTTGTATGGTTATTTTAATTACTCCTGTCAGTGGTTATTCACAGGTTTGTTACTATGCTATACAAGGATCTTTGTTAATATTTTGACAATGATTCTTGCTGTTATTAACTTAGTGTTTTAATTCTTATTACTGTATTGTGAATGCTAAAATTAAATTTATAGTAAAACTAATGGTAACATTAAAGATGATAATAATGATAACAATGATAACAATGATAATGATGATGATTATGATGATGATTAGGGTGATGATGATAATAATAATAATAATAATAAATATTCTACAGAGGAGCATTCACTAAACGATCCCAATGTAGTCTCTTTTAATAAGGTTCCTAACAATCCAACAGGTAAGTGTGCCTCCAACTTATGAGAAAAAGATACCAAGATTTGGGCAGGAATATAGTAAGTTTTCAAATGCCAGTGACAAACTCCCATTAATTTCAGCTATGTAACACTACTCTTTAATGTTGCCAATCATCAATTACATTTGGAAACAAAAAGGTATAACAACTGAGCTAAATGATATGTACCTTCTGTAAGTGAACCAAGGAAGTCAATTATGTGTTTCATCTCACCTAATTAACTGTGTAAATGCTACATGTTGAGACTAAGTTGGTCACATAGGCTCTCTCTATTTGGCATGGAGATATCCTCTCCTAAGAAAACTCCTTAAGATATGTGAGCTGAAGCATCTCTGAAGGTTTCTTCCTCTATCAGTTTGTTACAGACAGAGCCTAGGTATGCATGCCTCATTTCTACAGAAAGAAAGTTACAGAAAATATTTTGACAGTCTTGGCCTGAGTGATTCTGTTCTTTCATGTGGATTTAACAAGTGTGTCTGTATAATTCTTTTTATCCCATTTTTGCTTTACTACCTAGAGTCAGATTAATATGAGAATGTACATGTTCCTTATGCATCTCAGATGTCCAGAGTATTTTATGGGATGAGGTAACAGAATGAAGGGTTTCCAGCTAAAGCCAGTGGGGTCACTAATCAAGCAAGAGATGTCTGGGGATGTTTGCCACCTGAAACATCAATCTCCAATACCAGCTGGGTCCTCAATTTTTTTCCATTAAAGTACTGGTACAGTAACCCTTGATCTTAGAAGGTATGATCAAGGAAATCACACCTTTGAAATAAATAGTGTATGTGCACATTGTTATATCTGCATCAGATATTGTGAAACAGAACAGAAATTGTCGAGATAAAACTCGGTGGGTCTCTCAGGTGTCTTGACATAAAACAGAACCATAGTTTCATAAAGTTGAGTCCAGATGCAAATCTTCTGTGTTCATTTGATACCACAGACTTTCTTTTCAACTTAAGATGGTTAATAAAGACCCAGTTTTCTTATACCTTCAGTGGGCTTTCATATCCAGGAAGGACTATACTTAATTTTGTTAAGGAATAGCTATATCCACTTTGCAGTTTTGAAGTACATAGGAACCTATCCTACCAGAAGCACCAAGTAGCACAAACCAGCATCTACCAATCACCCTACCACCACTCAAGCTCCTTTTTTGCATGCTCCATGTGCTTACGTTTAAGGCTTTTCAGGATCACAGTAGAAATCACCTGTTCCCAGATAGTCAAGAAGCCTATAGCTGAAATGGAGGCTGAAATTTGCCCTGTATGTCATTCCAGCCACAGCCTTTCTGCTATACATTAGAAGAAAACAGTCAAGAAGAAAGATACAAGTTGCAAAAGGGGCAAAGAAAGAATAATTAGTTTTTTAGTTCTAAAAATGACAAAAATACGAATGGTTAAGTGAAGAAATATTGTAGTTTTATACTTATAATAAGTGGGTTTTAGGAACAGTGGAGAACAAACATCCCCCCTCCCCCAAAAAAAATATATAAAAAATAAAATTAATTAGATAATCTTTTATTTTCTGCTAACATTTCTGGATTCTAAATTTTAGCTAAATATGTTATTGTTTCAGTTTAAGTCTTGAATGTGAAATGTACAATTTAGGTTAGTTAAATACACTGAAGCCTCCGGAACATCACTGTCAGAGCTTTGAATGGAATTAACAAGTGCATGTACAAATTACATCTTATTATTCAGCAGATGATTTTTTGCAAGGTTGAATTTTCACTTATCAAGGTTATCCATCTTTCTGCCTAGACTATTTGTGCGGGAGATATAGAGCCCCTATTCTCCAAGGATTAAAACTTTTCTGATGAAAAGAATATCACCTCTAAACTCAACTAACATAAGACTGTCATGGTCTCAGGTTATCTTGATGCACAGATGAGACTGAGATTACAAAATAGAAAATGATTAGGAAAACCTCTTTTTCTGGCTGCACACAAGCACAAGGAATAAACCAATTCTGTCTGAAACTCATGATTTCATTTTAGAAGAAAGTATGAGTTTAAAAAAAAAAAAAAAAGAAAGAAAAAATGTGCATGTTGGTTTGAAGGCAAAGAACTTCAACACTTCCTGAAGAAATGACTCTTCTATTTCAGCAAACAATAGACTGCCCTCCTAAGGTGGATATATTAAAACTAGAAGTTTAAAAATTTTGAGACCTCTGGATTAATTTGGGGATCCCAGACACATTGTTACCCAGTGGGAAGCCTTGAAAACCCCAAAAGCTGTCCAAAACTGTCAGTAAGAAACAATCACAATACCCTACACTTAATTTAGTTTCCTGTTAATCTTATGTTATGAATTCTTAAGAAAAAAGTGAATTGAGTGACACTACTGTGATTTTATGCAATTATCTTTAAACTGTATAATTGATACAACTAGATAAGATGAACTGTGGATTGTCTTAGGATGCACCAGAGAGATGGGAGAAACCAAGCTTTTCAATTAGAGTATAACAATCAAACAAATAGCCCAAGCTAAGATATTGGCATAGCCACTGAGTTCTGTGAGTAAACAGGTTCCCTGTCTTTCTTTGATGATTAGTTTTAATTAGGAAAGTTTGAAATCCAGCTACTATGAGTTCCACTAAAGTTATGAATGAACATTTTTAGAGGGACATTTTCGATTGCTCAGCTCTGACAGGAAATAAAGTCGTATGTTAGGAAGTCCTACTTAGAGTTCTGATGTACATAAGCAGGGTCTGAGGGGTGCAGTGACCACGATACTGTTTATGTTTAAAACATGCTTCTAGCATCGTCCTCAAATTTAATGGATGAAACACACTTTTAAGCCACAGAACCTGTTGTCAGCTTCCAAACACAAGTCTGTCCTGTGAGGTGTAGCAAGAGAATTTGGGGAATCTTTGTGGATAGAACTTGTGTCCTGTCCTGCATGACAACCCACTGAATGACCTGTTCTCTGATAAAAGCATTATGAAGGAGATAGAGTCATTCCTTCAGTAAAAGGAGTCTCAGATAAATTACTGACAACATCCTTCAGTAATGTTGTGCAATCATTGTAGTTACCAGGTTTACTTTTGCAACCATCTCACCATGCATTATAATCTTTCTTTTATCTTTACTAAAGACAGAATAAAATTAATTAATATTTTTAACCATGTCTGGTGATAAGCATGAACTTATACAAAACTGACGTGATAAAAATTAGATAACAGACAGTCTGACATCCTTCTTGTGTGCCTTCTCCAAATTAGAATTAATTAGAATTGGGCAGATATATTAGATGTCACTACACTTTTGGAGGACTGGTGACACAAGAATATATGTACAGACTGATCTTCATGATTGAATCATCTACCACACCTTTGAGTGGACACGGAGAAGAGTATGGAATGACCTATAAATTAAAATTATTTTTTCTTCTCATACCTGTGTTCTTTGTTCCTGGGAATCCTATTTAAGATCATAGCTAAAAACCAGGTGTGCATATAATTAAAATTTTGTGAAGAGAGACGTTTCCAAGAAAAATTCTGTAATTATGTGATTCCAGAAGTTGGTGCCTAGCATATTAATAAAACTAAAAACAACACTTAGTGTTAAACATTCCCTAGAAGATGGAGATAATACAGACCAGTTGTACTCTGAATTGTGTCACATAAAATTGTAGTAATATAGACAACTTCAAAAGATAACGACGTCTTCAACAAAATAGATCTGTTCAGAGAGATACACAGCTGTTTATCACACAGTTAAGTAAAAAGGCAGTGCTTTAGCAAATATAGTGAGGACCCAGGTCTTAGGGGCTATTGTTTCCTTGGACAGTTTAGGGGAGGTTATTAAAAGAGGAAATTGATTTATTCTTTGTTGAAAGAATCCTGCACATCAGAAGTTAACCTGAGGAAAATACTCTTAGCTTTCCTCCAAAAGAGGATTTAAATGCATACCCATTTTGTCCCAGATTCATTTTTATGCATGTAACATATACTTAGCAAAGTATACAATCATCTAAATTCCTTTAAAAAGAAGATACCTAAGGGGAAATTTAGTGTATTGAATCATCTTCTATAGGTCTTTTCCATTATGTCTCTGTAGAAAGAGCTTAGATGACTTATTTAGATTAGATACCACTAGACAGATCTTATTCAGACATAAATAAACAAAGTAATCCATCTACAACATTAAATACAGATGGAGGCCAGAATAACAGTGTGTCTCTGTTAAATACTTAAATTCAAACCCTGAACTTTATATTGATTGAAAAAAACAGCTTATGTACCAAGGTAAAAACAGGTATCCCCCTAACTGCCAAAAAGTGCCCATCAAAAATGCAGTACAGTTATCATCATATAGGTCATTCCCACATATTAATATACATATGTATGTACTTAGATATGAAGGTTATGAGCATGGGAGATAATAATATCCAAGAGCAGTTATAATATTATTCCTCCTAGTCAGTGAGCATACTTATTGGTTAGAAATGTGACTTTTGTTTCTCCAGTAAATTGGTAAAGTTTTATCTGTATTTAGACAAATTCCTTGACTTTATAAGAGCTATAGTGAGTATAGAAGAGTGAGTGTATGAAAAGACAAAATAAGTGTGTTGTATTGTGAGTCTGCATGTATCAATCACATCAATGCTTGTAAAAGAGAGAAAGTTCCTGTGTGTCAGTGTGAGGGGGATAGGTAGTTCCCCTAACTATATATGTGCAGGAACGTCTGTGATGAGCTAATGTATAAAATCTGAGAGACGAGTTGTTTGTGTATGACAATTCATTCACGTATTAAAAAAAAAAACAACAACAACAAAACAAAACAAAACGAAACAACACAGTTTATTTAAGGGGTTTCTTGCAGCAAACAAAAGCAAGAGCATCTGTATTAGTCTGTGAGCACAAGAGAATATGATCATACATGTGTCCTCTATAGAAAAAGGAAGAAATTGTGCATGTGACAGAAGGAGTTTCTGTGTATTTGTGTATGTGCATGTGCACATCTTTGCCCTAGGCAAGTTCAGCTCTTAGCTGGAAAATTGAGAAATTTACTTTAGTGGGATTTGAAAGAGATCTCAAGTGAACTAAACTGGTCTGCTTTCTTTTCCCACTAGTGCAGCAGAAATGGATTCTCAGTCTAATAAGGTTTGACAAGACCTGGCACCGACGGCAGGTGCCAAGGAATCCAACTAGTAGAAAGCATTAGAGATACCATGGGCACCAGAGGATAGAGGTGTTGCCATGGGAACAGAGTAAAAGATTCTCCATGGTGGCTGGTTAGGAGGTTTGTTTAAGAGGGAGCCAAGCAGCTGCAGCCTTGCTATCACCCTATGCTTGAACAATGGTAGGTAAATTCTAGCCTCCTCCCTGCTCTGCCAGGAGCCGAGGAATTTAATTCTTCCTCCTTACATGAATAATGATGAAATCACTGACATTGTTGGCATCTCCCAAAAGGTGTCTGCTGCAAAAGAAGATGGCTGGTTTGGTACTCAAGTCTGCAAATGTCTTATCTGCAATGGGCATTTGAGGGCACAGAATATATATTTTTAAAGGGTTTAAGGACTTTTTTCATTAAAAGCTATCAGCCTCCCTTCCTCTGCCTTCCTCTCCCTCTCACCCCTGCAACTTCTCCCCCCACTCCCTGAAACATGTACAGCCCTTTCCAAAGAGTGCTACTAGAGAAAGAAAAACTTATTTCAAAATCAAGTACTTCTTCAAGGCACATTTGTAAAAGTATTGTCCCTTCTCCAAAACAATCATAAGGGATTTCTACTGTTGTTTGCCCCTCTTCTTTACATCTGCAAATCTATAAAGATAGAAATAGGGTGTGAGGGAAGGAGAATGTATTTTTTTTGACTCCAAACGAAAATCCTGTTGAGTATCTGGAATACTGTAATTATCATCATTTGTGTTTCAGTAATGTCTAGAATCCCCTGATAATACCACATCTCCACAGTGCTAGGAGCAGTACTTAATGTCATAGGAGACAATGTGTAGCCTGCAGTGACTGTAAGGAAGATTAAAAACCAAACATCAACATAAAACTAAAGACAAAATGTGAAAAAATGTATCGTTATACAACCTCAGAAAAGGGAAGGAGGGAATTATTAGGGAAGTCATTTAAATTATTTATTAAAGAGCACTTAAAGATCATGTAGCAATGTTATACAAAATCCAGGTTCTGGATACAACCTCTCATCCAAGTTGTCTCTGTCAGCAGCTAGAAATGCCACAGGTTAATGATCATGATACACATAACAATATAATATGACATAGATATCCATACCTGTACCCCTCTGTGTCTGTGCGTGTGTGTGTCTATCTGCCCATTTAGTTTCTGATAAATGCTGCACTGACCTCAGCACAACCACTACCAGAGACAAGATAACTTTTGACCAAACCAATGAAAATGTTCCTAATTAAATGGTTGTAGCTTTTGTTCATGAAACCCTACTCATAACATCATGTTGCTGCCCTCATTTAAACAGAAGTTTGTAAGTGGGCATAGGACATAGAAAGGCATGACTTCAGTAACAAGTAAACCTTGAAATAAAAGCATGATGCTGAGCTATCTATACATTTGAACATAAAACTGAAGAGTTGTTCTGAAAAGTGTATATACATTCAAAAATGTTTGATCCTCAATATAATTTATCCGACTGAGAAGATTAAACAAGTTTTGGGATCTTTAAGCCATTTTTAGGTCCTGAAGCCTTATGTGAACTCTATCTCCTTGTCCTCTTTAGGTCTGCTATTAATGTACTTTACAAATTTAGCTCTCTCACAGGTTTCAATTGTCTGACCATAGGGAGGATTTTTTGGATTAATGTTATCTTTAGGGATAACATTTCCAATGATGTTTAAGGAAGGCAAGTGTCCAGTATGTCTTAAATGTCAAAGAAAATATTTATTTTTTTTTTTTTAGCCAAATGATAAAATGTAAATTCAACTCTATTAATATAGGCAACCAAGCCTGTATATGTTGTCCAGATCAATTAAGTTGCTGCTGTAATGCCAGTACATGCAAGACAGACTAAACAAAACCATGGATGACATGGACAGAGTGAATGGAAAACAATTTCTCATAGTCTTTTCCAACATATCACACCTTAAATTAAATTCTCGATTATATTTTACATAATAGAAAATTGAGAATTTTTCTTCCCATAATAAAGAATTAAGAAGGAATGAATGTGAAAATTTTACATGATTTCAAAAGACAAATAAATTAATGTAAGAATAAAATTTTTCAGGGTACTAAGTACAAAGATACCACCTTTTAAAAAAAATCCTGTATTCCTTAATTTTTGGAGGCCAAAAGAATACTGTGTTAAAGTACCATCAATGACTGACATATTCTTATATTCCTTATAAGCCATCTACTGTTGACTGCTGTTGAAGACAGAATAAGTGGATGGTCTGACTTGGTAGAGCTGTGTTTATGTTCATTTTGTTTGTATGACCCACTAATATACCTTGATTCAGAGTTTAAACACAGTTACTGCTATTACGCTTGGCTGCTAAGAAGTAATAGATCTTATTGCAGGCCCATGTTTATGAGCTTGGCAGTAGACAGCAATTTCAGAATTCTCTAAAGATTGGTTCTTCCACAGAAAATGCAGGCAAATTAAGTTCCTTTTCTTGAAAAGAGTCCAGGTCACTATTTTTTCTTGCATACTCCTAAATATAATCCATTTGCTGACATAAGATAAGGTTATTTTTGATCCTTGAAGTTCTCTCTGTAAGCATTAGGAAACATCTTCCCAAAGGGGAAAATGGCTCAGACTCCTCTCTTATGTCTCTAAGTAAACTTATTTGATTAAATGCAAAGTTGGAAAAATAAAGAAAACCTCCCTAGCATCAAAATTTGTAAAATAGTTTTAAAGTAAAAACAAGCTATTTGCAAGCCGTTTCCTATATGTGTTTGGGGAGAAGGGGTGGAAGGAGTCATTCTGAATTAGGTTTATAATGAACCACTAGTTGCACTTTGGTAGTGTTGTCACTACTTCATCTCCATCCTAATGTGGTGACTCAGTGTCTGGGTTACATTATTTACTGCTAAACAATGAATATGCCTGTATCTGTCATAACATGGAAAGGGTCTGGTTTCCATTTGTTTGGGGTTTTTTTGTTTGTTGTGTTTTTTTTTTGTTTGTTTGTTTTGTTTTGTTTTGTTTTGTTTTGTTTTTGTTTGGTTGGTTGATTTTTTTTTTTTTTTTTTTTTTTTTGGAAGCCTGATTCATTAAAATTTCATATACTCTTTATGTTGCCAGCATTCCATAAATAACAGAGAATTCATATATAAAAAAAAATAATCTGATGCACTAAAATAACAATTTAAATTTGCCTTTGTTCCAAAACAAATTCCAGTTTGTTCATGCACCACCTTCACCCTTTTCTCATTAGTCACAAAGGCTCAGTGCAGGATGGCACTGTGTTACATGCAAGCTCTGAACTTCAGTGACAGGTGCCTTTAGTCACTAAGATAAAGAGACTATGAAAGGGATGTAAGCACATCATTTGTAAGAACAAAACACAGTTAACCTTGCCTAAGAGTAGTTCAAACATCTTGCCAATGGACCCCAAATCTCAGAAAAGAGATTAAGGAGTAAGTTTAAGATTTTTAATGAAGTTCTTGGTCAAAGATAGAGATAACTGTACAGTTACAGTTATTTACCCTTCCAAATAAGAGAAATATAACCACTGGTATCAATATCTATTCTATTTATCCATTCTACCCACTCTATTTCAGATAAGTTATTAAAGAATTAATTTAAATTAAGCCACCACAAATATTTAGTTAAATATATTCTCAAAATCCCTTTTCTGAGTATTTTTTTCTTTTAAAGGATTTATAATTTCTTATCTGTAAATGAGTATTGATAGTATTTCTTTGCACAGCTAGATCTATTTATAAATATGTAAATACAGCCCATTTTCAGGCTGAGTAAGTAGTTATAATTGTCACTATTTCATCTCTCCTAGCACTTCTACAGCTTCAGTCACCACTATACTGGACACCTTCTCAGATACTATTTCATCAGCAGCTTTATGGCCTGACAAACCAGGGATTTGTATTATTTTACAAAGCTGAGATATGAAAAGATTAAAAATAATTGCTTCAGGACATATGGAGTCCGGGAAGGGTTGGAAATTTAATTCTTATTATCAGTGCTCACATTTGTGCCTCTATCCCCAAATGGTTTTTCATAGGATCAGAGAAGAACATGGCTCAAAGAGATGTCAAGAAGTCAGACAGGGTGACTCTATAGCCCAGGCATGTGACAAATATGACACCAACTCTATTGTTTTGAGACAACTGTTGTCTAAACTATTCTGAAAGTCTTTCTAAGTTAGAAACCTCACCATTTCCTTATGAAACCATATTCTGACCCCTAACTATCCTCACCATTGAAAAAGTTTCTCAATTCAGTTGATACATCACTTGCAGCAATTTAAATGAGCAACTTCTTGTCCTGTCTGTCAGAACAGAAAGAAGGGATTATTTCCATCTATTGTAGGACTTGTCAGTGTTTTTGCAGCTCAAGGATGTATTTCTAAGCTCTCCAATAATTTCTTCTTCCAAAATCTCTACAGATGGTGCACATATTTCCTGATGTATGCTACTGAAAACAGGTGAAAGATTCAGCTAAACTGCAAACTTTGGCCTTACAGAGAGAAAATCATCTACCTATCTGATGTTTCCCTGACACCTTACATTATGAGCAGGTGTGGAAATCATGAGATTCATATATTCTTTTCTTCATGGTACTGGCACAAGCATTAATTCTAATATATTTTTTATCTTTTTATAGAGTCATTTTTCATATTTCATACAATTTCTTGCTAGTGTACTAACTACAAATGGAGTGTATTTTCCTACATGAAACTCATCAAGGATTTTGACTATCTATTAAGAAAAAAAAAAAGGAAGTTTAAGGCAATCAAATTCTATTGTTAAACTTTTATCAAGACACAACTATCAGGTAGATGGAAAGGATGGAAACCTTAACATTTTGTTTCATTACATTTTTCTATTCTTTAATCTTTTTTGTTTTCTACTACAAACAGCAGTTCACTGAAAATATTATTGCAAACTCTTTAAAACTAAACCAGAAAAGGCCTTCCTCATAACAGACACAATTCTTAATTAAAGCTTTTTTTTTTTTTTTTTTTTTTTTTTTTTTTTTTAATGATTACAGCATTTTGCCTTCTATAAATATATGCTCTAGGTAAAAAACTTTATAAATTTCAAAAGTAGAGTTGAAAATGTGATTAAAATATTCTGTTAACATAGAGATTTCTAAGGGCAGAGATTACAACTGGCTTTGTCTGGCACTCTTCTTCACCTTCCTTATTTCTGTTCTTAAAAGAAATACAGGAAAAAATAAAAGGTTTCCTGGTGTTAATTTTTATGTATTTTAACAAAGTCCTGTGACCCAAGTGGGTATTCAAGGAACTTCTTGTGCAGTAGTTCAGGGTCACAAGAGATAAATTTATTTGAAAGTAAATTCCAGGCATCCATTCACAACACCACCATAAAATATACATAACTTCTCTTATTCTTATCCATCGGTCATCATTCATTGCAGAGCTGGTCCATCAACCCCAGAAAGGGTCTCCGCAGAGGCAGCAGCACTATAGGGACACATTGCAAAGGTTTTTTTTTCAAGCTACACTCTGTGTATTTTCTCCTTGTTTACAGCATTCTCCACACAGAACAGCTGGAGTGCTCCAGAGAAAGTCTACACCGAAGGAATGCTCCTGGTTTACGTGTTTATCAGAGGAGGGGAGGAAAGAGGGAGAAACTGGGATTTCTTTCTTTCCAGAAGACTGACTTTTTCTATTGCTATTAATTTTGGCTTAGATTCATCCTAGTTAGCTATGGGAATCTAACTGAGATGCCTAAGTCAGAAGTACAGTCACAGTAGGCTCTCCCCATAATCAGTGAAAAGGAATATGTATCTCTGGAGCGTGGACTGGCTCACCCAGGAACTGAAAAGCTTTTATTTCTCACCAGCAACTGTAGGAAGAACCTAAAATAATTGCATTCCTAGTTAAATAGCTCAGATATTTTGTTATGTCAGTCAAATCTGAGTCTTTATAGACAAGTTGCTCAGACAGCAAAATAATGATGAGCTAAATAAGATTCAAGACAGCATTTGAAGCATATTTTAACACAGAACTGTGGAGTTTCAAGATGTACTTTCCTCTAGTTTTTGCTGGGTTTTGTTTGCAGGTTATGTTTCTTACCCAGAACGATTAATTTTTTGCTGTTCCCTCATAACTTAAATAAAAGATTTGACACCTTGTTAAATTGTATTTTTATGCCAACTGAAATTAAAAGCTATAAAACTGATATGACCAATTTCTTGAGTCTCCTGGTCTTGATTTGCCTACTTTAGCATTTTTTATGAGACAGATGAGAGTCAATGAGGTTTCCCTCCACTAAAAAAAAAAAAAAAAAAAAAAAAAGGTCAATTTTTAATATGAACTTGCAGGAATCCAAGTGACCTCCTCAGGTGTTTACTGGCCAGGCACATACATGATGGAATCAGAATCTCCCACTTAAAGTTTTATTTTTCTAGTTTTATACTTGTTGTCACACAGTCACAATCTTCTTCATGCTTTTGGAAATATCTGGAAAAATATGTCACAAATGACTGAAAATTTTGTCATAAAATTTTGCTTCAGGATTCCAAGGGAGAAAAAAACAACCAAATAAAAAACTCCACAGAAAACATCCTTTATTTGTCCTTACAAAAACCTTATACATTGATAAAGGTCAGAGAATTTTGCTTCTGTTTGTTTGATAATTCCCTCCTTTTATTGAAAAGATCAAAAAACTCTCTTTAAAAATTATGTTCTAAGAGATTTTTTATTTCTATATTAAAAACCAATAATGAAAAAATGTATACACATATTACAAATCTGACTTTAAATAAAGATAAGCCATTGCTGAATTCTGTGTCTGGAAACATTTATAAATTTCTGTGGGAACTCTGTGAGTCTATTCTTCTTGAAATTTAACAGGACTGTGTCTGCAGGGGTGTACCCCTGACACTGATGTGTTAGGAAACTGTGCAGTTACACACTTAAAATCATAAACCAAAGTAACTCTCCAGCAGTAAATGCAAGAAATGAGAATCAGAAAGCTAGAAAGATCATTTATTTTCTCGCAGACACCCTCACAAGAAGCAAAGTATGGCAAAAACTTGCTTGCTTTGAGAGGAGCCACATACCTCAGTGTAAGCCTTACTGTACTCAGACTGCACTTATGATTTATATATTATAATGATAAGCTTAGTGCAGACTGAACTAAGTGAGAGGGAGAGGAAGGAGAGAGAGCATCTCAAGGTGGGAGTGGGGTGTTTATCATTTGTTTCATATACTCTGGGCTCAGGCAACACATCTTGAGAATTCTTATGACACTGTCAACAAGAATTAATGCGGAAGTTATGTATTTTACCTTTTATCTCAATTGTGTTGCACGAATCTGGCAAAGTTGAAACACTGCTAATTTAGTAGTCAGCAGTGTCAAATAAAATTTCTAAACTGTATGTCTATAAAAGAACATCTTTGCAATAAGGCATAGCAAATATGCTTGCAAAACAGTTCAGTCAGCAAACCTGTTTTAGGTTTTGAAATATTTGGCAATGACATTTATTAGAACGAGACTATAATATATCAGTGATATAAAGAGTTGTCTCTTCATCACTGGCACTTTATTATAGGCACTAATTTTGTGTAAAATCCTTTAGATTCTTTGCAAAACACCTGCTGAACTTAAAGAAATATGGTTACTGCTTGTGCTGAGACAGATGTAGCTTAATCACATAATACTGAATTTGACTTTTCAGTGCCTCACAATAAATGAACTGAACATACCAGTGCAGGAGATTTAAATCTTGTTCCAATTTAAATATTCTGTTTGCTGACTGGAAAGACTGAGCTACAAGCAGCTTCCCCAGGTCTCCAACACCACATGGAGAAATTTTCTTCAAGCCACTCTATCTCTAATTTAATCAAAGAAAAAAAGAAAAAAAATAGCTCAAACAGTATACTGAATGTCAAACTTCTCCTTTGCAGATTATTTTTTTCTTTTTTGTTACTTCCTTGGCTGTTTCAATCTAGTCAGATATTGAGCTTCCCTTTAGCTGTATTGTTTCCTTTAGGCACTGTTTTCAGCATATTTTTATTTTTCCATGATTTTTGAAGTTTCCATATTTAAAAGGGATTTTGCTTTGTAGGCAGTTATGATGAACATCTTGAGCTGAGAACGGAATAAGACAGGCCATCTTCTTACTCTGTCATCAACTCTACATAATTAGTTTTATACGTTGATTAATTTTTGGTGGTAGGATAAGTCAATTTCTATGAATTTCAGTTACCAGGTAGTGCCCAAATGGAGATCCAAACTTGTTTAGTCTTTTCTAATTCTCTGCTGTATTTATGGATGATGGAGATTCTGGGAATATGTGCACATGTGCATTTGAGTGTGACATGTTTTGAGTCTGTATATGCTTGTAAAAAAGTGTTCAGTAATCTAACTATAGAATATCTGTACATAATATAGAGAAGTACATAATACAGCATACACATTTAAATGCACAAATACCTGTAAGCTTATTTACAGAATATGTATGTTACGTTTTATTATGCATATATTTTTGTCTCTCTGTATTGAGTCTTATTTACACTGTAATGTTAAATAATAATACTTTAATTTTACTTCTTCAGATAAGCTGTGTGCTTCATAAAAAAACATAAAACAATGAAACCTCATGAATATTTATATCAATGGCTACATAGCATTATAGTCATAATCTCTGGAACTGGTTCTCACCGGTTCAGAATTAATTATCAAGTTCATTTTTAATTACATTCTTCTAAATTACAACCAAAAAAAAAAAAAAAAAAGAAAAGAAAACAACACCTATAATGAATTAGCTCACAAGTACTCTGCTGGGCCTGGTGTGTCTGAGACTGCTTTCTACAATTCTATTCTTAATGTGTAACATTGAGCCAAAGACATGTGATTCAGAGTCTCCTCTTAAAAGCTACTTAAATGTTAATTCTTCTCCCACTTTAAAGATAGAATAAAAATACTGTTTCTAGTTGCTGCAGCAGACTTGTTAAACTGACTACTCCTTTAAATAGCCTCTTTTTTTTTTTCTCTTTAGCTGGTTTTGATATATGATTGTATGCTACCTACACAAAATATATTTCAGTAGTGTTGGCTGAAAAACTCTGGAGAAAAGCATCTTTCTTGAGATAATCAGCTTGAGCTCTGTGCATCAGTTGTCTTCTACATTAAACTCCACATTATCTCTTCACTCAAATATCTGAGATGCTTGTTTTTATTTAAATTTAATCCATAACAAAATAGTGAGAAAAATCTCTATAAAATCCTTTGCTACAAAAGACAAAATATACTGAATTCTAAGATTTTGAGGGGGATTCTCAAACACATGAGGAATCTATAAACATGCATCCCTCCAACTCCTGGCCATCCCTCCAGGACATATTCTATCTGATAAACCTGGAAGTCATGTCCTCACCACTCTCCCCATCCACCCACAATCAGGGTCACTGATTGCCACATCCTCAAACAAGACTACTAAGAAGCTTGTAGCAATGTCACACCCTGGATTAGCTAAATTTCAATCTTGTACTTTATCTTCTCATCTCTCTCCTGTCCAGAGAAGGAATATAGAATCTTTTTTCCTTTAATTTATCAATGTGTTCCAGTGTGCACACATGTAAGCATCAGTAAAAATCAACTCCTTTTTCAGTTCTCCCTGGTTCAGTCATCCAAAGATCCTGTGGTCTGTTCCCCAGTGTGTAATCACAGAAAGTTTGCTACTCTAATCGTTTCTTGCAGATGAAGGTCCTGACAGCACCTCAAGCTATTACCCTGTTCAGGCAGAGTGTGAAATAGGAGATTCAAGATTCAGACTCTCTGTGTATAGTTGCTGATCTGTATCCAGAAGTCTTGCAAATGATCTGAGCTCAAGTCCATCATTTAAAGAAAAGAAGGTTTGGCGGTGGGGCCGGGAGGGGGGGGGGGGTGTGTGGGGGGTGTGGGGGGTGTGTGGGGAGGATGGGGGAGAAACAACCAAAAAATAGGGGATAAAATAAAAGCAGGAAACATTCTGGATATTTCCTCTCAGGTGTTTATTTACTTTCTGAAGTCAAATCCTACCCAAGAGGAGTCACGCTCCCTCCTGACTGAATACAGGGAAATTATATTTTTAAAGCATTAACAACTATTTTTAGAGATAAATCTGGAGATTTGTTCTCAGAATGTTCACGAACCATTTCACTCACTCAGCCACTCACTAGGCAGACACTGCAACCGGGTGCCTAATTCTAAGCACATAAGCAACATGCTGATTTGTTCAGGATACCTGTTCAATCCCTGCATGGAAAAAAAGGATGCAAATTATAAACAATTAAACAAGCACTAGTCAGTTTTTAGTTTTAAGAAAATTTGAAGGAAGCCAAATGTGAATTTAGATGTTAAAATTCAGATCCATATAACAATACCCCAAATAGCCCTAATGCTGAAAACAGTCTCACCACTGAATTTGTTAGAATAAGGAGGGACAAAAGCAAATCAGAAAATAACTTAGTAGTTGTTGGCAGATTCTGCTGATCAGGAAAAAAAAAAAAAAAATCTAGAGAAAACCCCAAAACTGTTGGTCTAAATGTCTCAAGTACTATAAGAAATGGCCAAAGACTGCTCAACGTGGAAATAGTCTAACCAAAGATAAGTAGAAACAGCATTAATATCTAGTTTTTACTGTGATCTAACAGTCTGAAAAAAAAGGGCTATGAATCTTACTCAGTTATCCCCACTAAAAGCACATCAATACTTGTTTTGAACTACTATTTAATAAATCCACTTTTCCTCACTGAAATAATTTCTATTCTTTCCCCTAATTTTTGATTACTCACACTGTTTATTTGTTTCCGATTTACCTGCTGTTATTACAACGTAAAGGACTCTTCAGAGCAAGACAGAAATATTCTTTACATTCTTGGAGAAACACTTGTTGCATGTAAAGCATAACAGGACTTTTTCTAACTGCCTGAAATTCCCAGGCTCTACCACAGTAAAAAGAATAATCCTAAAAATGGAATGACAGGAAAATGAGGTATTAGAGTGGAAGAAAAGTCTGGAGTAAAACTATATAGGAAGTTGGATACAGGCAAGTTGTGTCCCAGGAAGAATCAATAAAGGCAATCATGTACAATCAACACTTATGTGGATTTAAGTCACATGACTCTAAAGCTTAAAATAGAGATGCATTACAGCAGATGGCAGCTTGTGGAGGAAAAGCATAGGTGCAAGAAATGCTGTCCTTCGAGGAGATTTCACAGAGGTGTTATTGGCAGGGAGAATGTTTTTTTTCCTCTTCTACAGAAATAAAAGAGGCAGGTTTCTGAGAAAATCATAGTCCAAGACAGAAGTTGTAGGGCGTTGTATGAGCAAGGCATTTCAGAGCTGTTTAAGTGCATTTATATGCAGTATGGCTGAATGAGGAGAAAAAAAAGGGGTTGAAGGCCTTCTGTCAAAAAGTTCTCCTTCCTTTCTTTCTCTTTCTTCTTTTTTTTTCTGCCTCCCTTTCACAGTCAATTTGCTGCAAGTTGGATCTTGAAAAGAACGTGCTGACATCTAGCAGTGTGGCTAACCTGTTAGGGAGCTTTTCAATATTTATATACTGTAACCCCTGATAAGAGTGCCTTCTTCTGAATAAAGTCCTGCATCTGTCCTTGGGGACCTTTTAGAATGGTTTTATAACTTAAATATGCATTTATCTTTACATTTTTGCTTCTATCTAGTAGTCAGTTTCTCTCACTTTTTTTTTTTCTCCTTTTTTAGTGCTTGATATTTCATCTTCTCCATCGTGTTTCATATGTTCACACAGATACAGCCTGTTGTTCTTTTGTATTTTAAATGTGAATAAAACAACAAAATACCGTATCATTAGGTAAACCTCATGGAAGTGAATGTGCTTAGCAGTCGCCTCCTCTTGGAGCTAAATAGGGGAATAATTCAATGGCCCTTTGTTTAGAAGCATCTCAAACAATGGGAGCCACTTCCCCAAATACAGGTCACACATAAAATAAATCAGAGATTTGGATTATATGGGTAGAAAAAATCACAGTGGTCTGAATAATAATGTAGCTGTAGTGGGGAAGGAGGGAGAGTGAATTTGTTTGCAGCTGTGCAGAGAAATGGGTGAAGGGATAGAAACAGAAATAGAAGTAATAGAAAAGGGCCAGACAGCCAGAAAAGGCCTGAAATTATGGTTAAGAAAAAAGAGGGGGAAATGGCAGAAGAGAGGGAGGAGGAATAAGAAAAAGAGGTGAAAAAGAGCAACTATTAGAGTTTTTTCTGTGACTCAAGTCTTCTGTGTTCAGAAGTCAAGCTTGTTCATGTATTCAAGTCAATGAACAGGAAAAAATTAACATCTTACTCCTTTTCCTTTCTGGAGTTAAGCAAGATCCAGACTCTCTATGCTCCTTTCCATGCATATTTTCATGAATTTTTTGTGTGAGAGGAATTATCTTTTTGACGTCTTTGCAGAGCATGGTTATGTGAGTTTCTGTCTATAGTGTAGTTCAGTAACCTGCAGAGACCTAGTGTAGCTGCACAGGTTGGGCTGTTTCCATCTCTGAGATGGCTCTGAATGAAAAACAAGTGTCAGCACTTACATGGTAAAATTCTCATCCTGGGTAGGTCTGTCTGAATTTGCCTGTTAACAATGGACATTAAAAGATTTACCCTAAAATACTTTAACAAAAGCAGGTCTTTATTCATTAAAGACATAAAATTGGAGCTGACCTTCTTAGTCACTAAGGTCAATCAACCTTCTTTTGCTGTTTTCTTAACTAAATTGTTAAAAATCCTCATGACTTGTTAAATGAGGTTGTCTGTACATGTTTGCTGTCCTGGTCTCATTGCAACACAATATCCTTGCTTTTATGGTTTGATATTGTTCATTTTTGAACCTTCCTAATTTTTCAAGCTTTAGCAGTAAAACTAATGGAAGCATTACCTGTTTATTTCTTCCAATTAGTTTTCCAGACATAAACAGAAACAAAATCTTTTAATTTGGAGTCTAATTTTTCTATTTTATTGTCAAGGTTTAAGCTCAGAGGGCAACTGAGTACCACACAACCACTCAATCCCTCCTTCTCCCCAGAGATAAGAAAGGAAAAATAAGCCAGACTTGGGATTTGAGATAGGAAAGATAAGGACAAATCACCCTTTATGGTCACATGCAAAAGGCAGATTTATTAGGGGAAGGAAAAAAATAACATAGGTTTATTAGAGACACTAATAACAACACTTAACAGAGTAGATACAGTGAGAAGTGTTGACACATCTTAAGAACACCTTCTCCCCACCCCTCCCTTTTTCCTGGGCTCAGTTCTGCTCCCAATATCTCTACCTCCTCCCCCCAGTGATGAAGGGGCAGGGAATGGGAGGTGCAGTCAGAGCTGCCGTTTCTTCCATCTTCGGTGGGGGGGAGTTTCTGGAACTTCTTCTTCTGGCTCTAGTGTGGTCACCCTGTCACAGGAGAGAGTTCTCCAGAAACTTTCTCTGATGTGAGTCCCTCCCATGAGCTGCAGCATTTCCTTACACTGCTCTGTTGAGGGTCACCAACTTTCTCCAACTGGAATCCCTCCCACAGCCTGCAGCCCTTCCTGAGTTGCTCCAGTGTAGGACACCCCTGAATGCTGCAATCCTTCCAGTGCTGAACTACAACAGCAGGGGCTGCTACTTCACACAAGATCCCGGCCTCCTTTGGGTGCAGCCACCTTAGCTGACCCATATGAGGCCCCCCACAGGCCATAAATCAGTGTCTGCTCCACCATCGATTTTCTTGGGTGGCAGGGGGGGGGCGCCCTGCTGTCCCACCACAGGATACAGGGGATCTCTGCTCCGGCACAAACCTCCCTGTCCTTTTTTCCTCCGTTCCTCCACTGACCTTGGTGTTCACACAACTGCTGCAACTCCTCCTCTTAAGTCCTACTCTTCCTCCCAGGTTCCTTCTTAAATACGTTATCGCAGAGGTGCAGCTGATTGGTTTGGCCTTGGTGCAGAGATGGGGCTGACCTGATGCCGGAGAAGCTTTGAGAAGTTTCTCACAGCAGGCCACCCCTTGTAGCCCACTCCCCTGCTACCAAAAAAAATCTCTACGACTCACTCAAGCCCAGGACATTTATGCATACCACTTTTCATTCTTCTGCCCTTAGATCCAGTAGTTTCTTCTTCCTTCTTTTTTATGTTAAGTGGGAAAATGCTCATTTTTGTCACTTGGAAAGTAGCTGTGTGTGTGTGTTAGTTTCTGACAACCAGCTGATATTTCATTTTGGCTGATATGCACTGTATTCTTTTTGCTACACTAAATGTAAATTGCAATAGAAACAAAGAAAAAAATAAAAAAAAAAAAAATCCCCCCCAAATTTCCAACATATTATATTGCATGGCATCATTCACAAAATCTGAGAGTTACTCATAGTCTTCTTTTTAGCTGTTAGCATTTGCACTCAGAAAGCAAATGTCAACCTAGAACACTGAGAACTGAGCAAACTTCCTATTCATCCTACCTTCGACTTGAGTTGCTTGGTTTCTCTGTGATAATTTTAATCCAAATTTTTACTCCTCAAATGGAAAAAAAAAACCTCTGCTTTCTTTCAGTCTGTTTTATTTCAGTCTTTTTTCTCCTGTTTCCCACTTTCCTGTTAACTGTATTGAGGTGGGGAATGGAAAGTGAGGAAGAACAAATACTAGGAAGGCACTAGTGGAAAACAGTAAAGGAAAGTGGTTCATATCCATTCTTATTTGTCTTTTAGCAACACCACGGAGATGTCACACTCTTCACATCACATACCTCAAAACCACAAACAAGACCCAAACCATTCTTTTAAACACAAACAAGACACCAAAGGTGAAGGAAAAGATGCAGTATTTCATTTAATCATCCCAATATGTTCAAATACTGCAGAGCTGTAGGTCAACAGTATGGCTGGCAGAGAAGATTCCACACATTGAGTACTAGCTCAGGACACTCCCTGGCTGGGGTTTTCAGGGCAGCGTGGATACATGTGAGGAAGGGTCCTTACAGCAGGGTTGCTTCTTTTACATTTAAACAGATACTTCTTAATAGCCCCTTCTTTATAGTGTGGAATCAATGCCTCAATCCCCTTTGAACCTTCAGGCAAGCACTTGCAGTGCTACATTGGTGATTGTCTCCCTCACAGGAGCAGGAGCAAAGGGCACAGGGAGTCCCCAGGGATATGTTTTCCCATCAAAGGGAGAATTTTCCACAGCTTGCCCTCTGCAACAAGCAGGGGCTATGTTTCTATTTCACTGCATATTTGACCAGACACTAATTCATCGTATATCCCCACTTCCCACTCACCCCTCTATCCATAACGTGACAGATTTATTGGGTCAGGTCTTCATCTGCTGTAAATTGGCATTGTTGCATTGATTACTGTGGGTCTGGGTTGATTTATGCCAGCTGAGGATCTGGTCCATTTTCATGATATTTGAGCATCAATCCTTGCATCCCCTTTTCCCATCTATAGGCTTTTACTGTCATGCTTCTAAGAAGAAAACACAAATGAGTTAAGGGCTGTCACAGACCAGAGAAGAATTTGCTTTTCTTTCTTTGTGAGTAAGGTCTTTCCTGTTAATTTTCATAGCAGGTCCCTCACAAGTTTCTCCAAAAATTGTTACCATGTCCACCTGAGGATGTCAGATCCTGTTGCAGACTGAAACATTAACAGTGGAAGTTATTAGCTATTCTCTTTACCTACTATCTTCCTTTATATTTAATTATTAGAAAGATGAATGCTGGTCATCAAAAGAAATAATGAGTTTTAGAAAGTGAAAATGAAACTTACAAAAACAAAAGAAATTTTATATTGGCAGAGAGGTCCACAGAGAAGAGGAAGAAATATGTAGAAGAAGAAAAAAAAAAAAAAAAAAAAAAAAAAAAGAGAACCTTAGAGGAAAAGAAAAGAAAGAAAGAGGGCAAAAAAAGAAAGAAAAGAAAAGTACAGGGAGTCTTGGACTGAGAAAGAGTGAACTAGTTCCTCAGCAGAAGTGAAAGCAGGTATGGTACAGGCAGAAGGAAGAGAACTTATCATCGGATCTTGGAAGACTTCTTTTTTTCCTCCTCTTTAGCTGAATAATAATATCTGTCATTAAATCTCAATACTGGACAGTCTCTTTCTACATATGAATTTGATGGTTCTAGTCTGGACATGGGACTATGCACTCAGAGGCAAAAGACCAAGGATGCACAATGTCCTCTATCCACACAGAACCTAGACAGCCCCCTTCCTTTCTTCCTGCCGTCCCTGCCAAAAAACCTGCAGATAGTAGCTGTTGAGATTGTCTAACCATGAACATCAGGTATGTGTTTGCTGTGGCAGAACTGCTCCTGGTTGAGGAATGAGATCAAGAACAAAGAGAGAGAAGGAGGAATGAACAGAGGGGGGGAAAAAAAAACAAAACAAAACAAAACCCAAAAGCCCTGCCAAGTGTTCTTCTTGTCCCTGTCTTTCTTGGTTTATAATTGATGAAGGATCCTTACAGCTTTTATTGAAAAAAAAAAAAAAAAAATCTTATTGATCACTCCTAATACAGATACATCTTTCTAGTTGTTCACTTGTTTGGTTTTTTCCTTTTTCTTTTTTCTGCTGATAAAATAAAAAGCTGAAAGGAGTTAATAACTAATGTGAAGATTTTACCTATACTTATCCATCTGCTTTCAACAGTTTAAGTAATTGATTTCCCCTGTTTTGAGCCCATACAGACTTCTCTTAGTACACTGTGTGTCTAGTTTACTTGGTTGATACCTGTCTGTCTTGTTTTAGGAAGTAGAGGTAGTCAGATTAACAATGTTGTAATGGTGAGATGCTCATTCAAGTGTCTGCTTTGCCACATATCTTCTGTATGGTCATGACTACAACACTTATTCTCTATGTTTTGAGTATATTTTTATTAAAAACATCATGGTATTTTGCTACCTTCTAGGGAAGTGGTATAAAAATGGTCTAGGAAGGTACACATAGCATAGGGATGTTCCAGTTAAGACTGCTTTATAGAACCAGTAATGACCATTGCATTTCTGAACAATAGGTGTAATTTGATATACCTCTGACAGACTTCTTGTTTCTCCTTTTCCGTAGTATTCAGAGAGGACATCTCTAGTCCATATCATAGTCTATGACTAATAACATTTAAGTAGTTAGTGTGGACGTCATCTTTGATAATGGAAGACTTGGTGAAAACAGCAATACAAAACTAAAAAAAAAGTTTATAATTTTTTATGAAATTGGGGTTTTACACTCCCTGTCATAAACTTTTACACCCTTTAGATTGTCACTAGGAACATTTTAAGCAGTGGAGCATGAAATATCTTGCTTTTCCTTATTTTGGGATGATAGAAATTCCTCCTGGAGGGCTGTCCATATGTGGCTATCTCTGTCTCTCTATGCAACCTTTCACTGCCTCTACCAGTCTTCACCTTAAAATGTGTCATTTTATTAAACTGTAAATCAGGGACCATACATTTTGAAATCTTGGAAGAGTTGTTTACCTTGGAGAGATAGGAATACACTGTACTTTGTCTAAACATATGAACCTTGAATTAAGTTTATGGAAATATGCCTGAATGGCATCAGACACACTTAGAGGCATCAGTACACTTTCTTCCATTTTCATGGTTCACCATTACATCTTCATAGTCCTGCAGAGTAAATTAAACAGGATATTTATGAATCTTGAGGAGTGGTTATTTTGATTTTTTTTTTTTTACTCTCCTTCACATCTACCAGATATTTCTGGTGTCTGAACATACTAATTGATGTAAATTTGTGTGACGTTCTCCTGGGAGTCACTTACCTTGTATAACAGATAGTCTCAAGGGAGATGTGGTTCTCAGCTACAGTCCTGTGAAGAAAAGCTAAGTGATCCTCTACCTTAGATGAACTACGATCAAGACACTATAATACAAAGAGAAAGAATCTCGGGACACCTGATACAAGCTGCATAGAATAATGAAATATGGAATTGCAAAGTAACTAACGTAAAGAATAAAAAAATACACTCTTAAGACTGTTTGATACTTCCCTTTGAAGATTTCAAATGAACAGGGATAAAAGCTTACCAGGAAAGTCCGCATTTCTGTATGACTGATTTTGAAAAATAGGTATTTTACTATACTTTTCATCAAAAATCTTCTTCAGAATTGTTGTCTGCTGTATGTTATGGAAAAAAAATCCATAAACCTGCAGGTTTTTTTGAATGATCAGGAACTAAAGAGGTAAAAATAAGTGGCTTTTTGGTAACTAAAAATCATTATTTTGATTTAAAAAAAGAAAAAACAACCTACTGTTCTTTTTATAAATATTGAACTCGTAAGTGATATTTTCAGAAATTTAATGTTTTACAAAAATTATTTTTGGCAGGAGGAGGTTTTTCTTCATTAAATACATCTTAATAACCCTAAACAATATTGTGAATAAAGAAAAAGAAATAAATATTATATCTCCTATTGGGTCTATTTCAAATCACAGAAAAAATATTTGCATAATTATAGATCAGTTCTTCCATCCCCAAGTTAAATGACCTGTATGCAAAACCTATCATTGCATTTCAGAGCAATGGGTATTGTACAAACAAGAATTATGTCGATGGCTATGTAGTTCCTCCTTGCCTTTGATAAGACTATTTACATTTCAATTTAATTACTACTGGATAACTCTTTCAATGTATGTCTTAGTGAGATGTTGTTTCTTAGCTTGCAAACAATGTATAATTTTCTTCACGTTTGGTAGGAGATAAGATCATCAAATAAGGTCAGCACTGACTTCTGACTTACTTCAAGATACATGATAAGTTATTATGATGTGTCACTTACTTAATCATACTCAAGGGTGTTAATATTTTGTGACATGGCATGAATTATAAGATGCTGTAACTCAGAAGTTACCTTCTGTCACAGCTGTCAAGCAGGACATGAAATCATGTCTCACAGGTAAAATTTACTTATTTATCTACCTGTTTTAGGACTAAGACTTCAATATGCCATTGCTGTACTATCCCAGGGAAGTATCATGTTAATGGTGCAGAAGTTAAAGGAATCTTGTTCAATTTCTTTACACATCACTTGTGAGTTTAACTACTGAATTTGAGTGTGATGTTCTATGAACCCAATTCTTTTGCTTCACCATTTAGAGAAGAATCTTTTTAACAGAGCAAGAAAGGTCTGCTCCCATATACTCCTCTTGAAATTAATGAGATACAGATTTCACTGACACTATCAGTGTCAACGTGACAGAGAAGTACAGCCAAGTGCAATAGTATTAGAACTCCACAGATAAGGGAGAAGCAGCAGAGGTTTTCGAATAAAACTGCTACAGAGGGGTATATAGAAAATTATTATTCTTCCCCTCAGTAAAAGCATCATGGAGCTTTTTTTTTTTTTTTTTTTTTTTTTTTTTCCCATGAGTAATATACCAATCTTGTGTAACTCTTTGCCAAAGAGTGTAATAGATACAAAAAGTATACATTAAGTACAAAATAGTGTTATTAATTTCTAAAAAGTACATTTGTTGATAGTTAATTTGTAGATAAATATTATTATAAGTACTATTAACAAGGTGTAATTTCTACAGCATTTCAAGGCAACTTCAAAAAATGTCAATGGCTGATCTAACCACTGGGTACTAATCCAATAAGAAGACAAAAATTCCTTTCCCTCTAAATCATCATATTTGCTGGATGAGAGGACTGAAAGTACATGACATACTAATGCTCTGCATTAAGAGATTACCAAAGTTTTTATGATCTCAGGGTCATGAATATATTTTGGATATAAGTTCCTTGGTTTGGCTTATAGCATTGGAAAATAGCATTAAATACATGCCAGTCTATGTGGAACAGAAACTACAAACTCTGTGGGAAAGACATGGACTCTTCTGACCATCCTTCCAAGATCCAACTTAATAAGACAAAGTATATAGTAAAAGGTGAAAATTAATTCATGAAAAATAATTCTTTC
This sequence comes from Tyto alba, assembly GCF_018691265.1. Lineage (NCBI taxonomy): Eukaryota > Metazoa > Chordata > Aves > Strigiformes > Tytonidae > Tyto > Tyto alba. The sequence goes on from NW_024881318.1 coordinate 11,362,540, forward strand.
AAAGTCAGTTATCCCTACCCAGACCAATGACTTCCATAGAATAGACAAATATTTTGAATATGAACAAACCTTAATCTCAGAAATTAAAGGGTCCAATAAAACAACCTACACCTGTGACTGTGGAGAAGATCCTGACTCCCAAACTGAAGAGATAAATTTCACATGGAAGGGGAGGGTGTGATTAACATAAAAATTTAATCTTAATGAGTCGTGGATTCAGTTTCTCTATCAAAACTAATAGGAATATCTCCTCAAATATCTTTGAGCATCTATCCTGATCTTCTCTGTTCTTCGCTTGTAAAGCTGGGATGGTGACAAATCCCAACTTTCTTGGATGGATCTGCTAAGATTTGGCAGCACTCAAGTACTATAGCAGTGAATTACAGGAAGTTCTTCTGATGGAAATCTCTGTACTCCTCTGAGCTACTGGTGTCTCACTATTGCATTTGAAGCTCAGTAAGGGGAGATCTAACTTGAGTAATCAAGTAGTTGTGGCCAGGTCAGTTTAATTCAGTTCAGTGAATTCCTTTTGGATTGTTAATATGGACAATTTGATCAACCTACATAACAACTCTAGTACAAGGGTGCTTCTTTAAAGATGGAATGCTGTTTTAACTTTTACACATGGCTTTGAACCTTACTGTAGGTCAAACAGAAGTCCCAAGGCTGTATGTTTTCCTGAGGTTGTCCAGGGATTACGATATGGTTCCACATTTTCTGGTCTACGCCCATCTCTCTTCCAAATACATAGAGAATAATAGAAGGAGGTCAAGGGCCAATTATTCTAATTAGTCACCAAGGTCAGAACAAGAAGTAATAGGATGAAGCTGCAACAAAGGGGAAATTTAAGTTAATGATTAAGACAAACTTTATAACTATTAGGATAGCTAGAGCCATGGAACAAACTGCCAAGGGAGGTCACAGAACCACTTTCACTTAGAAGCTTTCAAGGGCAGACTTATAATCAGTCTAACAGTAATGGCTTAAGGAAAATTAATTCAGCCTTGCTGTGAAGCACAAGTACAAGATATGCCACCCACTAGGGTTCCTATTCCACCCCTAATGATTCAGTGATGAATCTATGGGGGAAAAAAAAAAAAAAAAAAAAAAAAAAAAAAATCACTGTTCTGATAGAAAAGAAGGTTGAGAAAAGAAAGATGTTGATATATATCTTGACTAATAGTCTGCTAATGTTCTTACCATGTCTTATTGGGTGCAGTATACCCGAGAGGTTTTAAAGAATATTTACAGTGATTTCACCCAATACTTATCATTTTTATCTAAGCATCTCAAACCCCATTGCAAGCTTTGTGAAGCTCGATTAACTTATCAAGCTTCACAAGAGGAACATGTTGTGCTCAGGTGTTTATTGTGACAAAAGCAGCTGTGTCATGAGACTCGAGGTTTTATTTCTAAATCGTAATAAAGAGCTTGAAGCAGTGCCAAATTCAGGATTGAGGTAAAAAGATTGAGTGTATCAGGGAAAATAAGTGCTATCTTAAAGGCAGATAGACAATTAATAGTGGACCCTTGGTCCTCTGGGCCATGTCTGCAGAGTTAGCTGAATTGGGCTTGGAATAAAATTAATGTGGGTGAATGCCTCACAGTCACTATTCTAGTTTGTTAAATCTTGGGCCAAACAAGGCATTGCTGACAGTGTGATTTCTTTAGCTCTCTGGAGGAAGGAAAACCTCTTTCCACAAATCAGGCCCTGGGAGTTGGTTACATTAATTTCTACATTGAGTCCAAAATCTATGTTTGAAGTAGAAAAAGATTAACAAACCCATTTTAACAACACCTAGAGATGGAAAATCTATCATCATCTTTGGTAAATGGTTCCTGTGGTTAATCATCTTACTGTTTAAATCTATGCTTTATTTTCGGTTTGAATTTCTGTAGCTTTAACAACCAGCCTTTAAACATTGCTAAAATTTTGTCCACAATGCTCTTTATGTAGATACTTGCCCACTTATCAAATCTCTGCATGTGTTTTACCTCTGCCAAGACAAATCAAATGAAATACTGAATTCATATGGGTACACATAAGAAAAAATTATGTCTGAACCCTGATGTGAAAAAGATTTTATAAAGGGGATCTGGAAGACCAGCAGTTATAGTTATGTTTAAAAATTGGGTCACTACCTCCTTGCATTATACTTCTGTTTGTATAGTCAACTTTAATTCTTTTTCTTCCCTGGATTTTCAATGGCAAACTTGGTCCCAATTGCTTGCTTAAACTCAGCTTACCAAGCATTCTAGAGAGCTCCAAGTAAGCCATATATTTTACTCATTATTTACTGTTATAACTCAATTTATGTCATCTGAAAATGCTCTTAGTAATGATTTTTTGGTTTTGTTTGTTTGTTTGTTTGTTTGTTTTTTCCCCCAGGTCCTTGTAAAAACTATTTAATAATGATAGGTATGAAGCATGACCTATCTGGAACTCCACTGAAAGGAGTTTTTGAGGGCTGGTTCCTCATTTCATGTGTTTTTTTGAGATTCAATACTTAGTATTTTTTTCATCTGTGCAAAGTAACCTATATTAATTATTAAACCAGCACTACCAACTCCCTCTTCCCCTTCTTCTTAGAGAACCCTTCTAACTTCTTCTTGCAAAAATGTCCTTATAATCAGCTGTCCTGGGTTGAGTGAGTGGTGGGGTTTTTTGGTGGCAGGGGACAGGGCTATAGGGGTGGTTCCCTGTGAGTAGCTTCTCAAAGCTCCCCCAGGTCCAAGTCAGCTCCACCTCTGTTTGGAAACTGAGCCAATCAGATGTGCCTCTGCGATAACATATTTAAGAAGGGATGTGGTGACGAGCAGTGGGACTTGTGAAGAGGAGTTGGGGCAGCTGCATGAACACCAAGGTCAGTGGAGGAACGGAGGAAGAAAGGAGGGGGGAGATGTGCTGGAGCAGAGAACCCCTGTATCCTGTGGTGAGATGGCAGGGCGGCCCCCCCTACCACCCAGGAAGGTCTACGGTGGAGCAGACATTGATTTATGGCCTGTGGTGTCCACCTGTTTGATCAAGGTGCTGTGCCTGAAGAAGGCCGGGGTCTCATGGGAGAAGGTAGACCCACTGCTGTAATTCAGCACTGGGAGGATTGCAGCATGCGTGGGTGTCCCACGCCAGAGCATCTTGGGAAGGGCTGCAGCCATGGGAGGGACTCCAGTTGGAGAAAGTTAGTGACCCAAGACGGAGCAGTGTGGGGAACACTGTGGCCTGTACGAGGAACCCATGTTGGAGAAAGTTTGTGGAGGACTGTCTTCTGTGACAGGGGGACCACTGTGGAGGAGGGGGAACAAGTTCCAAAAGCTCCCCCCACCTAAGACAGAAGAAATGGCAGCACTGACTGCACCCCCCATTCCCTGCCCCTGCACCACTGGGGGAGGAGGTAAAGATATCAGGAGCAGAACTGAGCCCGGGAAGAAGGGAGGGGTGGGAGGAAGGTGTTCTCAAGATGTGCCAATGCTTCTCACTGTCCTACTCTGTTAAGTGTTTTAGAGTCTGTAATAAATGTATGTTCTTTTTTTTTTCTTCCCCTAACTAATCTGCCTTTTGCTCATGCCCATAAAGGGTGATATTTTTCCCATCCCAGTCCTATCTCGAACCCCAAGCCTGGTTCTCTGTCCCTTCTTATTGTCTTAAGAGATGGGAGAGAGAGTGGCTGCATGGTGGTTGGCAGACCAGGCTCAAACAACAACATCAGCCAACCCTTGACCAAGATTTGAAGCTGTTGTTTGTGTACCATAAAATCACCCTTTCCAAGCTATGACTGATGCATTTAAAATTAATTTAGTTTATTTCACAACATCTGATTAGAAAAAAAAATCAGTTATTAATTTCCTTTATACAGTGAAAATAAAAGTGCTCTGTGTCAACTATTTTATACACTTTTTCACCTTTTTTCAAATGACTTTATTTTTTCAGAACAAGCCAAGCACAGATGAGACTTCTGAAAAGTGTCAAAAGACATTTTATAATGGATATTTCATATCAGCAAAAAACAAGGAGGGAGTATCCAGAAACAACTGTTGGCAAACATCAAGTGTAGCCCACCCAAAGACAAGGTCTGGAAAATGTAGTCCATCCTTAGACCAGAAGAGGCAGAAGTTAGTTCCTTCTCTGTCACTGTAAAAGTTCTTATCTTCTTATGGTCAGTTCAATTACACCAAAAAGATGCTGCAGCTTCAGGTCAGGGAAAAAAACAAACAAACAAACCAACAAACAAGCAAACAAACAAACAAACAAACAAACAAACAAACAAACATTAAAAAGAAACATACAGCAACTCTTTGAACAGAACAATTATGTCAAACTTGAGAGATTGTACACCAATCAGCAATGTGACAATTGAATCCATTGTTGCAGACAAAATGCTGTAGTAAACGTTCATGAGACAGGGAAGAGAGACGGGAGGAGGAAAAGAAAGGGGAGATACTCAATTTGATCACATTAGGATTGATTTAAAGATTGTTTGGGAGCTACTTTCATTTTCATTTTAATATTATTAGGAGATAGCAGCATGTAACAGGCTTTGACACTGAATGCTATGCTTTGCATCGGTTGCAGAAGTTGCCTGGAGAAGAAGGGGGGTAATTGATCAGATTCTTTCTTTTTTCATATGTGAGGAAAAAAGTTTTGTGACATTTACAAAGTCATCTGTCACCTGAACAACAGGCTGGAAGAGAAGTTCCTACATTTCATGTTTTCTATCTTTTTTTTTAACCCATACAAACCCATTTTTGTTGGCCTGAAGATAAAGAGAATGCTCTACCTTCTTCCAGTGATGAAAATCAGGTCCTTCTACTTATCCATCCACTGTTTGTCTCTCTCACCTCTCACTCATTCATTCATTCATTCATTCATTCATTCATTCATTCATTCATTCATTCATTCATTCATTCATTCATTCATTCATTCATTCATTCATTCATTCATTCCTCTAGTGTATTGTTCTCTTTCCACCTCAGACTCGTTGTCTCTAGGTTTTCAGATGAAAACATGGTGTTCATACCTGTACTGCTCCTAATCTACCAGCCTTTAATAAAACCTTGCCAATAAATGTTAAAGAATTTTACAAATAATTCCAATAATGGTATTTGAGATTTATGACCTGTCTTGTTTTGGGGTTTTTATTATTCTTTTGATAAGGAATCTGACAGAGAAACATGGAGCATATTGACTGATGTTAAATGGTGAAATGACAGTCAAACAGGAACTGCTGTATTCCAATTCTGTGCTCTGCGTCAGAGATTATGAACATACCTGTAAAAAATATCTATCAGTACTATGGTTTGACTGTGTGTTTTTAAGGAGGCTTCCTTTAAATTATTTTATTTCCAGTTGCTGATCTTTTTTCACTCATTTCATCCCAAATCCCAGGACAGACTCTCCAGTGATTCAGCATTAAAAGCTGGTCAGGGTTATACTGCTGGAGGAGGAAAGGAGGTGTCTAAGGATGTTGGTGGGTATCTGAGATAGGTCTATCATAGCAGAGCATTACAAGAGAGCCTCAAACAATGGTGAACCAGCCCAGGTGTGAGGCATGTGTCACTGTGCAATACTTCAGTTTTCAATTTGTTGTTCTACATGTCTTCATAATACAGAGAGTTGTCAAACTGACCCTGATGATTCACCTGGATATCAGCTCAGGCTTTCCTGTTTGGATTGAGAAGTAAAAGTTTCACTTTTTCCTCCATTTGAAGGCTACAGAGAGTAGAGAGGTGATGGAGAATCTGGGATGGAACAACCCTTTCTCTGACTTCTCTTCATGGATGAAGAATATCTGGGAGAGGATATAGGATTGATAGAACCCACAGAAATGTTGAAATGACTACAGCTGACTACAGCATAAGCAGCTGGAAGTTTCTGAAAGAAATTAATCTTCTCTTCTTTCCTTTCCTCAAATTTGGCATCTAGGATATCAGATACACTCATGACCACCCACAAGAGCTGGTCTGCAGTGTCTTCTTGCTCTAAATGTGGAACAGCTTCTTCGGTGATAACACTGTGCATGGCAGGCATGATAAGAAAGTAGTTGTTTTATGGATCAATGGTACATTGCCAGTTGCATCGCAGCCTGGGGGAACATGCATGTTTCTGTTAAAGTCAAACAGCTTCCCAGAGGGAGCATATGTCTCATTTTCTCATGGAAATTGTAGGTCTCATCAGTGCAGTAATTCAGTATGTGTCAAATATTTTAGATTAGACAGGACAGCTATAATCTTTTTATTTTTCTTCTTTCCCAAAGGACAGAAACTGCTGGATTTTCTGAGCTACATCTGTGACTGTTTCTTTATAGGTACTTAAGGGAAGAAATTATTGAGGTAGAGTTGAGTTTCACATTTAGCTTTGAATTTAGTTTATCTAAAAGCATTTCCCAGCCTAGAAAAACAGCATAATTTGAAGGAACCCACTGGTCATACAAGACATGAATAGGGGGAGCTTTCACATTATTATTTCAATGACTGGTAGATAGAAGGCTAACTTCATATCTTAATTATTTCTGCATAACGCAGATGCCTGGGGATCATGGAGAACAGAATTCAAGGCCCGACCTATTCCTTTCAATTGCTAGCAAGGTATATTTTTCGTGGGTGGATGACATTGTTACCAGGCTGAATATTCATGTTTAGTTTTAATCTTTCTCCTACTTATCTTGGCTTAACTAAGAATAGTCAAATATTTATCAATCTGGTAAATATTAACAATCCTGGTACAGCAAATCAACTGATAGAGTGGATTTCTTCATATAGGTAGGATTTGTTTTGAAACTTTCATCTGAAGAGGAAAGTATGTTTGGAGCCCTGCAGGTCTAACCACTGCAACAGAAGGGAACACAGCTTGCTTTTGTTGACTTCTGAATAAATATGTTTTCCCCAACAGAAGTGTTGGTGCCTTACCTGCCTACCTATAGCAAAGACTAAGGCATGTAAATCCTGATTAGATGGACTCCTGTTCTTGTCAGTTTTTCAGATAGTTAATATGGTTAATATATTTTATTATTCTGAGTGCTGGAGATATTTAGTTTTCTTTGCCACATGTAATACTTGGTATCACAGCTCTGGGCTGTGCTTTCACTGCAAAGGACAGGCACCTAATCATAATTCCACTGGATTAGTCAGGATAAACCATGTTGCCCTGCTAGCTACTGCACTAGTTTGAAATTGACCTAGGTACCATCAGTAATTTGTACTTAATTGTAACATCTTTAGAGCAGCTCTGTGATAAGTATTAAACTGAGTGAGTGGTAAGAATCATGCCCTGGGCTTGAATGGGATGTAGCATCTGGCTGAGCCAAAATGAGCTCTGATTCAAGCTTCCCCAGTGCAAAAATAGTTACAATGAATTTGTTGTAACCCAAACTGCAGTCTATCCATCTGACTTTACGTTTACAGTTCAGATTACATCTTTCCCTTCTGATGCCTTTGTTTCTGCAGTGAATTATTGCCTTTCAATAGAACAGAATTAGCTAAGACTCTCTCCATCAAAGCTCATTGCAATTGTGTTACAGACCTTATCTGCAGACACATCCAAGCAAATGTAATTATTTATGTTTTTAACACTCTGAATTTAAAAGTGCTATAAATAATTATCATTGTGCCGAATAACTAGAGCAAAGGCTGTCCAAGCTAAGTTTTTACAGCTCTGGGTCAAATTTGTTTTAAGTGTAAGTTGAGGAATAGAGTAAGAATTACAATAGCTAAATAGTGGAGCCAAGCTTGCCAGTGAAACTGGTTCTTAAGAGCAGCCACAAGAGCCTCAAGCCAGCTGTTCTGTGTGGTTTATCATGAACCACTGCCTTTGATCAGAAGAGAGGGGCTGAGAGTGCTGAGGTTTATTAACTGCAAGTGTAACATCCAAGTGTGCTCTCCCCAGAGGAGCTTCACAGTCCGTGATGACACCAGTGGAATTACAGGAGCAACATATGTAGCCCACCATCCTTCAAAGCCATCATGTAAATACCAAATTTCATTTCCAGTAATGACACTGCAGGTAGATTGCTAAAATGGGTTACCCACATGGGAGGACCAGAAGATGTTTATAGCTTCATATCTCTCTTATCTTGCCCATGTTTTTTTTGTGCTCTTTTATCATGGCTACATACTTTCCATTTCCTGCTTCTCCCTGTAGTACAAATCTCTTCCTTCAATTTACTCCCTTGAACCTCATTTTCTGCTATTTTAACTTCTACTCTTAACACTATCTATGCTTCATCAATAAATCTCTCCTACTCATTTATCTCCCTGAGAATCTGAGTTCCTATTTCTATCACTTTTGCTCTCTACCAAGTCCTTTTCTAGTTTGACATCCCAGCACACTTAATCACAGCGTGGAATAGGGAGATGCCTTCCTTCAGTGTGGTTGGCACAGCAAAGAGAAAAATTTGTTGCTAACAATGGCAGTGAATAAACCTTTCCAATGATCATTATCATGATGAAGTGATATATTTAACACATTACAGAGGCTTTAACCTACTTCAGAACATTATTAAGGAATTGGTGAAATTGGAGGTGCCACTTGGGTTGTCAGACTCAAGTCCTCTCTGCTATGGAGGAAATTTTTTAGAAAAGTAAACAACTAAACCTGCATATTTCTACAAAGTGCCAACACTGCCTCCTTTTTTTTCCCAGTACAGATTCCTATTTGGACCCACAGGGGACACAAAAAGACAGATACATTGAATAGCCCCTGAAGTAAGTGTGCCATTATATTCAGTACATTGTTCAGATTTCCCTCTTGTTTTAAATTATATGATTATATCTAGCTCAGGTCCAGAGTAATTCCATTTTATATACAGATTGAAACTCACTATACATGGTCTTTCAAGAAAAAGGCAGCAAAGATCTGGCCCATATATTTATACACTTACACAAAAAAGAAACATTTTCTGATGTGTGTATATCTGTATTTTCCTTATCATCACCACTCTGATCTGGGAAGACTTGGCCTATAACATCGTGTGCTCTGTTTAGGAAAAATATGTTATATATTGTATTTTTAATCAAAAGCTGCAGGAGATTTTACATGGGTGCTATATACTATGCCCTCAACTGAATTTGGTCAATATGTCAATCTTAACTGTTTGTTGGGTATGTGTAAGAACTACTTAGGCTTTTTCAGTGAACACAAAAAATATTTATTAAAGACATTTCATTAATTTATAAATAAAGTCATTCTGGGACAACACTGTGCTGTATTCTGTTAAACCGATACAATAACTGGTATATGGAGTCATAGACTTGTTTTCATTTTCTGTAAAAAATAAAAAAAAATACACAATCTGGAAGTCATAAGAAGGAAGAGAAACACAGCTGGATCTTTTGTGATAAAAGGAAGTTTATATATATGCAAAACCGATATTGCTGTAATATGCAGGATCATGGACATTTTAAAAGGAGGATATTTATCTAACACAGCAAATATAAGTCGAGATCTACATAAAAATCCTTCCACACCTCTTTAGATCCACTTTTGTCTCCTTTGTTTACTAGCTACTGAATTGGTCTGAAACTGTGTGTAATAATCAGAGACATCTAGTGGCTGACTGATAAATTGCAAATAAACATAAAATTACATGCAGTTCTTTCATAAGCGCTCAACATACATAAACAGCTTCAGCTGTCTTGACGTTTTAAGGATCCCTTTCTCCCAGCCCTTTAAAGTGGGATACTAGAGATTCATCTTGTTGAAATAAACCTTTTCCCACTCACTGAACTACAGGTGATGTTTCAGAGCTCCCTTCCTATAATTCTCCACTGTGAGAAAGTTTAGGGCTCCTCTTCTGCTGCTTTGGTCTACGCTTTGCTTAATGTATTTCTGTCTAATCACTCACAATACATTTCAGCAAACAAATAATTAAAAGTAAAAAGATTACATTGAAGCAACTGATGCTTATTTTCTCCAATCCTGACAAAAAGAGTGGAAATTTCTGACAGTAGAGAAGCTTTAGAGCTAAGGTTATTCCCATAACAATAAAGATATCTTTGGTTTACTATTCTGTTTTACTTTGTTTTAATTTACTTTGAAACTTCCCTGGCATTTTGCTGCTGATGAAAACAGCAAATAGAAACAGTGAGATATTTTTCTTTCTCCCCGTCCCCCAACACCTCCCCCAAAACTCTCCAACTTGTCTGTCCAGGTTTTGTTGGGTTCTGAGTTTTGTTTGTTGTTTTGTTGTTTGTTTGGGGTTTTTTATACAGAAATTTGTTTGTAAAAACAAGGGTCTTCCCCACCCTTGGCAGCCTAGTTGCTGATAGAAATCTTTAGACTGTATATAATTAACCCTAAGTACTCTGTCAGTTCTAATTCACACATTCCTCCCAGGAAACAAATTTGTCGCTCTTTGTTCAGTTTTAGAGGTATTGTGCTTATGTATAAAAATAACAGTGAATGCATCCAGTTTTTTATTTTGAAAAAAAAACATCAAGGAGTGGTTTAGAAATTACCTTAAAGGGATTTTTCTCCTTTTTCCATAAAGAATTCCTTTTTCAATAGACCTGAAACAGAGAAAAAAGTGGTGACCTCTTTCTGCATGAGATACCTCTCATTGCATAGAGGAAAAACAAGGACAAAGGTCCAGAGGAAGTGGTGTCCCAAGGAAAGAAAAACTCCTTGTGTGATACAGGTGGCACAGACACACTGCAAGTTTCAATCTAGATAAATCCCCACTTTCCCTTAAAGTAAACAAACTCCAAAACCACTCAGAACAAACACACTCTAGTCCAAACCAAGTCAAGACAGCAAGCAAATACACTCCAGAGAACACCAGGCAATTAGACTCCTAAAGTCAGTTTAAACACAGGCACAGCAGATCAGCAAACACTCCCTTTCCCTTATGGAAAATAAATGCAGGTGACAGCCAAACTGCTCTTGCTGGCAGTCTCCGTCCCTGATTCCCCAGAGGAAGGAGGGCCACATCTCTCCCCTGATGTATTGTTCTTGGTGCATCTGGCTTTTTGACTAAAATAGGAAATATTGACATAACTTTGCTAATTAGAGTTGTCTGTATGCTTTTCCTATTATTATAATTGCTATTTTGTTTGAGTGGGGGGGTAAGAAGCAGCTTTACAAAAAATGGACCTGGGATGATCCTGATCGACTGATTGACCATGAGACAACAATGTGCTCTTGCAGCAAGGAAGACCAACTGCCTTCTGGGCTGCATTAGGCAGTTCACTGACAGCAGTGGTCTTGCCCCTCTGCTCAGTACTGGTGAGACACATCTGGAGTGCTCTGCTCCCTAGGACAAGAGAGACATGGATACATCAGAGAGAGTTTAGCAAAAGACCATCAAATTGGTCAAGTATCTGAAGAGTAAGATGAACTTGGGGAGGCTGATGGAGATGAATCTGTCCACCTTGGAGGGAAGATGACTGAGGGGAATTTTTTTTAGTGTATCTTTGACTACCTCACATGTACTTACCAAAATATGGATTATTCTTGGAGGTGTCCAATGAAAAAATAAGAGATAACAGACAAAAGTTAAACACCTTTCTCTCAATATCTTCATCAGAACAAAGTAGACTATTCATGTTTCTCTCTCCATGTTGAGTATCTGCTGATTTAAATATATAAGGAAGGCAAGGGCAAGGAGCAAAAGAGGGGCCCCAAACTAGGAAATGTAAAGTTAGCAATGTGAGTTTCCTCAGTCTGTGTAGTGCTTTGTCTGTAACAATTCCTTGTTTGTGTTCCAGCTTAAACTTTCTGAAGGAAAATGTGTTGTGCACAGACACTGCTACCAAAATGAGAGCTGCTGTACTGGGTGTAACAGGCTTGACTTTCTAGTGGCATGTCATGCACAACAGTACCATTTATTTACAATGGAATCTACAAAAAGCCTTCCACAAGCTAACTGAAATATTCCTGCTGTCCTATATGAAGAAAAAGGGTATATTATAAGCAGGCATGACAGGGCTCCATTTTACTTGACACATTACAGTCCCAAACTTCTCCTGAATTTGCTAAAGCTCTTTTCTCCAGAATGAGCACAATAAGGTCAGCTGTTAAGGCTGAGGAAGAAACCTTGTGTCTTTATTTTCCAAATTCCTTTTCTCTGACCTTTTTACAGGCTGCTAAAAATTTGTTCTGTGAGAGAACTCAGTTAAGTGAACATTCACACAGCTTTTATACTAGGTTTAGACCATACTTGTCTCATCTAAGGCTATTCATGGGAATAATGCTGCTGCTGTGAGTAAATGTGTAACAGGAGTTTTCATTTGCAGGGCTACTTCTAAAGATATGTTCTTCATTATACATTGGAAATCATACTCAAGCTAGAGGTCACAGACCATCTCTAAACTAGGAGAAAATAAACCATCTTAGCTATTACACTCATAGAAAGGCCCTATAAATCTGAGCTCAGAAGTGTGCATGCTTATACAGCTTCCTGATGTCTCACCTTGTTTGTGTGTAACTTCCAGTACACAATAGTGTGAATTAAGCTATGATGCATTTATGTCCCAATCTAACTGGACAAGGTGCTTCACTGCATTCAGCATTAAGCATGGAAGCAGACTTTGCATGTATGTTTTCTCCTTCAATATTGCAAAATCTTATTTTCAGCAGAAGAAAATTCAAATGTTAAATTCTACACATGAGCTGAAGTATCTCTCTGAATTAGATCTTCCTTTACATGTCCGGGATGGTGTCGTGGTACTGATGGTCACAGACAGCAAATACAAAGACTCATGCTGTAATGAAAATACCAGGGGCAAACCAAAACGAACAATTAATTTACTGGCTCCTTCTTGTCCTCTTTTTTTTTTTTTTTTTTTTTTTTTTTTTTTCTAAAGAGATGAATTAATTTCTCCAACAGAAATACCAAAGAAACCTTCTGTAGTTTATGCAAGAGAGTCTTTCATATTTTCCAGCTACATAGGGAAAAACAGTAGGAAGTGTGAGTTGCAGTTATAATGCATGTTATTTCCTTAAACTAATTCAGATGACATCTGTGTATGAATTACTCTCAGGTACTAGACTGATAACAGTAACTTAACAAACCTTGCCTCAAAGAATAGACTATCGGACCTCTATGGTTTCTCAACAGTTCTGTATGATGAAATAAAAGTATAAGGCACCTCAGAGAGTGTTTTCAAAAAGAAAAGTCAAGGGATGAGAAAGGAGGGAAAAAATGCACTCTTAATACTGGGGTTTGTCAGAAAGTCTTGGTCATATGTCAAGCTCAGACTCCAGATCAAGAATCCAGGTATCTGCTTTCAATCATCTGGTATCTGGTACCCAGGACCCCTCATCAGGGGCAGTCTCATACATCTCTTCTTTGAATTAAATGCATATGGTTCACTTCTTTTAAGGGAAGCAAGAGGTGTTTTACCACACACCTCTCTTCTGATCTCTCACTAGCTATGATATTCTCCAGGAGCTTAAAGTCTCTGTTCCTGTACCCTGACAGAGGGCACCTTCCTGCCCCTCAAACTGTTCTGGGCAGACTGTGAGGGTCCCTAGGTGGGAGATGTGCCCATGGGGAGCATGGGATGATTCCAAGGGGAGAGCTCTGCTGCCTAAGGCTGTACATGTATTTTGCCATTTGAATGAGAAGTCAAGGCAATTCTGGGGTAGACACTACAACCAGAAACCACCCCATGGATTTCTGCAAGGTGAGCACCTCCAAGGCAGTGACAGCACTTCAGCTGTGTCCTTTGCAGGAGACCAGTTGTGGGAAGGGGGTCAGATATTTCCAACACTACATAAGGATGAACAGTCTGTTTGCCCAATGTCCCGGCAGTGTCTGTTGTGGCAGAGGAGAGCACAACTATGGGTGAACCTTCTAGTCAGAGAGGAAGGTTCAGTGATTTTACGCATTTGAAGACAGTCTTCCACCACTGGATAACAGCACCAATGCTTCTCCATCTCATTTTCACAAGTTGCTCTATTTTGGTGCAGTGAATTGGCTTTAGTGTATGAGCAGAAACTGCTGGTCCAGAGACTGAGGTTGTCAGAGTTTTCAATGATTTCAGGGATGTTCAGGGAGGAAACGAAGGCTAGATTGTCTCCTCTTTTCATCAGGCTGTTTTAGGGACCAATCCAACATGCACTAAAGTCAACAACAGGAGTTTCATTAATTTCAGTAGGGAGTAGTTTAAGCTTCACATGTTGCAAGAACATTAATTAGCATTGTATCCATTGCCCAATGGAGCAAGTGGGTATGGTTTGGTATTATACTGAAAGGCTATTTGCATCGATAACTTTCCCTTTGAGTGAAATTTTTCAATTTTATATAAATTTCCTGGTTTTCTGATGGGGAAACGGAGGCACATAATATACTTTAAAAAACCAGAAACTTTTGTGAAATTTAATTAAATTTAAAAGCCAAAACAATACACAGCAAATTAACTTACATGTTTTCCCATTCCAAACATTTTTTTTGTTTTCAAAACTGTATATTTTTTGTACTTTAGGTTTAGATGAAAGTAAAATGGTATTTTATTATATGAAACATTTTTACCAAAATCCAAAGGCACAAAGGAAAAGGCTTGTATGCAGGGAAAATCTGAAACAAAATCTCATGATAATCAGTGGTGGTTTTGATTACCTTTAGCAGTGAGACAGATGTGTATATCTGTTTTGCTTTTCTCTTTTCTTTATTTTTTTTTTTTTTTCCTACTTGTGTCAGTGGTCTGCAGTGGCAATGACTTTCTTGGTTTGTCTGCAGTTGTTAGTGCTGTTACTCTAATATTTCCAAGTGATGTATCAGAACCCCACTGTGCTACATGATGTACAACTACTGAATCAAAATATGGCCCCTGAAATATGAGGCAGGAGAATACAGAGAGGGGACCACAAAAGAAAACAAAAAAATAATACAAACCAAATAAAATTGAACAACATACAACATTAGTTGGTTGATATGATAGACTGCAGTCTCATTTAGATCTTATGGCAATTCATTCCCAATATTAAAGACATAATGTAAAGAACTAAGTTCTAGAAGAAATGCTACAAAGCATGATAAAAGCAATCAAAATCCTGCTTGTAACTAACATACATTTTTGCTCCATTGCATGGGCTACATTCCTTCAAAGAACAGATTGGCGTGGCACTAATAGGACAGCTCCCATTTATTCCTCAGTAGGACCTGGCTGTCAGGTGTTTCCATTAGAACATACATTAACCTTGTGGCATGCTATTTAACTCAAAGCTGGTGTTTGACAATCAGAGTTGTGTTGCCAGTGAATCACATAAATTTGATTCTCAGTGAGTACAAATAGTTCAAGCACGCACCACTACCATAGTGACTTCTAAGATAAATTTACACGATTATATATTTAGTCCAACTTGCCCTACTTCAGCAAAGACTGTAGTTAACTCTCCATGCCAGATTCATGGACTTGCTCTTCTTATTCTTTTTTGTACTGATATTGCATGGACTTACTCTTCTCATTCTTTTTTTTTGTTCTGATATTGAGATGTATTCAGAGAATTTCTATCTTAAACTTACAAAATGAAAGAAAATTTTACAATGGATTCTGTGCTGATTTTTTTATGTCTTATTGGGGGGGGGGGAAAGGAAAAAAGAAGGAAAGAAGGAAAGAAAGAAGGAAAGAAAGAAGGAAAGAAAGAAGGAAAGAAAGAAGGAAAGAAGGAAAGAAAGAAGGAAAGAAAGAAGGAAAGAAAGAAGGAAAGAAAGAAGGAAAGAAAGAAGAAAGAAAGAAAGAAAGAAGAAAGAAAGAAAGAAAGAAAGAAAGAAAGAAAGAAAGAAAGAAAGAAAGAAAGAAAGAAAGAAAGAAAGAAAGAAAGAAAGAAAGAAAGAAAGAAAGAAAGAAAGAAAGAAAGAAAGAAAGAAAGAAAGAAAGAAAGAAAGAAAGAAAGAAAGAAAGAAAGAAAGAAAGAAAGAAAGAAAGAAAGAAAGAAAGAAAGAAAGAAAGAAAGAAAGAAAGAAAGAAAGAAAGAAAGAAAGAAAGAAAGAAAGAAAGAAAGAAAGAAAGAAAGAAAGAAAGAAAGAAAGAAAGAAAGAAAGAAAGAAAGAAAGAAAGAAAGAAAGAAAGAAAGAAAGAAAGAAAGAAAGAAAGAAAGAAAGAAAGAAAGAAAGAAAGAAAGAAAGAAAGAAAGAAAGAAAGAAAGAAAGAAAGAAAGAAAGAAAGAAAGAAAGAAAGAAAGAAAGAAAGAAAGAAAGAAAGAAAGAAAGAAAGAAAGAAGAAAGAAAGAAAGAAAGAAAGAAAGAAAGAGAGAAAGAGAGAAGAAAGAAAGAAAGAGAGAAAGAAAGAGAGAAAGAAAGAAAGAAAGAAAGAGAGAAAGAGAGAAAGAAAGAAAGAAAGAAAGAAAGAAAGAAAGAAAGAAAGAAAGAAAGAAAGAAAGAAAGAAAGAAAGAAAGAAAGAAAGAAAGAAAGAAAGAAAGAAAGAGAGAAAGAGAGAAAGAAAGAAAGAAAGAGAGAAAGAAAGAAAGAAAGAAAGAAAGAAAGAAAGAAAGAAAGAAAGAAAGAAAGAAAGAAAGAAAGAAAGAAAGAAAGAAAGAAAGAAAGAAAGAAAGAAAGAAAGAAAGAAAGAAAGAAAGAAAGAAAGAAAGAAAGAAAGAAAGAAAGAAAGAAAGAAAGAAAGAAAGAAAGAAAGAAAGAAAGAAAGAAAGAAAGAAAGAGAGAAAGAAAGAAAGAAAGAAAGAAAGAAAGAGAGAAAGAAAGAAAGAAAGAAAGAAAGAAAGAAAGAAAGAAAGAGAGAAAGAGAGAAAGAAAGAAAGAAAGAAAGAAAGAAAGAGAGAAAGAAAGAAAGAAAGAAAGAAAGAAAGAAAGAAAGAAAGAAAGAAAGAGAAAGAAAGAAAGAAAGAAAGAAAGAAAGAAAGAAAGAAAGAAAGAAAGAAAGAAAGAAAGAAAGAAAGAAAGAAAGAAAGAAAGAAGAAAGAAAGAAAGAAAGAAAGAAAGAAAGAAAGAAAGAAAGAAAGAAAGAAAGAAAGAAAGAAAGAAAGAAAGAAAGAAAGAAAGAAAGAAAGAAAGAAAGAAAGAAAGAAAGAAAGAAAGAAAGAAAGAAAGAAAGAAAGAAAGAAAGAAAGAAAGAAAGAAAGAAAGAAAGAAAGAAAGAAAGAAAGAAAGAAAGAAAGAAAGAAAGAAAGAAAGAAAGAAAGAAAGAAAGAAAGAAAGAAAGAAAGAAAGAAAGAAAGAAAGAAAGAAAGAAAGAAAGAAAGAAAGAAAGAAAGAAAGAAAGAAAGAAAGAAAGAAAGAAAGAAAGAAAGAAAGAAAGAAAGAAAGAAAGAAAGAAAGAAAGAAAGAAAGAAAGAAAGAAAGAAAGAAAGAAAGAAAGAAAGAAAGAAAGAAAGAAAGAAAGAAAGAAAGAAAGAAAGAAAGAAAGAAAGAAAGAAAGAAAGAAAGAAAGAAAGAAAGAAAGAAAGAAAGAAAGAAAGAAAGAAAGAAAGAAAGAAAGAAAGAAAGAAAGAAAGAAAGAAAGAAAGAAAGAAAGAAAGAAAGAAAGAAAGAAAGAAAGAAAGAAAGAAAGAAAGAAAGAAAGAAAGAAAGAAAGAAAGAAAGAAAGAAAGAAAGAAAGAAAGAAAGAAAGAAAGAAAGAAAGAAAGAAAGAAAGAAAGAAAGAAAGAAAGAAAGAAAGAAAGAAAGAAAGAAAGAAAGAAAGAAAGAAAGAAAGAAAGAAAGAAAGAAAGAAAGAAAGAAAGAAAGAAAGAAAGAAAGAAAGAAAGAAAGAAAGAAAGAAAGAAAGAAAGAAAGAAAGAAAGAAAGAAAGAAAGAAAGAAAGAAAGAAAGAAAAAGAAAGAAAGAAAGAAAGAAAGAAAGAAAGAAAGAAAGAAAGAAAGAAAGAAAGAAAGAAAGAAAGAAAGAAAGAAAGAAAGAAAGAAAGAAAGAAAGAAAGAAAGAAAGAAAGAAAGAAAGAAAGAAAGAAAGAAAGAAAGAAAGAAAGAAAGAAAGAAAGAAAGAAAGAAAGAAAGAAAGAAAGAAAGAAAGAAAGAAAGAAAGAAAGAAAGAAAGAAAGAAAGAAAGAAAGAAAGAAAGAAAGAAAGAAAGAAAGAAAGAAAGAAAGAAAGAAAGAAAGAAAGAAAGAAAGAAAGAAAGAAAGAAAGAAAGAAAGAAAGAAAGAAAGAAAGACTATGTCTGGGCCTCTACTTGTTTCATTGTTCTCTTTCCTTTCTTCTCTTTTACTTTGACTATCAGCCTAAACCATTGATAGTGCTTTGCTTCCAGGGGCCAGAAGGGTTAAATTCCTCCCATTTCATGGGTCTCTCTTGAAGCTGGAGTTACACTCATCAAGGATCTAGCATAGGGAGGAATGGATTTCTTAAGACAGCCTGAGGGCTCCAACAGCAGCCTTCGCTTTCAATCAATGTCGAGAGGCACTAGTGGAAATTCATTCAGTGAACAGTCGGAGGTCTTTGCCTGTCCATACCGCTGCCTGGCACACAATCCCAAGCACAAACTGGTGGCATCTCAGCTGGAGATCTGACATTTTGCTGAACCACCTTTTGCTTGAGAAGAAATAATTAAACATTACTTTTACTTAAAAAAAAAAAAATAATAAAAAGGTAGATAAAAATCTAAGCCATCTCTTCTGGTAACCTTAGAGATTTTCTTTTGTCAAGGTCTCAATACATGCCAAAATGTATTCTGTTCAGGATCGGTTCTGGAAGTACAATTGCCTTTTCTGTTACCTGAGCATATTATTCTGACTGTTTCATTTGATTTGCCTCTGGGATCCTGTGCTGCTCTGGCAGAGAGATCTGTGCACTGGCAGAGTTCATGAAATCATACTTTCAAGCTGATCTTTGCCCTGTTTCTAAATATTTTGGTGTGTATGTAACATGACAGAATGTGACTTTGCACTGAAAAGCCAAAAAGACACAAAGAGGAAGAA
This sequence comes from Tyto alba, assembly GCF_018691265.1. Classification (NCBI taxonomy): domain Eukaryota; kingdom Metazoa; phylum Chordata; class Aves; order Strigiformes; family Tytonidae; genus Tyto; species Tyto alba. The sequence goes on from NW_024881318.1 coordinate 11,381,342, forward strand.
ATATCTCACATCTCATTCCTCCGCACCTCCCCCACTTCGAGAATCCTGTCAGGTTTTATTATGCTCAGGAGGCAACCAGGTGAGTCATAATATTTACCAATATTGGGGGAAAGGAGAAGTTTTAATTAATTTAATTACACATTAACAAAGTCCAGCTCATAACTTAGTGGAAGTCTATACAGTCTTTCACAGACAGATGGGAGCTTACCCTCACTGTCCTCTGAGCTTCCTGGGTGAGGTGGAGATGCATTAACACAGCTTATCAGCTGTTCTGTGGAGCAGCTTAAAGTGTAATGCCACTGTAAAACAGCCAGACAAACCGTAGCTTGAAGCTGGCTTGGGTTTGATCAGCTCATATTGAAGGCACTGTTTTTTTCACTTCTACTCATGGAAAAAAAAAAAAAAAAAAAAAAAAAAAAAAAAAAAATTGTAAGCATATCCAGAGATGTAACCTAAAGCATCAGAGAAACATCCCTGATGTCTTGTATGATCAGATATCATTTGATATCATCCAGCTATGGTCAGAAGTAGCATGAACTCTGGTTCTGGTGCAGAAACATAATCAAGTCTAGGTACTAAAAAGGCAGAGGGCAACTGATATGCTCCATAGTTTCTTGTCAGGAAAGGAATAGATCACAATCAGAACAGCAGACTGGAGAAGAAGACATTCTTCCCTCTGAACACACCTCTCATTTGTGTCATATTGGACATTCTTACCTAAATGTGGTATTGGTCCACTGGTCCACTGATCTAGCACTTGGTTTTATTTGGGGTTTCTGTTGGGGTTTTTTTTGGTTAGTTAATAAATTTATTGGGTTTTTTTAGTTGGTTGGTTGGTTTTTGTTTTTGTTTTGTTTTGGTTTGTTTTTTTCTTTTCTTTCCAAACTTGTGCAAAGAGAAAATGAGCAAAATATCTATTTCCAACAAGGTGACCTTGTAAGGAACAGGGCTTATACCTCTAGAGTCCAAGTTTCTTAGAGGTGCCAGGTGAGGGCTAGCTCCGTTTTCCTTTCTTATGATAAGAAATATTTATACAGCGCATATGCAGCCAAATCCCAGTTTGCAAGAAGGAATTGAACTGATGTTGCAGTGGGATGTAAACAGAAGAAAGGACAGCTCAGAATATCTTGTGACTGGGCAGAGAGGCTGGCCTAAAAGTTTTGACAGGAAGTTTTAAGGTGTATGATCCACTTCTCCCTTTTTATTTAAGGAACTAATTGTAGGTAAATGAGCACTGAACTGACATTCTTTTCACTGTTTCAACATCTTACATAATATTCCTCTGCTCTTTAATGTCTTTTGTTGCATGAACAAGCCCAAGGCCAGGCTAAGCATTTTCTGGAACTCAACTACCTCAGTTAAACTCACTGCACAAAAAACTTTAGAGTAATGAATGGAAACCAGTTTCACAGTCCAAACTCATGCCAGGAGACATATTAATATAAATAATGAAATTAGAATAAACAAATAAAATAAATAAAATAAAATAAAATAAAATAAAATAAAATAAAATAAAATAAAATAAAATAAAATAAAATAAAATAAAATAAAATAAAATAAAATAAAATAAAAATAAATCCTGCTTAAAGGTTTCTCTCTCACTGTCTTGATTCTGGACTGGCAAAGAGAGAAAGAAGGGGCATAGATTCAGACCTGTCTGGACCTTTGACCCCAGACTGCTACAAAACCACTGCTGTTCCTCTCTGAAACATCCAGAAGCAGCAGTCAAACTGAGGGAGCAGAGAAAAATGGGAGTATTTGTCTGCACTGCCATTTTGGAGTTGAACTAGATGTGTGGTAGGCTTCACTTTTCCAGATAAGAAGTTTCTTGTCTTCCATTTACTCCTCCCCTTGGCAGATCAGACAAGAAGCTTTGGAGAGACAGTGCTGCAGGGAAATGTCTCTGGGAATTGGTGCCTTCTGGATCAGGAAAGCTTGTGTACATAACATTTTCCAGGGTGGTGTCCTAAGGTATCACTTAGTCAACAGTCAAATCTTAACCCATATTTGAGAGACCTGGAGGTTCTCATTAAGGAAAAAGGGGAAAATGAGGATGAATGAATAAAGTTAAAGGCACATCATCAAAGAGTAAAATAAAGAGTAGTATTTATGAAAGTTACAGTGACCTCAAAAGTGACCATGACTGTTTATTTTTGTTTCAAATATAATTTCATTAGGTACCTTCAGTGTGTCACAGAGCACTAGGGGCAATTGAGCCCTTCCCAGCTTCATCACACCATTCATTGCACAACCTGCTCTCTCTGTCATTTGTGCATATCAGCTTGCTCCTCTCTTCAGTTTTCTTACACATCACAACCCTATGTGATGCTGAACACAGAACAAATAGCAGCAGTGCACAAAGCCGAACATATCTTGTCAAGTGAGTGCCATTGCAAAGTAAGGATTGATTTGCTGGCAGAGGTCTTGCATATAAGCAGACATAGAAGCAACACCCACGGTTAACAAGTTTCCAAGTGAATAATTTATTAAGAGCACAATAACAAAAGGACAATCCTATTGTTGGCTTTTAGATCCCAGATACTGCAGATTTGGGTTAGACTCAAAACTTCCTGGGATGAGACAAGGAGAGGGTTATATTTATACAGGCATTTCCCTCAGTCCCTGCACCTTTTCCATACAAGAACTTCCAGCAGGTAGCTGTCTCTTTGGATATTAACGTTCACATAACCTCATTTTTGTTGTCAGCTGGGACCTCTAGCAACCCACCTCTGGTGATAACCTTGTCAGTTCTCCCTGGATAAGCGGGGAGGGTCATTTTTTGAATAAGATCTGCAGTGACATCCCATGACTTTTTGGGAAATGCTGCTGGTGATGCAAAAGTGTCATCCACTTCCCTACCAAATATGTCTGGCACCAGAGCCAGAATTTTAAGTTTTGAAGGAACACCACCATCTACATAAGATATTGAATAATTATTTGTGTTAGCATCAGGCTTTCTGACTCTGACAAAAGTAGAATGGAGTTAGGCGCTTGACCAGCCTCTTGCAATTCCATCTGGATGCAAAGCTGACTTGAGATCTTCACAGCATATTCCATATCTCTCAGCATGGAAGCTGCCTTTTTCCAGAAGCAAATAGAAGTTCTCATGAGTATTGAGCTGAATTTACATCAGATGTTGTGTAATAATTTCATATTGGATATTGACTGTACATTTGCAAGAAGATGGATTGCATTGACATGATGGATCATTTGCAGCCTTAATATCTATGATTCTAGAGGACCCCTTACAGTTAAGAGGAAGATGAATTGACTCAGCACTGGGACAACCCAAAAATATATCATTCTTTTTTATTATTTTTTGGAAATAAAAAATAAGATCTTGATTTTTGTTTTTCTTTTTCTTTTTGAGAAAGACACATGAACTTTGAATTCCACAGGACCTACAGCCTTGGGAAAACATTTCCAAATGTATATATTCAGCTTTAGACCAAAACCAGAAAAAAAAAAAAAAAAAAAAAAAAAAAAAAAGATTGTTGATTGATATTGTCAGAAATGTTACTTCTTAGGAAAGTACAGGATTAATAAACTTTTTGCTTTCTGTTTGGCTTTTTCAGATAAGACGCCTTCATATTAATGACAATGTGGTAAAGAAAGTACCATTTATGTGACACTGATCTTGATGCTGTAAGTGTAAGAGTCAAGCATTACAACGTAAGACTTGAACTGGAGAAACAGGCACATTTTGCTATTGATGGCAAAAAGAAAAAAAATACATTTTTTAATGTAGAATCACAATGTTAATTTTCTCGTCATGGCTACACTAATTTCTGTCGGAATTCTATACTTATTAGAATGAAATCTCTCCCATAACTTTCATCTGTTTGCAATCCTATTCCTCTATCTCTGCACAAATATGCTACATAGGCATGTCCTGGAGTCCGTGGGTCATGGTTTCTCATGGTCCATCTTAGAGCAAGCTTCAAATCAGAGCCACGTTAAACAAGAGTGTTCACTGCTGTCCAATTCTGCAAAATACTCGAGATAGAGTAAATATCCTTCCCTATGTGAACAATGTGTATAAATCTGGTTTACAATTGTATAGGTTCTCATGATTCTTGAAGCTAAAGGCACCCTAGATTTTTTTTTTTTTTGAGCAGAAGTGTAAGCTTAGATACTTCATTGGATAGGCAGTGCAGAAAAATTGCCATCACAGTTTAAGGCTTTGTGGAAACATTAAACAATTAACAGTCATTACTTTGCGAAAAAATTGTAGGTCAGTCATGGGGATTAAAATCTATTTTGGAGATTATTTTTTTTTTCTGCATTTATTTATTTTTGTAATTTTTCTGAAAGCTCAAACTAACAAGATATCATTTAGTCTTCCAGGCCTGGGGGGATATATTCATAGGACATCCCTTTCAAAATATTCAGAGTAAAATTGTATGAAACCATTTTAATACAAGGGAAAAATAATCATTTTTGGGATGAAGTAATATTGAATTTTGAAAATTTTAACAATGTTCATTATTCTGTTGGGCTTCAGAATGAGTAGCCCCTTTGCACATATTTGCCATTAAGAATGTTATAAGCATGTTGTTTGTTCTTTAATTAGTTTTCTAAACGCATAACAAACTAAAATGAATAAATCAAAATTACCTTTAAATTCCCAGAATTGCAGTCTATTTAAGTGGCCATAATAAGATAATAATAACCCAAGCTAATAGTAGTCCTATTTCCCATATTATATGACTCGCCATGTGATATGCAACATTACTAATTTCAGTGTAATTACAAATTATTCCCATAGTTCAGGTTTAATATAGTATTGATGTTGTTATTAATATAGATTTGTCAATAAAGATACAAAGAAAAGCCAGTCCCACTTAATGTCAGTTGATAAAGTCAAAACAACTAAAATAAAATTAAAAAAAAAAAAAAAAAAAACAAACAAAACCAAAATGAAACTCACACCACCTTACAGCTTAATCCACATGAGGAGAAGGAAGTATAAATGAAAAATACTTATTTAATTTAATTAAAGGTGTACTTAATCTGAACTAGAGAAGATAATGTGGAAGAAGAAATACACACAGCAACAATTATGCTATTACTGCAATTCCAGAATGAAAACAAATATTTACTGCTCCTGCTAAGTACTTGTAGTTCATGTTACACAATCAACCATTTTACTAGTGTGAATCCAGCAAAATTCAGTGCACTTGTCTAGATTTATATCATGTACTCAAGAGCTGAATTTGATGCAGAGATATCTGAGATGATATGGTTACTTATTCTACTAATTATCTGGAAACCCGTAACAGTTTTGCAAACTTTGTGTTTGTCTTGGGTTTGCCTGACTCTTGGTCTAACTCATTTTGTTATGTGCCATATCTACAGCACACACGTATCTCTGAGCTGAAATAGAACAGGCACCATAATCTCTGGAAAACGATATTTTTTCCTTGCTAGATCTAGGCTGGATGTAAAAGCTCATCTCTCCTGTCCCATTCTAATTTGAAGACAAACAAGTTAATGCAAACCACAGATGATTTGAGATAACCTGCTTGAGTTTGTTTTCAACCAGAAGATAAATGAACACACATCCATTTACCAGTGGAGAAAAAGTAGTCATTGCACTGATTGTCAGCTCTTACTTCCACATATTTCTGCCTATTCTATTGATATTTAATTCACCAAAGAACAAAATTTCCACTGGAGGAACTGAGATTCCTGCAATTTCCTATTCCTGAAGTATTCCAGGGGCAATAATAGACATTGCCTAAGCAAGGGCGAGAAGCCTTAATTATCTTCCAAAGTCAAGTCTAGTACAACAAACACTGTAAACATCCTTTACTTTACTAAGAGTATTAGAGTCAGGAATATAAAGGCTCAAACATGTGAACAAGAATGAATAATGAATGATCTTGTGTCAGCTCATGTCGGAAAACTCACATGTATTTAGCCTGTACCAAATATGAGGTAATACACACTAAGTTTTTAAAAGGAAGAGCATTTACTCTACTTACCTTATATTCATCCTTGTTAAGAGTGTCCACATGGATTTGTTATCACGGTTTAGCTCATGTTTTAACTAATTACATAAATAAATGATTTGTGCACCTGGCACACTAGGCCAGATGTTGTTCATATGCATAATAAAGAATCCTGTCTTGCCTGCAGAACTTGCTGTTTAAGCAAACAAGGCAAAGGGTAGTTGTTATTCCTTATTTTGCAACAGGGGCAACAGATATGCCTTATGACTGGGAAGCTGATTTGTCCCAAATAACACAACTAACCTGTGTAAAGACACAGGACTGAACCCAGGTATCAAATGAGCCAGCTGTGAAATCATCTTTGTGATCAATAGGTAGCTTTTGCTACCAGAGTAACCTCCTGTAGTATTTTTCTAACATATATATCCCTGAGCTCATAGAAAGATTTTACTCCTGATGCCTCACAACAGTCCTCTCTGAGATACATCATTAAACTCAACTTAGGGATATGGCATTCAACTGGATTTATGGACCCACTCTTGCAAAATGTGAGACTTGTTTCAAAGGGGAAGGAAAATCATTGCTAGCAGTGATCACAGCACAGCCCTTCTTACAGGTGTGCTCAGCATATGCTAGGAAAGTGCTCTGTGAACAACACTCTGAATTGGCTCTACTCACATTTAGGCTTCTGCTTAGACAGAATTCAGCAGAACTCAATAAAATGTCACAAAGGAATCTTTTTTTTTTATTGTATATATTAAACATACCACCTTAAATGTGTTCTGCAAAGATCATCAACAAAGGCTTTTCCAGTGAGAATATAAGAAGCTTGATTTACAGCTATCTGTGCTCACTACTGTACAAAATCCCCAGTTTGTAAAACAACCTGTGCATAAATGTGATTTTTATTTACACTCGTGTAGATCACTAAATAAGCAGAAAAGGCATGGGAGTTATGAGGAATGCCCAGTAGTCAAGCATGTATCATGTGACACAGAAATTTTACTTAAAGCTATTTGAGTCCTCATCTTGTTTTGAAAAACTAAAATAACTGAATAAATAAAATCTTCCAGCAGAGTTTAAGAGCAATACCAGCAGACGTCTGGGGATACCATGTCAATTAGCTTTGAACTTAAGGAAAATTCTTTGAATTGATGTTTGGTATGCACTGGATTTAGAAGAAATAACAAGAAATATTGAAAGATATTTATTTTTTTCCTCCTCCCACCCTAATACCACTCTTTTATTCCACAGATGACAAGTTCCTAGTAAACATGTACATGCATACAATATAGGTCAAGCTGCCTGTCATCTTAAACTTACTACTCCTTCAAAGACTACAAAAAAAATACAATCAATTCCCTATATAAACATCGCATAGGCAACGTCATGAACAATGATGTTATCCTATTCCAAAAGCACTCTAAGAAATTTTTAGAAGGGTTTTTTTCCTGTAGGGTTGTTTTTTGTGGGTTTTTTTCCCCCTTAACTGAATGTCTGTTTGCATATAGGAACCTGTGCTAATGAATTTTATAGTGGCATAAAGAAAAGAAGGTAATTAAGTGGAGGGAGACAACATGGCCTAGTGAATAAAGCAACAGACTTGAGGGGATCAGGAAACCTAGATACTATTCCCAGCTCTTCCCTGCAGTGTGACTTTAGGCAAGTCTCTGAGCAACCTTTTCCTCCCCCCTCTGTTGTCTATTTATATTGTAGACTCTTCAGAGTAAGTACCATCCCTTGCTGTATGTTTACACAGCCCCAAGTGCAAAGGGGCTCTGTTCTCTGTTGGAACATCCTACAAATAGTAATTTAAACAAACCTCCAATATCCACATATCAGAGATACTGTTAATCTACCTTTCTGCAGCCAGTGTGGCTGCAGATGGTTCCAGGTTATATGCAGTATCTAGATTATAGAAGTAAACAAAACTGTCCCCTGACGACACAGGATTTAAGTGGCATCGGCATTTCCAGTGCAATGCAGCACTGCAAAAACGTAGGTCCAGGATAAAATATCAATATAGTCTTTAATAAGACTACAAACACATGGGCTTTCATCTAGAGGAAAAATATATATGAGTTCCAAGAAAAAAAAAAAAAAAAAAAAAAAAAACAACATTTAAATGCAGCAGCCTTGTGTTCAAAAATCACAGTATGTCTGAAAGACAGGAATGGATTTCTTCTCAATTCAGAAGAGGAGGGGACCAAGGTCCCTTCTGTTAGCACCTCCTTATGTACTGTGCATGCTTTTGCCTCACATAATGCAGTGGTAGCTGTGTTCACTCTAGTACTTCATCCTTCCCTAAAAGAAATTACTATAGCCAGAGAGTGTGAAATTGTATATTTTGTTCTCACAGAAAAGGGTGAAAAAAAAAAAAAAAAGAAGATGGAGCTTGAAAAGATAGAGCTATCTACATAACTCTAACATCCAGCACTACAAGGACAGGAGATTAGACTCTTCTGGCACAGCACTTTCAGTTGAAATATGAGAGTTTTCCTACATAGGACACAGTTGTGGATGTTCTCCACTGAATTCTCAGAGAAGTACAGGGCTTTAACTTCATGCTGCTGTACAAAGAAAAAGTGAAGTAAACCTGAAATACTTTCTTAAGGATTTTTATTTAATGCAGTCACTTCTGACATCTTCTTGTATAGACATTTCTGGTTTTAAATCAAAGATTAAGACTATGCTGTAATTTAAGCATAAATCTGAGGTTATTATCAATTCAGACTTCAATCGCCATTGACATAGTAATTTTGATCACCTCAGTGAGAGTGGGCACTTCAATATAAATTCTAGAATTTGGGTACAACGAATCCTAGATTATCTCAAACCCTAAAATCAGACCCATGCATGCACCATGAACTCTGATCAGAGTAGGCATGCACACAGCCCAACATACAACAGTTTAGCCCTACATCAAGTATCACCATTTTTGCTCTTCCTAGGAGTAATGTGGATTTCTCAAGCCCAGGCTGAATATTGGTGACAGCCATCATGTGTCAGAAAACTAAAGGATCTTGAGACTCAATATATATAACTCAATGGTAATGTTGTAGGTAGATGTAGCCCAATTGATTAAAGTAATTACACTACTTTTATAATAGCATTAAGCTCAGCCCTGGATAATCATAAAGCACTGAGTCACTTCCCAGCTGGATTTTGTAGCCCATGCTGCAACTGATGAACATCTGTGGTGGGTGGACCACGGCCATCAACTAAGCACCCACTCAGACTCTTGCTCATTCCTGTCCCCAGAAGTATGGGGGAGAAAATAGGAGTAGCAAAATCAAGAAAACTCATGGTTCAAGAGAAGGAAAGAGGGGAAACCCCAAGTGTTACAAAGGCAGTTGCCACCTCCCACAATCAGACTGATGCCTGGTCAGTTTCCAAGGAACAGCTAACTTGGAAGACAACCCCCCACATAGAGACTCCAGTATTTATTGCTAAGTATAACATTATACGCTATAGAATATTCCTTTGGTCAGTTTGGGTCAGCTGTCCCAGCTGTATGACACCCAAATTCTTGACCACACCCAGGCTACTCACTGCAAACAGGTAGAGTGAGAAACAGAGAAAACCTTGACACAGCAAATACTGTTCAGCAATAGCTAAAACATTTCTGTGTTACCAACACTCTTTTAGACGCAAATCCAGAACACAGCACTATACAGGTTGGTGTGAAAAAAGCTATTTCCATCCCAGCCAGATCCAGTACAACAGCTGAAGTTAAATTTTAGTTTGATGTAATTGCCCTCATTACCCATTTCCAGCCTGATCCTTCAAATATCTCATGTTTGAGAGAGGCTCAAATACAATATTGTGACTAAATCAAAGTGAGTTTGTTATAATTGTTGAATTTCTTTGAGATGTCTTTAATACATGTGTAATTTAGGAAAATATGCAAACCAGTCACTTTCAATCTAGGATATAACAATGGATTTCAGAGGAGTCAAAATATTTTGAGGAAAATAAACTTGCATAAAATTTACAAAAATCTACTCATGCATCAAAAAACTTTAGGAGTCTGAAAACAGCAAGTGAAGAGGCAGAGAAACACTCAAGTTAGGAACATTTTAGTATCATGCAGATAATGAAAGCTATTTTGAATTATGATAAGACTTCCAGTTTAATGTCTAAAGTAAAACAATCAAGGACATTAACAATACAGATACACAAAAAGTTCTTACATTCCCAGTAAAGTATCTTGTCAGCTTCATTTAAAATAATTTTTTTTCATCCTTTGACATATTTATTTGTCTTTGCATTTTTTTTAATTTACTTGTTTAAAAGTTTCTGCCTTCAATAACAGCTGGAATCCCAAAATGAAATTAAAACTATGTAGGTGCCAATATATATATTCAATAGGTATGAGACTAAATTAAACTAATTGACATTTTATTAATATTCTTCTGTTTGTTCCTGCAGAGTTAAAACTGTACTCAAGATCCTATTATATGAAGATATACTCTGGACCATCTGGTAACCAAACCTTTCTGATTATAAATAAGTCATTTTTTGTTAATTATTTATTTGGGAGGTTTTGTTTATTATACCAAGATATGAAAAGGGAGAACAATCATGAAAATGTGCTGGATTTTATATTACATCTTTCATAAACAAAAGTAGTTTTACAGAAAAATCTGGTTGAGACAGGAGGGGATCCTGAATATTCATTTGAATCAGGAAGAAATTTCTGAAATTATTCTGTTTTGCAGACCTTTTGGCTTCACTTTGTGTGAACATACAAGCATTCAGTCTTAGCAGAGAAGACACTGAGAAATAGCAAAAGTTCAGTTGAAATTTTGAAGTCTAAAAAGGAAGGAAATTATTTATTCATCACAGAGGCAACACAAGAGGACAGAGCCACTTTATGAAAAGGAAAAGGAAGAAGAGAAATCCTTGAGTTAACAATAGAGAAGTTCTGGGACTATTAACGAAGGAAAGCTGTAGGCTCTTCAGTACTAGAGGTCTTCAAGAAATTATTAGCATCTATCAAGAATGATGTGGATAGAATTGATCTTTCCTTGAGGAAGCAGTCTTGAATCCTTGAGGATGGACTACTTGGTTTCTCAACATATCTCCCAGCTGTGTTTTCTTTACTAGAGATTACTCTCCGTACATTACTGATAACTGGTATAATTTCTAAGTTTAGCCTTCAAGCAAAATCCTTAACACTATGAGACATAAAAAATAATGAGATTTGGCTAGTGATTGTTTTCAAAAGAAATTAGAAACTAACTATCAAATAAATAAAGACTAAGTTCCTTGGGTTCCTTTGAAACCTCGAATTACTTTCTTTGTCTGATATTCTGTATTCCCACCGCCTTCAAAAATATCCATGCTGGAGCAATAGAAAAGAGTACAATGTCCAAGAAGCCTTAATAAATTGAATGGTTATTTATCATTGGTCTTCAAAGCAAAGGGAATACCTGTTTCTGAGCATTGGACAAAACCTAGATCATCCATAATCATCCAGGTATGAATGCCTTGGTTCTAGACCCTCTGGATCTAGGTACATCCTCAGCTGACTGCAAAGGGGCCAACATGTTACAGGTTTAAAAAATTGCCTAGTCATTGAAGCCAAGTCATTGAAAATACTTTTGAAGCAAATGTACAAGTTACAATGATGAAACTGAAGTGGACCTTTGTAGGTAGAGAGAGAAAGCTTAGCAGGAATGCTGTAACAGTGATAAAGTTTGAAAGATAACATTCCTCTTAGTGAGTTGTCGTGGGTTGAGCCTGGTCAGCAGCCAAACACCGTGCAGCCACTCTCTCCCCCTTCTTTTCTGGCAATAAGAAGGGACAGATGAGCCAGGCTTGGGGTGTGAGATAAGACTGTGAGGGGAAAATCACCCACTATGGTCACAAGCAAAAGGCAGACTCGTTAGGGAAAAAAAAAAAAATAAAAAAGAACACAGATTTATTACAGACACTAACAACAACACTTAACAGAGTAGATACAGTGAGAAGCATTGCCACATCTTGAGAACACCTTCCCCCCACGCCTCCCTTCTTCCCGGGCTCAGCTCTGTTCCCGATATCTCTACCTCCTCCCCCAGCTGCACAGGGGCAGGGAATGGGAGCTTCAGTCAGTGCTGCCTCTTCTTCCATCTTCGGTGGAGGGAGCTTATGGAACTCCCCGATCCATCACAGTCCCCCTCTCATAGGAGACAGTTCTCCACAAAATTCTGGAACTTGTTCCCCCTGCTCCATCATAGTCCCCTTCTCATAGGAGACAGTCCTCCACAAAATTTGTCTGATGTGAGTCCCTCCCACAGGCCGCAACATTTCCTTATGGTTCTCCGGTGTGGATCACTAACTTTCTCCAACTGGAGCCCGTCCCATGGCTGCAGCCCTTCCCAAGCTGCTCTGGCATGCGACACTCCCGCATGCTGCAATCTTCCCAGTGCTGAATTACAACAGTGGGGTCCACCTTTTCCCACAAGACCCCGGCCTTTGGGCACAGCACCTTGATCATCCAAGCGAAAAACACAGGCCATAAATCAGTGTCTGCTTCACCGTAGATCTTTGGGGGGGAGGGGGGAAGGAGGGGAGAGGGGGGACCACCATGCTGTCTCACCGCAGGATACAAGGGGGTCTGTGCTCCGACACACCTCCCCCCTCCTTTCTTCCTCCATTCCTCCACTGACCTTGGTGTTCATGCAGCTGCTGCAATTCCTCCTCACAAGTCTAACTGCTCATCACCACGTCCCTTCTTAACTACGTTATCGCAGAGGTGCAGCTGATTGGCTCAGTTTCCAACAGAGGTGGAGTTGACTTGGAGCTGGGGTAGCTTCGAGAAGCTTCTCACAGGGGGATGCCCCTGTGTCCCCCTCCCCTGCTACCAAAAAAACGCCACCACTCACTCAAACTCAGGACATGGCAAGAAAATACAGAGGAGTAAAAATTCTTTAACAAAGGTTACTATTCACTACTTGGTAAAACAGACTGCCAGAAATAACCCATGCTATCACTGACAATCCTCAGCCAAATAAACTAGAGGAAGACAGTACCTGTTGAACTTCTTTGTGGCAGGTGCACCCGCCCAATGAAAATGTGGCATCCTGGTTGTTGAACGTTTCTTGTGCCTTTGTTCTCAGGGCTTTACTGTAGTTGTGGTCCTCCGCCAATAGGAGCTGGTATTGAACACAGAAGAGATTCAGCTTGGATATAAATGGAGTCCCTTGGGGAACTGTTTTGAGCTAGTCCCTCCTGGAGCAGTATGTTTCAGGTAAAGACTCTCCCGTTGGTTTGGGATGCCACCCAAGGAAACTCCTTGGGGTTCCTATGGGTTGGGATGCTGCCTTAAGAAGTTCCTCAAAGTTGAGAGTACTTTTTTTATCAAGTGAGTAACTGAGCATTTTGGGCTGTTGTTAAACCCTAGGGGTTTGTGTGGTGATAGTTTATTCTCTTCTCACAGACATTTAAACCTGCTATTTGTATGTTTGCTGAGTGTTGATTAACTATGTTGAAAAATATTTTTTTTTTTATTGTTATTTGTTTATCTGAGAGTTTCTTCAACATGCTCCCAGTCCCTCATCAGGGTAGAGTTCTTCTGGGCTTGTTCCATCTCAATTTTGAGCTCCCTAGATGACAGAGATTTCATAGTATTGTGTCATGGTTTAGATTACATATTGTTTGTCCAAATGTTTTTAATGCTACTGGACCTTGCTGTAAGGAAATTACTCTTCTTGCTCCAAATGAAAATATTTTCTTCCACTTGTTTCTCACATTGCTCATAGTTATGAACACAGGGATCTTTTTTTGCTTCAGTGGGGGTAGCATTCAAAACGTACCTGATGAAATGAACAGTGTACTGTACGCTAGATGTACATACATCTGATCCTGATGTATGACTGAGGTTCCCAAGCAGTATTGAAATATAAAGCTAATCAGCATTAATAAAACATTTATAAAAATAAAAGTGAATAGAAGTTTAGATATTAATTAAGTTTTCCTATTGTTTTATTTACATATGTTACCTTACAAAACAAGATATCATGATTAGTAAAAAAGAGAAAGACAAAGAAATATATATATATTCATTTTAGTTTTTTTCCATTTGGTCTATCTTGTCAATGGGCTTTGGGAAAAAGCCGTACTTTCAATGAAGGACACAAAGAATGTCACATCACCTTAGCAGGCCCACAAACTTCTACAGTCTTTTAACAGTCAAAGAAAACATTCATGGCAGCCATTAAAAATCACCCTCTGTTATAAAACTTTACATGGTTTATAATGTAAGCAGGCTATCGTAATCATGCAGCACAATCCTCTATAGAACATAGAATCAGCTCATAAAGCTTTGAGTTAATTCTTCATGGAATTAGAATGGATATTAAACAAAGAAGAAGGAGAAGGAAAAAGAGTAGGAAAGAAAAAGGAGAAGGAAATAATATCTTTTCAAACTGCCAGCACTACAGAGTTTATCACTGCCACTATAATTTTATTTTTAACGTTGTTGGTCTTTTTCTTTATATTTGTTACTATTCAAGCGGTTGCCACTGGATATTGTCAGTCCTGTGTTTGTTAAATGAAAGAATCATCTATCTCCATTTTTCCTGTCAACACTTTCAGACTCAGTTTTATTCTTCTTCCTAGTATAATCTAAAATGGTTCGTTATTTCCTATGGAGTTTGAAAGTAAATACAAATTTTGGTGGGGACTAGAATAAAAATGGGACTGAAAACATGGAGCAGTTTAGGGGCAATATGTATTGGTAAAGTTAGTATTGGGGGAACTTGACAGAGAGAAATATCTGCCCTTCCCAAGGAGGTGAAAAAGGGAATGGCTGATATGTACATTTTATCTGGGAAGAAGTAAAGGACAAGGGAGGAAAGTAGGAATAAAGGAGCAGAGATTTAAGTCACCTGAGTGGCAGGCACAGAGCATCCCTGCTTGAGGGGGAAAATATAAGAAAATGAGATGTGACAGTAGAGAATAAGGGACACACAGAGGCCCTGATGCAAGGGAGTTAGAAAAGAGTTCCATGTACTAAAAGAGAAAGAGGAGCTAATGCAGTGTAATGGACTAAGCCAACAAGAGACACACCAGATGCAATGCTGCCTCCAATGGCAGAAACATCCCAGTGGACAAAAGTGAGTTGTATGAACCATGAAAAGAAAAAAATCCAAAACAAAGGATAACCTGTGAAAATGCTTATTGGTTTGCACCATCACATGTTCCAAAAGTTTTTTAGAGTAGTTTAACAACACAGGTAACTCATTCCAAGGGTGGGTGTGGGGGGCATATGTATAAAATAACCTGCTAGCTCTTCATTAGAAGGCTGCTAGTTTTCATAGTAAAATGTACTAAGCATAGATGTCCCCCAAACAGCCTGTGATAAAGTGACCTGCACTTTAACCATTAACTTAGAAGGTTTTTTAGATAACATTTCCATATATTTCCTCCCACATTTTTTCCAAACACTGAACTAGATCTAACAGTCCAGCCAATATCACAGGGAGGTATTGTTTAGGATTTAGGAGTATTATTCTTCTCCCACAGACTGCAGGGCTGGTTTGGCTTCCTCCCTACAGAGCTAAGAAACTAATTTGCATGATGTTGAAAAAGAGAAACGTTTTCTGATGGCTTTTCCCTTGAATGCTTTATGTGTAGAGCTGTGTTCATTCCCTCCATGGGGGTGATTATTCAGGAAATCTGAGCAACTAGCTGTGCCTAAGTATTTACATTTCAATATTTTATTAAATGATCATTTAGTATTATCTACTCAGTACAACAGGAGCCAACTATGAGACTCCCTTAATACTAGGAGAGGCAAATTCACAGAAGGCTGAATTTCTTTCTTTAGGACAAAGTCTAACAACTGAAGTGCATAACCAGACAGCAGCTAGTTATGTTACACCATCCTTGAAATAAATTCCTGTTTCAGCACAGCTGAAGGATAATGTTGCTGGCTTTTGGGCCTGGCACAATTCTGAGCACTGCTGCTGCTAGCCCAGAGAAAGGAGAAGTAGCAGATAGGAGTTTGGAACCATTTTTGTTTCACCATATTAATTTTTTGCTGACCTGTTAACATTGTTAGCAGTTTATTGCATTTGTGGTGTATTTTGATGTGATCGTGGTTACAGATAGCCAAGAGGCACTATGTGTCTCAGTTTTTCAAATGCTGCATGAAGCCAAAGACATTTCTATTGCCTGCCTTCAGATATAGTTCATCTCATGGATTTCCTTATATTTGAGGTATGTACAATGCAAAATATACTATGGGGCTAGCTTTTGGTTGCAAAATGTATTTCAGAATCCCTAACGCTCATTTCTCCTAATCTTATCCTGGTCAACAGGAAGAACTGTGCCTGTCCTTAACAGAGCTGAACTGGTTTGGAGAGTTATTTTATGTTTTCAAAGAGCTGTGTGCGTAGTGGATGTCATTACAAAGACTGTATGCTTGATCATACAGAATAGGAAATAGTGACCAGATCTAGACTGAAAACCTGGCCCTATCACTTCAAAGGAAAGAAGAAGAAAAGAAAAATAAAGTTGCCTTCAGAGCAGCTTTTGTATCTACACACGTTAAAGTTAATCAAATCATATGCTTCAGAGTATATGGTTGATTATCTTGTGCATCTAGAAGCACTTCCCCTTATTTGCCATTCTACTCCTAGCTGCAGAAAGAACAGAGTTCATGTTGGTTTTGGGATATTTTTATTATTTCTTCCATTATTCACTTGTCACAGAAACTTTGAAAAGTAGTGGTAGTACTGAGAAGTGGTCTATGCAGAACAGCTCTATTTTGACAGAGAGGTTGGGAAGTCTGTAAGCTTTGATATGTATTGGAAAATAAAATTATTTTATCCTCATTAATGTGAATTTCCTGTCATCTTATGAAGTTATATAATGAAAATGGATTCTTCTGTGAACCCTTGAGGTAGACAAGTTCTCTCCCTCCTTCAACCTATGGAATGTGAATATTAAGGTATCCTTGCATTGTGAATTAACTAATGGAGAAACTAAACTGAGGCAAGTGTTGTGTATTTTGTTTTTGTTTTTAACCATTATAGTTCAGTAAGAACAACCAGAATGAAATCTGGGTTCTTAGGACCCTAAATTCTGTGCCTTCTTCCCTCCCTCCTTCCCTCACTTCCTCTTGTTTCCATGTGAGACCCTCTTCTTTCTGTTAATCTTTAAAGTCCTGTGTTAACCTACCTATTCTTTTTGACATTAATTTGCTTTGTTTTTACTTTGACTTGCAGATTCCAAAAGACACTAACTGTCCCTTCAATACGGCTCTGTGAACTTCATTATTGTTCTGGCAATTTATTCTTGGTGAACACTTGGCCATGAGGCCTGTAAGAATTTATGATGGCAAGACCATAGAATTACAGGCATTTATAATTTCATTAAGAGTTTAAGACAATGGTAATTTGCAATATAATTATTAGGGATATAAGTATCTGTATGAATGCCTGGCCTTACTGACTGACACAGGGTTGAAACACATGACAGAGCTGCCCATCGCATCAAACAACATATCATTCAGCACCATATGCAAGGCACAGTCTATCGAGAACACTTCTTCACTCACCTTCTCATGTTGTGACCTATTTCAGATCTAGCCTATTTCAGATAATTCAGGTTTTGAAGAAATTTGGAAAGTGGATTTTTCACTAAAAAATAATATCAAACAAGAGACTGAGTTGTAACATAACCTTAAAAATGAAATGGGCAAAACTCTAACCTTGAATTGAGGGTATGAGTAAAGTGAGGTTCACATGTCAGAGAGAATATTATGCTCTGTGTATTTTGTAGCTGTATATACCAAGTAATCTTGAACAGTGCCATAGGAAGATTATTTTGCCTTGATAGTCTTGGGAAGGGAAACGTATTCTGGCTTTCTGAAGATGACTGTGGGTAATAGAGGGATAAGCTTTAGACAAGATTCTGTTTTTTTCACTTAGATAAACTGCCCTATTAAGCATCTTGAAGAAAGCAAGTTTTAGGTAATGCCTGACCTTTGTCATGTGTTTCCTATCTGCTTAATAAGAAGCAGCAATCAAATGTCACTTTGGAAAGGGCAAATCCTACTGAATTTACAGGGAACTTTGACAAAGGATTGCTGGATTTGTACCCTAAACTACTCACTTTAAAGGATCTAAAAGTCTTTTAGCACAAAGTGACTTTACATAAAAATTACACAGGTATAGTACCTTCTGCATGTGTTTCCATCACACACAAAATAAATAGCATTCATTATCTGTATATTTGTTGATGAAGTACCAAAAAAAACCCAAACAAAAAACCAGTGCCCAAAACCCAGTGTTAAAATTGTGATGAAAAGTAGTCAATGAAAAGTAATTACTCAGACTATAATAAATCTGATCTTCTCAGACTGACCTTACTGCTTTGATAAAAAAATATATATGGATCATAGGGCTTTTTCTGGTCATAGATTGTCATGATTTTACAGGTTTACTCCTATACCTTGTGGAAGAGAAAGCAACTATTTCATTTAGCTTGTACAAAGCAACACAGAGAACCTTTTTAGTTAATTTTCCTTTGTAAAAATGTCAATCATAATTTTCTCCTTTATGAACTATAGGTTTACTTGGAAAATAATAGTCCTTAATTAAATTACATTTCCAGGTTTTAATATGTTTATATTTTTATTGCAGTGAAGAGAGAAGCAGTTCACTCTCAACTTATGTGTCTGCCTGTAACACTTTCTCAGCTACCAGAAAGAAGAATTTTGGTGAAGCATAAGCATTTATTTTATGTTACACCAGATTTTCAGAATAGCTTTTTGTATTTATTTATAATGTTTATCAGCACTCTAATGTTAATTTAAACTCTTTGAAAAAAATGTGTCATCAGGCTTGTAATGAATGATACATTTGGAAATAGGGAATTGATAATGTTTTGCCATTTCAATATGGTCTGAAATTCTAGTTTAGATCTACACTTAGGAATTATTTATATCCTCTTATGTCATATCAATTTAAATAATATTCCACTCATTGAGGCATAAAGAATAATGTTAATATTAAAGTTTCTATTTAAAATTTGTTAATTGCACATGAAGGGGTTATATCTGCTGCATACAGGGGTTTTTTAAATTTAATTTTATTGTATTAGAAAATCTATGAGGTTAAATCTGCAGAAATTATTGCTTTTAAATGTTGTATAATAAGAATCTTGCTGCTGTTATGAGCACTGAAAAATGTGCCTTCATCTCAAATAAGCCTTGTTAAAGCTACAGTTCTGGAACTGCCAGGTTTTAATACAAAATTTGGGCCCCATCCAGCTCATCTTTACTTGTGTGAGTAGCTCCATCTCCTCTGAAGAAATCTGTGCCTGAGCAGGGGATACTGCAGACCTCTCTGTGCAGTTATTGATCTGGGGAGAGCCTGGGAATGGGGAAAAGAAAGGGGTGAATGTACAATCTTTCCACTTGTTTAGGCAATGGCCCCCAAAACTGTTACATCTCCAGGATGCTCCCTTTAGAGGTGATCTTGGTCAGGAATGGAATAACAAACCAAAGTCTCTTCCAAGGTATTGAAGGAGGCTGAAGGCACATTTTGTCCCCTCCCCACACACCTGGATCAAGTGTACATTATCTCAGGCTTGTAAGAGGGGCAAGGACTCATCAGCTCCACACAGGTGAGAGTAGACTCGTCTGTTCTCTATCCACTCTTACCTCCTGACCCGTGCTGCTAAGGACCAAACTCAGGAAAGAACATTGTCAATAACAGTTTGCTTCGTTAGACCCCTCAGGGGAAGTCACCAGAAGCCGTTTACTCCCCTGGGAAAGAAAAATAGTAAAGCAAATATGAGCCTATTGACTACTGAAGTGATGGAAAATACTCATTGACTTCAACCTCAGCGGGAAGTGGCCCAGAATTACCCTAAAACTTACAGACTTGAATGACACTTTGATTGCTGTAATGCCAAACAATAAATCAAATTATCTTGCTTTTTCATCTAAACACAGATACTGAGACTGATTCTCTTCCCACTTTCATACAGTGACATAAATCTGGAGGAAAGCTCTTGATGACAGCAGGATTACATCATCAGTGAACTGATGGGAGAGAGGAATCAGTCACATTTTTTTTTGTGACTAATATTTTAAAAATGCAGAAGATTAAGTGTTGCAGATTCACAGTGGACAGGTCTACCTTCTGCCAATGTTTTTATTTAATTTTTAGCCCTAGATGAATCTGAACAAGTTTAATACTTCATTTTAGATAAGCATCAAAAAGTTAGGATTCTTATCCTAATTTGAAGCTCCTGACTTTGAGACTTCTGTCTGAGAATCTACCCACATTAGAATAGTTTTGTGTCCTAATTGGTGCCATGAAAGGAAACAATAATCAGTTAAGTCATGTCTTGGTTTGGGCTGAAATAGAGTTAATACTCCTTTTCAGGGACTAGAAAAGTGCTGTGTTTTGGATTTAGCTTTGGGTTTGGTATGGGAAAAATGCTGATAGCACACTGGTGTTCTCAGCTGCTACCGAGACTTCAAGGACTCTCTGACTCCCCATGTCCTGCCCGTGCACAAGGGAACAGGGAGCAGGGAGGGAGCACGGACAGAGCACCTGACCCTAATTGGCCAATGAAATACTCCATATCATGGCACGTCATGCTCACTATATGGAGGAGGGGTGGTTGGGAAGGAGCTCTCTCTCGCTTCCGGGATTGCGATTGCGGGATCTTGGGATCTCGGGGTCGCTGGCCGGGAACGGGCTGGGTATTGGTCAGCGGGTGACAAGCAATTACGCTGTACATTGCCTGTTTATATATTTCTTTTATTTTTCCCCCTATCATCGTCATTGTTCTCGTTTTATTGCCATTATTAAACTGTTCTTATCTCAGCCTGCGAGTCTCCCTTCAGCCCTCTAATTCCCTCCCCCATTCCCAGGTGGGGAGGTGGGAAGGGAGGGTGACTAGCTGCGGTGGTTGGTTGCCGACCAGGCTCAAACCATGACAAGTCATAAATTAACTAACAATTCCTCAGTTTCCACAAGGGTTTTCTTAAAACATGAAGTAGGAACTTCTATATAATTTCCAAACAATGTGTACATTTTTGTGTATACATATATATGTTCATGCATACACACACACATACAATTTAAGGTTCTCCTTAATGTTACTGCAATTATTTCCTCTAATCTTTAGTACTTTTTTGGATGGAATGCTACTGAGCTCCAACGATGACACTGATAGCTGAGAGGAATTTGTTTTGTACTGGCTAATTAAGCATGTGAAGGCCACATAAAGGATTGGTTCTATCAGCACATACTCATCATCAACAGCCTGTGCCCTGCAGGGTTAAGAAGAAGACTTTAAACAATCACCTGTCCCAGATAGCAAATTACAGTTTCAAGGTAGTAAATGAAGCCTGAGATTATTGAGGAATAATCTTCATTTTTAGCTTTACAATCAAAGGAGAAAACAGTTGAGGAAATCACCTTCTGAAAGCTTGGAGAGATCTAAACAGAATTTTACATTGCCCTTTTTTATGTGTTTGCCAGAGATGCTCCATGGGAGAAATTCTCATTTCGATGAATGTTTAGGCTATGTAAATCTTGAGCTCACAGCTGACACCCCTTGCAAGCCCCGCCTGCCATCCTCTAGGGATGAATTACCCCTCCGGTACAAATTACACATGCACACCAGATGGGGTGAATTGAATACTCTAACTAGAACAGAGGGAGGATGATCTTGTGTTTAATATGAAGGTCAGGGACTCAAGAGACTTTGATTCTATTCCTGGCTCTGCCCCAGACCTTGTATAACTTTGGGTGACTTGTTTAATCGTTCTGCCTTGGTTCTTCTCATCTATAAAATGGGAATGGTAATATTGTACTATGTTGTCAGGGTATTACAAAACTAAATGACTGCTTATAAGATATACTGCAATCTATAGCTGTAAGAAAATGGAGACAGGCCATTTGTTACTGTTAATATTCATTTGGGGCAGGAACTTTAACTTTCTTTAGTCTTTTAAAAAATATATATATGCATGTATTTAGGTTTATGAGTTTATTTTTAGGAGTGCTCTGGGGTAATTTTTCTCTAAGAATCTGAAAATAACACAGAAAGTAAAGATGTGAGAATATCTATGTGTATAAGTGCATGGGTGTGCATGTAGATATTTACAAAGAAATATTAATGGATTAACTTTAAAAATGTAGGTGAGGTGGCAAGGAGGGAATAATTGCTTTGTGGTCCTCAGAGTTATTTTTCTCTTCAAATATTACCAAAAATAACAGAACAAGGATGAAAATAATTTATCTTGTTGAGTATTTTGTTTATGTTATTAGTACAATTTTTGCCTTTTGATATCTATATTATGTGTAGCTCAATTCCAGAAATATCCTACTGATCAAGTAAAGATATTCCAGACACACACACGCTTTTTAAAAGAATGTCTTAGCAAAATATTTGATGGTTTCAACATATTTATGTCACATTTTGTTTCTAGACAAACCCATTGACCAAATTTTTTGCTAGATTCATTCCCTCTTCTGTTCGCAGACTACTGCTTCTGCTTTTGATTAGAGAATTTAAAGCCTAAAAATATCTCTCTGCCCTTATGGAAGGGAACAAGCAGATTTACTAAATTGTAATAACTGTATTCTTTTATTGATTAATGACAGGTCTCTAAACGTATCTCTGGATTACAATGTTATTTTGCCATTATAAATGATTCCTACATCAGGTGATCTCAAATTATTTTCTGGAAAACAATGAATTAATTAACCCTAACTACTCTGTTTTGTCTCTGCTGGAGTCAAAGGAAAATTTTTTTCACCTATTTCAATGGCAGCTGGAGGTCAGGCTGTATGATTAGTACTCTTGTAATTTGTCCACTGCCACCTCTCCCCGGAACAAAGGAGTGACACAGCTCTCTCTTTCATAGACTCCACTGTCTAACAGCTTTATCCAGGTAACTTTCTGCATACTGATCTGCTCCTGAATTCAGTAAGACACCTCTGATGGAATCTTAGCAGGATCTGACCCTGCGTAATCAAATGCCCTCTCCTATTTGCTCTTGTTGGTAAAGTTTCGATTATCAAATATTCTGATACAAATTCTCGCCTGGATTGAGAAGTGATTTATTTTAATGGAACAGTATCAAGGCCCCCTTTTGTTCCTCCCCCCGTACACCTAGGAAAGAAAGGACATCCTTTTTCTCCCTCAATGAGCCTGCAAATCACTATTCCCCCTGGAGTCTGAATATCTATTCAAAAAAAAAAAGTAGCTAACTCAGAATCTGTTCTCATCTTCTCGTTCCTATAATTAAAGTTTTAAATCCTCAACTGTAGAGGTCAAATAGCACATGTAGAACATTTGCACTCCAGCTTACTGACTGTCAGTGCAGGGCCAAATCCTTAAGTTTTTATGCAGTCAATGGAGTTGACGGAATTTTTCCCAGAGTTAGGGACATATTCAGTCTATTCCCATTTTGCAGATCAGTAAACTAAGGCACAGGATGATTAAATACCTATCTGTGGCATAAGAATGAACTGTATAGATAGACCCTCTGAAATATTTGAGTGTCAAATCTGGGGTCTGAAATATTAAAACCAGCATAATTGTTACCAAACTGATATATGCATGGTAAAATAATTCACTTTGTGGCAGCAGAAAACTGTGACTGAGGAGACCTGGGTTTACTTTGTTGATTCTGACAAAGATTTTTGATTCTGATGAACTCGGTTACTTGTCTGGTGCTTCACATTTCCGTTATGTAGCAGGATAAAAGATTGATCTCCATAGCTACTTGATGAAGATAGGTTCTTCAAGACAAAATGAACTTGCCATTTGTATGCATATGCACATATGTATATACATATATATTTGTAGGTCCTCAGAGAGAACTAGAAAATATGCGCATTTACATGCTTGAGTTAGTTCAGCAAATTGTGCCCTGCTCATCTCTGTCCAGGTATGCAGCCTGAAGATTATGAGTGCACCATGTGATTGGGAGATTGTAGGGTTTTGTGTGTAAAACTGCTCCTACACCCACTCATCATCTACAGTGTAGAGCTAGTCCGTCCTTTGCATTCTCTGACTGTCATCTCTGTAGAGCATAAAATGTAAAAATGTTTTTATTCTGTATATTTACAGCACAATGAGAGACAGAGGGGTTCTGAACATTGGGAACTATTGTATATTGTAAACTATAGACAGAAATGTCTATTGAAATAAAGTGAAGTTTGAACCTGAGTATCAGAATAATGGGTTATGTTACATTTTGGTCATTATAACTTCTAAAACATCCCTTTTAAACTTACAAGTTAAAAATTGAAGAATCATAAATAAACCAGATTAAAACTTCTAGGTTATAGGCTCCACACCACTTCAAGTCTCATCTTTACTGACAGTGAGCACAACATATTTAATTATCATTGATATATATCATCTTGCTACTTGTCCTGGTTTGGGCTGAAATAGAATTAATATTCCTTTTCAGGGACTAGATGAGTTCTGTGTTTTGGATTTAGCTTTGGGTTTGGTATGAGAAGAGTGCTGATAGCACACTGATGTTTTCAGCTGCTACCGAGACTTCAAGGACTCTCTGACTCCCCATGTCCTGCCCGTGCACAAGGGAACAGGGAGCAGGGAGGGAGCACGGACAGAGCACCTGACCCTAATTGGCCAATGAAATATTCCATATCATGGAACGTCATGCTCACTATATAGAGGAGGGGTGGTTGGGAAGGAGCTCTCTCTCGCTTCCGGGATTGCGATTGCGGGATCTTGGGATCTCGGGGTCGCTGGCCGGGAACGGGCTGGGTATTGGTCAGCAGGTGACAAGCAATTACACTGTACATTGCCTGTTTATATATTTTTTTTTTTTTTTTTTTTCCCCTATCATCGTCATTGTTCTCGTTTTATTGCCATTATTAAACTGTTCTTATCTCAGCCTGCGAGTCTCCCTTCAGCCCTCTAATTCCCTCCCCCATTCCCAGGTGGGGAGGGGGAAGGGAGGGTGACTAGCTGCGGGGGTTGGTTGCTGACCAGGCTCAAACCATGACACCACTAAATGAAATTGACTTTGAAGTGTTATGTTAGATGATTTGTTTTCTTTTTCCCATGGTAATTTCCATATCTATGTAAATTAACTTTTTTAAAAACTGATTTTCTACTTACAGAGCCTCGTGGTGAACCAGATGTTGTACCTGTTGTACTATTATCATTAATGTTTCACCTGCTGAGCATAGTCAGCTAGTTGATGTTGAACCTTACATAATCTTCCCAGTGTTTCTTCTGCTGCTTCTTCCTTTCTGTTGACTAAGGATAAGTTTTCTGGGCTAACAGCCTCTCTGAATATCTGCTGAGGACGCTGGTCCAAATTATTTCCACTTGTCTTTATTTGACTATGTAATCATTTGAGTTAGGAGTGCCTACTTTGTGAGGTCAACTGAGAGGAAGACAGGCAGCCTTGTAGATGCTGAAAATTTTAAGTGGCCATCTTTGTCTTATTATGATTATGTGTGTAACAAAGCTCTCCTGTGAGGAGATATATAACCTTGTACATGATGAAGACAGGTGGCTGCAGCAAGAGAGAAAAGATAAACAAAATGTCATCAGCTCAGCTGAGTAGTATGGGAGTAATTTAACTTTACTCACATGAAAATGCAGACTAATATATTTTACTGTTTAGATTTTTTTGCACTTCATTTTGTCCTTCCATATCATTATGAACAAATACTGATGTGCTTGATCAGCATAAGACAATCATTATTTGACAAAATTCTCAAAACAAACAAAAAAAAAGGAGAAAAGAGAGGTTTTATTTGCTAACTTAGTTATGGATGAAATCAGAAATACAGTTTCTGCAGACTTCTGAGGAAGAGGATCAGGCTTCAACAATTGTTCTACCTTTTGTATTGCAGTTTATTTGAGTGCAAATATGCAGGCAGGATTGTAGAGACAATCTACAAAAAAAACCAAAACAAAACAAAACAGGTCAGTATTATACTAAGTTTTACTATTAAAAAAAAAGAAAAAAGAAGACAGAAAATCCTACCCTCTCAACACCACCACCTTATTGGGAATCAGAATACAAATCTCTGAAGAATAAAAGCTTTTCAGTTCACTGTTAAGTAAAATACGCAATGCTGAAATTCATTATACACTTCCTTTTTTTTCAGTCAAGTGATGACACTTGTGTTATACAAATAAGGGAATTTGTAAAGAGGAGGTTTCAGTCAATACAATCAATATCCATAAGAAAAATTTACTTTAGACATATATTTTATTTGGAATTCATATGGAATAATCTATTTATTTACACACAGATGCACAACACACGTCATAAATGGGACAATCCTATCACTTCTCTTTGTAGAGGTCCTGGAAAGGAAAGGAAAATTTTACTCATTGCACACCAAATAAAACATATCAGGCCATTTTCCATTTCGTCCTCCTTCAGAGCTCAGATGCCAGCACTACTTAAAAATGGCCAAAATAAATCTCAAAAGTTTCCACATAAACAGAAGTCTCAGTTTCTATTATCTGCTTGAATTCATTGATTAAGTTGTTTTATAAGATAATAAAATAAAATAAAATAAAAAACCAACACACAAATAGAAAACATCACTTGCCCTAAGGCATTCCAGTGCTTCACTCTCCTGCGGAAGTCCATAAGTCATAACCAGAGGTGCATAAAAGGTGCTGGGCTCAGGCTACACTAGAAAATGCAAACTATGGGTGGGGTGAGAGGAGGAGGGTGTATGTGACTCCATCCCAGACAGATATGCATTGTATTAGGCAGACACAGGAGCACCTGCAGACCATAAGATGCACTAACTGGACCACAGCTTAGGTATTATAACTCCTGTTGAAGCTGCATTCAAATCTGATCTGTGACAAAATCTATCTCCATTCCTCCTGTGAAAAGTAATAGTAGAAACCCAACTACATCACCAGAACAGGCATCCTATCTATCCTTTGACACTCTGGTGGATCCAACACCTGGCATGTGAATACAACCCATTGAGGACAGACAAGTTATATTAATAATCCTTTTGGAAATGTGTCTGCACCTGTAGTGACAGCTGAGCTGAATGAAAAGAGCAAAATTCACTCGTCAGTTATGTCAAGAGCAAGAAGAGATCCCCACTAAGACAGACCAGATGAACAGTGGCAGTGTCCATACCATAACCCACTGAACCATCCCACCCAAGGCTGTGCACTGGTAGGTATCTCAGAATGGATGTTAAGACTCAGGATCTCAGCTAGGGCTGCTGGCAGCATTTTTGGTTAAATTTCCCTTATTATAAGCACAATATGACCAAGGTAGAGGATTGCCTGATTTCTCATGCAAATCACTTTTTTCTTCTTTTTCTTTTTCTTAAAAATATCATTATCTTTTGGACTTTGGCCCTTAAATAGCATATATTGTCCCACAAATATCAATATATAGCAAATGCCACACTGATCTCCAAATGTGACAGATCCACTTAAAAAAGAAATACATACCTACTTCTCTGAAATATCAAAGCTCACATGGACAAACTACAAAAAAGAACATACAGATAAAATCAACCTCATTTATAGGTAGAAAGTAAACCAGGACATCTTCTAAAAAAATACTTCCCAACTTATCACTAAAAACCACTCAAATATTAAAATGAAACATTTTAACATAAAAAAGTCTTATATTAATATTTCTTATTAATGTTTATATTAATGTTTCATTCAAAATAATTATGTACCTATATATAGTATATCTATATTAGATTAAACTTTCATATCTACAGTAGAATTAAAAATAAAAAGTAAATAGGTTTTTTTTTGGAACTGAGCAAAACACATTGGGTCTTAAAACATTTATTTTTTTATATATAAAAAATATATGCTGACAAGAATATATCTATTTAACCACTTTGCAATAGTTAAAACTGAAGTAAAATTAATAGTCTTTTCTCTTTCATCCCAACAAGAACTGTAGGATCTCACAAGTGTTTACACAGGATAATGTTTCCTACCCAATGCTAGAACTGTAGTACAGAGAAATCCAGCAACTTTTCCAAGGTCATTCATGAAATGCAAACACTTTGTTCTCCCATTATCTATTATGACTTTTGAATTGCTGTGAAAGCACAAAGAAGGAGATAGCCCAAGACAAATGATTTTTCTTATTTGCTAAAGTTGTGTGCATATGTTTGTACTTTTATTATCGCATAAACTGGTGTAATCAATAAGCTTAAGTATGTATTAGAGCCTGAGACTTCTGCTTACTGAAAACTTTGGTATTCTATATTTTATTATCATAACCAATGTCCAAAAATCAGAATAGCATAACACTAATATTATGCATTTGTATTAGTTAAACTCTTCTACTGCATTAAGTATATTGTAATATTTGGCTAAGAAGGAATGCTTGGAGCAAAGATGTAAGAAAATTATAAGGAAGAGGATTTTTCTTGTTTTTTAACATCCTTGACAAGGTTTTCACTGGTTCCATGCTTTACATTTTTAACATTATTCCACTTCCAACTGACATGAATACTGTTAAGTATTTCTGATCAAATCTTGTTCTCTGCTGCTGCTGCTTTTGTATTTACATAGAAATCTTTCCTTGATAGATACATTAACCATTCTTAGGGTGTAAACATAGTCAGGTCCCTACAGCTCATCAGATAACCGAGCATCAGCTGAGATTGAGTTGTGTTCGATACGCACATTATGAGTCTGTAACAGATGAGTCATAATGAAAGCTATCTTAAAGCCCTTTAATTATCTCACCTTTGCTAAGGACTTACATAAGCAGAGATAGAATGTACTTTAGCTTGTTAAACATTGGTGACTTGATTACTGGTCGGAACCTACAAATGTATCCATCTCTCTTACAAACACAATGCTTACAAGAAAAAATGCTTGAAGTATGGAAAAAGCATAAAAATATTTCACTAATATACATGAATTGTAATCAGGTTGTGGGCTTACGCTCTTTGAAATAGAGATTGACTGTAGTGGTGCAGGTCTAAACAAAGAGCAAGTCTCAATGCTGTTGTTTTTCTTCTGCTGCACTAGGAAGCTCCCTGAAAGGCTGATAAGCCTTTTAACTATCCAAATCTAAAAAGACAGGCAGTCCAAGCAGAGGTAAAGACTTATTTTTAATAGTAATTCTGGCAATTAAATAAGTTAATGTTACAGAGCAATATGATAGATAAGTTCTTCAAGTCAGTTTTGAATTTAGCATTTGAAGTTCTGTATTTTCACATACTTCTTTATATAAGACTTTATTCCAGGGGTTTTGCAGACTTTAAAAGGGTGTAAACTGGAGTGTTTCTGTTACTATGATTTAGTGGCAGTCTAAATATTGACTGACCAAGCTGTTTCATCATCTTCCCAAATTCCAATCACAGTGTTTTGTGATATTCAGAAATTTCCCCTGCTTTAAGGAGCTATGACAGGGCCCCTAGAATAAGGACCCAGAACAAACATCAGGTTTTAACAGGACATGGGAAATCACATGGCTGTTGTTAATATAATTCTGCAAATACACACATAGATTTCCTTTTCTTAAGAGACTGTCACACAAAAGAACTCTTGATCCTTTCATACAAGCACCTTTCCCTAAAATTCAGAAGACTGCACTACTGGTGGTAAAACATCACAAAGAAAGGCAGAGGGAAGCTTTTTGTCTCTGGAATCTTACTGGGCAATTCTGCAACATGGAGAGAAGGAAAAAAAGAGGATGTGTCAAACATAACAGAAGAAAAACAAACTGAACAAACAAATCCACTTTAGACAAGAGAGGAATGAAAGACAAGACAAAGAGGTTTTGAGGAGACTGAGAAAAAAGGGAGAAAAGATCCAGACCAACTTGTGGGAACAGAATTCCCAATAGTATGCCTCAGCTGTTATGCAAACATATCTGTCTCCCTGTTGATTTTAAAAGGACCTGAAAGGGTCTAATTCAGATGTAGACATTTAACTCATAGCTGCCTAAGTTCAGGCAGATATCTTATGGACAGAAATAGCTTACTAATATTTTACTAACGAAGATGCCCTTTTTGTGAAGCAGTAAAAAAAAACGTTCCTCATGTGTGAAGGCTCATTATTCCCTGTTGCTACTAGGACATTAATGTGTGCATCAGAACAAAGTTCAAATAACCACATCTGGAAAGGAATACATTTTAAGTGTAGCCATTAAAGTTTATAGACTGGCATGGAGGCCTTGTTCACTTCATCCTACCCAACCACATCCTTTCTGTCTTCTGTCAGAGTTTTGTCTGATAACTTTCAACTCCCAAGTAAGTTTGACTTTGTGCACACTTATGAATAAAATACTGGGCCAATATTATCTGCTTAGCATAGTTGACATAATTGGAGCTATGTTGATCTACACCAGAAACTGGGCCATTAAATCTGTGAGAATGTTAGGGAGGCAAAAGAATGATAAAACAGACAAAAAAAAAGTTATCTGGCTTTTAAAAGTGAAAGGTATCTCTCTATTATTAATCTTATGTTATTAGATTAAAATTGATATTTCATGTAGAAAGATCTTAACAAGTCAAAAAGATGTGTATTTGCCTTTACCCTAACTCTGCACCAACATTTCATAAGGGAAAAAACCTTGCTTTATTTCATGGCTTTTTTTCTTCTTGAGTTCTATAAGTTCCCCAGCAATATTCAGTGAGGAGGAAAAATATTGCAGACCTGGTGTGTCAATTTTATTTTTTTTTTTTCTTTAGCTAGCTACCTTCACCTTTTCAACAAATTAGTGCCTTGGAATTTAACCTTGGTCTCTAATCCATCTGAGGCTTCATCTCATAACTCACTTCTGGAGGAACATTAGCGTATGCGAGTTTTCTCCCAGGGAGGGATATGCCATTCTTCTATTTTAAATCAAAAACTGTTTTTGCAAATTAACCAAAGGAGACTGCCTTTAAGTGTCCTGCAATAATCCTTCAGTACACTCTCTAGATCTTTACTCTGCTTGCTTTAAAGTAGATAGGATAGAAGTGGACTTAAAGGGAAAGGAAATAGCAAAATGAAGGGAATATACATGTGTTTCAGACCTTTCACTCACAGCAGAATTGGACAATGAGCATAGCCCACTCTTTTCTGGAATAATTATTTTGATCTTACAATAAAGTGAGCTGGATATAGATAGGATCAAAATGAATTGACCAATCCAATATCCAGAATGGTTCAACAAACTTTTGACAATAATGAGCACTTACTCTACTACACATGGAAATATATATTGTCATATTTCTATCAGACCTGAATGAATTGAAATTTGTAATTTCTGATTACACATCCAGATTAAGCCTGTACAAATTAAGTTTATGGCTTGGTTTCAAAGTGTCAAACTTCTTCTTGGGGAAAAAAAAAAAAAAAAAAAAAAAGAAGTAGTCTAAATATGTGTAAGGAAAAAAGAGTTACAGGCAGGACTGACCTGCCTGTAATTATAAGAGCAGAGTGTGACAGACTAGGAGGTGAGCACCATGCTTGGAAAATTTTCAGGTTCTAGCCTACAAGTCACCATTGCTAAACCATCATTGCCAAGTAAGGATATCTTTCATGGCCATCATCAAGAAAGTGCACTGGGTACAAGTCACTTTTAGAAGAGGTGGAGAAGCTACAAAAATGGAAGGTGAGGATGGCAGGATGCCTGGTAGGACATTTCAGATGAAGACACATGAACCCATGTGGGAATCCTCAGGCTAAACATTGGACAGATGGAAAGATATATGTTTTTTATTTACCATTCATGATTATACAAACTGAAATCAGTAAGATCATTCACTACATGAAAAATAATAAAAAAGCACCCAGTAGAATAACCAGGTATCACCAGCAACTTTCTCATACAAGATATAATATTGTGGAACTCATTATGAGAATGTCATGGTACATCAAAAATAGTAAATTATAAATCAGAAGTAGATTAGACAAGCTTATGGACGCTAGGTCCCATCACTGACTATGGTCTCATGCAACTTGAGGTTGATGAGGGTTCTACACATTGATAGTGGGAACCTAGAAGAACATTATCAAAAGCAAGTCAGTCTATATGTCTTTGCTTCTTGTATTCTTGCCTTAAGCAACTTATTTCTGGGGGAAAAGATGACTCAATTGTTTGAAAGTGGCACACACTGTACAGCAGATAGTACCCTTTCTTTCTCTCTACTTGCACTGTTAATTAAATAGAGGACTTTAGCATGAAAGACAATCAGATAAGTCCACAGGCTGATCAATATGTCACTTCAAGCCAAGACAAAAATATCTGAAAGAAAATATAATAAACATGAGAAATAAGAACAGTCTAACAAAAAGTCACAACTACCAGGAGATATATGGAAATGGAGTGAAATAAATTGAATGAAATTTCTAGATTCTTTAGTGCCATTGGTTACAATTTAAGGAATCTCCACTATTTCTTATTGTATGTAATTTATTTCTTAAATTTCTACATAAAAATAAGAACTTTGTTAGTTTTAGTAACTATATCACACACACAACATGAAAAAAGTCTCTCTTTTTCTATTTAAATACCATCCTGAATGTGAAATGGAGGCTTTTACTTGAAAATATGTGAATGTATCTCTTGAGGCTGAAAGCTGGCTTCTTAACTTTGACAACATCCAAACTCTTTTGTTGATGTTTCATTATGGAAATACATCTTAGTCAACTTAACTGATTATTGAATAAGTGAAAAATCTGTTTTTTTGTTTGTTTTTTTTTTTTTTTATCTTATGTTAGTGACTGGACTTTCAACTTCGATGGGATGTATTCTTTCATACCATCTCGTATATTTTACAGTGAAAGTTAATATATAGGCGGATGGACAGGGTGATGACTAGATGAATATTTTAGATAGATGAATTAAAGTATTGAGAGATAGTTACTGTAGATATTTTTTTTTTTTTAATTTGCTTTAATTCTTTCTCTTGATTACCCTCAATCAAATATTTTAGTGATGATGAAAAGTGGAGTTCTAATAAATTTTAGGAGTAGAAATATGTGATACCAATACAGAAAAGAGAGGGAAAGCTCCTCAATTATACTGCAAAACTCTACAAAATGTTATAATTGGAAAGGAAGATCTAACCACAGTCCCAAGTGAAAGGTCTTAGATTTGATTACATATTTAACAAAACAACTCTCCATAAGAAACTGCTGGCAGAGAAAAGACAAGTTGTTTTGCCTTCTGACTTCCAAGTGGTATTGGCCAACTCTGTGAAAAATGCTTTTCTAAGAACAGCATTGGTTATCAAAATTCTGATCATGGTATCCCAAAAAAAAAAAAAAAAAAACAAAAAACAAAAAAAAAACAACACTAAAATCAAAACAAAACAAAAAAAAAACAGACCTTCATAAGAAAGTTAGTATTCGAATTAAAGTGATGTTCTTTTTCTTCCCCTGATGATACTGCCTTTTGTCCATGACCATAATGGGTGAACCACCCCTCCCTCTCCTTAGCTCAGATTTCTGAACCCTTTGCTCAATTTTCTCCCTCCCAGCATTGCGGGGGGAATGAGTGTATGGATGGCTGCATGGTGCTCAGTTGTTCTCTGGGCTCAAACAATGACAAATTTGTATAAGTGATAGTGGAAAGCTCAAAGATATTTAGTTGTAATTTCTAAACACTCTTCAGCTGTAACTTCTAAAAGTTGTTATAACCAGCAAAGGTAGACTTTATCTGCAGTTAATTTCTGGTGACTTGGAACTAGCTGTCCTTCAGTTTCAAGTGTCTCTCACCTCTTTCATTTTGTCTTCCTCCTCACAGGTAGTTAATAAATTGAGGAAAGAAAGAAAGAGAGAGAGGGGAGAAAATAAGTTTTCATTCCTCTAACCAACACTCTTCCTCCTTGCACAAACCACTTGTGGCTATGCTATGTAGATTTATAGCAGCTCTAATGGACAGTAGGTTAATATTAATAATTCTGCTCATTTATTGTGCATTGCTGTTTTCCTCTGCCTAATAATAATAATAATAATAATAAAAAAAAAAAAAAAAAAAAAAAAAAAAAAAAAAAAAAAAAAAGGATGTTATTATGATGACTGTGGGGGAAAAATAGAGAAAATAAGAAGGTAATTAATTTAAAGAGGATAAATCCCTTCTTAGTTCTCTTTGCCTGGGTAAAATTTTTACTTCTAAATTTTCATTCTGCTTCTGGTTAAGTAGAAACTTGATCAAGGGAAAAAAAAAAAAATTCATCACTGAAAGGTGTATATAAATAGTCTGAGAATATAGATTTATGTTTCAGCTGGTTCAATTTACAGTTAGTGAGACTTTACATGCATTCAATCTTCTTGCTCCAGTTCCAAGATACGAATAAAGATAAGTAATAAGTTTTTAATCTTCTCTAATAAACCGTGTTTGAGTGTGTATCCATATCCTACCCAGATTTGAGGCCAAGCGTTGGTACTGGATTACTCAAGTACTCAGATGCTCAAAAGAGAATGAATCAGCTCTTTATAAACATATATTAATTCAAAGCACACTTGTAATATTACTTTTTCTCCAATCACAGTAGAAACCATACAGGAATGAACACAATCAGAGAGACATACTCAGTTTGTTCAGCTGTGTCCTGGGTTTGAGTGAGTGGTGGGTTTTTTGAGTAGCAGTGTAGGGGATAAAGTGGTGGCCCCTCTGAGAAGCTTCATGAACCTCCCCTGGCTCCAAGTCAGATCCAGTTCTGTGCCAAGTCCAAGTCCATCAGCTGTGCCTCTGCAATAACATATTTAAGAAGGGACGTGGTGATGAGCAGTCAGAATTGTGAGGAAGAGTTGCAGCAGCTTTGTGAACACCAAGGTCAGTGGAGGATCAGAGGAAGAAAGGAGGAGGGAGGTGTGCCGGAGCAGAGACCCCCCAGTATCCTGTGGTGAGATGGCAGGGTGGCCCCCTCCTGCCACCCATGGAGGTCTCTGATACAGTGGAGCAGACAGTGATTTATGGCCTGTGGAGAGCCCCATATGGAAGATTAAGGTGGTTGCACCTGAAGCCATCTGGGACACCGTGGGAAGAAATATCCCCCACTGTTGTAGTTTGGTGCTGGGTGGACTCCAACATGTGAGGGTGTCCCATGCCAGAGAAGCTCCAAGAAAGGCTACGTCCCATGAGAGGGACTCAAGTTGGAGAAAGTTGATGTCCCATGCTGGAGCAGAGTGGGGAATGTTGTAGTCTGTGGGAGGGACTTACATCAGAGAAAGTTAGTGGAGGGCTGTCTCCTCTGAGAGGGGGACTACGATGGAGCAGGGGAAACAAGTTCCAGAAGCTCCCTCCCCCAAAGATGAAAGAAGAGGCAGCACTGACTGCACCCCCTATTCCCTGCCCCTGTGCCACTGGGGGAGGAGGTAGAGATATTGGGAGCAGAACTGAGCCTGGGAAGAAGGGAGGGGCAGGAAGAAGGTATTCTCAAGATGTGGCAATGTTTCTCACTGTCCTACTCTGTTAAGTGTAGTTGTTCTTACTGTCTGTATTAAATTTATGTTCTTTTTTCCTTCCCTTAATGAGTCTGACTTTTGCCCGTGATCATAATGGATCATTTTTCTTTCCCTGTCCCATCTTTAATCCCAAGCTTTTTGCTTTACTTTCCCCTTCTCATCACTGGGGGAGAGGGGGAAGTAAGTGGGTGTGCAGTACTCAGTTGCCCTCTGAGCTCAAACTATGACAATCTGAAAAATAAAAACATAGTTCTTAGCTCTAATACAATAGGACAGAAACAGAAAAAAAATGGAAAAGTGGCACAGATGTTACACTGAAGGACTGATTATTAAAGATTTTTCTTTTTCTTTCAGTTAGATTTTAGGACCTTAGGAAAACCAGTTTATTTTTCCCTATTTCACCAGTCCCCAAACTATAGTTCACAACCTTTAATGGCCCAGGAGTTATGGTCAGGAATCTCCAGTCACTACAGAGCACAAGAGCGTCCTTAAGGGCATTTTAAATTGAATGTTCACTTGAATGAAGATAAACATCCATGCTGATGTATAATAGAAGTTATAAACAGTGTCCAGAGTCCTTGGTAACCTATGTTGTAGGTATACAGAGAAAGCACTAATGTTCTGCTAGTTCAAGGAGGAGTTGAAAATGTAAGTGTATATTTTTGTGTTTGCATTCCAGAGCAGATTAGTTTTAAGTGGTTTATGCAGTCCTGGTTCCTGGATTCAATCCTGATCAAGTCCTATTTCTATTAAAGAATGTTGTATCTTTCTTCTTTGGAAGGAAACTTGGGTGACAGCATAAGGAAAAAAATGCAGAAGTTCCTCTGGACAGGAGATTTCACAAAGACTTAAGTTCACCCCATGAAAAGAATCTGTCTCAAAGAAAGATAAACCAAATAGTATTACACTATGTTGACCTAATTTTTAGAGAAGGTTAGCATTCATATGTCACCCAAAACAGGATAAGATGTTGGCACACTTCATCTTTAGAATATAATTATAGAAGTATGCAGGGCAAAAAGTCCAAACCACTACATTGTTTTGAGTGTCATTCAAACCCATCCCTGAAGTATATGTTTATATGGTGGTTTTGTTCTGTGCAAGCATATTGTACATCAATTTTATCTCAATATCTCACTACAACCTGTACTGACTGTAAAGTCACAGATGCTTGTCTAATCATATCAAAACTTTTTACTGTGCAGATTATGGGTACTTTGTTATCTTTTTAAATTTCTCCCCACTATCTAAGCCTCCTTTTTTATATAAACTCTGCCATTTTATTGTATATTACAGAAATCTTTCTCTAATTTGATGTCATTCTTTTTTTTTTTTTTTTTTTTTTTTTTTTTTTCAGTTTAACTATTGTGGCTAATTATACAGCAGATCCAAATCTGCATGAATTTTGCAGGCTGCTGCTTGCCTCTCCAGTTCTTTAATTTTCTATTATCAGGCAAATTACTCTAGTGTTGATTGTTAGTCACTTTCACCCCTGCCTCGGCCTCATATGCAGATTACAATCAGCCAAGGTCCATCCACTGGGTCATTCTATAAATCCTTTCTCAAAAGACATTTCTTTATGCTTGATGGCTTTTCATTTAACTCTTCCTTCCATGTCCGCTGCTCCCCATGCTACACAAATCATTAAGAACAGTTCAGCTTCTTGCACTTGTTCTCATGCAAGTCTCTATGTAATCTGCAGCTTTAGAGTTACTCAGCAGTCTAAACTGGGGAGACTGGATCTGCTTAGTATAATTTCAATATTGCCATGCACCTGAATCACTTGGCATCTGAATCATAGCCATATGATCTTCTATCTGTATAATTCTGTATATTTATATAGGGAAAGATAGATTTCTGTGGTAGAATGCGGATTTGCTGATCCACAAGACAACAGGAAAGTACTTTATCTTTTGGAGAAGTGATCCAGGCTCTGTATAAACTCAGGCAAATATTACCACAATTATAACTATTTAAATTTCTAAGATTTTTGTAGGAAAAAAAATCTTGACATTCGTGCGGTATTGGTATGCCTCAAAAGCCATATGACCTCTCTCTTATATTTTTCCTCTGTCATTAGCACTTGGATCATAAATTTGAGTTCTAAAAGAAATACATAAGCAGGAAAGAAGCACCATGAATGATTTGAGTACTACATAAAGCTTTCCATAAGGTCTCTTTCTTTCACTGTTACTGAGGTTTTCTGTTTATGTTGTGTGAACTTGATTCTCTATAATCAGGAGTTCTTGGTGGAGATCCAGCAAAGAACAAAGCTGTTTCACTTGCTTTTCACACTGCCCTGGCTTTGATAGTAGATTTAAGTCAAAGTGGATAAGTTATCTTCCATGATCTTGGAAACCTGACTGTCAGCTCTAGTGACATGCTGAAAGCTGTGTGTTCATGCATGACGAGTTTCTGGTCACCCTGCTGCAATTGATAGAAACAATGGCTGATTCTTTGACCGGTGCACCTATGGAGCAGCAAGAACACTGAGACTTGCAATTAAAACTTGATAAAAAAAGCTGAATATTCATTTTTCCCATTCCACTGAAGTAAATTCTCAAATAAACAGATTGCAACTTCTGGATCAATGCAAGGATCTATTATCCTTGAAGACAGACCAGTTGCCTCCAGCCGATAAATTTTGAACCCACTCAGAGCCCCAATTACTGCAAATGATAACAAAGAAATATTTATCATGCTGGCATTTTACAGCTAATTCTGGGCTTGGCTATATAAAGTTTACAAAGGTTGAAATGAACCCAGTGTACAAAGTTAAAATGAGTCATGCAGTGGTTCATTTTTCTTCCAACCCAAAATATATTATTGTCAAGGAAGCCAAATGTGTTTTGATGTGCACGTTATACAAAGCCCTACAGGATGTAACTGCATCACACTGAGAAAAATAAGATGAATGTTATTCCCCCCATAAAGTCCTCACTGAAAGAAAATTGTCCAAAGTGCATATAATCAATGTGAAGGCATAGTTTACATTGGCTCTTAAACATGTCAAGTGCTATTAAAACTGATGCTTGTTTCCCAAAGTTAATGGAAAGAGCAACACACAGTGCCATTCTTGAAAGAAGGAAAAAAAATAAACAAAGGAAAATATGCATTTAAGCAGACTCTTTTCAAATCCATCTTGTCTCAGGGCAATAACAGACTTGTCGGACACTCTGGGCAGTGCTCTCCCACATGAGGGAGTGTGCTGGAGGTGCTTTGCCAGGCTGGGTTGTGTTCCAGCAGTATGCCTGCTTAGTTAAAATTTAGTGTGTTTCAGTTTTGTCATTGCTAAAAGAAAGACAAAAACACCTAGTGCTGAGCATATATTGTTTGCTGCTGAGCTCATCACTTGAGACTCCTTTGTATTCAGTTGAGGGAAATAGGCACTCCTGAGAGGTGATTTGCTAACTTTGCATTAAGTGTCTAAAATTGCTTGAATGAGTTATGCCATAAAAATGATATTTATTTCCACTGCTGTCTTTGGATATAAGTTGTGATGTCCATGAACAGGCTGGTACCTGTGCTATGCTTTTTGAGTGTAACACCTACAATGAGCTAAAATAGTTTGAAGAGGCATCACTGGGACAAGCCTCCCTCTGGGTCGAGCTGGATTGTTCACAAAATTCAGTGAATACCAGTTTTTCATCAGAGGAGAATCAGTCCCATTTTTCTCAAAGTCACTGGCTTTACTTCTCCACTTCTCTAACAGTAGAGATGGTTTGAAATGTAAGGATACTGTTGGGACCATGTTTGTTTAAAAATCACTCCAGACTGTTTCCAAATGATTTGAGAGTTGCTAGCTTATGACTGGAATATGAACTCTTTGTTTCTGCATTTAGTGTAACATATAAGCGTACATCTTCCTCATTGCTAGATCTGGAGAAATTTGGCTTCTCAGATCTGCAACCAGATATTGGAGAGGCTTAACCTGTAGCTCTACTTTCAAACATTTGAGTTTCTTGCTCTTCCAGATTTGCCTGTTTCATTCTCTATGGCACTGACAATGAGGCTGACAGCTTTAGCAGCACAAAAGGACATTATTATTTGCCACAGATGTTTTAAGTGACAAATCCTGACAAGGTACAAATTTTCAAGAGAAACTGGGAAAGTTCCAAGCAGAGATATCCTTCTAAGTCCACTGAATATTGAGACACTGCCTCAGTTCAGGAATCTCTTGAGTCCCAGCTGGTAAGGAGCTCAGAAGGGACTTAAAGACACTTTCCTTTATTCATCTACTTGTCCTCATCTTTTATCCTCCATGAGACATTTGCTTTACACCTCTGTCAGACAGGAGTCTGAGCTGGGCAGACCACTAGTCGCATTTATTTCAGCTAACCTGATGTTCATAAGTATTCAGGTCACAGGTTGTGTTTGTGTCTAAGTACTGACAAACATGACTATTGTCTCTGAAGTCTGGAGAGCACATCTCCAGACTTCTTGAGCTGCCTTGTCTTTTTAAAATGTTTATAATTCTAGAAACATGCAGAGTATTCATATATACCCGCATTTTGACACTGCAGAAATATTAAACAAATAATCTGTTTGCTAGTACAAGAGTCATCTGTATACTATTAGCTTAAAATCTTAATCAGAAGATTAAACCCAGCTATCCTGATGTAAAATTGGTGTAATTCCATTTCACCAGTTTCTCCTTTCAATTACACAGGTTCAAATCTGGTGAGTTGAACTGCTTAATAACCACAGTTTTATACTACAGAATTAAACTAACTGTGAAAAAATACAGACAATATCTTGGCTAATACTCAGTCAGGAAGAATTGATTTTTGATTAAATTTAGAGCAGTATTTCTGCATGGCAAAAATATGTTCAAAGTTGGTTACATGCATAAGGATTCAGAGACATAGGCAGAACGGAGGAAGGGAAAGAAAGAAGTTAAAATTCAGGTTCAGGGGTTATTGCCGATTTCAGGTATTTGATGGAAAAATAATACCTGAACACTGCTTTAAGATAGCATTTTCACTATCAGTATCACTTGTAGATCTTCAAGGAGACTGTATTAAGGGGTCTAAATTTGCTTTTGTACACAATCTGGAGAGGAAAATTTTCTTCTCTAACACTTAATGTTAAAGTCAGAACTCTGGATGACATGAGTCAGTAAAGATCCACTGAAATCAAAAGCTTCTCTGGTTACCTCTGAGTAAGTTTTCTTTCAACAGTGTTAAAAATTGGATGAATTTAGATGTTGATTTTAAACATCAAATTACAAATAATTCTATGGGAAAATATTTCACCAAAGTGGTATGGAATTGGATCTACGAAGGGGATTTTAGTATATTCAGAGTAGCAGGAAACTAGAATTACTGGACCCCCAGGGGTCCATTCAATGTCATGTTTCTGCAGAAATGAAACACAAGAATGTGTGTAATGCAATTCATGCAAAGTAGCTATCCATATTTCTATGACTATCCCCTTTTCTCTGGGAAAAAAATAAAATCAACAGCAGTGTTTCTGCAGCAAAACAGGCTGTATGTGTATTTGAGCAATACAAAGGAAGATTTACCCCATACTCCTTCTCCCATCGTCACTTCCTCCTCTTTGATTCCCCCCACCTCCAGAGCCTTATTTCAGTTTCCATAAAACCCAGCTTCTGATTTCCATCACCCTGCCTTGATTTTGCTGATGTTATTTTAAAACTTATTTACAAGGTCCTCTGTACAGAGCTTTTTTTTATAAAGCAGAAGTTATATATTTGTAAATATGGTACTTCTGCTGAGAAATGTTGAGTGTTTTCTTACTAGCTCAAAGCAATTATTTGAAGTGAAAATAATACCTTGGCACCAGAAATCATAGGATTAAAGTTCATTGTGGAATATGACAAAGTATTCAGACTGTTCCAGTAACTGTTATTGGGAAATAGACCCTTATTTGGACATATAAAAGAAGACAATATCCTGATACCTTTATCCACATTGTCTCCTTTTCTTCTGTCATTATGTTCTTTCTGATATGGATTTGCCTTTGATTGAAAGATTTGTGGAATAGATTCTATCAAGCAAAAGTGCAACAATTTTTTTTTTTCTTTAATTAGGGTTTCTAAATGCCTCAGTTTGGTGTTTGGTTTTGTTGTTGTTTTCTGTTTTTTTTTTGGTTTTTTTTTTTTTTTTTTGTTTTTTTGTTTGTGTTTTGTTTTGTTTTGTTTTTTATATATATATAGGGGTTTGACTCAATATATACCATCCTGAGCTCCCTTTTTATTTGCTCTAGTCTTCCTGTATCTTTGACTGAGCTGGTGGTAGAAGGAAGTTGCGATGTGCATACCATGTAATACTGTTAGTGGTAAATTACAGAATAGTAGTCTTCATTTATATGTAACAGGAATGAGGTCGCGGTGACTTGACTGCTTCCCAGTGTATGTTTGTTTGCTTTTTATTGCCTCCTGAAATACTCCAGGGGACTTGACTTTCACTACCACTGGATAATGGCCAATTCTGCAGAAATAAACCACAGGCAGGGAGATGTTCTATATTGATCTTACAGGAACTGGGACCTAAATCAGATTCTTTCCTATAGCTGCTATGAAATGCTGCAAATATTCCCTGTTTTAGCAACATTTCACTGATAAGTGAATAATAGTAAATTACTTCAAAACTGAACTATCTAATTCTGAACTATCCATAGCTCTCCTTGTAATTTATAGAGAAAATACGGAATTTTTAATTTGAGATTATCCAGACCTATATAAATTTCTTATTATTAGGTGACATCTGTGCACATGATAACTGAGGGAAATGTAGTTTATAAGAACTAATTTTCACTTTGTCCAGAATACTCCATCCAAAACAATCCATAAACAGAAGACCAGGGTCTTCACTATTGACTCTATGGACTTGACTCTATGGACTTCTCTTTGGTAAATTATGCAAGTAAGCATGATCATTTCTTTCAATATTTTTTTCTGGCCTCCAAATACTCTAAACTCATGGAGTTCCTGAGCAAGAAGTGCTTTTCAGGTACTTGGTAACTATCTCCTTTTTACTATTTTTTTTTTTTTCTTTTTTATTTCTCTTTTCTTTTTTTATTTTTTTTTTTTTTCTGTACACAAGTCCAACCCTCTCCATGAACTGACATCACCTTTTATCATCCAAGAAGGACACAAATATATTGCAAATCAAATGACATATCCTTTCACTTTGACACTGAGACCATCTTCTGAAGTCCCTATTCTTTGTCTCAGTGGCATGAATTACAACTGCTCTAATTTGGTTAAAGGATATTTCAGACCAAATGCAATGCACCTAACCAGATGCATCTCACAACCAATCCAAGATGAGGTCCTCTAATGCCTCTATGTCTCTAATGCCTCTAATTCTTAAAGCATGAAAGGACATATACAATGTGCCAATAGTTCCTTTTAGTAAGGAAGCACCTATTAGCTAATGCTTTTACAGCAATTTCAGATAATGTCATTCCACCAAACGCAGCATAGTTATCTCATTTTATACTTACTGAGGGTTCACCTGTATTCTAATCATGATATTGTTATTCTTCTCACCCCTATCCATACTGGTGTCTCACGACCAAGGAGATGAAAATCACACTCTATAGTGTGAAGTAGCCAGAATATTTTATTGCTTGGTTGTAGTGGTTTGACACGGGTTAGCAGCTAACCACCGCAGATAGTCATGAGCAAAAGGCAGATTCGTTAGAGGAAGAACAAAACCCATACCTATATTACAGACACTAACAACATGTAACAAAGTAGGACAGTAAGAAGCATTGCCATATCTTGAGAACACCTTCCCCCCCCTCCTCCCTTCTTCCTGGGCTCAGCTCTGCTCCTGATATCTCTACCTCCTCCCCCAGTGGAACAGAAGCAGGGAATAGGGGGGTGAAGTCAGTGCTGCTGCTTCTTCCATCTTTGGTGGGAGGGGGAGCTTCTGGAACTTGTTCCCCCTGTTCCAGCATGGTCCCCCTCTCACAGAAGACAGTCCTCCACAGTAATCTCTCTCCCACGGCTGCAGCCTTCCCTGAGCTGCTCCAGCGCAGGCACCCCCGCCTGCTGCAATCTTCTCAGCGCTGAAGTACAGCAGCAGGGTCTACCTTTTCCCACAAGACCCCGGCCTTCTTCAGGCACAGCACTTTACTCAGCCAGGTGAAAAGAAACACAGGCTACACAAATCAACATCTGCTCCACCGTAGATCTTCCTGGGTGGCAGGGGGGGCTGCCCTGCCCTCTCACCACAGGAAACAGGGGGATCTCT
This sequence comes from Tyto alba, assembly GCF_018691265.1. Taxonomy (NCBI): domain Eukaryota; kingdom Metazoa; phylum Chordata; class Aves; order Strigiformes; family Tytonidae; genus Tyto; species Tyto alba. The sequence continues at coordinate 11,424,912 of NW_024881318.1, forward strand.
GCTCCGGCACACCTCCCCCCTCCTTTCTTCCTCCATTCCTCCACTGACCTTGGTGTTCACGCAGCTGCAGCAACTCCTCCTTGCAAGTCCCACTGCTTGTCACCACGTCCATTCTTAAATACGTTATCGCAGATGCACAGCTGATTGGCTCCATTTCCAAACAGAAGTGGAGCTGACTTGGACCTGGGGGAGCTTTAAGAAGCTTCTCACAGGGGCTGCCGCTGCATCCCCCTCCCCCTCCACCAAACAAAATACCCCATCACTCAATCAACCCAGGACACTGGTGTCCTTTACACCAGTGATTAAATACTACAAAACAAACCTTCAAAAGTGATTAAGAGTGTTACTCTGATCATACAAACTCATTCTGGTGTCTATATTCAGTAGGAAGAATCTAGTAGTCATGACTACATTGGTGGTAATGGATGCAGGGACATTTTCAGCCCACTTAAAACATCTATATCTAAAATTTTAGGTTGTTTGACTTTCTCACCTCAAGTACAGATTGTTTTTCTGAACTACAGTCAGTGAAATGAATTTAGCTTCAAGTTCTGTTGACTCAATATGAGCTAAGTACCAAAATGTTTTTTGAAAAAATGGGCCATATCTTTAATTATAATTTTTTTTCCAAGGAAAAATTGGAAATATTGCTTTTACAAACAAACTTAACATCAAGGTGATTTCACTGCAATATTACTTGTGCTATTCTAAGGTACATCGATCGATTTGTGATCATTATGATTAGACTCCGTACAGCTATGCAAATTTGTAAAATTCAAAATGGGAACAGCCTTTGAAGAAAGATATTTTTTCAAGTTTGGAAACAAACATCCCCACAAATTGAAAACAAATAAATAAGCAAAAATTACATGTGGTGTTATAATTTTCATCTTGTTTGGGCCTATCATTGAAATATCACTGCTTCTTCCTTCTGGTATTCTATTAAAACCATTCAAGTCTATTTCACATTTCTGTTGTCCACAATCAATTCTCTGTCTTCCAATGATCTTGCTTTAATATTTGCATGTAGCTGTTGTTCAGTCTTCATTTTATTAAGCTGATACATATTGACTTGTTATCACAAAGGCAATAGCAATGAGATCTTATACAAACAGAGTTCTTGGACCTTTCATGATAACATCTATTAGCAAAAAATAGTTTTAGTCTTAAAGTACGAAGAGATTTCCTCTCTCTGGGACCATAACATCTCTAATTTGTCCTTGTGGCAACTTCATTTCTTCTAAGAAAATCTGAAAAAAAAAAAAAAAAACAAAAAAACAAACAAACAAACAAACAAAAAAAAAAAAAAAAACAAACTTTCAGTGTGATATATTTTTTGCTTATAAATGCAAATAATTAGATTCTATATTATTACCTTTGTTCTGCTTTGTTTTGTCCTTTTTACCTTGATTTCTGTGACATAGGCTGTAGGAGCAAGCCCCTGTCTTCCATTTGTCTGGAACTATTCCTGACTTTAAACAGCATAGTTTTAAAATAGGAAGAAATTATCACCAGTTTGAAGCAGTAGAAGTCTTGCACAAGGCATGTGTCCACCTGAGATATATCAATATTTTGGAAAATCAGTTTCAGCAATCTTCCCCCCTCCCACCTCCAACTGTCTTGAAGGACATGTTTAAATTTTCAAACTGTCCTAAAATAACTTGTGTTATGTCTGCCTAATTTACTTCCTTCCATATACAAACAGACATATAGACACAAACATATCACCTTTTTTTTTTTTTTGTGCTCAGAGAAAACAAACCAATATAAGCTGTAATAGAACTGATAATGAGCTGATGTTATCTACCAAGCTATTTAAAATTCTGTTCTCTTTCTATTTTGTATTTGGTGGGGTTGTAATTTAATTTTCAAGTGCAGTCTCATTTCTTCTCCTCAGTCTTCAGCTTTCCTATACTACTGTACACAGTCCACACAACCACATATGCACACAAATCACAATGCCCTGACTGGAAAGAATCATTTATGCTTCAGTGCTGTGTCTTGGGTTGTTTCCATTTGATGGTACCTGGTGCATGTTTATTTTTCAGGGGACAGAGACTATACTGTCTTCTAGAAGCCTAAAGATGACATGGGGGCATGAAAACCCAAGAGATTTGTTGAGGTGGCTGTTGTAAGGATATGTTATGTGAAGGAAGACAATGTGAACAAGACAGGTGAAATAACTCCTTTATTAAACTTTGTGTGTGTGTGTGTATATATATATATATCTTTATAGAACATTCTGTATAAAAGTGATTTAGACCAGTGAAATATGTGATAATCTGGTCAGTGAACTCATCATAGTAGTGGTTTAATAATTCTTAGTTAAATATCCAGAAGATATTGTCTACTGATAGGTTTGAATTAAATCCACATTCCTACTGTTTATTCCACTTGGTAATGTCTTAAGAGCGTACAAATTTACAAAGAATTATAGGGTAGGTTATGATCATAACAATCAAATATTTGATATTTACTAAGGTACATTGAATCAGTTCATCTGTTCCAATGGCAACCTCATCCATGTTTTGAAGGAATATTCACTGCCCTTGCTTTCCTATTGCTTTTCCTAATCTAGTTTTAAATGTCTAAACAATGAAACATCTGCTGGAAAATATCCCAACATTCCCTGGGAGAATCATACAAGCCAACCAAACATTTCCACAGCATACATCTCATGTGATCATTTGCTTTATGCAATGCTCTGTGTCTTCCATCATGACTACACCTTTTTATCTGCCTTAATCTTTTTTACTTTTTTGACATTGTCTTTATTTGGACAAAAACTTTGTTCTTCAGTAGAATGGGTAAGCATTTTCTGTAAAGATTTCATTCTGGTTTTGGATTGGAGTACAAACATTAGAATTTTCTATGACTTCTAATGCTTATAAATTTAGAGAAAAAAAAAAAAAAAAAACAAACAAAAAACTAAACAAAACACTGTTAGAAAGACTTTGGAAACCTTGCTCTCTCTCATAGACACACAGGCTGTTTTACAGTCTTTAATAAAAAAGCAAGCAATATTAATACTCTCTGAGATGGTACTTGTTTGTGAGTATTTTGTAATAACTCTAATTACAGATGTGCTTTCATGAGAACTACACACAAATGAGGGATCATTTCAATGTATTACAACCAAAGTCAATGACTGATGTCAGAATTCAGGAATCTTGTGGAAAGCAGCACATAACTGCAAAAGGAATTAGATCTGAGTAATGAATTCAGCTTTATTTATGTAATAGGTTCTCTTCTGTAGCATACCAGAAGGTAGCTATGACACAGAGAACATGAATATAATTTGTGTGTGTGTGTGTGTGTGTGATGTATATCACTTTCTTAAATTGTTCTGGATAGTGTTACGACCCAGACTGAGAGGCCAGGGAGTTGTAAAGGTTGTGTGGTGCCCTCGGGTTAAATTAAGGTAAAATGACATCAAATGACTGGTTAAAATGTTTTACTTGCAGTAGAAACAACTTAAACTTGGAAAAGGATAATAAGCAATGGGGTTTCTTATTGATAAATCTATAAGAAATAAAAGAAAGCAAAAAAACCTAAAACTAAAGGAGAAGAGTCTAGTCATCACCCTTCGTTCCAGCATTGTCTCAGGACTGGAAATGTTGGGTGGTGGGTGCACATATAATAAAGCTTCCTGTCACCTTTTAAGTTTGTCTTTATCAGCTGATTAGCATAGTAGACAAAGAGAGGCAGGTATTCCATGAACTCATTTCCATGAGAGAAAAGGAAAGGGTAGAGCATGGTTTCTGCATATGTATTGAAGGGGAATGTGGCACATCAACCCCCTTGCCAATCAAGTCAGAGATCATGCTCTCTCCCCCACCATTACTTTTTCCTCATTTTTTGCTTAGGTCATTCTGGTACTGGTTATTTATCTCTCTTAACCATCCTTTAACCTGAACATATGGTTTCACTCAGTTCACGTTTCTCTCCTTTGAAGCTTATTTGAGGAGTTTGGCAATACATCTGCAAGGGATTGAAGCCGTGCATCCTTCAATACATTCTGCATTTCCTTGGATGGTGTTGCTTAGACTAATCACAAAAACCACAACTTGTCAAAGTTTTGTGTCGATGAAAGTTTGAGGCATCAATTCTTTCAGTTCCTTACCGACAGGTGATTAAGAGATAGGACTATAACCTCAACCTCATGTAAAATTTTGGATTAAGTAATTATAATTGTAATGCAGAGCCTAGAAGCCGAGAAGGTCAAACTAAGATGGGAAAAAACAGGTGAGTGATAATAGTGAAATAATCAATTTGCATAAACATATGGAAAATTAAACATAATGACCTAACTAAATCTATCAAAAATATGAATACTGAGTGCTTGTTAATCCATCTGTAGCAACTTCAATAAGTACTTCTGGAAAAGACCAATGGAGATGAAAAGAAAGTCCATCTCATGATAATGACTGTAATAGTCAAATATTCTCTTAAACAGAGAATCTTTCTGCCTTAATTCTTTCTTCAAAGGGTGAAGCTAGTCTGTACACAGCAGTCCAATCAACAGTAATGTCTCTCACATGAAGATAGTTAAAATGTAGAATTTAGGAGATTTACCTTTCTACCCTGAAACAGAGGGTGCAGCGTGTAACACCTTGGTTCATGAACAGGCCATTTGTTTCCAATTAGTGGGCCATGAGGATGGGTAGAGTTCAGAAACTGAAGGTCATAGACAGGGTCAGAACCTTAAATGCTGATTTACTGAAGGACCACTTGATACTGGGAAAGGTCTTAGAGCAGTAAGAATCAGTAAACTTCTTTCTAGCGTACCAAGGGATAGAACATAAAAGAGAATTCTCCTTGTGCAGAACATGAAGTAAGGTTGTTGTCTGGTTTTATTGACTGTCCTGTTCTAATTATAGCGGAAATGCATGTTCTTATCAAGTAAGTGTTGTTTCTGCACACACTTATGCCATCATATCCATAGTGAGATTTAATTCACCTTGGTATATGGGGTGGGATTCAACTCACAGACTGGAAACTTAAATGTAGATATTTAGAAGTAGAGGTCTAGCTCTGCACTAGGTTTCTAAACTCTTATTACAAACAAAAGAAATCAGAGCTTTGATAGAGCTGTTGAAAAGAGGTGTCTAATGACATTCAATATGCTCTAGATAATTCCTTCTAGCTTCCAAATTCCAGTCCTGAGGGTCACAGGCATTGTGCAGTCCTGCCAGACACATGTGGATGTTTCATACTGTCCTGGGTTTGAGTGAGTGGTGGGGTTTTTGGTAGCAGGGGAGGGGGCTATAAGGGCGGCCCCCTGTGAGAAGCTTCTTGAAGCTCCCTCAGCTCCAAGTCAACTTCACCTCTGTTTGAAAACTGAGCCAATCAGCTGCGCCTTTGCACTAATGTATTTAAGAAAGGACGTGGTGACGAGCAGTTGGACTTGTGAGGAGGAACTGCAGCAGCTGAGTGAACACCAAGGTCAGTGGAGGAATGGAGGAGGAAAGGAGAGGGAGAGGTGTGCCATAGCAGAGAACCCCCTGTATCCTGTGGTGAGATGGTAGGGCAGCCCCCCCTGCCACCCATGAAGATCTACGGTGGAGCTGACACTGATTTATGGCCTGTGTTTTTCGCCTGGTTAATCAAGGTGCTGTGCCTGAAGAAGGTTGGGGTCTCATGGGAAAAGGTAGACCCGCTGCTGTAATTCAGCTCTGGGAGGATTGCAGCATGTGGGGGTGTCCCACACAGGATCAGCTCGGGAAGGGCTGCAGCCCATGGGAGGGACTTCAGTTGGAGAAAGTTGGTGACCCACGATGGAGCAATGTGGGCAACACTGTGGCTTGGGGGAGGAACTCATGTTGGAGAAAGTTTGTGGAGGACTGTCTCCTGTGAGAGGGGGACCACGCTGGAGCAGGGGGAACAAGTTCCAGAAGCTCCCCCCACTGAAGATGGAAAATGCAGCAGCACTGACTGCACCCCCTATTCCCTGCTTCTGTTCCACTGTGGGAGGAGGTAGAGATATCGGGAGCAGAGATGAGCCCAGGAAGAAGGGAGGGGTGGGGGGAAGGTGTTCTCAAGATGTGACAATGCTTCTAACTGTCCTACTCTGTTACATGTCGTTAGTGTCTGAATTAAATGTATGTTCTTTTTTTCTTCCCCTAATGAGTCTGCCTTTTGCTTGTGATCATAAAGGGTATTTTTTTCCCCATCCCAGTCCTACCCTGAACGCCAGGCCTGGCTCTCTGTCCCTTCTTATTGCTGGAAGAGAAGGGAGAGAGAGTGGCTGTGTGGTGTTTGGTTGCCGACCAGGCTCAAACCACCACACATACTATCTCATCATCTCAAATGGCATTAGATGTTTCATTTTAGACAGCTGAATCAAACTGCTGGTTTACAAGCATAATAAATGCTACAGTACTATTCAGTTTACGAAATTTAGATGTGTGTTTAGGACTAAGTACATATGTCTCTGGACTGCCTGTATTTATCTCAACATCTATTGGTTACTATGAAAACTTAAATGTATGCTTTCTATGCAGATAGGTTAACGTCAATGTTCATCATCATTTGTGTGGCCTTTTGCTCAACTTGATCCATTATGCCCATATCTCTCCTGTACTGCAGAGACTAGAAACTGTCATAGTACGTGAGATGTCTCACCAGTGCTGAGTAGAGGGTAAGGATCACCTCTCTCAACCTGATGGTAAAGTTCTTCCTAATACAGCCCAGCATGTTGTCGGCCTTTGATGCAAGGGAACATTGCTGGCTCATTCAATTTCTTGTCTACCTAGACCCCTAGATCCTTATCTGACAGATCTGCTTTCCTGACAATTGGACCTCAGCATGTTATATTTCCCTGAGTGCAAGACTTTACATTTTCCTATGATTAACTACTCATGCTGTCTCATCATGCCTTCTTCATATTTTGGAAGTAGTTGTCTACATTTTAAGGTGACTATCTTCCTAACTTGAATACCTCTGTGAACAATCTACATTTCATCAGGCTCATTTGAGCAATCAGAGCTCTCTCATTGCGTGTGCACAGAAATGTACCAGTCTGACAGGCTCTTCACCTTTTTTCTACTTCATAGAAGGAAGAGTTTGATGTGTTAAAAGTACTCTTGTAGAGTCTATTGAATGTTAAAAGAATAAAATCTCTCAAAGTATTCAATTACAGTTTAAAAATGTCAGTTTTATAGCAGTATAATGACCCAGAAGATTCACTCAAGATATGGAAGACCTTGATAAAATTTATTCTTAACCTAGAAGCTCCCTCTTTCAAGGAAAGTGTTCCAGATGTTCTCAGTTCAGAGCTTTGCATTCCACTGGGTGGCCTAGTGTGGAAAAGCTGGGTGATGTGGCACCAAGTTACAGAGATTTTTGTCCTTTATAAACTCTAGCCTGTTCATTCTCTGCCTTGGGAAAAGCAAAAATTATTGAATAATGATGTATCCATTTCCTGTGTTTTGAACTGTGCATGGCCTCATCAATTATCTTCCTATGACAATCCACAGATGTAATAGATAGACTGTGAAAGCCATTTATTTTCTTCCTTTTTTTTCCCCTCATTCACTCTCACATTCTGCTGCCTCTGCTCATGCTTGTCTCCTTCTCCTTGTCTCCTCTCAAAGCATTAGAGCCAAGAAAGTCTCAGATTTATAACACTGTGATACTTACTCTACCACCATGTCAATTTAATTTGAACCAATTTGACAATCCTGATACAAATACAGAATTGGAGACCACAATGATAATACAACATCCATCTCTTGTTAAGCTTCCTGCACCTGCTATTGCTTCTCTCTGGAATTGCCCTAGATCAAGAGACCGATTGTAAATGTGTTAAGTTTTGCTGACAACACAGAGCTGGGGATACTCAAGAACTCTGGCTTAAGAGGCAAGGAAAATTCAGCAAGATTTGCTGGGCTCTGAGCTGTTATGCAGCAAATGAAATTCAGTATTGACAAACACACATTAATGTAATTGTCCAAGGGAAATGTGGAACTAAAAGAGTAAAACTGCTGACTAGGAAAAGGAACGGTGTTAAAGGGACGTTAATATAATGTTCATCTCAAGAGCCCACACAAAAATTGCTGTGCAAGTGCAGAGAAAGTCTTTGAATGTGGAATAGCTCTTTACCTGCCTGAGAGTTCTATATATTCCCCATTTCTGAAGTATTGCACAGCATTTCAGTAAATTAAGCTGTTGTCTAAATGGCCAAATCATTCAAATCATACAAAAACGCACAGAATGTTTCCAACAAGTAACTTGCAACCCAGGCAGCAATGCTTTCTGTTGGATTTATGTTTATCAAATCAACATCCAGAAGGGTAATTAATTATTAGATACTCTATTGAGCAGCAAAATAGCTCAATATTTTTTATCTTTTTCATATAGTAACCCCATACCCTTGCCTGTACTATTGCCTGAATGAGTTGTGTGTGTCCCTTTGAGCTAGGTTATTTGAGGACTAGTTTATCACAAGTAAGTAAGGATGTGATTCATCTTCCCTAACTTCAGTTGTCTAAAATTTAGAAGCCTAAGTCTGATCTCATTACCTGTGACTTCCTTCATGAGAGTCCAGAATAGAGAGAAACAGACATTTCTAGAGATTGATTCATACTAATCTAGCTTTGATATATATCTTAAAGTAAGCCAATCACTCCTAGAAGCATTTATTGATCAGTTCATCTATGTTTGGACAAACAAGTCCCACCTAGTAAACCAAACTGTTCTATCAAAACCAGATTTTTAATTACTTGTTTTTATATCCCTTCCCTTTCTTCTTTCCCAACCTTCATTCACAGCAAATTGTCATTTTACTTCTATGTATGTGTTAGGTGAATTTCAGTACCATGATTCCCTTTGACTGAGAACATGAATCCATGCATATCATTAAAATGTAAGAAAAATAACTTCCTTTCAACTGTGGGCTGCAGTTCATAAGGATAGATGACTCTCACTCTCTTTTTGAACTGGCTCACTTTTCTTGCCACTTTGAAAACTTCAAATTTTTGACAGTACATTGCTACAGTATCACAAACCCTGTCCTGTAGCTGTTTTTCATTTCTTTTATAGTCCAGTGCTCTCTGCATAAATCTTTGTCTGCATACTGACATGGCTGTGTTGAGTTCACTTTATGTTTTGCTAAGGGCCTGTCTGTTTACTGCAATATTTCATACTTGCTCACAGTGATGGTCATGTTCTTTTTCACATGTGTGTTTGTGTCATTGGTCCTGAGGTTTGCATGTTATTTAATTACCCTTAGAGTCCTTGAACCAGGGCATGAATATGAAATAAAAGGAAATTATTATTTTAGCTTGAGTGCAGCACAGGGATATGAGAAAATGTTGAATGTACAAAATAAACTGTGATCCTATAGGATATGAATGAAATTTCTCCAAGCAAGCAAGATTTTTGTTCTTTAAAATCAAATCTCAGTGACTAAATCTGGGCCAACATTAATAGGTGCCTATGCAAGCCCACTCTTGTTACTTAATCTTGTTCACATGTCCAGAGTGTAGCTCTGCTTTTACATTTTCTTGGTACTCAGGTTCACCCTCTAGACTGTACTCATCAGTTATTCACACCAATGATGACTTGGTCCACATCTAGAATGAGCTAGGAGATCAGTGAGGTAGGAAAATTCAAGCACAAGAATCAATCCAGATGCTGAGTATCTGCATACAAACTCTTCCTCCTGTTGGAAGTATGGACATGAATGATGAGAATTCAGTTAGTTTGCAGATCAAACTCAAGCCTCCATCATATGAATAAGAGAGCACATAAGGATGATATTAATAAAGGGAGAGAAAATTTTCTCCGTCTCCTCACTGCTCAAAATTGATCCATAATGGTATTACTTGTTTCAGACCTTGATGTTTTGTAAAGCCATGTATAAGGGTGTGCAAAATAAGCTCCTGCCTACTTCAGGGAAATGTTAAAGGTGAAAAAAAAAAAAAAAAAAAAAAAGCATAAAACATTAATTGTTCACTAATAGTCATTTTTTACTGAAAACACTAGCAACTTATCAAGGCTGCAGATTGTCATTTTCTTGGCATTTTAGATGAGAATGATGAAGTTAACAGGGGAGGTGACAAAATATCCTGCTATGTGCCTCTAACAGTTAGACTCAAGACAAATGGGTTGGTATAATTTGATGGTAAATTCTTATATCATAATCTTTTTGAGGACTCTAATCCTAACTCTGGTAGGTTTTGTTAACCCTATCGTGATAGATTGGAAGAACAACTGAAATGCCAATATAAAATTGAGTACTACAAGGATTCTGCGTGTTTGTATGGTGTCTTCTGTTTGATATTTTCAAAACCTTTTACAAAAATAAACCTCAAAATCTCCAGTCCTAATCCATTAATCAGTGCTTTTGCTCCACTTAGTAACTTGATCATTTTTGGTTTAAGAATAAACAGCAGCAGCACAGACAAGAATTTAGGACAGAAAGTGCTTTTCATGGAAGGTGTTAGCAAGCTGTGAAAATCAACTTTTTGGCCTGGAGTAAGAGTTTACTTTTCTAATTCTCATTTTATATCACAGAGGGAGATGAGGCAGCATTTCCCTCCAAACAGAAGAAGATAATTTATCAGCTGGATTCCTACCGACTCTTCAAACAGCCTATTGTGACCTTTGGTTATTAAAACTTTTGACTGTTAGTTAATTTCACCAATAGGGAGTCTATTAGCTGACCCGTTAGATTCCCTGCCCAGCATCTGCTAACCAATGACCTGTGATCTGGGCAATAAAACTGAAATTACATCTAGATGATAAATAAATTTCGTCTTCTAACACAATAAGAGGTCCTATCCTACCTCAATTTCTTGAATTTTTAATGGTATGTCAGAAGACATTTTTCTGTGTCCTAAAGAAATAACCTGATCTTGGCCTTTATCATCCATGAAATATCTTTTTACAGAGGCAATTGACGTCAGGGATTTGTGGTGGTCTTGAGGATAAAAAGAAGGGAGATGGGAATAAATAAATAGCAGCAGAAACACAATGTGCAAGTCAAAAGAATAAAAATTACAATTTAAATCTTGTTACTAAAAGGAGAAGAAAACTTAACTTCAGAAACAACATGAGTTTATCAACAATCAACGTAATGAATATACCCTAAATGTGAACTTGTGTATAAAAAAGTGGGTGTAACTTGGCCATCAGAAGGGACTGAAACCATCTGTTCAATATTGAAAGTATAGTCCTTTAGCAGTAGAACTAGAAATCATTCCAGTAAACTATAAGAAACTCATAAACTGTGATATCTCTTCTCATAATGCTTATGACTATCAGGAAGTATAACAGGAGGTGAGATACAGTTACTTCCTAGGTCTGGTACAGGAACATTCTTGTAGGAAGAACTCTTCAAGTGGTTGCTCAGATGGTTTTGGATTTAAGATGCAAATACTTATTCAACAGTCTGACATGTCCATAGATCTGTAGTAAAAACTCAGAAATTTAGAGAGATATTCACAAGTGTAGTTATCCAAATCCTTTTGAAATCCAATGTGATTTAGCAGACCATTTTATTTAAACCTCTTTCCACATGCTTAAACATAAACACAATTATTTCTAAGTACTCAAAACTGAGAAGTAACATTTTTTGATACAATCTGGATGACCAAAATATTTCAAGGAACCTTTTATATATTTATATATATATTTTTAGGAAATTATGTTTTCAAATAATTTCTCTCTGTAACTCTATTGTTGATGCTGTGCTTGACTTTATTATATTTTTATGGGTTATCATCATGCTTATCATAAACAGACTTATGAATGACTGAAAGCAAATTATATGTAGATTTCAAAAATTAGTAAAAAAACAGCTCAATTTCCTAGAAAACAGAAGGGGTTTTTTTCAACAGAAATTTATTTTTAAGTGAAAAAGTTTGGTTCAACTATAATTTTTAAAGTGATAGGTTTTTTAGCAAAAGTTACACCCTTAAAGAAACAACAAAAACACCCAAAACAGAAAGATCCAAAGAAAAATCAATGAAGACTGAACCAAAATAGAAATACTTTCTTTGTCTTTTTGCTTTGTAAGAAAAATCAGATATGCACACAAAAAGATATTTAGGCCAATTTAGTATTATCTCTAAATTAAGTATTTGGTTCTTCCTGCAATTATTTGGCCATTTTTTTCCTATCTCTTAATTTTGTATGGTTTCATTTATTACTAAATCAAAATCAAAACTCAACACCTGAGAATTGAGACAGCTAAAAATCCTATATTAAAATGAAAAAAAAAAAAAAAACAAAAAAAAAAAACAACAAAAAAAAACAAACCAAACCAAACAAAAAAAAAACAACAACAAACAAACAAACAAACAAACAAACAAACAAACAAACAAACAAACAACTTAAAGATTCAAGGTTCTCATGTGACTAGGACTTGACTCTAGTTTTATGAACATTCAAGGTTTTCAAACTACACCTTCATTTAAGAAAAGACAAGGTAAAAGCAGTTCTTGAGTACTATAATCTATTTGCTAAATGTTCTCAGGTAAACCAAACTCTTCTAAGACATATTCACAAAGCAAATGACACAGAGGAATTGAGCAGCTCAAGATCTTAAATCCGGGCCCTCCAAAATATGTCTGACTTTGTAAAAAAAAAATGAAAAGTGATTGACGGTTGCCATGCCACATTTAATGATCAGTGTTTAAAAGTGCAGTCTGGTTCCTCTTGTCTAACCTGTTTACCAAAGTTCTCCTGGCATTTAAGGAGCAAGCATGAAGATAGCCTTTAGTCTAATGAGTTTGTGGTTAAACTCGGAGGTAATGTATTTTCTTTCCATTATAGGGAGTAAGATTGGATTCAAACACTGTAACTACAACAACAACAGGCACAGGCACTGTAGTCCAAAGTTTTTCTAACCATTCACTCTTAAGATTTTAAGGAGCTGGGGAAAAAAAGCAACAAACCAATCCAATCCAAAACAAGAAAAAAAAAAAAAAAAAAAAAAAAAAAAGGAGAAAAAAAAAGATTTTACAATGTTTTATCTACACAGCATGATTCTGATATGCCAATATTGTGGTTTAAAATCAAGACCTCAGAAGACCTCAGTTATAAGTAGCTGGTGCTGAAGATAAGTAAGTCTGCGCTGAGTTTTGACATTTCAGATAAATGCACAAGACCTTAATATATAGTTCTTTGTTTGTGTTATGTGCATAGTTATACAACTTTTACAGAGACCTTCATGTGGTATGTTTAAGTTGTGGTTATTCTGCTGGTTTCATTAGAGTAGACTCCTGCGTGTGACAGCAAGATGAAACTGTAACCTAAATTCAGCCCATGAAGTCTAAGCTTTTAAAGAAATGGTCTAAGGTAAAAGCCCAATCAACTGACACTCCTTCAGTCAGTCTATGCTGGAGGAAGGTTGGGACCTCAACCAGTTCAGCCAACTTGAGATCACTGTGATTCAGCAAGAATGCAGATTTGTCTCTCTATAAAGAGAGCCAAGAACTCTGGCACTTTTGATTAAAGTGTTTCAGGTAGGCAGTTGGATGTCTCAAGTTAGGGGTTGTGATTTTGGCCCCCAGTATAAAACCAAACCAAATAAATCCTCCAAAACTAAGAGTTAGATTTTATTTATTTTATTTTCCACGGAGAACTTTTCCTCTCCCCTTTCTTTCTCTGATTTGTGACTTATAGACTTTCACATAAGTTCAAGGTGGATAATGTAATTGTGACTGAAAGAAATGCAACATTTATCTTCTCTTTAGAGTTTTTTTTTTTTTTTGTGACACACCATAACTTTGCATTTCTTATTTGTCTTTACATCCTGCCAGAATTTTAGCACCATTTTTTTTCTTCAAATTTACTAGTATGCATTATTCATTTGAAGAAAAAAAAAAAAAAGAGGAAAAAAAAAAAAAAAAAAGGAGAGAAAAAAAAAAGGAAGAATAATTTGCATTTCCTGATTGGAAGCCAGGGATTATTCATCATTGCCCTGTACATCTCTTATAAAGATGATAAATGAATGTATATTAACTGAACCCTAAACCAAAATAATGTGTTTTTCTAAAAGTTTTGGAGAGCTGCATTTCCATTGTAATTAGTTTACTTTTTTTAATCAAGTGCTGTTAAACCACCATCAAAATGAAAACTGAATTCTGAACTGCTTAAAGAAGGTGGGAGAAAATAATGGAGTATTCAGGGTGTCTCTCCTTCCTCTTTTAGTACTACCAAAACCAAATAAACTTAACCTCTTTAATGTAAAAAACAAAACAAAACAAAAACAAAAAAAAAAAAAAACAAAACAAAAAAAAAAAAAAAACAAAAAACAAACAAAAAAACACAAAAGAACCACAAAAAAAAAAAAAAAAACAAAAAACAAACAGAAAAACCCAAGCCAAAAACAACCACACAAAACCAAAAAACTACCCCAAACCCAACAGAGATAAACCAAACCAAAGAGAAAAATAAGAACAACAAAAACTTTTTAAAGGAAATAAAAGGCTTTGTTGATGAAGAGTTATAAAAAAAAATGCTTACTTTGGGACAAATGGATGACTGCAGTGGCCAGAAATTTGCTACACTGATTTCTCTCACAGGGGACTTAATGATCATTTATATCCCTCAGAACAGAAGTGAGGAAGAGATTGGCCTTTTCATTTTTTTCTGCCATGATTTACTGAGCCTGGTCAAGGTTTAAACAAGACACTTGGCCTCCAGCACAGGCAGGAACCCACAATCCTCTTGTTCCCAGACATCCCTTCTCCTCCACTGTGCCTCTCCTGCCATGCTGTATAGCAGATTTTTGTTCTAAGCTAAACAGGAAACTACCCTATGTAAGATGTGATCTTTGAGTGAAGCAGAGCCACTTTGTGATGGTGAAATTGCAATAGAGAAAAAAAAAATGTGTAAATATTTTGAAGAAATACGCCTGCTTTTTAAAAAAAAAAAAAAAAATGTTTCCCATGTGAAATTTAATGTTCCCTAAAGGTTCTCATTTTCAGCAAACCACAACTAAAGAGATAAAAGAAACTGTTCAAAACAAGGCCACTGAAATGTCTTCAGTTTGTATTTTCTTAAAGTACTCTCATGTCTGCCTTTGCATTCTTTTTTGGTCTTCAAATGTTCTCTCTTCTTTTTTTGCTGTTTTCATTGTTTTGCAAAGAACAAAAAAAGGACTCAAAGACTGGGTTCCCAGCACCCAGAGGGAAAAATCTCAGTTGCTATTAATGGTTCCACAGAGAATGGGAGCTCAGTGCTCTTACAAAGCAGGACATTTGCAGACTATTATTTCCATTAAAGACCAAATTTACTGCCTGTAAACTTGTTCAGTTATTTGGTTTTACTGGCTTATAAAAGCATAAAATATAAATACATAAATAAATATTTATAATGCATGGATAACAGTGCTAACACATGTCATAAGCCATGCCAGGAAAAAGGAAATAAATCAAGCTTCGTGGCTGAGAGATGTCACTTGGCTTGATTTGTAATAAACAACTTCACTTATCATTATGGAGTTTATTATTATATATTATTTTGTATTATGATTTTACTCAGCCCTTTTCATTGTGCTAGCCACTCTTCAAGGGACAGTCACAGTCTTTAAGAACTAGATTCATGCCATCCTAATTTAGGCACTTAACTGAAGCATCTAAATTA
The DNA here is from genome assembly GCF_018691265.1 of Tyto alba. Classification (NCBI taxonomy): domain Eukaryota; kingdom Metazoa; phylum Chordata; class Aves; order Strigiformes; family Tytonidae; genus Tyto; species Tyto alba. The sequence goes on from NW_024881318.1 coordinate 11,440,509, forward strand.
AGCTTTCTCTGCAGTCATTGCAAGTCATTTAAAAAAGCCAAATACAATTATGAGTCCAGACCTCAGACAAATTTGAGCCTCATTCAAACGTAAAATTAAAGTCTTACTGTTCTAGATGGACAAGATGGTCAAAGTAAGTCACACACAGTACTTGGTTATCATGAAGATAAGATGGGAGCCATCCTCGTCATGCTAATACCAGAACTAATGCCCTCTTCAGTTATTCAGAAATCCAACTAGTTTGGATAGATCATATAGACCAGAAGATCAATGCAAACTGTTGTGTTTAGTGGGTATGAGCTTATTCTCACATGTTCTGTGTGAGAACTAGCCTACATGTTGCTATGGCCAATGCAACTTTCACAAAATGAACATTTTCTAAGTATACAAATGGAATTTTTAAATTATAACCCCTCATTTGAATCTGTCTGGAGACTCCTGAAGGAAAAACTTTCAGGTTGATTGAATCTTTAATTTCTCCATCAACTCAGTTTAAGAATTTTTCCTCTTTTGTAGACTCTCCTTTAAATGTGAAGTCTTCTGCATAAGAAATTGCAGTCACAATCCTGCTAAGGACATACCTAACCAAGAGAAAACCAGAATAACATCTCATGCTGCTCTTAAGGGGTAACAGGATGGGATGCAATAAGTAGGGAATGTCAGCTCAAGAAATGGGATATTGATCTTGTCATTTTGAGAGGACTATCTCTGGAGAACATCTAAGTGCATTCTGTGGATTAACATTTGCAAAGCCATGGTTCAGAGGAATGCTCAATGGACAGCAATTACTAAACCATTGAGCTCTGATGCCAACTCATTGTGTGACCTCCAGTAATTCCTCTTCCATTGTAGAGTTTATTTCATGTCTTCTCTCTTCCCTTCCTAATTCCTTAGGGCTCAGTTTGAAAGAATACAGCTTCTCTTACATCTGTAGTCAAGGAGTGGGCAAGGCACTGGAAGACATTCGTTCTTCTCTTCAACCTTTCAGCCAGGAAAACCTGAGTCCAGCCCTGGATTGTGATCAGCATGGCTGACACTCACTGCAATTAGTCTTTGTGTCCAGTAATGTTTGCAAGAAGTGGATACGCTATTTTCCTGCAGGGGTCTTTGCAATGATTCATTCCTTCATATGTGTGGCACATTAGGTAATATAGCCTGAACACTTTTATTATTACTTCCATGGGAAAACATCTGGTTAAAATTTGAGGTGGAAGCCATAAATAAACACAATATTCTATAGAGTCTCATTAATTTGGACACTTGTTTCTTGTGTTAATTTTAAAGCATTTCTTGACATTTTGTAATGTCATTGCAAGTAACACATAGGAGCTCTGAAACATTTTTTTTTTTTTTTTTTTTTTTTACTACTGCCTAGTTCAGAATAATTTACATTGTCCCACAGATAGTAAGTTTCTTCCAGTATTATTCCACACAACCTGAAGAGGTCTTTAAGCATCACCTGTGGTCTTCAGGTCATTTTTCCACAGCTTTTCCGGTAGTTACTCACAAACTGATAATTGCCAACAAATAGATGCACTGCAGTGCTGCGCTGTCATTTGTTTGTACTTCCCTTCGGCTTACAGCCCTGTGGTCCTCTCCCGGGCTCTGTCTACATGCCACTGTGCTGTAATGATAAATAACATTATCGACCTATAGGTATGCATAAAACATTAGATGGATCGTATGTTTTCTGGACTGTTCAACTTTCATGAACTGCATTTCAAGTTGCCTTGATCAGGTTTCTTAGCACTGACACCATAGGCTTAGGGTGGGTAGAGAAGTGCCATGGACAGAAGTAACTTAGTAAAAACAAATATATATAGATTCTTTCTTGTTTCAACACATTATAAACTGAACAGTTATTTCAATTAATTTCTTAGACAGCAATTAGAAAACTGAGTTAAAATCTTGTCTTTAAAAGTCAAGTCTTTAAACTGGTACTTTGACCAGTTTAAAATGTAAATTTTTTTTTTTTTCCTTCTCATTTCATTAAACAGGTATATTCAGAGCATTTAAGTTTAATAATGGAATATCTTCATCTTAAATCTTTTTAACTTTTATGAATATATGCACATTTTAAAGGATTGAAGGGTTTGGTTTTGCTTTGTTTTTCAAAATGCATAAATGATTTAGGAGCCTAAATTTAATTTTCAGTGGTAGCTTAGTAATCAGAAGTCTAAATCCCTTGTATTTAAATTAAAATGAGACTTTTAAGCATGAAAGACACCATGAAAATTAACTTGGCCCCTAAAGCTTTTAAGTACTTGTCTTTTTAAACACATAACTTCTTTACATGTAAAATGTGTTTGTTTTATCACAGACTGTGTGCATGTATGGATTTGTGCGTGCATGTATATATATATGAAAAATGTATCTATGTAAGGGGGAGTGTGCACGTATAAATTTATTATAGGGAAAAGTATTCTTAATTTATTTCTTTTTGAGAAGAAAAACATGTTATGTTCTAATTTTAAAAAAGGTGGAAAATGTGATATAGAAAAAATGTCCAATTTATTTTTCTCCAGTTACAACTCAAGTTAATTCCTCTCATGCACAATGCAAAAATCATCCAAAATGATTCAGGATCAGGCCCTTGTTTCTTCCCAGAATGCTGCTACTGACACTAATGAAATGAAAGGAAAATAAATAATAAAATGAAATAAAAGAGGTGACAAGTCTTTAGATGAAATAGCTGCCAAACAAGCAGAATAATTTATGTTAGAGGGGTGGGAGGTCATCCAGGCCAACCCTTCATTCACAGCAGGACCTTAACATAATATGAGGTCAATATAACATGAGGTCAGTAACAAAATTTTATATTATTTCCTTTTGAAAAAATAAATTAGATGGGTCTAGGAAAGAGATCTGGATGGAGCAAGTCTTGCATTTGCAACCACAGAAGACTAAACTTAATCCTAAACTGATGTAATAAACATTCAAAAATTAACCAAAAGTCTTATTTGTATAGTTTTCTACCTTAAGCAAATCATTAGATTAAAAATTTATAGTCAATTCCCATGGCAAAAATATTGTTAAGAGATAATTAAGGTAGAGAACGGACACAATTTCTTCTTTAAAATTTCAACACCAACTCCAGCAATATCTTCCTTGGGTATTAATTGAAAAGGTTTTGTTCACTACAAATTCATTAAAGAACTTGCATTCAGCTACTCATTCTTTGGAGGTATATTCACTGCCCCTCATACACTAAAAGAATCAAACCTTCTTACATTTTAAAACTCTGGAAGTATTTTGTGGGGAATCTGAACCCTTCCTCTCTAATCTAAGTAATTTTTTTCTGTTTTTGTTTCCCTGAAACCAGAAAAATTTTGTAGCTCATGTTGAATTTGGAAGTCATTTGAATACCACCTTATTCCCCTCTGTAGCCTCCTTGCTAAACAAAAATACTATATGACTCCTTTTCAACTGAAGAATCTATCAGATTATATACATATTCAAGCTTAAATGAATGAAGAGACTTAATACTCATATTAGTATATTAGGTAAATAGGAACAAATGTTGTTTTTTAGCTTTGTTGTTTTCCTTCTCTTCCTCTCTCTCTTTTACTGCCAAAGCCCCAGTAGAGTATGAATGCAGAATATCAGCCCATCTTCTAATATATGCAGCATAATCTTCTTAAAATGAGTTTTCACTTCAAGGAACAGAAGGGCTTAGAGATGAGCGGCATGGCTTTTTTGTATTTGGCATCTCATTATGCTTATTACCATTTTTTTTCTTCTTAGAACAATTGAATATCATTAGTGAAGAAAAATTCTAGCTAAATATTAAAAGTTTTTTGTTTTGTTTTCTTTTGAGGGGCATGAGTAAGGAAGTGAGAGGCAAAGTAACGATTTTTGTTCATTCATGGGGAAGGGGAAGATGGTTTTATATTCCACATTTCTTCCTCCCAACATAATGTTTCCCAGTTACTGGGCATCCTACCCCAAATAATTCCATTTAAACTTTAACAAATGAACATTTCCAGGAATTCAGGATGTGGAAATAGGGAAGTAAAAATATTTTTCAGTAAGTTCTTTATTTTGTTTTGTTTTGTTTTGCTTTGTTTTGTTTTGTTTTGCTTTGTTTTGTTTTGTTTTGCTTTGTTTTGTTTTGTTTTGTTTTTTAAGGGAAATGGCCTGAAATGCACAGACATATGAAGAACTGAGAAAATCCTCAGTATGTTTGGGTGTAGATTTAATTCATCATGGTTTCTTGGCGAAACTCAAACACAACATCAGTTTCAAATCCAACATCTTCCCTTGGGAAACCTCAGCTGAGTTCTTTACTGATTAAAGCCAATGAAGCTGGACCAGCAGACAATTTGCCCAAATATCTATTTGCACAGATAGTTTGTACTACATTAGTGCCTAGTGAAAATTCAGTGATTTAACATGTTTCTTTCATGTTTAATTATTTCTTTTAAATAGGTTGGTTGGAGAAGGTAGGAATTATATGTCCAGCATGATAATGTTTGATTGTAACCACTATAAATATAAGGAGTTGATACTGGTGGAGCAATAATTAATTTTTTCTTCCTATCCAATGTACAGTGTCATAATCCATATCATGAGTTCTCCAGGCCATTGACCATCAGTTAACTTGTGTCATACCTAAAAGAGATAGGAGGAATAAGGAACAGGAGATAAGAGGAGAATGCTTAAGAAAAAGCTATTTCTGAAATCCAAGGCTGTAACTTTGAGTTACAAACTACAACTACCAGAAGGGCCACACAGTTTGTCTCATTTTCTATTATGTCTCTGGTAAAGATGGCATTAAGGCACAATGCTGAAAAACTTTAGCACTAGCATCTTTAAAAATAAAGTGACACTGGAAAGAATGGAAGAACTAGCACACTTGTAGACATCAGCATGGAAAGTTCTCCTTAGTAGGAGAAATTTAGCTGGTGAAACACTCCATTTTTGTGCTTAACCCTTCAACCCAATGCACAGCCTTCTTGTACTTTGGAGATCTGCAAACTGTGTGAGACCTAGTGCCATAAACTACCACCAGATGCTAGGTTATGCTATGTTCCAGTTCAGCTTGGCTTGATTCAAGTAGACAGCTAGCCAAAAATGGCCCCAACTTTATTTCAGAGCCTGAACTGCTGTACTCACTGGTCTTGGCACACACTTTACAGTCAGCTAGCGCATACTCAGATGGTGATAGAATCCATCTCTGAACTAATCAGTTTCTGTTTAGTTGTTTTTTTCCCAGACACAACCAGTTGTGTTTATCCTTCCAAAATGTGTCCAACAAGTTTGCTAAGTAAAAATCCATTTATCTAGGCAACTTCTTAGAGAACATCACCTCCAGGGAATGACTCTTTAGTCTTAATTTTGATTCGCCATTGAAATATGTGTAAATTCCCAGTGATTATAAACATGACAAGCTTCTTTTATAGGGGTGAGATTCAATTCACATCTTAAAACAAACTAAGACACTGCATAAATGCCTAAATACAAGCTAGTTTTCAGTGGAGCTCTAAATAATACATTTAGTGGAACTTGATTCAGTTTTTTAAAAACAGGTCATAGAAACAACCATGATGCCCTAAGGCATCCTTATCCGGTCTCCAACTAATGGTCTGGAAAGCCAAGGGTATCCTGAAGTCCCACATCATATCTACCAGTCCCCTGTGGACCACCCTGATACCCTAACACATCTCAAATTTTACTGGATACACATATGTAGTTAAATGGAATTGATGCCTGTATTGACTAGATGTTCCAAGGACTGTAACAAAAGCTTAGACATCTACATTCCATGTATACAACTGGGGAGTGGCTGGAGAGGTTGTTTTCTGCAGTACATGGTAAAGAAGATAATGTTTTTAAAATAACCCTTTATCTCAAAGAATTCTCTGCAGGCAGCAGAAAAGAGGAAATTACACTCAGGAGCTGACAGTTGGATTGCAGTAAAAACTCCAGTAATGATGCCCTGTCCATGGAAACTTTACCAGCCTTTTCTATGCTTGAAGCTCTGACCTGCTCAATCCCCATTCTATAAAATAAACAAAACAAACAAACAAATAAATAAATAATTCTTCCACTTTGATTTCAATAACATACTGAAAATTATACCAGTTAAAATAAAAAAGGCATCATTTAAGGAATGGGGTAATTAGAGAGTGTTTCTCTCTTGCCAGTCAAAATAGGCTGCATGAAAATAAGAGATGGAAAAGAACAAAAGAAGAAAAACAAAATGACAATAAGAAAATATCTCTTTTTACTTTATTTTTTTTCCCCTTTGGTGACATTCTAGAGGAAAGAGAACTGACTACTTGTGTGTGATCAATTTAGAGAGCTGCTCACTAAGAATTTGTGTTTGGCAGGTTTTATAAGTCTTTACAAGAGTAGAAAATTACATGGAGGCAGAAGGACTAGCATTAACAATGAAGAGAGTGAGGAGCACAGTGATTTGTGTATGTAGCTTGTATAAAATCTTCTTGGATGTATTTCAGTAGTTGCTGTATACAGTAAAGAAACACAGCTTGAAAATCCTGGCCTGGAATAACAAGAAAAAAGATATATACCTCTAGACATATACATCTGGAAGACAAGTTGGAAGTAAGATCAGAATATATTTTTTTCAAGAAATACTGCTATTTTCACATATTTCTACTTGTTCCAGACAAAGAAAAAAAAATATTTTCAAAAATATTTAGTCTTCAGTCAAACTGCATGCCCTACTTTGATTAAGGCAAAGGGGTTCCTTTTGTGGATAACTTTTTTCTTTCAGTGAATAATGTAAAAATCCCTTAGAAAAACCCCAAATCTTTAATATCATATTTTGAGTTTATTGAAAGATTTCAGAATTGTGTCATTCTGTAAGTTTTGATATCAAAAGAAATATTGTGCAATAAAAATACACAGTATTCATTTTTAATGTATATGTGCAAAGATATATTCTCTTTTTAATGAAAGAGAAAGTCTAACATGTTGATGTCAGTGGAGATCTGCTGCTGCTTTCAACGATATCAATTTATTCCAGGCTAGAGATATTTTATCTTTTAATAGACTTACCTGTAATGAGCCTGTTGGCTCCTTAGTCTCTAGATGTCACATGAAGTTTTAAAGGCCAGGAATGGCATTTTATTCTAGTAGATGAGATCTTCTAGAGGGTTTAATCGCCATCCAGTGATGCCTCTCTCTGTATTTGTTGAACAGGTAGTTGAGAACAACTATCTCCTAACATAAGCACTGCATTTACATGTGTAAAAAGATTTGGTGGAGTACTTGAAGGTCTCTAGGGTGGGGTTAGGTGGTCAGGTCAGTTCATTTCTGCATTACCCAGGGTCCTCATCCTGTGTGTATGTCAGCTTACTCTCAGGCTGGTATCTGCAGAGTTAGTTTCTCTTGAGTGCTAACTAAACCTGCTCATAGGATTAGCAAAGGTGAGTGGCAGTCAACAATGTGTGTTCAATGTCACCCGTGCCACCTGGCCTGGGAAGTTAGACCCTCTCTCTCTAGTTAAAAAAAAAAAAAAAAAAAAAAAAGTTAGTGAAGTTTCATTTCTTAGTTTAACCTTAAGTACTGAACTGTAGTCTTGGGCCTGAAGACTATATCAAGGAAAGTAAAGCTCCGTTTTCTTCTTGATGTTCCAAAGATCTTCAACACAGCTGTGAGAATATCAGTTCACTTTTTGTTGGTCTTAAAGTTTCCTTTTTTTTTTTTTTTCTATGCAGACCATAAAGTTTTCAGGATAAGTGCTGTATTTTTATACATCCTTCTAGACTATGTAACATAATGGAGCCTCTGGGGCTTACAGTAGAATGAACAATAATTGCTTTAATTCATTGTGCAAATAGAAAATAACTTCTCAAAATGGCTGTCAGGATAGGATGAAGTCTATTATGCATATTTATTTCTGCTAAGATTTGTAAATATTTTAATAGGCTTGAGTTTTATCTGAACAACCTTTAGGTATCAATTACTATATTTCATGTGCAAAATATTGTCCACAATATGTGTGTAGGGCAATATTGGGCCCTCTTATGAAGGATGTAAGCAAAACATTTGAAAAATATGTAAACAAGACTAAAGGTTATCTTGTTTTTATTTTTCTGTACTATATGATGTATAATTTCTCCAGTTATTTACTTTGCAAATAGGACTGTGACCTAAAGTTAATCCTATTTTAGAGACACTGCTATTGGAAGATGAGCAAATTGGTTTGGTTAATAACAAAAATAATTCCTACTGCCACTGTTCAGACAAATACAATTGATAACACTGGTTAAGAAAAGTAACAAAGATATAATTTCCATCTTTCTAAAAAACCTACTCCAAACTATAACTAGAACTGGAGGGGATTTTAAAAATATATGAAATGTAATGTTATTCAGACTTCAATGGGTACATAAATAATATTCGTACTAAAATGTACAGCTTTTTTTGCTTCTAATTCAATTCTATTTACTTTTTCTGATTTATAAGTTATGTAAATACTTCACTTCATTATAAAAATTATATTTATTTTTAAATTTACTTATTTTATAAATAAAGCATTTTTTCTCAATATTTTAAGATTATATAGGCATCTAAAAGCCACTTCATCATGATGTACACCATGTGTATAAACCTATCCAATTTATTCAGCATTCATCAAAGGAAAATTAAATATCACTTTGAGAAATTATGCATTTTTTTAAGGTGTTTTTGAAAATTCCAAATTTCTTTTCAGAATTTTATAACAACTTCATTTATTTAATTTTAATAATAAATAGCATTAGTTAAAATACCATTTCTATGTGTTTTAAAATTCTTTTACAACTCTCTTTGATAAATATACCAGGTTGAAAAGATAAAATACTTAATTTCATGAAGAAATGAATACAGAAGGGTAAAGTACCATATTTTATTTTGTTTTGTTTTGTTTTTTTCAATTAAAACAAAATGTTTTGACAGGTTAAAATGGAACATTGACTCAAAAGGTTGATTTGAAATGAAATGTTTCATTTTGAAAAGTTGATGTGAAGCATAAATTTTGTATCAAATTGGCATCATAATTTGAAATGTCACTCAAATTATACTTTAATTCAAATGCCAATTCAAAAGAAAAGGGTTAGGTCTGAACTGAGATTTTAAAAGAAATCTTTTATTCTGTTCCAAACTATTGCTTTCCAAAATCCGAAAGTTCAGGAAAATGGACAGTCCCTACATACAAGTTGGAATATAATGAAAACTCATTTTTCAAAGGAAAAACATTTTTCATCAGAGCATTTTATCTCTAGCCTGATTCCTTACATATCCATCTTGGATGTGTCTGTATTAGGCTCTCTGGAGCAGAGATACATTTTTACTAGAGTTCACATGTTAATAACACTCTAGAGAGCTCTGTTTCATAAACAGCTGTCTCATTAAGGAGGTTGTTCTTAGAATGTCACAAACAGGCTCAGACACCTTAATATCAGAGGAAAAGAAAAAAAAAAAAAAAAAAAAAAAGAAAAGAAACAAAGAGAAGTGCATAATAATCAATTAAAGAAAAATGCTAGAGATTCTTCATGTGTTGAAAAAAAATAGAAAGGACTATTGTATAAAAATTTGCAAGTATATGAAAGAATTTTTAGACTGATCTTAAATGACTATAAAGTGCTCATACAGAGGCGGGAATAGTTGGTCCACATCTCAGTTATCATTATTTAGGTAGCATAGTTCTGGAAATTCCAGGAACGGCATAGACTATTAAACATTTAATTAATCAAAAAATTGGATAGTATTTGTAAACAATTATTCCTAATTTGATAAGCATGTGACAAGAAGGAGAAGGAAATAATGGAACACTAGATTATATTTGGGAGATGCTGTGTGCTGCTATTGTAGGGTGCTTTCACTTGTTCTACACCTTTTGAATGAGTAAGCGCTGTTTCCTGTGGAGACGTTCAGTCAGCCACACTGCTATTTTTTTTTAAAGAAGTTACAGATATCATCAGAAATATTTGTACTTTCCTAAATCTCTCTCTGAATATATTTCTAAATTGCAGAGCAGTTTTGAATGAAGTTTAAAAAAAAATAAAATAAAATATCAGCTCTCTGCCATAGAGATACCTTAGAAATAGCATTTAGTCAATCTTTTCTTTCTCTAAATGATATGATGATATGATAGTTAGGAAACCTAGTATAATAAAGAGGAAAATGTGATCAGTAAAGGCTGGTATATTTGTCTGTAGCACACATGGACATTTTTCTAATGTGTAGTGCTCTGTTTATGTATTATCCAGTTATGTCTAAGATTATTAGGCACAAATAAAAGGAATATTTCTTCACCTAACAGGAACATAGTTTCAGAGATCTCTCTTCACATCAACATAAATCTGTGCTGCTTTGAAATAAAATTATGGGGGGAAATACAAGGGAAATGACTTTCCTATTACTAGCTCTGTTACAAAATGAGTCAGGTATGTGGTGGTGGAGATAAACGCCTAAATGAAGGTATAAGGCAGACACCTTAACCTCTTTCACCAATAGTTGAGCCGTTAATGATTATAATAAGTACATTTTCCCAGATACCAAGTAGAAGCCGTGTTAGAAGTAAAAGAAGATTTCTTGATCTTTAAGGATCCAACTTGAAATCAGCACAGAATGTGCAGCTTTTAAATATATTTTTTAAAGCTGTTTTTACCTCTTCATAGGGCCATTTCTAGACAGGATTAGCAATGTGTAAGTCAAGATTCTGTTTCTTTTCTTTTTTTTTTTTTTTTTTTTTTTTTTTTCCTCTTCACTTTCTTCTTTGCTTTTGTTTTTGTTTTAGTTGGAAGATAAGGATTTCGTCTCCAAACATGTCAAACATGTCTGCATTGTATTCTAATGGAGCAATTCACCCATGTAGGTATACATGAGATAGGTTTAAACTACATAATTCAGACAGTAATGGTAATACAGTCACAGAGCCATAGAGATGTTTGGCCTAAACACATTCATCTTCACTTGAGTTCCTAACTACATTTTTACTGTCGGAACTGAAACCTTGGGTCTTATGGGTTACTTTTTCAAAGTAATTAATCGAGAAGTACTCTGACTATGTCTATGCAATGTTCCACTGCAACTTAGCTGGGCTGTTGTTGAAGATGAGTGTTTTCAGGACACTGAATCTGGCCTCTATTTATTTGCGAGAACCCTCTATTCTAAAATGTAAGAGGAGTAGGGAAGAAATACAACACTATGAAAGAAACTAATCCATTAATCATCCTATACTGATAGTTACCAAGAAGAAAATGCATCTAAGGCAGTCTCTCATATGTATTTGAAAGAAAGAATGTGAGTGAGAGGCAAAGAAAGAAATAGAACAACTTAAAGAGTTAGTAAAAAGAGATACAAACAACTTTTAAAATATTATTGGGCAGAAAATACCTTTAAATACTAAAATATTAAAATTGATTGAGGTTGTGAAATAAGTGTATTATTTAGTCCTCTGTGCATTAAAATTAATTTTTCATCTTATCTAAGCAGCTTCCATATTGGCTTTTGCAGAGTGTTCTTAATATTTTATATGCTTAAGGGAATAAAGTTGCACCTTGACATCTCAACATTCCTGAGAATGTTTAACTTTATTTTTTCTCTTCTCCCATGCACAGAATTTTCAAATCATGTGTGAACAAGGGAAAAAAAAAAAAAAAAAAAAAAAAAAAGTGAAAAGCGCACAGTTTTGCTGCACCATTCTGGGCTTTATTTCCCATATGATTGTGTATGCAAGTGCTAAGAGCTCTATTCTTCTCCACATTATTATTTTTCTCTTTGTTTCCCACTATCTCAGTCATGTGGCTTGCATCATGCAGTAGCCCTAGCAATGTTGAGAACATCAGTAATTTGATTGTAACTGAACAATAATAAATGATGAAGCAACTTCATCTGAGCTGGAAGATCTGGCCTTAACCTCTCTATATTTACAGCTCTGGAAGGCCTGTATTCAGGAGAATTTAAATCAACAGAGACATGCCAGTCCTCGTGTACTGCATCACTGACATAAACATAGCAAAACTGCTGCTATTAGGAGATAAGTTCTTATTTTGTACCCCCACAAACAAAAGGGTTTAGTATATCATCATTGGTTCTAAAAGCAACATAGGCAAATGGCCCTGGATAAGGCAAACAAGTGCTTAAATCACTGCAGCTTGGTCTCTGCCAGGAAATTAAATATGTAAAACCTCCAATATATGGTCCTTATATTCACATGCTGAGGCTGTACCATTTGATACAGCAGGGGTTTATGCCCTAATGACCACTCTAGGCATTGAAGTTCTTCCAATGAAGCTATAATTTTGTACCTTTCAACATAAAGTTATATGCAGATCTGTGTAGTCTCCTGAAATTGTACAGTCCCAGTGCCTTGATCCATGCCATTGGGCTGATGTGGGTGAATCCTCCCATGGATACAGATAACTGGATTTGGACTCAAAGACATAAGTGCATATTCCTTCTTGCAAGTGTTAAGAGATCTTGACTTTGCAGTCACTGCAATTCTGAAGAAAAATTTTGAAATAATAATGTCTACTCTCTTCCCAGGGAAACAAAAAAAAAAAACAAATCTAATCAAACCAAAAAACCCTTGAAGATTCACCTTGCCCCTTAGTTCTTTCATTGGCAGTAATTCCCCCTTGTAAGCATCCAGTACTGTGTACAAAACCCAGTACTGAGGTTAGGAACATTAACAATTTTAACAGACAAAAGTTTGCATGAATAGAGACTTCGATTCTTCTTACCTGATTTTTAAGTGCATAACTGAGTTAGGAAAATGGACATCCTAAGCTCCCTCTGTAACTGATGGAGAGAGATAGACATCTCCATATTTTGGAGTCAGTAAGCCACTGCTTAAAGAGAGGTGAATGCAGCTTGTATATCCAGTATGTCATCTCATTTGTTCTCTAATTACTCCACAAGATTTGTACATGTCTCCTTGTCCGTCTTGTTTCCTCTTTCCTTTCTCCCCATGTCAAAATGTAACTGTGCCCCAGACTGTTGCAGCAACTGACATACAGATGGATCTTGACCATTTGGTCAATTTTTTTCTCCTTGGTCAACAGTCAACACTGGATATCTTCTTCTAGGGGTGTTTCAGATCACCTGGAGCAATGAGTGTCAGAAGATGGAGTCATTTATATAAGAGGTTTTTGTGGTTTGAGCCTAGTTGGCAGCCAAACATCATGCAGCCACTCTCTCTCACTTCTCTTATGGCAATGAGAAGAGACAAATGAGCCAGGCTTGTGGCTCGAGATAGGAACAGGAGGGGAAAATCACCTATTATGGTCACGAGCAAAATGCATGCTTGTTAGGGGAAGAAAAAAAAAAGAACATAGATATATTACAGACACTAACAACATATAACAGAGTAGGACAGTGAGAAGGATTGCCACATTTTGAGAACACCTTCCCACCACCCCTCTCTTCTTCCCTGGATCAGCTCTGCTCCCGATATCTCTACCTCCTCCCACAGTGGCACAGGGGCAGGGAATAGGGGGTGCAGTCAGTGCTGCCGCTTCTTCCATCTTTGGGGGAGGGAGCTTCTGGAACTTGTTCCCCCTGCTCCAGCATGGTCCCCGTCTCACAGGAGACAGTCCTCCACAAACTTCCTCCAACATGAGTCCCTCCCATGAGCTGCAGCATTTCCTTATACTGCTCCGTCGTAGGTCACCAACTTTCTCCAACTGGAGTCCATCCCATGGGCTGCAGCCCTTTCCAATCTGCTCCGACGTAGGACACTCCTGCATGCTGCAACCCTCCCAGTGCTGAACTACAACAGCGGGGCTACTTTTTCCCACAAAACCCCAGCCTTTTTCGGGAACAGCACCTTGATCATCGTTGTGAAAAACATAGGCCATAAATCAGTATCTGCTCCACCGTAGGAAGCAGGGGAGTAATGGGTGGCAGGGGGGGCCACCCTGCCATCTGACCACAGGATACAGGGGGGTGTCTTCTCCAGCACACCTCCCCCTCTCTTTTCTTCCTTCATTCCTCCACTGACTTTGGTGGTCATGCAGCTGCTGCAATTCCTCCTCACAAGTCCAACTGCTCGTCACCACGTCCCTTCTTAAAAACATTATTGCAGAGGCACAGATGATTGGCTCAGTTTTCAAACAGAGGTGAAGGTGACTTGGAGATGGGGGAGCTTCAAGAAGCTTCTCACAAGGGGCTGCCCCTATATCCCCTTCCCCTGCTGCAAGAAAACCCCATCACTCACTCAAACCCAGGACTCAGTTATAGGATGACAGGATTACTGGGAGGGATGGGGACTCCTGTGGTACATTTTTAAATATGGCCAGAAGATACCTGGACACATTTCATTGCCATTATTGACTGTTAAAACTTAAATTACTTGCATACCCTTCTTTATCTGGCAGCAGACAAAGTTGAGATCTTGTTAAAAAATTACACCACACTACATGAAATCCATTCTTAAGATTAAATGGTACTTGAATTTGTTTTTGAAAACCACAGCTGATACAGAAAAGGGCTATCATTACAACTCAGAGTAAAGCTGTGTATATATTGTGAACTCTACTGAAATACTGTAAAATCTATTGAAATGATATTGCAAATGAGATCTCCAAATCTACCCTGATAATCCCAAACAACTCACAAAAAAATAAACATAACTACTTTTTTAGCATAAACAGTAGCATATTCCAACTCTTTTATATGACCTATATATGACATATGCATGTATGAAGAGGAAGAATGTATTCATTCTTCTCCTAAAATATTTTCCTGAGACTGTGGCTCAAGTACAGTACTTCTATACAACTAGAATCTCTTGATTTGTCCAGCTGAGTCACCAAGCTAAATTCTTTATCATCCTTTTTATAATGAATGAAAAATTGTCAATTTAAGGAGACCAGAGATCCACAAATGATTTACACTAAACTGGTCTCCAAACAAACGTGTTTCTCACCAATGACCACAAAATAGACTAGAGAGATTAACCTCATTTATGGATAGAGGATAAAAACACAGGGCTGATGAAACAAGGAGGTTTTCCTTCCTTATTCTAGTACTCTGAGCTCTGTGAATTCAGCCACCTACCTCACTCCAGCTTTGTTTATATTTTGTCTTCTTTTTCTTTCAGTGGCTTTTAAGTTACACATTTTGATTCACTTATCTCTTTAAGAGCTGTTTCTGAAAGCATCAATACTACTTGGGTATCCTCAATCTCTCTTTATTCCTCTGAAGGAGCAAATAAATGGGTGGCACAGAGTAACCCCATTTTCCCTTTCCTCTGTTTTACATCTGTCCCATAAAAAGTTAGAACTCTCTCCTAATGCTGAAAAGACTGGTGGATCACCTAGGATGGGAAGGGAATGTAGAATTGTGTAAGTTATTACGATGGTCTCTACTTGATCCCAAATAAATCCTGAAATTACAACATGAAATGTAGAAAGCATAGAAGTCTCAGTGAGCATATCATCCAAAACAAACTGATACCAGCCACATGTCTCTAACTATGGATACTTGATGAGCAAAGTAATTTTCCCCCAGTCTTCCTGGGCTACATTGATTGTATCACTTTCAATACCTTTTCTCTCATTACAGGTGACTCAAGAGATTTCTCTCTCTGAGTTGCCTAGCTTTGTCAATTCCAATTTATCTAGATATTCTTTTACCTTTTTCCTCAACAACGAAGTTTTGTGATCGATAGTAAGTCTCATAAAAGCCCTAGAAGGTATCACTAACCCTTCTTTCTTACATTACCGATTCCCCTTTCAGGTCTGCAAAGGAGTGCTATCAAACTACTTGACCAGTTGGAAGGTACCATCTATACCCACCATTTACTTGGCATTCTCATTTCCTTCCTAGCAGTAGTTTTGTTTAATGTAAGTTTTCTTTTTTATTTCTTCCCCCTCTAGTCCTCTTTACGTATTTGGGGAAATTAAAGTCTGTCTTGGTGTCTGGGGAACAGGCTAGTGGCATTTCAACCTTTGGAAAATACCTTTATTTTTTATTCCCACAGAAATTCATATATGAACCCTGCCTCCTGCACCCATTTGGTTTCAGAAACTGCGTTCTTTTTATTCCTTTTATACTGCAATACTCAAAAAACCTGTGGAGAATCAACAGATAAATTATCCCCTTGAATTCTGTCTACATTTGGAATTGCTATGGCTAGCAAATCTTTTCATTAGCCACATTTATGTTCAATGCTCCCCATTGCATTCAGTCATTCAAAAAGTTCCAATTTTGGATCAGCTGTAGTAAGAATAAGCCAGGAAAATCAAGAAGATGAACTCCCTGTGGTATACACTAGCTTTCATGCACACAAATTCAATTGAACAGCTCAAACACTGTTCTGCAAAATTTGGTGCTCCAGAAGATATAGGTAGGTTAAATGAAGTTTACACTTCTTAAACATATAATCTTTGGTTGTTATTTTGACATAAGCAAATGGTTTGCTTTAAATGACAAAACCAGCATGCCAGAAAATCCCCTTTCTTTATGGCCCAATACAGAGCTAAAAATCTAAGTTTGGTGTAGAGCCAAAATCCGTTTTGGACTGATTTCTCCCTGGCAGGAAAAAAAAAAAAAAAAAAAAAAAAAAAAAAAAAAAAAAAAAAAAAATCAAAATATCATAAAACTATTGAGATTTGACCAAAATTTTCTTAATTTAACTTCTCAAAAGTAAACTACATCAAAAAACATAAGAAGTTAATTTTAAAATGACGGGAAATAAAATATTACCCTTAGTCTCCAACCAGAAAAAAAAAAAAAAAAAAAGAATTGTGGAATTTCTACTTCAAACCTAATTCTTATGCACATGCATATATGCCCCACTCCTGTCCTCATTTCATATAAAGCAAACATTTACGGCAAGAATATTTGTTCTGTTTTATTGTTATTGAAGAGATATAATTGTGTGGTTAGGAGAGCAGTGGGAAAGAGAAGAGGCTACTCCCGACCGTGGTTTGGAGATCCAGTTGCTGGATTTCCTTTGGGAGATATATAGTACTCAACCACATATGAGGCAACAAAGGAAATACTAGTGAGAGGGAGCTGCTGTCCAGTACTGGTTGTTAGATTATTTAGTCTTTGCACATTTAAAAAGGAAAGTGTAAACCATTTTATTTCTGCTGGCCTTAACCACTGATCAATACCGACAGCTTCTTATAAACAATGCAGTCGTCAAAGAAATGCAATCTTCTTTCTCCCAGAGCAGTTACATCTTAGGAAGAAAAAATAAAAAAGAATGAAAGTGTGTGTGCATGCATGAATGTGTGTAAGACAGAGAGACACATTCATTGTGTTCCACTCATTCAAAAATTCAGGTATATTAATTTTCCACTATAAAACCGGGGCAAATAAATCTGCTTGTTTGTTCTTTCTCCAGACATTGAAAATCAGTGCAATAAGTTGAGGTCTTCTCCCACCTCTCCTCATGTGTCTGATGGATCTGATCGTGTAAGATGCTGGCTCCTCGCCGGTCAGAAATGATGATCCTTTCAATCTCCAGTGAAGTTATTAGTGCCTGGAATGCCCAACTCTTGTTTACCACTTCTGTTTTATTACTGTCTCTGGGAATGGATCTTGAGAAGGGGCAAGTTCTGACACCTTCATCAGCAGGACATAGATAGGCTAAAAGCCATCAGTGACAACATACATGTACACATATGTACATACATTTGTCATGATTTCCAAATATTTTTTTATTCCATGCAAACTGAGACCTTTTGAAATTGTCCTTTAATGAAAAATCTTTAGAAAAGGAGATAGACATTGTTTTTGTGTAAAAAGAAGAGCCCATTAAGTCCAGCCCCTGACATACTTAGGCTAGCTCTGTATTAAACCCCACAAACCGTACTTCCTCACGATTGCCCACTCAGGCCAGCTGTCAGCATGCTTCCTGGCATTCGGTCCATGAGACCCAGCACTCTTTCAGACAGAGGTCAGGAACATGTCAATGAGACCATGACAGTAACCAGTACTAACAACACAGATGAAGCTTAGAAGCCTGAACCTCTGTTTGCTGTATGTAGCTCTTCCTTATATGGATATCTAGGAGCTGTATTTTTCTCAATGATTTTTCCCGACTCTAGACTTGACACTCTGTTTTAGCCAAAGTTCGCAAGTGACTTCAGTGAATATTCACAACAGTTTGCAGCTAAAGCTGCCAATTTCAGCCTTTTTTTTATCCAGAAAGCATAAGAAGTTAAATGCTTTCAGGAGTTCTGTAGCCATTTCAAGCATTTCTACATGTCTGGTAATTTTGGACAAAAAGGTGAAAACTCTGGGATATTGCTGGGAAAACATTCTTGAACAGCAGAAGGACAGACAGCAAAACCACATCAGTAAAACTGATAAATGACTTAAAGCTTTTGTAGCCTTTGGAAAAGCACATACTGTGGTAAAGGTTGTTGTTTAAGAAGTCTTTCACTGAATTCACAAAGTACACTATTGTTTATGTCACTTCATTGCTGCTGTTTCAACTGGGATGACTCATTGATCACGTTGCACAAGTGTGATTACACACCCTATAGAAGAGTTAAGAATTAGGAATCCATTTTCAAGTTCTATATTGATTCTTATTCTGTTAATTATACTATTAATTAAGGTTAAAATTATAAACTAAATAAGTATAATTTTTTGCTTTAGGAGTTAAAAGTGGGGCATAGGAATCTGGTATTTAGAGATCATTATTTCTTTCCAACTATAGTAAAAGCCAGAGGCCAAGTATGTTGATAATTTAGGTAGCACAGTTAGCTGCCAGAAGTCAGATGGAAGGAATTGTTATTCATCTGTGACTAGATTCTGCTGGGAAAAGAGCATCTAATACCTTTCAGGGTCACTCTCATAAGTCCTGAGAAAGGAGATGAAGCCAAGGAAGTTGAGTATCTTCTCTCCAAACCACTTTTGCTGCTGCCTAGTGGGAAAAAGAAATATCTTTTGATGCCACTGAAGAGCTATAGGCTAATTTGTTTTCTTTTTTCCACCCTCCAATTAGGGTACCAATAAAATATCCAGGATAACTGTTTGAGTTCTGTTATCAGTGGAAAATTTAAATAACTGGTAAACTGTCCAGTAAAACATGAATTTGCCACAGGGAAAAGCTGCTGATCACTAACTGGCTATAGATGTCATTCAACAAAAAATCTTCTAGAAGGATCCCAGTGAACTCTGAACCTATAATAATATCATGGTTTAGGCCCAGACAGCAACTAAACACCATGTGGCCACTTTCTCACTCCTCCCCTGTAGTGGAATGGGGAGGAGAAAATATAACAAATGGCTCATGAATTGAAATGAGTTCAGGGAGGGATGATTCACCAGTTATGGTCAGAGGCAAAAAACAGACTCAGTTGGAAAAAAAAAAGAAAAAATATCAGTTTCATTTGAACACAATCACCACTACTATTTTACCAACCAAA
Source organism: Tyto alba (assembly GCF_018691265.1). NCBI lineage: Eukaryota > Metazoa > Chordata > Aves > Strigiformes > Tytonidae > Tyto > Tyto alba. Next base: position 11,459,855 of record NW_024881318.1, read on the forward strand.
TCAGACTAAGATAGTGAAAAATAGAACCACACCTTAAAAACACCTTCCCCCACCCCTCCCTTCTTCCCACACTCAGCTTTGCTCCTGATTTCTCTCCCTCATCCCCCTGAGTGGCACAGGGGGATGGGGAATAAGGGCTGTGGTAAATTCAGTTCACATGTTGTCTTTTATGCTCCTTCTTTATCAGGGAGAGGAATCTTCACCCTCTTCCCCTGCTCCAGCGTGGGGTCCCTCCCGTAGCAGACTGTTGTCCACAAACTCCTCTGATTTGCTGCAGATCTTCACAAACTGATCAAGTGTGGATTCCTCTCTTGGGATGCAGTCCTCCTAGAAACAGGCTACTCCAGTGTGGGCTTCCCATGGGGTCACAGCGTCCTTCAGACATCCACATGCTCTGGCATGGGCTCCTCCACAGGTTGCAGGTGGAGATCTGTTCCACCATGAGCCTCCAAAGGCTGCAGGGCACAGCCTGCCTCACCATGGTCTTCACCACAGGCTACAGGGGAATCTGCTCCAGCATCTGGAACACCTCCTCTCTCTTCTTCTTCACTGATCTTGGTGTCTACATAGGTATTTCTCTAACATCTCACTCCTCTCTGTTCCTCTTACACAGCAGGTTCTTTCCCTCTTAAATATTTTAGCATAAAGGCATATTCATCATCGCTAATTAGCCTGGCCTTGGCCAGAGGTGGGTCCGACTTGGAGCTGGGGGAGCTTCTACAACCTTCTCACAAGAGGCACCTCTGTAGGCCTTCTACTGCTACCAAAACCCCATCACACACAAATCCAACACAAATAATTGTATAGTTTTTATTTTGTTAGGTCATTTTTCCCCCACTTCAGATCTCACTCAGGACTCAAATCTGAAATAAAATCATCCCCCCTAAGCAAAAGTTAACTGGAGCAGATGCATTAAGAGCAAGAGGGATGATATTCTCAAAAATCAACACTGCATATTCACTGGCTGAACTGTGCATGTACACTGTGATATCTGGTAGTCTGAACATGTGTTTTTGGACATATCACAGAAAATGCAGTTCCAAACTAGGGATTTTTGCTTTTCTCCAAATAAAATTATAGTGGTTCTGATCCAGATGTTCCTCACTGAACTTTGAGTGAAGACGGCTTCAGTAGCCATGTTCAGACAAATGGTTCTGGCTCCAGATCCAGTGATAAAAGTGGCAAGAAAAAATATGCTTTGAGGATCCTATCAGGGTATCATCAGGATGTAACTATCAGGAAACACCACAACTTCCTTCCTTCCTTTCTAGAGACACTGAGTTTAGTGTAGATTGTGTCATATCTGATATGTAAACTCAAAGTTCATCAGTTTTCTGATTAAATTTCAGGATTGATCAATCATACCTGAGTAGCTCAACAATAGACTGGTAGAGGCTTTGCATACTGCTCTTTTAGAGCTATATGAGTTGTATATTGCTCTGCTGGAACAATTGTCTAATATATGATATATGTGCCAAAGTGCCTTTATGAGCCAGGGTCTCAAGTTACTGCTGAAGTACTTGTGCTACAGACACTACTGATCACTGATGCAGATTTTCGCATAGATTTCTATGGCATAGATTTCTATGGCAATCCCAAATTTGTTACACCATTTCTAAAATTTAAGTATTGCATCTGGAAATGCATACTCAAGGAACTTATCTAGGGCATCATCCTCTTAAAAGTTAACTTTACTGTGTCCAATGAATGAAATACTGAACAGCAGGTATATTATTTTTAAAAGGGATATAAACAATAGTGAAGCACTGCCTGATTATATTACAGTATCTATCTTCTCATGTATCAGCAAAAACTAGCACCAAAGTATACCTAATTATCATATTTACAGTGGTACAGGTAGTAAAACAGTTATGTTTTGCATTGCTCAGGATGTTCAGGGCTGAAATAGATAAACTATGTGGGAGATTAGTAATAGGTAATTATTCTCTACTTACATATTCAGCTTCATATTTCTAAATTAAGGTAAGTGGAAAAAGCTTATAAAATATTCAGGACTCTTTTATCTTTCCTCCTCCCTCTTATTAGAAACTGTGCATGAATTTGCATAGAATAAACTGAGCCCATAAATCATAGCAGAAACTGCAAGAATGCTCTTTGTAAGTTATAATTTAAGGTTAACTGTAGCACATTTTGCTTACTGTATTATTAATAACTTTAGTTCACTCATGACAAGATTACATATTAAAAATTGTTGGTAGACAAAACTCCAGTTCATAATCAATTTGCTTCCTAACCTTAGAAAACCACTCACAATGTTTTCATACTTGCAAAGAAGAGACCATCAGGAAGAAAGTTTACCGGGCAATATGTTAAAATGACCCTACTCTTCAGTAAATCTGATGCATCTGGTCAAGAGGTTTAGGTACAAGGCTTTGCATGGAGCTTAGACTGTGTTTACATGTCACACAGTAGGCTTGAATGCGACCTGTTCTCTTCTGCAATCTGGAACTTACGGCTATAGCCACAAGACAAAATGTTAGCAGAAACATCTGGAGAACTTCAGAATAGAAACTGTGATACCTGCACAGTACCTGCATGATTCTCTACCTCGGCAAAGGTGAAGCACTGAATGATAACGTAACTAATAGTGAATTAGTATCCTTGTATATCTCTGTTAACCTTGTATAGTTATTCTTGTATAAATCTGTTACACATTTGAAAACAGTCAATGTTAAAGGGAATACAAATTTGCTGGGGACCAAGACTCCCATGGGAGGCTGGGACTCCTTCCAAGCCTGCTAGAACCAGGCTGTTGCTGTCCACAGCCCCTCTGTCCAGCCAGAAGCAAGGCTGAGCGTTTAAGTGATCAAACAAGAACTAATCAACATAGACAAGGACAGCAACTTTACAGATGCCACATATACACAAAGAGCACTCACACAACCATGAATGACACAAATGGCTTGATCCTGTTTGTGCTTGTCAGTTAATCAGGCTCAGTGTTTGCTATCAGATTTTGCACCCATGCCCACTCAAACACAAAGAGGTCTTTGCCATTGTCGTGGGAGAGACCTTTGATGCCTCCAGTAGCTGACTGCTCTCAGACGCCTCATCTCTCTGGTACCTGGCTCACAGAAATCTTACTATTATAGTTACTCCACCTTGAAATTCACCATCCACACATACACAGAGAATAGCAGGCACTCACACTGGGGAAGAGGTAGGGGTTGGGTAAGACGATATTAAGAAGCTGTCTAGACTGGTTATCAGGCAAATAACCACTTAGATAATTAGCCAGAGGCATTGGTTAGGCAAGAGCACACTTATCTGTACCTTCTTCATACAATATCTTTTATTGCACATCTTCTCTATTTTCCATGTTTTCTCCCTGATCCATCTTGCTCATTCCTTTTGCCTACCTTTTGTCCTTTCTCTAAACATCCCACAGTCAGTTTTGCACAACACCATAAACATTTTCAAATATCCCACAATAACTTTGCTCTTTCCCCTGAAATTCATGATAGTCTTGTTTCCCTCTTCTTATTAGTTGCTGATGATTGTGGCTGAACTTCGCATGGCCTTTGAGCTCTCCCTTCAACAGTCCATCCATCAAGCAATCAGTGACCTGAAAGCTGTGTTTGTTGGTAATACCTCCTTTAACTCCTGTTTGGTAGGAATTATGTATCTGGGTGTTTAATGCTATTTCTGTTTCTCATTCTAATCTTCCATGCTGAAGAGGTATTAATCAGATATTCTCAGAAGTCATATACATTTACACTCCATATATTCTCACCCTAAGTTCTGTTTTATCTGCTAAGGAAAATCACTGGTATTCAGGCAGTAATTAGTTCATTCCAGTATTCACTACTATCCTACCATTAAATGTCCTGCTGAAATCCAGGAGCTGTTAGGTTCAACATTTCTTATTCTTGAACATTGTTAATCTCTGTTAGGCATTCATAAGACTTCAATCTCAAGCGGCACATACATCTAAGTTTGAAGCCTACATAACAGCACGATTTTCCTTTCTGCATATTGTAGAATCATGTTAAAGGAATTCTGTAACCTTATTTTAACTCAGTAGTTTAGTACATCATCACAGGTCCTTCTTGGCTTACAATTGATGATTCTAAAGATCTTGGATTTGACTTTCAGGGAGTCAAAGGGGTAGTTTCTAATGTTTAGATCTAAGTCCTAGCACACAGTCTGAGATCCACAATGGAATAGCAGGTCACCAGGTAGACTAAAAGAAAAAAATCCAGTGAACACAGACTAAGAATTTATTACATATAAACCTATTATAGTTAGTTATCACTAACTTTTGGCTAATGAGATCTTTGTCATACCACACTTTGTCTCACACTTTGTTGTTGTTTTTTAATTATCATTTACTATGCCTTCACAAGCAAACCATTTACAGTAACTTAATACTTCAGTCATGAGAATAGTCTAATCAGGCTTTCAGTAGTGCAAGAATGTGTCCTTGATACTGTCCAGAAGAAAAGTTTCCTGACATCTATCAAAATACTGTTTTCTTCTTTGAATGTTACAGGAACTAGTCAATTTGTTTGATAAACTTGAAAGAAAAGAATATATGCCATTTTCCCTTTGGAGATATTTTTCATTATCTAGAAGATATTAACACTTTATCCCTGAATCCTTGAATCCAAAACTTTTTGCTTCCCAAATTTGTATTAAATATAGTATCACAATATTATCTTCTTTGGAAAATACATACTCTAGTTATGATTTATTTGATACTTATCATACCAAGACTTTTTTAAAAATCCGGGAAAAGTCCTCAAAAAAAGAGAGGAATTAGTGTTTTAACTTTCTTCCCTTTACTTCATTCTCCTTTACATCTTTTTATAAGGAACAGTTAGGATTCAGATGCAATTTCTTGGCTAAGTACATTTTTGAAAACAAATGTTTCAAATGTCCTAATTTAGATGTTGCTAAACTGAAAAAAATCTTCGTTCCAGATCAGAAATTACTTTTATTCAAAAATTAAGTAAAGTATTACAGAAAAGAACTGAAGGTCAAGGTAAAGCATTAACGTTTAAATAGTTTGATAGACACAGGACATTTTTGTCTGCAGATTTTAAATTGGGAAAAGAGCTCTCAAAATGCTGACTTCTTAGTATTACTCAGGACAGGACATGTTTCAATATTTTCAATTTTTTTATAGAACACACAAAAATGTTCATCATCTCTTGTTTATCTAGACTAATTTTTCCTTCTGTAAATCTATATGTGCATTTTAAGTGTTTTAGTTTCTCAATAGCTTTAATCATATATTGCTGCAATTTTTCTATATCTTTCTGATGTATGGAAAACACAGAGTAACCGAAGTCAGATGTCTTAAAAATTCTTACTCCATTATAGTGAACATGGGGTTTTAGATAATATACTGTAACCTCAAGAAATAAATAAATAAGTAAATGAAAGCTTTCATCAGTTACACAGAACAAAATAATATAACCTCCCACTAAAATAAAAATCATCAGTGACCTGCAGACAAGTTGTTTAATGTTTGTTACACAAAAAATGGACATCAAAGAATCAATTACACTGCAGATTGGAAATTGTGATATCTTTAAAATCTATATTCCAGAGGGAAAAAATAAAAAAAAAGCCTTGTGAATGAGTGTCCTTCATACTACACAAATAGAGTTGCAAGATTTTTTTTTTTTTTAAAGTCCCTTTTTTTTTAGGAAAAAAGATTTATTATACAGATATGTGGTTAGGTTACTTGATGGGACAACATATATTTATATGGATTTTTTTCACACTAAAGGGGTGATTCTATAGTAAGCTGTTGGTAAATCATCCCTATTCTTGCAAGGTGAACACATTGTTTTACTTGTTGCTGATTAGCCTTTGCTGTATCTCACATTAATGTTAACCTCTTCTGCAATCAGTGGTCTGTAGAGTCAAGCCAGGTAAAGAATCTTTCATATTACTAATTAGAATGGGGTAGCTTTTAAAATATTCCAACTCTAATATACAGGCAATCACTAGTGTATTTTGAACTGCACATTAATCCAGGAATGTGGTAGGTTCTTTAGGGGCAGATGCTGGTGTTTGACTTAGAATTTGAACAAAATTAGCCTAAAATGAAAATAAGGTAAACTGTATTCTTTCATACAAAGTATTACCCATTACTAAAGAGTAAAGTGAGAAAGGATTGCATTTATAACAGAATGTGTGCATAAGAGTAATGTTGATTTATGTCAAATAAAAACATAGAAAATGGTAGAAACTTACTTTCCAGCCATATTTATTAAATTGCTTCATAAACTGAACTCTCCTGCATCTGTGGCAAGATGACAATATTATTACAGAACCAAATACAGTGCCAAAGCTTTCTTAGCACTGTGAAGAATGAATGACTTCTTTCTTTTTACCCTTTCCAGCCTTTAGAAAAATCACCTTGGCGAAAATTTTCAATATTTTAATTAATAATCCAAAATCAATACTGTATTGGATTTTTCTATGATATTGCTGTTATTTCAAATAAAAATAACTGTTGAAGATATTTTTTACTGAAAAATGTCGAAAATAAAAAGTTATTCTAATGTATAAATAAAATTTTGAAACACATCTATTCAGAACTTCTTCAGTTCTCTATCTTCCTCACTATTGTCACTATGATTAATTGTGTAATAATAATGCATGGTAATATAAGCACAAATCATACAGTGAATAATAAATACGCTATATTAATTAATAGTTTATCTGAAGGTTTAGTCTGGGGAAGAAGAAAGAGCTGTATTTACTTTTCTCATTTTAACAGTGTTCAAAGATTGAGGTTCTGGGCTCATATCTAGATAGATACATAAAGAGAACTGGCACAGCTTCAGCAGTCCAAAAAGGCCACATTGTTTTATTCTTGCATTAATAATTAAAAGATACAAGTAGACCTGTGAGTTAATAAGATGAGGAAACTTTTGAACTAGACATCAATAAATAAATTTATTAATATAAGAAATATTTCAATCTTTCCTCCAGCACTGACTGTAACTTACACACAATCTTTTCATTCTGAGGAGTGTCTCCCCACTTTTCTCTTGAATATGGGCCTCTGCATGTTTTAGTATATCAGAAAAAAGCAATACTGAAATAAGGTAACAAAGTCAGTTGTCAGGATTCTTACCTAAGAGAATGGCACATTACCAGGCACACTTTGTGAAAGGTCCTTATCAGGACAACAGTAGGCTATACACATATCAGCCGTTTTCCTGTATATGAGGAATATTTATTAAATCTATATTTCATGTACATACACTGGCCTCCTTGTTTGTCATAGTGAATTTACGAGTGATGGTTTATTCAGTCTGGAGAATTTAGGCTTTGGAAAGGAAAATGTTTTGAAAAACATCTTTAGCATTACAGGAAAATATAAATTTAGGACCCTCAGAGCTATTGCAGTGGTATATATCCTGCCTTTGGTCTTCTTTTCTCAAGTGAATTTACTGTGGCCCATTACATGACAGTCGTATCAACTAAATTACAGTAGCTCTCCATTAAATAACAAAGATATGATTGGTAGTGGACTTTACATTCTCAAGGCAGTTTTCTAACCCCTTAAGTAGATAATTGTCAGTTATTGCTTTTAAACTGTGAGCTTTACATGACTTTATTAAAAGTTTCTGAGATCCAAAACATTGCTAAGGTAACAGAAATATATACAGGAATGGTACATATACCACTCTGGTATAGGGAGGAACAAAATTCAGAAAAGGTTTGGAACATTTGTCAGACTTTTAATAGGGTCATACATGTGCCTTCTTTTTCCAAGTGCCTTAGCCTTCAGATGTCCGTGGAAGGGGCAGAATTTTAGCTGAAAAATGTTGTTTATATTACTCCTCTCTTTCCCCACTAAATTCCTCCAGAAATACTGACAACTAGAAAGTATTACCATCTATTCTTAAGAAGCTGTTTTGAATTGAATACACGTATAGTTGATTGGAACATGAGACCTAAAGACAAGAAGCAAAGAGGGAAATTTGGCGGGTGACTTTACCCTAAGAAGGTAAATTATCAATTATATGGCCACAAATACCATAATAAACAGAAATGGGTGCCCATATGCAGGAACACCTGATGTTGCAGACTCGCTTCCGGGACATGCACTACTCTTGAGTCAACAACCCACTGTGTGATCTCCAAATCCATTGAGTGAAAAAGCATTTTACAGCAGTCATAAAAGAGATCCTCTCTTTTTTTATTTTTTTTTTTTTCTTTTTTCCTTTTCATTTAAGATATTATCTGTTACTGGAATAACCTCCCTAGGGAAGTTGTGGATTCCAACACAGCATCGGATGCTTTTATGATTTGGCTGGACAGGGTTCTGGGCCATCTTGTCGTGACTGTGCTTTTGGCAGAAAGGTCGGACAAGATGATCCTTGAGGTCCCTTCAAACCTGGTATTCTATGATTAATTAAAAATATATTATCTCATTTTCTGTTTCATTCCTCCCAGTGTGTTACTGTTTCTGTGATAGAAACTATTTTCTTTGCAATCTCATTTCATGCTCCCTTTTCTGCCCTTTGCAATATTATACTGGCAGATCTCTTAGACTTTCCAACTCTTTTTTGCAAAGTACCTTTCCAAACCATGGTTTTGTACAAGAGAAGAGCTGACACTGTTATAGCTGTTACCCATTCAGGGATTCAATGAAACCAGAAAGACGTATCTTGCTGCTGTAAATTAGACCACTTAGATGAAGGGAGATTTCATGTTGACTATTCGTGTCAAGACTCCTCTGAGTTACCCATCTCTGTGTCTTAACTTACTTATTTGAATAAAATGAGCTGCTCTTCCTTCAATCTCTTCATTAGCTGTTTGACATTTTTTGAAATCTCTGTTAAATTCTGATTACCTATGTTCATGTTTTCTTCTCCCAGATGTAATGAGAAGAGGGGGTCATTTTGATTCTTTTTTTTTTTTTTTTTTTTTTTTTTTTTTGTAAGAAACTGTTGTGCATTATATAAATTATTATTCTTCAATTGTAAGAAACTATCACCACCTGCTGTTACACATGAATATTTGGAACTCATTTACAGCTTAGCAGTGGGCAGAAGTTGCATCAGGGATATATACACACTCAAAAACCAACATAATCATAGAGGTTGAAAATGACCTGAGCAGGTCAGCTCACAGCAAGTCCAATTAGAGTAGAGTATTCAAGAAATTGTCAAAGTTTTGGGTATCTCCAAGGATGGAGACCTGTGAGCATCTCTTATGTGGGTGGGGAGGCAAATTATCCTTACATCTAGTCAGAATTTCCCATGCTCCAGCTTCTGTTAATGTCCTCTAATACTTCCACTGTGCACCTCTAAGAATAGCTTGGCTCCATTTTCTCTAGACACCCACTAAGTAGTTGTAGATGACCTAGTTTATAGATCTCCCTTTAGCCTTCTCTTAAGGCTGGAAAAATGCAGTTCTTTCAGCCTTCCATCCTCACAAGTTTACAATTCATCACCAAAATTAAAATAGGCACAACGGGAGGAAACCAACAAGAGAGGTAGGAGAAAGCCTACTTCTTCTGAAACCCGAGTTTCTTTCATGCAAAGTAGTCATACAAATAGGTGATGATATATATCATTTGTATTGTAGAGTTGTAATCAACACCTGACTATGTGAAAATGTGACAAGGGTCAAATGTGATTATTTTGCAGTACAGGACAGATCTGTGAAGGATAGAGACATTAATGGCGATTAAGTTACTCAACTTGAGAAGTTTCTCAGAAGAATGATAGAAGCTGAAACATTATAGCAGGAAAATAACAATTCCGTACTTGACCTATCCTTTGCGCTCTTTCCATTTATACTCTTTCTGCTGACTACTTTCAGAGACATGATACCAGGCTAAAAAGGGTCCTTGATTTTATGCAGAGATGATAATTATTCCAAAGATATCATTGAAAGTTTTCCACCTCCAGATTTTGCTAGGGAAATGTGTCCCTGGTTTGAAGTCTGTGGCCACGCAGGCCAAGGACTACTATTTGCTCTTATGCAGACTACTCAGTAGTAGAATACTCATCATACTAACAATCACTTACAGACTTGGACAAGTGTACACCTTATATTCTCCCAGTGTTGTGGTCATGGAATTGAGGGAATTCTTGTTTATATTGCTCTTAGTTGATGGTGAAAAACATTAAATTATGTTTTATTTTGTGTGATCTATGTGTCCATGTAAATACAGGAAAAAAAGGACAACTATGCAGAGTTCATCTCATGAAGAATGATTATGTTGACATTAGAAAACCATGACTTCTTTTACTCATTTACTTCATACATGCAACTAACAGATTGTTGTGAATTTTGTGCACCCATCCTAAGCCTCATGCATGTATATAGCCCTTACACCCGGTAAGCTCAATGAAAACATATAGAAAACTCTGGAGAGTCATGATTTGATCCCTGGCGACCATCACAACTAAATGTGGCCTCAGTTCTCTTAGTAGTAGCCAACATTAAGATAAGTACTACCTGACTTTCAGTGTTACTAGTTACCTATCTAAAAAGCGGATCTTTAAAAAAGAAAAGTAACCTTGCCAAGCATCATTGCATGACAGTTACCGAGAAACCGTCCAGAGTCCAACATTCATGATTTATGAATCTAGCTGAGTTCAGACACCTGGAAAATAAAAAGCATCATGGTTAGGTCTTATGAAGCTTTCTAGTACTTCAGTTATAATATTGTTGGCATTGAGAACCACATCTGTAGTTAGGCTGTGGGAATAATACTTATTTCTACAGCCAATTTAATTAAAATCCTACATATTGATAAAACCTAATTATCATTATCATAGATAATGGTGGGGCAAAATTCTGGTGTAAGTCTTTGGCTAGGTAAGATTACCTATAAACATACAAAATTTGATTAAATAGAAAACCAGAAGTGTACAAAATCCACAATATTGGTTCTTTTCTATTCACTTTAATTTCTCATATCATTGTTATCACAGCTGTATGTAAGAACCTTCCAGTAAAATATTAAGTGCATTTTGTCCCCTTCATTTTCTTATTTTATATATGTGCAATGTGTATAGTAAATTATATGTCAGACATTGATCTGATAAGTCATAGACAACCTAAGATAAAACCATGTCAAGGAGCAGGCTCACAACCAAACATGATGGACAAGTGTGTGATAGTGCTCCTACCTATATCATGACCCTAAATTTACTGAAAACTGCTTCTTGCAAATAACAACGAAAACCTTAGATTTTGTCTGTACACCACTTACCAATTACGGAAAGCCAGGCTGTATTATCAGGTTAATGATTCTGTGCAGGCATGCTTCAGATAAATGATCAGTCTCCTAAGTACTGACATTGTCATTCCCAGGTACATAATATTGTTATTTACAACATGTTTAAGAAAGATAAGATTTGTAACTTCTAGAACAGGATGGAGTATTTTAAAGAACCAAACGGATTAGAAAAAGTTATTAATAAATGCTGGAATAAACCAGACTTTTATATGTCTGAGAATCTAGCAGAAATACTGAACTATTGACTTACTTGACATGACTGTCTGCTAAAGGGGACTTTCCAGGGATGCTTCTCTCTTCAAAGTATTTTCTTCTGATACCTACATGTGTTCTAGCATTCAGTCATCAGAGTAGCCACATTTCAAACAGTGACCACAATGAACTCCAGTAGAGAAAAAATGCTCGAGTCAGCTTTTAGAGGTCACTTCGGTACTCTTAAGTTCTGTGGGAGATCAAAATGGATAATGAGAACACTGTACTATGACAAAAAATTGTTTACAAGGTTTTTTCACATAGGGAAAAATAAGAATAATAATTCTTTGAATAAGAATATGTTCAGAAGTCAGGTCTCAATATTATTTGAAACAAGTCATTTTTCCTAATTCTTTGTCATTATGACCTAATTAATTCTACCACCTCTTCTGTGAAAATGCAGAAAAAATATTGTGATGCAGATAAACTTAACTGACATTTTTCATTATATATATATTCTTTTTTTTTTTTTTTTTTTTTTTTTCAATTTATATTGATCAGTTTTGTACTCATCTTCACTTTCCCTATAACTTTTCAACATTTCTGTATGGTGATGTTTTCAGCATTTCCTTAGGAGCTCAACCTGGAACCTTTGCTAACAAAGAAATGTTGACCTTGATTTCTCTGGTTGAGAATTTTTTTGCAAATATATTTAAGTACCTTTTTTGCTATGCAAAAATTTTAAAAATTGGACAAGATGCAAATTTGAGCATTTTAGTCATTTATAGACTAGCACCTGCTGTGTTTTCAATATACAGGTCGCGAGTTCCCAGCAAACACCACAGAATTACTGAGTACTCAAACCATTGAATCTCATCAGAGTACACAAGCACATAAGTGATTGTTGTTGCTTTAAAGACTTGATCACAAAACATTGCAAAAATTATTCATATTTTTGTGAAAGCAGCAGATTCATTGATTATTCATCATCTGTATCAAAATCATGGGCAAATTTCACACCTCCATCCACCTTTGACTTTTAGTTTAATGTTTTGCACAAGATATTTAAGTTCTGGGAATATTATCTGGAGGATTAATTTGCCCTACAAAAAATTACTGTTAAAAAAAAAAATAGAGTTGATTATAATCTTTCTGATTTTCTGAAGCAGTTTTTCTCCTTTACTTGTATCTATGTAAATCAATAAGAACAGATAATGCCTGTAGTGTGTTAAACCATGCTCCATCAAAATTCATGTTCAGATGACTCACAGTACACTGGAGGTTTTATGCTACAGGCCTCCTGTGTGCTCAGTCTGCAGATGCTCTGAGCCTATTCCAGTCCTAACAAAAGAACCCTAGAACTTGCACTCAAGCTATAACAGTTTACACTTTCAGCTTGGCTATACCTAGTTCAAGCCTTAAATGTCAGCCAAGATGGCAGCTATTACATAAGTGGGGATTCAAACAAAAACCTTTTAGAATCAAAAGCACAGGCATTATTATTCTGAATAAATCAAGCTTTTTAGAAGAACCTTGAATGTACATAATTATACAGTGATCCATATAATTATTTGGCACCATGCTAGAGAGGAGAATTGCATTCCCAGTTGCAAGTTTGTCCCTTTATAACAAGGTGGAGATTAAACTTTTAAAAAAATCTCTACTCTTTCATTTCTCTTCATTAAAGCTATAGCTTTTATTATTCACCTTGGATATATCTTCTAACTTTTTCTACAAATTATCCCTTATGAGTTTTCAGTCCCTTTAGAAAATATTCTTCCCATTCAATATGGAAAAATTTTGTCCATGCATTTTCCATTCCAAATGCCATTGTTTAACACTTAGGTAAGTTTACTTGAAAAATACAATTCATATAATTCATATAATACATTTCATATGCATATAACATATTAAATAACATATACAATTCATATAACATTATAAGACTTGGAGCTTCCACTGTGATCAGTTTCTTGCACAAAAAAGTCAGTGTTCTATAGAACTAAGGTCTGGATGAGATGTACTATTTAAGCTAGATTTTAACAAAACTGCATAAGCCTATAAAGACTAATTAATTTCCAGTCAAATTACAAATCTCAGTCTAGGTCTGTAACCAAGGTTTAATAATTGATTTGGTGTATGTGAGCACTTCCAACTTGGATCTCCATATATTTAGGACAGGAAGAGTCAGGATGAATTAGTCCTTCAGAGTTTCCTTTCTGATGTAAAAGTTATTTATTTTTTGAAATTATTTGGTTTAGTCTCTACCATGGAGACTCATTTAATTGTAAATGAGTCATTTTGGAAACCATCACAATCCATATATGTGACATTTTTTTTCCTATGCAATATTCTGTTTAGATCTCACTTATATTTCTGTACATATGTCGACTAATTAAGAGAGACTGTAGAATCATAGAATGGTTTGGGTTGGAAAGCACCTTAAAAATCATCTAGTTCCAACCCCCCTGCCATGGGCAGGGACACTTTCCACTGGACTGCTCAAAGCTCTGTCCAACCTGGCCTTGAACCCCTCCAGGGATGGAGCAGCCACAGCTTCTCTGGGTAGCCCGTTCCAGTGCCTCACCACTCTGACAATAAAGAACTTCTTCCTTACATCTAATCTAAATTTACCTCCTTTCAATTTAAAACTGTTACACTTCATCCTGTCACTGCACTCCCTGATAAAGAGTCCCTCCCCATCTTTCCTGTAGGCCCCTTTTAACTATTGGGAACATGCTCTAAGGTCTTCCCCAGAGTCTTCTTTTCTTCAGGCTGAACAACCCCAACTCTCTTAGCCTGTCCTCACAAAAAAGGTGTTACAATCCCCAATCATCTTCATAGCCTCCTCTGGACCTCCTCAATCAAGTCCATGTTCTTCTGATGTTGGGGTCCCCAGAGCTGGACACAGCACTGCAGGTGGGGTCTAACAAGACTGAAGTACATGGGAGGATCCCTTCCCTCAACCTGCTAGCCACACTTCTCTTGATGCATCCCTGGATACAATTGGCTTTCTGGGCTGAAAGTGCACATTGCTGGCTCTTAGTTTTTCACCTAAGTCTTTCTCTGCAGGTCTGCTCTCAATCCACTCATTACCCAGCCCATATTTGTGCTTTAGATTGCCTTGATCCATGTGGAGACCTTGCACTTGGCCTTGCTGAACTTCATGATGTTTGCATGAGCCCACCTCTCAAGCCTGTCCAGGTCCCTCTAGATGACATTACTTCCCTCCAGCGTGTTGACTGCACCACACAGCTTGTTGTCGTCAGCAAACTTTTTGAGAGTGTGTTCCATCCCACTGTCCATGTCCCCAGCAAAGATGTTAAATAATACTGTTCCCAGTATGGACCTCTGAGAGACATGGCTTGTCACTAGTATCCACTTGGACATCAACAGCTTTTTGAGTGCAACCATCTAATCAATTCCTTATCCACCGAGTGGTCCACTCATAAAATTCCATGTCTCTTCATTTTAGAGACAAAGATGTTTTGAGGGACAGTGTCACATGCTTTATACAAGTCCGGGTAGAAGATGTCATTCATTCTTCTCTTATCCACCAATGTTGTAACACTGTGTTAGAAGGCCACCAAATGTCAGACACGATTTTTCCTTCATGAAGTCACGATGACTGTCACCAATCGCCTTGCTGTTTTCCATGTGCCTTAGCATAGCTTCCAGGAAGATCAAGACTGTGAACTGCCTAACAACTCAGGATTTGGTTATTTACTTAAAATATATCAAAGAATTTTGTCCTTGTATTAAAAAAAAAAAAAAAAAAAAAAAAAAAAAAAAAAAAAAACCAAAACAAAACCAGAAAATCCAACCTAACTATTGGAGGGAAAATTTTGTTCAGACTCTGTGCAGTCCTTGGAAATGTTCCACCAAAGCTCAACTCCAAGTCCTAGTTTGTTTGCTTGTGTTAACAGATTTATTGACCTTGTAAATTCCAAAATTATATGACCTCGAACAGTAGATGAAGAAATGAATAAATCTCTTTCCTATCCCTTTTTTACAGAAGAAACAGGAGAGGTTAGCTGGATAATAGAAGGTCTGCTTTCAACAGCTTTGTATGCTTTTCAACATCAGCCGTTCACTGAAACACCTCTATAAATTCCAAAATGCCTCTCATCACCTGTCCTCATGCCTCTATCACATCAAGGACTCTTGAATAACCACTGCAAGGTGGAAGAAGAGATTTCTGAAGAATCATAGCTATTCACATAGTTCTTCCAGCATGATGTCTGCTCACTTTCTTCATTGCTAGGAGACATCATGAGTTACAAATTGAGAGAAATGTTTACTCAGTCCTAATCATGAGTGTGGGTCAGTTACTGAGGTCCCCAAGTAAATCAATAGCACTGGAACAGGCAAGCACCCCCTTCTGGGCCACACATACATCAGGACAGTAAGCAAGGATGAAGGAGCCCTTATTGGTTACCTTTTCAGCATGAAAAATCAAATGCAATTTGTCCATATTAGTGGGCTTAGTCTCTTTTTGATTATCCAGTGCCACAAAGATGTGACCCATGCCTATATCTCTGATTTTTAATAAACACATTTGCTGGGTCCTATAGTTTGGCAATTTGTACAGAAAATTAGATGTAATTTGCCCTGAATGCCACTGGTTTCTCAGATAGTTCAAAGCAATGCCAGGCAGTTCAGTGAATAACTGCAGCATCTCTGCAACAGAATCAGGCTGGAGATCAGATTTCCTTGCTGGAGCCCTCTGCTACCTGCTTCAAATGCAGACTCACCACCCCCTTCAAATTCCATAGCTTCTTACTCATCATTTTCAGCCTTCTTCCACATTCTTCTTCCCTATCCTATTAATCTCTTTCACCCTTCCCACTCTTCCTTTGAAATATTTGGTCTAAAGGGTCTGATGTATTGACAGTGGGATTGCTTTTCCCATTGAAATCAGGGAGGTCAGAGCAGATCCTCCAACAAGAAGCCTTCCCATGAAAGGCTCTCTTAGATCTGTACCTATTCCTCCCTATCTCAGCCCTCATATTTCCAGAGGTGCCAATGGATTTAAGATACCTGTGACTTTTAGTCGTCTGTTCTGGAAGCCTAATAAATAGAGGGAAGCTGTGTTTTTTTTGCTGCTTGTCATTTAGCAGTCTACTCCTACCCCTTGGTGTCCAGCAAGGGGTCCAGATGGCTGCTGCCTGTTCACTTAGATTGAACAGTCAGTGGGGAGCATTCAGAGTTCTCAAATAGTCTGCTTCTAGGCTACATTCAGACCCATACCTAAATAAAATTAAATAAAATTTTGAGATATTATATAGAAAGGTTTCTCTGAGGCATCCAAATTCATGGGGGACTTTTGTGACCCTGTTCTCCCACAACTGTCTCTATTCTTTTTCTACCCCTTTTTCTTCCTCCTCCCTCCTTTTTTTTTTTTTTTTTTTTTTTTTTTTTTTTTTATTTCTTTCCTTCCTTTCAGTTCCTCTTCTTGACCCACTATGTGCTCCTGGATTTTATTCCTGGGTTCCCCCCTTCTTTAGTAGCAGGGATATCTGCCTACCCTCTCTAAGAACAATACACAACTGTGTAAAATGGGGTTTATTTCTCTGGACTGTGTTACAGTAGCTTTCTGCAGCAGTTTAAAGACAAATCACAACAGCAACATAAACGTTAATATTAAAAAATAAAAATATCATGTCACAGAATAGGCATCTTTTAATTTGAAAAAATAATAGGGTCAAAGACTCCTTAAAGTGGCACTTCATGGAATAGGAACCTCACAGTATTTCTGTAGAACTGAATGGATGGGGAAGAAATAAAAAAGGCATCCCACTCTTTTTCTAGGGTATTTTTTCCTATAATTACCAATAACCCACTATTAGGCTTCAAGGACAAAAGTAATTCTTAGACTGTCTAGATATCATATCAGAACTAGTCCTTTTCCCTCTGCCAGCAGTTTGGAAAGATGATTCCTCATGGCACCTGAAGTCTGTAATTGTCAGATCACTCATTCTCATAGAGAGGTCCAGGCAGGTGGTATCTTCCCTGTGATTATTTCTCTTCCTTTTTTACCTGGTTTCCACACCATCCCCAAATGTCAGATGTGGTACAGTGGAATATCTGTATTTTTGGGAGGGAAAGACAAGGATATTGGAGGGGGTTAACTCTATCTATGCTGGTGCAAGCAATGTCAACTTCTGTGTTTAAACTCTTATTTCCAAATGGTTGCTGTGTGGTTTTTGTGATGTGTAGAGGCCCCAGGTGGGAGACGGGTCCCGTGTGCGAGGTGCTGTACACACACATTAAATTCCCTGACTTGAAGATCTTATAGTGTAAGCAGAGAAGACCAGGAAGAGGCTGGAGGGTAGAAGCAGAATGAGCACAATCTTTGTTTTACAGCAAACAGCTAAATTAAATGGTGTCCCCAGTGGGCTGAATGAAATCTGAGGTAGAAATGGACATTGAACATCGATTACCTGAACCTCAGTGTTTTGCTCATAAAGCAGTTTAGTCTTCAGGCAGAATCTGGCCTCAGGTTTGATCTTTCAATAACATTCTTTACTTTCTTATCATTTTCAGAGGCAATGGGCTTTCACACTGATGCACTGTAAGGTAGACCAGGCACAAAGGAAGAGCAATTCTCTGCCCATTCATATGCAGCCATCCCTTGTGAAGAACACAGCAGGTATATAACAGCTACCTAGTCATACTACTGAGAAGAAAGAAGACAGTGTTTTTCAGATACCTAGGCAGAATGACTAGCAGGTGGGGTCTAACCTTCATTCTTGAACAGAAGTGTTATCAGATTTTTAATGATAACAGAGTAGGCAAAGGACATACAGATTCCCTCTCTCTTTTTCTCTGTGTGCATCTGTGTGTGGGTATAAGAACATGTCTGTCTTTTGCAGCTGGGCCATGTCTAGGAGAGTAAAATAAGTTATCTGCTAATAGAGAACAGTAAAAAGATCCTTAGGATCAAAAGATAACAGTCTTTGCCTTTTCTTTCTCTTTTTTTTTTTTTTTTTTTTTTTTTTCCTACCCCCAAAAAATGGGGTTCTATTCTCAGTTTTACGGTTGAAGATGTGTGATTTGTCTTGTAATTGTGTTCACTGACTGCAGCAGATGGATTCATTACTAGGGCTGGTCAGAAATCTTTCAACACAATGTGGGTTTTTTGTGTGTGTGAAAATGATGAATCATCAACGCTGAAACTTTTCATGAAGGTATGGCAGTGTAGAGGAAACTTTTGTCACAGAAGTTTTCTCAGCTCCCCACTGGGTCTTGTGATTAAAACTAGAGAAAGCAAAAACTTCTTATCTTGGGGTAGCCCAGAAGATAGGATATGTGGGCACGGAGGTTTCGAATTTATTTTCTGCTAATTCTGAACTGTTTCATTTCTGAAGTAAGTGTGTTAGTTACTTTACTATCAAATTATTCAGCACATTTCCTTATATATGTGTGTGTACATAGAGAAATGTAAACAGAGTAGAAGAGCTTTAACAAGAAGAACTGAGAGAAAGATGATGGAATGCTGAACACTGTTAAGTGAATGCAGGTCATGTCCCCTATTAAAGCCACCATATGCCTTTTCAGAGTCACGAAAGCATTTTCAGTCTCCAGAGGGAACAGCTTGCTCATTACAGGCCCTTCCACCCAAATCCACCAGATCCCATTCCTTTTGTTTTAAAAGCTATTACCAGAAAAATCCAGTGGGACTAATGCTTGAGGAAAAGTCTTGAAGGCGAAGTCACTTAGCTCATGACCACAGCTGAAGAGTAACAGTTTACACGGAAAGGAGGTCATGAACCTAGTTATCTGCTCATGTTTATACCCTGTAAAGCCTTTTCCCCTCTGACTGTTTGCTTAACTTGTATATAAGCTATTGCTGATTGCACTGCTGCCTTTGGGATCCAATCTTATGCATGACTTGTCCTGTGCATAAAGAAGTTTGTCTTGGACCTCCTTAGCAAATGTTCAGTCTAGGATCTAATCAGCACAGAGAGAGACACTTCCAACAGGAGCTACAGCCAGCAAGAGGCCTATTTAGAAGACAGGCAGGACACCAAATGCCTTTTTTAAACAGGGCAAGGCAGCTTGCTAATAGGCAGGAATTTGGCCCTGAGGCTTCAGCGTATGACAGTCATGTAAATGACAATCCTGCTGTAGAAATGAGAGGAGAAAATCCATAATACCTTCTGATCAGCTGGAACAAACATAGGGAACAAATAAAGGACCACTGAGCAGTAGAACATTAGACTGGGACTTATATGGAGCAGAGCAGAAAGGAAGAGAAGGGAAAGATGTTAAAACTTCTTTCCTAAAAATAGCATGAGATTTGACTAAAAGACATCTCAGTAATGAGATAAGAGCAAGAATGCCTAGACAAATTTGGCAGCAAAGGTGAGATAAATCTCACCAAAGCAGAAATACGAATAGTCTCAAATTACTGCAAAAGTCCATTCTATCTATTAACAGTCCTACATCCTCATTGAAGTTTTTCTTCTAGGTCAGTCCTAGTGCAGTTGAAGATTTTCCTTTTCTAGACTCTTTCACTTCTTCTGAAGTGACTTGCTTCTGATTTATAAATATTTTCACTTTAAGGAAAAATAACCGTGAAATATATAGTCAGGAAATCTCCTTACAGGACATCTGACAGATACGAATTATTTTCTGGACAATTCATAACATACAAATTGTAACAAGCCTATTGTTTACATTGATTAACACACTGCAGTCCACAAAGATCCTCATGTCCCTAACGTTTGTCTAAGGTGAATAAAATTATATTAATATTTGTTAATTTGAATTGCAAATAAGACTTGTCTCCCATCCAGTTATCTTCTGCTCCTTTCTATTGTTTTTTTGAGGTACAGAAAAAAAAGTAGTTTCACTGCATCATGAAAGTTAAAGGTCCACTTCTTAGGTCATTTACACCAGCTTTTTCAATCTTTTTTAATTCAAACACCATTTATCCTAAAAGATTGTGAGATAACTTATACAGAATTGCGACAGTGGTTTTCATCTTACAAGGAATTAAAAATAGCCTAAATTGTGAATATTTGGTTATTGTTCCACTATAGCACCTTGTTTGTTTTCTTGCTTACATGCATGTGCATGTTTATGTAATGCAATGATAAAAAATGTGAGGTTTTTCTGGCCCGTCCTTTTGATGTTTTATGAATCAGCTCAGATCAGAAACAGAGAAACACTGACTTCCTGTTGTTCTTTATCTTGTACATAAATTCTGTGCAGGATTCACACACACACACACATACCCTTATATCCCAAGGTGTATTTTTACAGCCATGTCCAAATTTTAATGTCACAAGGTATTTGGCTTCCATCCATGTTATCTTTGTGCTATCCCTTTTATAGTTAAGGTTGCCATCTAAAGACTGATTCTCTTCCATCATTTTATGTATGTATTTTGGCAGAAACTTATTAGTATACTCTGTCAGGACAAAACTTTGCACTATTTGATCACTCCTTATTTGCATTTTTAATAGTCTCCATTAGACAGACTCCAAGCTAATTAGACAAGCATCTGTAATAGAAAACTCCCATTTCCTATTTTCAGATCTAAGAAACTAATGGCTAAAGCACTACAAGAACAATTAAGTAATAAGAAAAATACTGTGTTAAGATTGGCAATAGAGCAGCTGCCATAAATCACTGAAATAATGACTTGCAGCTCAAAATGTTTAAGTAGATAAAAAATTAACCTACACATTATTTCTGTGGTCAACAAAATGGAAATGTCCCAGATTTAAAAAAACAAAGCAAAACAAAAGTGTATAAATTCTCCCCCACTACTATGCTCTCATGAGACCCCTGCTGTCATGCTGTGTCCAACTCTGAGGGCCCCAATATAAGAAGGACATGGACCCGCTCAAACAGTACTTAAAGGGGGCCTACAGGGAAAATAGAGAGAGACACTTTATCAGGGAGTGCAGTGATAAGATGAGGTGTAACAGTTTTAAATTATAAGAGGGTAGATTTAGATTAGATATAAGGAAGAAATCCTTTACAGTGAGGGTGGTGAGGTACTGGAACAAGTTGTGCAGAGAAGCTGTGGCTGCCCCCTCCTTGGAAGTGTTCAAAGCCATGTTGAGTAGCCTAATCTAGTGGAAGGTGTCCCTGCTCATGGCAGGGGGGTTGGAACTAGGTGATCTTTAAGATGCCTTCCAACCCAAACCATTCTGTGATTCTATGATATATATGAAGCTATCCCAGTTTTGTATTTGGGGGGGAGAGGGTGTGTGTGTTAGTCTTTAATGTTACAAAAACTGTCCTGAGGTCAAAGAAAACAAAATTCCAGCTACCAAATATCCACATTTTCACTGCATTTATATCAATTATAAATGTATGGGTTAAATATCAGTGAAACATGATGAAATGTAGGCTTCTTAGCCTAACACTAGAATTCTTGTGGCGCTTTGTTCCCTTTGATCTCAACACAGATATTTGATGCCTAAGCCACTGCAAAATCACACATCTTAGAACTGTGATTCAGTTTTCTAAACAGTGATGTCTCACTTTAAATATTATAAATTATCCCACCTCCATCCAGCTGCTGCTGGAGAATTGATTAAAGGACGTTAGGCATCCATATTCAGGCAACTGATTTTTGCCCCAAGTAGTTTCCATTCATTTTCAGAACTTTTTTCAGCATTTACTTTTAATTTTTCTATCATTCAGAATGACAGAAGTTGTCAAAAAAGGTAGATTTTAAGTATCACTATCACTTTTTTATTCAATAAGTAGAATATGTGATACATTAATTGGTCATCACAGTCTTTTGCAAATGCATCCATTCTGAGACACTACTTCAGTAGGATTATCATTAGAATGGAGAAATTCCATATAATGTATTGAGTGATCAGTGATGGCAAGTAGCCAAATGGAAACTCAAAGAAATTTTGCTGGGAGATTTCAAATAAATGTTTTTTTTCCATTGGAATTTCAAAATTCCCAAACAGTGAAAATCAGCACTTTCTGTTAAATAATAACAGATGGTCTAAATTTCCAATCAATTTGGGAAAATGTTAATAGTTGAAATGGGTTTTTCTGTATATGAAAGTTTCCCTAGGAATAATTTCCACAGGAAAATTAAAGTAACAAGCTAACACTGACAAATATGAATGAAAAATGGCCTTCTTTGAAAGACTTTGGAAAATAAATCATAGAGTCATAGAATATCTCAAGTTGGAAGGGACCCATAAAGATCATCAAGTCCAGATCCACACTCCATATGATTCTTCAAGGGAGATAGTGGGGGGGAGGTGCTGATCTCCTGTCTCTGGTGATCAGTGATAGGACATGAGAAAATGTTTTGAAGCTGCATCAGGGGAAATTCATACTGGGCATCAGGAAAAGGTTCTTATCTGAGAGGGTGGTAGATCACTCAGACAGGATTTCCAGGGAAGTGGTCATGGCACCAAGTCTGTAACAGTTCAAGGAACATCTGATTCTTCATTTTTCAATCCAGCTCCCTCAGAAGGACTGCTGGTATTTTAATGTATTTGCTTTTTCTTACTATCCTTATGTCCTCCAAAATTCATTACCACAACCCAGCAAAGTTACACATCTACTTTATAATAAAAAAAAATTAAATCAAAGGTCACACTTCTTGTTTTTAGTTTTTAGAAAATAAATTGAAAAATGTCTTAAATAATGTCCTTTGCAAAAATAAGCAGAACAAAATAGTATTTTCTAAAAATCTATAACAATCTTTTAGGTTTTTTTTATTACTTCTTCTAACTTAATTATTGATCTACCTAAGCCATCTAAGATTAGATTTTTGTACAATGAGCATGGGAATGGTAAAATTTGGTTCCTGAAAAGACATAATATCTTTCTTTATTTATGTCCATTACTACTCTTAATTTAGTTAACATTGTAATGAAACTAGTAATATGCTTAAAGCTATGGAAATAAATAATGATATATTTGTAAAAATAATGGAACTACCTAATTACTTAACGCTAAGAACTTGTACAAGTGTTTTAAAATTGTGGTCCTGTTATCTAGGAAGCACCGGCAAGAGATATAATATCTTTAAATATCTTTTAATCTAGAAATAGTATCATCATATTACATGTCTGTATTAACTTGTCATTAAAAAGTACCTCAGGACTTACTTTGCATATAATTTTTATTTAATTAGTTTTGTTTATCTTCCTTGGTCTCTTTGTAAATTACAATATTCTTCAAAAGAAGCAAGCATGAAAAATCCTTTAAAGAAATCCAGGTTTCAGGGTACACAATAACATAGTTAATCCATTGATCTTCAAAAACATTCCCTGCAGGATTGAACACAGCTCTGTGCTACAATAAAAAGATGAGAGAATTATTTTGTTTATTTGTTTGTTTGTAATTAAGAAAGACTTCTGTTTCTGATCAAGTTGTAAAAATTCTGCCGATTCTGAAAATCATACTGGAGAGATAATTCACTTCAGTCCTGATTTGGAACTTTCTGCTATGCCGGGACTGCACCTTTGTATATATATATATATATATATATATATATATATATTGTTTTTTATACCAAAAACTTGCCTGTTAGTCTGTGTCTTTGTCTGGCCCTTTTCACACACTGTGCTCTTGATACATCTCTGTCCTGGACTTCAGCATATTGTTATTCTGAGATACTTTCTGGATACCTAAACAATAACCTGAAACAAACTTCACCTACCTGTACCAGCCACTGTGGCATTGAAATTAACATAAATGAAGATGTACTAAAATCATTCTAAAGAGTGAGTAGAGCCAGAATTTCAGGTTTATTTTGGAGATGAAAGGCTGGTGAGCTAGTGCATTGTGCTTGTCCATTACACTGCCTGCTGGGAGACAATAACTTTCTCAAAAGTTGCCCGATGCAGCCAAAAAAACAATGACATAGAAGCAGTCGTGTTTGCTTCTTATCAGCAGGGATCCTATTGCTGCAAGCTCCAGAGTGTTTTGGACTCTAGCTCTATTCAACAAACCATTCCTCTTGCTCCACTCACCAAGCAGCTTACAGAAGGTAATTAACTATTGCATAGGCATTTGACTGTAAACAATTATGGAACTCAATGTCCTGTAGCTTGGAGGGGAAATAAAAGCCTCCTACACTGTCTGAGCTGATAATCAGTGACTTTGATAGTCAAAAACTCTGGCTCTGAAAGACGAATGAAGCTGTTTGAACAATTACCCCATCACCATATTCCACCACAAACTGTCTTAAATTGGGAGATTATTTCTTTTACAGGGTCTGGCAGTCGATGAGATCCAAATGCCAGAAAAGATCTGGCAGAGGCTTTTTACTGTTCAGATTGACCACTGCAGACTAAGCAAATGCAAAAAAAGCATGTCGTGCTGTGTGGTTTTTTGAAGCTGACAATAAGCATTGAACCATGGTGGTAGGTGAGTGAATGAGTGATGCGGCATTATTCAGATAGCCCATGTGGTTCAATTGTACTACACACTGTACCAAAGATAGGATCCAGGCAGCTAAGGTTTGGGCAGCATGGAAGCCTCATATCAAGAAATAGGAGTCTCAAAAAGCAGACCAGCAATCTGCAGAGTTTTGATAACAGCACAGAGTTTATGTTGATAGCTTTGTGGGAGAAAGCGATGATGAATCATTTGATGCAAGATAGTCAGTCAAAATTTAAAAATCTGTTCATTAAATGTCATGTTGCCCTTGGGATTCCATCAGAGGTTTCTCTGCTGTGACAAGAAGTGATCTCCTGGGTTAGACCAGCAGTATTATTTAGCCTCTTTCAAAAACCTAATGTTGTTTATAGTTATCAGATATGAATTTGTATGGGTATTGCTTAATGAATTTCAAAATGTTATTCTTATCACTTGGCCACAAATACATCTCTCATTCAAACTAAATGATCTAGTGTAATCTGTGGGGAGAAAAGGAAGCTCCATCATCACCTCAGTGGTAAAAAAACTTTGTTGCTTTTTCTTCAAAATTGTAAATCAAACAATACTGGGAAAATTGTGTTATTCCTTCCTTCAGATGAGTAAAGGAATCTAGAGATGTTAATTCAAATTTTCATGTTCAGATTTACCTTTAGCCACCTAAATTTCCATGGTTAATATGGTAATCTAAATTCTTTCTGTGAATATACTTCCACAGGGTGATCCATCCCATCCTAAGATAGGTATGTACCTAAAATAGAATGAATCACCCTTTTGTTCTTTATTCTTATCATCTATAAAGGAATCTATAAATAAATAGGCTAGATGCCTAAACTGGGGCAGGCAAATATCCTCCGTAGTGATTAATACTAAGTGCAGTGAGATCATTAAACAAATAAACACTAACTAGGTCCTGTGGATTGGGAGAAAGTTAAGCCAATGTTAGTGCCTGAACAGAAGCCCAGGATGAGATATTGGCTCCTGATGAGATTTGAGCTACCCAGAAGTCAGTGACACACTGTCATTTACTTCAGTGAAGACAGGTTTGCATGCAGACCTGTCATTTTACAGACCTATTCTGTTAAAAAATAGACAGATACACACACTAAATCTCTACTTGGGGTCAGAATGTGGGGTCATCTGGGATTGGGGGGCAAGAATCGGCACAGGGAGGAGATGTGGGCAGGAGCAGGACATGATGTAAGGCACAGAGGGTGGGCCATGAAGGCAATGACCCAAGCTGTGTGGGGAGGCACTCTGACCTCCAATACCTAGTGATGGTTTTCCCCAGCCACTCTCACCTCCTGCCCCATATACTACTGGGTGCCTGTGCCACACATGTCTGTGCCTGTCATGAAATATGTCCCTTCAATGTCTCCTTCTTCTCCAGATCCACCAAGTATTCTTCCCACAGCTCCAGCCTTGTCTGCCACCCACCAAAGTAGGGACAAATCAGGTTCTTTTTGGGTAAATCACTGAAGAGCAGTTCCCCAGGCCCCTGAAAGGTGTCCAGAGTTTTTGCCACTTTCTCTCCTCTTTCCAGTGTGCATGCTGTATCACCAGGCAGATCACGACACAGATATTTACAGGCAGAAAAGACAGGAGGACAATCTGTACCCATAAGAATTACCTGGTGAGCTTCCTTGTGGCTGCCCCAAAAAGCTTTACCCTGGAATCTAGCCCAGCAGCCTGGCCTCTCCAACCCCAGCATGGTAGCATCAGGGTGCAGGGGTACAGTTGGTCCTGCTGGAAATCACATCCCAAGAGTTCCATGGCTGTCAACTCCTTCTCCAAGAACCACCAGAACACCCCCTGAAATCCCTCTCCTGATCTGTGCTTCAGATCTCATTGTCTACCCCAACTTAGTATCTGCTCAGCTCTGCCAGGCTGGCCATCTCTGCAGGAGCTGCAGATAAAAAAACCTGCAAATAGTTTAAACTGTTTCTGCAGATGCAGAAGTGGTCTCATAGGACAGTCTTCTATACATAGTTAAGGTAATTAGGAGAAATGTACATAATATTAGGCATGATGGATCGTGAATGCACTGAAGTGGTCATACAGTGACATTATGGATGTTGGTCTCTTCTGCCAAGTAACAAGTGATAGGACAAGAGGAAACAGCCTCAAATTGCACCAAAGGAAGTTTAGATTGGATATTAGGAAAAATTTCTTCACTGAATGGGTTGTCAAACATTGGAACAGGCTGCCTAGGGAAGTGGTTGAGTCACTGTCCCTGGAGGTATTTAAAAGATGTGTGGATGTGGCACTTAGGGACATGGTTTAATGGTGGACTTAACAGTGTTAGACTCTATGATCTTATAGACTCTGGTCTTTTACAACATAAATGATTCTATGATTTTATAGCAGGACATATCATCTGGATATGGGAATTCATCTTAACAGTCTTAAATATTAGTAACAAAATATTGTATAGTAACATCATATTGTTTTAACAGCTTATTTAAAAGATAGCTTACAAATTATTTTTTTTTCCTGCTTACTCTGTATTTTCTGAAGGCATGCACCACGTCCTCAAAATTATTTTTTAAGTCCTAGTTATTTCATAACCTGTTTTGTCTTTTAGAGCAATGGTCCAGGTACACTTGCATAATGTCTATTGCTTTTAGGATGAATATAAAACCATGGTGTGCTTGGAAACCTGTCTTGTATTCACCAAGTTTGACTGCTATTGTGCATATATCCCTGAATGAGAAAACACACATAGCATCAGCCTTGTCAACCTCCTAGGACAGGTCTGTAGCTTCCAGGCACATTCTAGTATGTTTATGTCCCCCTTGACAAATGACACCCATCCACACCTCTGTGAACACCCACTCCAAAGATGTCTTTTCAGGACACTTGCAAAATGGTGGGTCTCGAATGTGCCTTTTACTTTTGATTAATGACTTTCTATTCACATTTAACTTTAATGATTAATTTCACTATGTTTTATTAAAGAATATTTTATACGTTATAATGTTACATTCTTACTGATACACATTTAATTTATACATCTTTATGTATATATTTACACCTGTAGGCTATATATACACAAATATTAACAAACATACATAAAATGTGTCTATGTATAAATAAATTACATGCATCTATGCATATTTGCACACACACACACATATAGATGTGTAAAATGTGTGTATTTTTATATATGAGCACTTTGTGGTCCAAAAGAAATGGGCATACAGTCAAATGGTGCTCTGAGATGATGTGAGCATGGCATTTTCAAGAAATGGCCAACGTGGCACAGTATAGGGGTATGATATCAAAAACTGGCAGCGTCTGTGTATACAGTGGGCATGAGCTTTCTGCTCTGATGCACTTCCAGGGGAAGTGGAAAGGAGTGCCAGGTTCTGCTGGCCAATCACAAAGCAGTATGAAAAAAACGTAGGTCATGACCTAGTCAAAAATGGTGGCTCCCTGCCATAAAATTGTGCCAGAAACAAAATAGTGGAAAGAGGTGGTATTCAAAGACCATGTGACTGGAGGGTTGGAGGACAATTTTGGGGTGAGTGGGTAAGTGTCTGCTTGAAGGGGTAGTGTGTTTGCCAAAAGTTGGGGACCAGGTACCTGTTTCTACCTATCTCAAATTAACATTGTTCTCATAGTGCTGAAGTGCTTATGAGAGCTACTGCCACAACCAGAAGTCTGATACATTCAGAGACTGACCACAAAATCTAGGAAGAGGAAAAGTTATTACAGGGAAATAAGGCTTGTTTTTCTTCTGTAGAGAAATCTGCCAGTAGAGACAAAACTAAAATGAACTAGAAAAGAAGAAATAAATATCCTTAGGGTTGCTAAGTCTTTGTTGAATAGGATTGGTTGAATGGGATTTTCTGAGAATCAGTAACAGGTTAAGGGAAAAGCTGAGATTTCTGGATGGTGAGAGAAAAATATTGTGAAACGTCACATTTTTTCAGAAGTTAGTAGGATAATACCATTCTGATATTCTTGGTTCTGGATGATTGTGACATTTTCATGGGCTGAGGGGAGGCTAAAGAAAAAAATTTGATGCACTGAAAGCCTAATGGAACAGTAATAAAAGCAGGAAGAAACATGCTGTCTTCATTAATCCTTTATTAAGATTCACCTAGTACACCTGATAAGATTAAGTAGCTGCCAATAAGATGTGAATTAACATCCACATCTCTGGAAACTATAGTATCTGCTTCAACTGCTCTCTGTTCAAAATGAAGGAAGAAGCATGCATATAATTTCCAGAAAGCTGTAAATCTGTTAAAGCAGATGCACAAGGCAGACCTGGTACTTGGATGTAATTCCTGGTTCAGATCACTGTGAATCCTTAGTCACTAACTCCTAATTGATTCTACGTTGCAGTCATGTTGTGAAATGGGAAGATATCATAATTTTAAAATTGAAGCTTAGAGAGATACCATGTAAGTCTACATGAATATGCAAAATTGAATCTATGGTTGACTCCAAAAGTTTGAAGCCACATGTACTACTCTTTCCAGTCCTGTAGTCAGGGCTTATCCTTTCCTAACCAATTTACAGTCAAACCAATCTCACTCACATCATAGTTCTTATTTGTGACGTGGAGTATTTGTGGAAATTATCTAACAGAGTTTTGTTGTTTGTTTGTTTGTTTGTTTTAATTATTTGTATTAACTTTTTTTTTTTTTTTTTAGATAGACAAATTGGAAAGCAGAGAAGAGATACAAGAGGAAAGCAAATTAGTAGTGGAAAAATGTGTTATCGTTGATGAAGGGCTCTCTGCTTTCAAAAATTATTCTGAATACGAAGGTTACAAGCACAGTTCAGACAGGGAAGAGCCAAGAGAAATATGGGAATAGGACCAGGACCAGCATAGTCAGAAGTGAAGCAGTTTCCAAGATCATCGTGGATGGCTTCTGAAGATAAAGTTGAACATCTAGTTTAGATGTTCAGGAGGAATGATATTAGGACCACATTAAGGTTACCTTTAATTCCTGGAGCAAAATTAAGCAAAGGACTTTATCAAGTCCATATAACAAGTTCTTGAAATAAATTCATTGCTCAGATCCTGATCTAGCAGAAAATTACATAGAACAGAATTACACTGACCTCAATCACCTACATTTCTGCCCCAAGATCAGAAAATCAAAGTTACATTTACTGGATGGAAAATGCTATCTTGAGAAGCTGTGATCTTATAAAAGACTTGAAAGAGAAAATGAAAATCAGTCATAGCTCACCAGCAGAATATGGGATCCAATTAGATGTTATGTTGCAGAGGACCAATATGATCCTTAAACACATAAATGAAAAGATATCAAATAGGAGAAAAGAATCTTTTTATTAGTTTATACTTGGCATTGATATGACCATTAAAGGAAAACTGTCCAGTCTTGGTACCCAGAGCTGAGAAGAGATATTGAAAAAGATTAGAAAGGGCTTGGAAAAGTTCCATAGGAATTATTGCAGGTTTGAAAACACTGTGTAATGAAGTACTCCGTGCTCTATTTTATTTTTCAAAAGGAAGTTAAAGGCTTAACTAGACATTGTCTATAAATATCTACTGAAGGAATAAAAATGTAATAGAAGTTTCTTCAGTCTTAGAAAGAAATCCTCAAAAAGATCCACTGGTCAGGAACTGTCACTTGGAAAACTGGTTCTGCAAATAAATACCCATTTTTAGAAAAAATGAAAGAAAATACTAGAATGACTGGTGAAGAACTATAGTAGGTTTTTCATCATCTGGCACTTTCAAATAAGAAAATAGAGATTTTGTTTGCTTATAGACTGTACTACAAGCATAGATACTAGAATTAAAACTGCAATTTCTTCATGGAAGATATGTCTTTATCTGAAATTCGGTTAAAAGTACAATTACAATTAACTTATATCAGTATCAACTGCAAATTAGTCATTTTGCTTGATATAGTTATGTAAAAATAATTTTCTGCATGTTCAGTAGAGAAAGATCAATACCTTCACATGGCTGTTCACTCCACTTTCCTTAGACATGGATCTTAGGTGAGATTATTCATCATCTGAATGTACCTATTTTAGTTGATTGTACAGGGAGGTTAAGGGTAAGATTTGTCTGACCAAACATAGGTATCTACAATTAGTCTCACCCTTAGTCCATCTTGTAGTCAAAACCAGAAATTAGTATCTCTGTGGCATAACACAGCTCACTTCACTTAGAAGGTGAACTTCAAGTAGGTCCAGGTAATCATTCCCTAAAAATGCCTGTTTATTGTACTGAATTGAAAGTGCTATTATCCCAGTTGCAGATGTTGTAGTCTTTTAAAGCTGTATGAGATGAATCCCATCCTAAATTAATACAATGATTTCTCATGGCCTTTAGGCTAACAGGAAATTCTATGAATAATTAAGCATTCAGATATCACAATGATAGTCAATTTTACAATATCCATGAAGATTCCTGGCTGGAACTGAAAGAAAAAGAGTTAATGTCTCTGCCTCATTTAAATTTTGCTGAGTAACTGACATTTTCCTAAAGAAGTTCTATTTTGTCATTGAGTGGAACTTTATTTTAAAGGACCAGGTCACGACTTTGAGTTATATTACTTTATAGTAGATAATCTCAGTTTTACCCAGAATGCTTTATGTGTCTGAGGTCAGACTCATGGACACCTCATTAGCATCTTCTTAATTTAAAGATACAAAAATCCTGTAGGTAAGGTGAGACTCAGCATGGGTGAAAGGTGGCAAATCAGGAAATTTAATAAAGATTTAGCATGTTACTGTCTCATGCCTTGCATTCTATTACCCTAACATTTGTCTTTGGTACCAAAAATTATATACCTATTTTGACTAAAAGGAACTGCATGATGTGTTGTTAGGTTTATAAATATCTTGTCAACATTAGAAGAAGTGTCTGAATGATAGACAGAGAGACAAAGTATAATCTCCACAATTCCCTCATGAAACATATACTGAGGCTTAACCTAATCTCTGAAGGAGTGACAGCAAAAATAAGGTGAAAGACCAATTAGTCTTCTCCCATACTAATCCTAGTTAGGGCAGCTTATTCTTTTTTATAGTCATAGAGACATTCCAAACACCTTGGAAAATCAAAATTATACTGGCCATACCTTTCCTTCAGAATAATTTCACTGTGGCAACACATGAGTCCTAGATACCTACAGGTTTGTCACATGCCAGAGTTGAAAGATTTATGATATCACTGTAGGACTTGGTAGTGGTAAGTCAAGAAGATAAGCTAGACATGAAAATTAGCACTGGATAGAATGATTTTAAGTTGATTCTATTAAAATTAAATTAAAAGATGAAAGTAGGTCTGTAACTAAGGTTTTCAATGATAAAGAACAAAAAGAAATTAGGCAGAGAAATCTTCTGGGTGGAACAGATCCAGAACATGAATATAAAGAAGACCTGTATATTTTCCTTTTTCAGCATAGGAAAACTACTGAAAAGTTCTATCTCAAGCAAAAGTTTAACTTGAATAAAATGTTGTTATACTACACTGAATGAAAAAGGAAAGAAGAACCACTAGTAAGAAATAGAAGCCAAAAAAGTGTATAGTTATAACAAAATTATGTTGGACATCAAAACAGTAATAAAAAGAAGTATTCCTAAAGTTGTTAAAGACTCGTTAGCAAGTGAACAATATATATGAAGTGAAAGAGATAAAGATTAAGGTAAAAAATGGTCAAGCTTAAATAGTAAATATATACTTTAGTTGTCAAGGGAAATTAAAATATTCAGACAGCACTGAGGAAAAGTAGAATAAATATAAAACCAGAATTGTTTAAAGATATTTCAGTCATACATTTTACTGGTTCAGCTTAACTCTGTGGAGAGAATAATATTTCCTGACTTCAGAAATAATAAACTGGCAGAGGATAAAGGCCAACCAAACACAAAAAACACTTCAATAAGTTCTAGCTGACATTAGTGCAAAAATTTGGGAAAAAGAGGTCAATCAACTAAATGTATCTGTATCTTCAAAAACATGTTATGGATATCAGTTTGATTTATGAATGACATGAAGTCTGACAGAATTAATTTTAATGTTAATGGTTTGGTTATTTGTTAATGAAAATCCATAAAAGAACTTGCAATATTTACATAATCTCTATAAATCTTTTTTTTAACTGTATATTTGTCACATATCTCCTTGCAGTTAAACTATCTAAAAATATCTAGTTTAAACAGAAAAAGTTCATTAACAATGGATCTTAGGAAGCTTGTCATTCAGAGTTTCAGTTTCTATACTGTTTGATGAGGAGCAATAATCTACATCAGATTCTTTTTATGTGTTGAATACTGACAAAATAGCAAAGTTGAAACTGCCTTGGTCAAACAATGCAATATATTTCAGTTAATAAATGTATCTAGATGAATTATGTTGTCATAACTCTGTAATCCATTATTCCTCACAGAACAAATTAAACAAAACATATCATAGCATGCCTTTTTATGTGAGAAGAACCAGTGCATCATGGCATTCATGTGATCACAAGAATGTCTTCGAGATGGAGGCAGAATAGAAAAGACTGAGTATGCAACATCCAAACAACAATGCCTGTAGGAATTAAGATAACATTACAGAATTGGATTTTTTAGGGTTTGAAGTAAAAAGTACCTCAATGAACAGTTGACACTTTTAGCATAAAATATTCACTTAAACAATAAATTAATATGATTTTTGAAGTGAAAATTAAGTAGAAAACTCATTCCATCCTAAACCAGATGCTTAAGACTTATAGAAAATCCACCTCTCAAAATATGTATCTCGGTCATTAACTGTACTCGGAGTCTTGAAAACTGGTGCAAACAAGGTGTTAAACCTCCAGATGGGTAAAGACAGTTCAGCTGAACATCTGTCTCATTTTCTGATTTTGAGCAGTAAATCCATAAATAAATTTTTAAAATTTAATAAGATATATTTATGGAAACTGTTGACATCACAAGAAAACTAAACAAGCTGTTTTGAAAATCATTTTGTTGTATGTCATTGCTGCTTGAAAAATACTATTCAGCCCTTTAAAAAGTTCTACATTTATTTGTGATACCAAAATAGTGTGAGGAGTCTTTTTGTTGCCTTGTGTTTTCTACTGCAAAAAAAAATGTAAAGATCTTAGAGATTTCTATAATAAAGATTAGATGTTGAAAAATTCTTCCAGATTTGCACCTTTAAGTTTCAACAACATACTTAATCACTTATGTAAATTTGGAATACACAGAAGTTTCACAAACTTAAGATACAGTTTACTTTCCTGCCTGACTGGTTCTTTAGATGTCAGTCTCAAAAAGTAAAATTCTGTGAAGAAAATTTAGTAGATGCTGGACTTGTTCAGTACTTCCCAAAATCCACATCTGAACACAGCCTCACTGCAAGACTCACTGCTGTTGTTCAATACAACAGCAAAAACAGGTAGCTGCATGAGGTTTAACACAGTTTGTTGTTTGCCTCTGTTTCGTACTGTAATTGCCATTAGATTAAAGTCATGGAATTGAGTTGTCAGCAAGAAGATCAACACAGATAAGTTACCCACTCATTGAGTGTCAAGGTATTTGTGGATACCACAAAATAATGTGGATGAAATGGTGATCCAAATGGTGGTAGATGTGTACAGAATTGCTGCCACTGGTAAGAGTGGATTGATGTGGAACCACAGAGCAGAACTTTGTGTTATTAGTTGGGAGGCACCTCTGGTAGTCTCTTGCTCCCACTCCCGGATCAAAGCTTAGCCAATGTAGATCAGGTTGCTCAGGATGTTGATTGACAAAGTTGTGAATATCTACAAGGATGAAGATTCCAAAATCTTGTTGAAATTCTAGTGAGAAACTATTAGCGGAAAAAAAAAAAAAAAAAAAAAAAAGAAGAAAATGAATAGAAAATAAATTCATAGTGTGGAGGAAGGCCATCAGGAATGAAGGAAAAAGGCATACCCAGCATTAGTTATGTCACTTTCACTGGCTCTAGGGTAGATGAATGTTTTGATCACACTACAGTCCTTGTTTTAATATGCCACTTTATTTTAATTCAGGTATGGAAGACCTACTTCAAATGTCTAGAGGTTCACTCTCCGTAATACACCTATCAGTTTTGTCTCACTATATATGTGCTCTGTAGTCAAAATGGGTCACTGTTTTGACACCAGCACTTATAATGGTGTACTAAATCTGGCAGGAATAGAGTTTAACTTTCTTCATAGGAGTCCATATGGTGCTGTGTTGTGAATTTGTGACAAAAATGGTGTTTACAAGCCCGTAATGATTTGTCTATTGATGAACAGTCTTACATTACATCAAGGTTTTCTGTTTCTCACTCTGCCCCTCTACAACAAATAGGCTAAATGTGGGCAAGAAGCTGGGAGGTGAAACAGGCAGGAAAATAGACCTGAATTGTCCAAAAGGATACAATGTCATGTTCCACAATTAAATATTGAAGTGGAGAGGGAAGTGTCTTCCAAGGTAGCTGTTGCTCAGAGATGGTCAGGGAATTCATCTGTTTGTGTCAGGTGGTGATTGATTGCCTTTGCATCACTTGTGGCTGGGTTTTATTCCCCTCTTCTTTTCACTTATTAAAGTGTCTTTATCTCAATCCATGAGTTCTCCCAGTCTTGCTCTCCCTGTTTTCTCCCCTGTCCCACTATAGGGGTAAGAGTGAGTGAGCAGTTGTGTGGGTGTTTAGTTGTTCTCTGGGTTCAACCCACCATAAATGGTCAAAAAATAGGACAGAACAGCATCATTAAAAAATGTCCTTTTTTTTTTTTTTTTTTTCTTCCCCTTCTAAATAAATATTTATGAACAACCATAGCCATTCTCCAGATGAGTTTTACCACTCCCTCCATATATTATTTCTTTCCCTTCACTGACAGTCAGAGACCTTAATTATGTTTAAGATCTCAAACACAGGTAAAATCTGTTCTATTCATGTGTACTATTTTAGCTTATGCATTTACTTCTTTGTGTCTATGTCTTGCACAGCAATTCCTTTATACGGGAAAAAAAGTGAAGAGCTGGTGTTATATATGAAACAGACAGGTAGTGTTTCACTCAAGGGAGCACCTCTTCTAACGATTATAATTTATAAAACAAAATATCCTGAGTATGACATGAGTCAATTTAGTCTGATATAAAACAGGGCCTATGTTTTCTTTCATTTATATTTTTATGATATGTAACGTCTTTATAATTTCTACCATTCACATCAAAGCTGCCAACTGCTGAGTGTCTAAATAAGTAGCATGTGAAGAAAATGAATGAATTGCTAAATGTCCCATTATGTCCATGGAGAATACCCTTGCATTTGGAGTCAGGAATCTTAAAATTGAGACAACAAATGAATGGTTTTCACTCCAGTGGAGTGAGGGTTTTGGCAGTGGCAATTCTATTATGTTTTGTGTCTGAATGGAAAGAGAAAAACAGAGATGGAGAGAGGAATGAATAAAATACCGAACTCATATAAACCTATTGTAATACCCCCACTCCAGGACTGAATGATAATTGTTCCAAAAGGAAACGAGAAAAATAAATTTGGTAGAACTTGATGCATCTAGAGGTATGTTATCTCAAAGGGCTGAAATTGTTTTGGATATACCGGGGTGCAGATAGGTCTAGAGAGGTAGAAAGATGAGAATTTTTACCTTTTCTGTTGTCTAAACCAGGAGTGTTTATATGTTAATGCCTACACATGGCTGGATTCCTGGGCACTTCAGCTATAACTGTTAAATGAAATAATGCCTAGAAGGACTCTTAAACATGTCTGACCATATTAATGAGATATTAGGACTGTCTCTGGTCCAGTTTTTGTTCATAACATCTTACACACTGCCAACACCTGGGAACATTTTAGGAGTTAGAACTACCCACTCCCAATTACTACTCCAGGTGCACTCACTCTTTTGGAAGTTTGGAGAATTCACCAGCATAGACCTAAATATATTTTGCTGCTTGACCCCAATGACCAGAAACGTTCCTAGTCCTATTTAATTTCTCAATATAGATATATCCTTAATGATTGTAATAAATTAGACACTAAGAATAAAGTAAAATTGCCTAGACATAATTATCTAGTGTCATTTGAGATGCCCTTGGATGACCCTTTTGGTTGCCACTCCAAAAGAATGGAAGGATTTTACTTACCTATAGATTGTGTCACATCTGCCAACCCCACAGAAATGTTTTAGATAACACTGCAACACCTCAAATTACATTGCACACAAATTTCTAGCCAACTAGATTGAATAGTAAGCGTATGTTTCAGCTCGAGATTCAGAAACCTACATGAGGTAATGACGATATGTTGGTTCTCATTGCAGTCAATGGAAATTCAGTCAGTGCACTGAAAAATCTAGAAAGCCACTTGGCTGAAAAAAAAAAAAAAAAAAAAAAAGTAAAATATGTCTGTCTGTTTTATAGTAAGATGTCTGTATTGACCATAATTCCCTCCGACTATAATGGGATCTCAGATAGCTCACATATGACATCTGCAATGTATACACCTAGCTTTAAGTGATGGAATCCTATATGGCTAGCACAACACCACCTTGGCTTACCCTGTAATGCTGTCACCACTGATCAAGGGCCAAACAAGGAAGAAATAGCTTGTATAGCAGGAAGACAACACAAGAACTCCACAAAGAGAAAAACCTGACTTATATAAGCTCTCAAAACTCCCATTTTATGCTTTTGTTCAGAAGACTTTCTTTCCTATGAGAACTCAGCATTAGGCAGTCAAACTGTGATTGAAATTATTTAGTCTTGTTACACGGTATCACCGTTGAGATGAATGTTACCAGAAAAAAAAAGGCAAGAGGAAACAACTGCTTTTTCTCCTAGGATGTAGGTATTTTACAAAGAAACCTGGTGAAAATCCCTGAACATATTAGGCTATAGTAAGCAACCAACCAATGGGTAAAAAAATCAAGTCTTAAACTATAATTCCTGAGGTAAAACCAGGATGTCATGTTGTGTTAGGATACTCTGGGTTATTATGTCTTATACAGTGTATCTTGATATGAATTGACACAGAAAAAACACTCATTGATTTATGTCACTAAATTAGGACTTGATGTTTTTTAGTTTTGCTGCTGCTCTTGTTTTCACTATTATTTTTACTGTTATTGTTATATTGTTCTTGATCTATTACTGCTTTTTTTCACACCAAGATTTGACAGGTGGATAATGAATATTGTCTATTGTGCCATCATGATTATTAGAAGTGGATAGCAGTTGTTCTGCTATTGACTAATTTCTGCCATTGACAAACTAATTCTGAATTTTTTTAGCTTATCAAGATGTATTGTCAGCTGAAGTGTATGTGTCTTGTGGTTAGCAAGCCGATCTTTTACTAAAACTACAGGATCCAGCCCATTAGTTCATCAGTCAATGCATATGGCATTTTTTATTCTGTGCAATTATTTACCTGTATTGTGGTAGTATTCTAAGTCATCAGTTGTGATCAAGGATGAATGAGTGCCATACAAAGAAAACATCTTAGAATAAGCTTGTGATCCTCAACTAACCAGTATTCTGTACAAGGTGAAGTGCCTCACCATACCACCATTTTTAGCTATCTGTTAATTGCCTAATCCAGGCCAATCTTCTGGATTCTCTCTATAGTGGCACCAGAGAGCATTTCTTTTCACTTGTAACAGATATTTATCTTTTGGTGATGTAACCTAACTACAGTGTAACTGTCTATGTCTCTCCACTGAATGCAGAAAGAGCCTGTATAAACTTTTAGAGTGATTGAGTTTGTATGATGACAGAAGAATTCAGGTTGGAAGGGATCTCAAGTGGCCATTTTATCTGAATTCTTGTTCAAAGTAGAGTCAGACCAGGGATGCTTAAGGCTTCCATGAAAATCTTTTAGGATAATGGTTGCACAATCTCTCTGCACAACCTATTTGGCTGTTCGGAACAGAGAGAGTTAGCTGAGATAAATCCTATACCAGGGATCCCGATCCCATACTAAAGATGCGTAAATGTGTACTAGTCAATTTAAGATTTAAAGTCCAACCTCAAGACTGCTGGCAATGTCATAGAGTATGATAGATATGTAGGAGGTATCCCTTAACATCGATATCTAAATGTATTATTGATAATTTCTAAAATTAAGATATTTTAGTGATCCACTTAGGGTGGTTTTTTTTTGTTTTTTTTTGTTTATTTGTTTGTTTTTAGTATCGGCTATGATAACATAGGATATACTACTGCTGAAGTTCCAGCTTCTTTGTAAAGCACATTTAGGGCAAAAAAAAGTCTTATTAAAGTGCATAGTAAAATATATAGTGAGCCTAGAGTTTTCAGTTTACAGGCCAAATTATTGTCCCTGTAAATGAAAAAGTAACCTCCAGTGGATAATAATGACTGAGGCTGAATTATATCCACTTTTTCATCCCATAAGTCAATAGCTTTCCACTATAAACATCAGCTCTAGTCAATATGATATGCTGCATACTGATATATTGACTAATGGTACTATTAAAATCTCACAAAATGTCAGCAGCTGGGAATTTCTCATGCATATACTTCTGCATTTCAGTAAATAAGGGTGCTCTGTGTAACTTATAAATCCATACCCAGTTGGGAGCAGTCATTATAATGTTCCCCTTTTTGTTATCCTAAAAGATGCAAAAGTTCCCCAATGCCTCCACTCCTTCAAATTTGTTTTGCTTCTTTTTGCAAAATAGACTTTCTCATTCTGTAAAAGAAGTCATCCAGAAGATTCCTTATTGCAAAGTAACCATAAGAGGTAACATATAATTATTCTTTCTCTTCTTCATATAAAACATGCTATAGAGTGAGGTTTTCCTTTTTTTTCTTTTACAGTGAAGACACTGACTCATATCTCCTTTGCTGACAGGGTGTCTCTGAAGAATGAATTTAGATGGCAGGTAAATGAAAAGTAACCTCCTAAGTTTTCAAAATGTGTTTGTTTGAGCAATAATGAATAAGGCCAAAGGTAACTTCTGGGGATTAGTGAAGAGCTGGGAGGAGATGATGGCCTGGTGAACACCTAGAGAGCATTATCACCAATTAATCTTTAGTTCCAAATACATGCCTTATGTCAAGGTGATCTCTTCTGACTAAGGCAGATCAGAAACAAAACATCTATTCTTTATGGTCAAATAATTTACATTTAATTTGATTTGAATATTTCTAAAAAAGTAAAATGTTCTGGGAATTTCTGTTTAGGTTTTAAAGGTTTACCAAACGAAGAAAATGTATGGGTGCATAGAAGTCAATTGAATTGACAGAATTCACATACTTATGTGAATCAGGTGTTTACAGCTCTTAGTATACTTCTGGCATGAGAGTGTCTTATTTGCACCTACAACTGTATTAATAGTATGTGTAAATTAGGAATATACATGCATTTGTGAACCTGGTCTGAAGTGCCTGACAGTTTGTCAATCATTACTTCAACATCCTGCAGTCTTATTAGGCAGACACATAATTTGAATTTTGTTCAGCTATACAGATGTCACTTTCCATCCTACTGGTGGCTTCTCACCATGTGTGTCATATGACTTCATTTGTTGACAGTCTGAAAAGTCCTCCAAGTTTAAGAACAGCAACCAAAGGAATAGCGGTATTGGTTTTGTTATTAACTGGATGTGCTTTCCAGGAGAAATAACAAAAAGTTGTAAACCAATAATGGCATTCTCATGAAAAAATTAGTTCATTTCTTATTTTTTAGAGTGTATTTCCTATCTCAAATTATTTCTTTTGCAGGCTGGAAAACATTTCTGTGTGTGTTTTTAGCTCTGTCACTTTTCCTGCAAGCAGGTCATTTTTCCTTTCATGAAAAACATATTTTTTAGTAGCATTTATTTATTAGAATACAAGATTTTCATGCAAGCTAGGACCTAAGAGCATGCAGCATTTCAGAAACCCACATACACCATGTCTATTCTGACAAACCTGTGTTAGAAGATCTTTATCCTGTGCTTCTTGTGCATTGACAAATTAACTTTAACAGACACCCAAGAGGGAATAGCAATTCACCACAGAAGTTTTAAATTGGATCATCAGTGTCTTGGAATGTTTAAGAGAAATAGCAACAGCGAGAAAAAAAGTTTTTATCCCTATGACACATTCAGCATTTTTGACACCCCATTTGCTGAGCATGGTTCAGCATGAGATTGCATAACCATGGAGGATTTTAGGAAATACTATCAGTATTTTCAGTGCTCAGGTGGCAGAGAATAATGAAAAGCTGAATACGAACTACAAATACTACTAGGTGATCTGCAGACTTTGTCTAAAATCAAATTCTTTTGGGATTAGCTGAACAGTTTTGAAGCATGAAGTTTTGTTTTGTTTTGTTTTGTTTTTTTGTTTGTTTTGTTTTGTTTTGTTTTGTTTTGTTTTGTTTTGTTTTGTTTTTATTTGAAATGTACCATTTTTCATTTCTGAAAAGTTAAAATGTTTCTGAAAAGAGAATCAACTTAATTTCTTTTAAAAAAATGGCTTAATTATAAATCCAGTTTTACATCAAAAGATTAGATAGAAATTTTTCAATCCAACCTATAAATAGCCATGATTTATCCTGATGCATTTAATCTCACTTTATTAGTTGAGAAAATAGTTATAATGATAATTATTGCTATTCTCATAGGAGCTGCGAGCATGAATGGACATTCTTTAAGTATGCTAAAATGTGAAATGACAGATAATGGATATGTCCAAAATATCCTTGATATGGGTTATACCTGCCAAAGGCAAATGCAGCTGTGGGAATTATTATACACAATATCTCATTTTCGTATCAAACTTTTCTTATCAGCATGGTTTATAAAATAATTATCATAGACTTTAATTTTATTACCCAAGAAATATATTAAAAAATGTAGATCTTTTATAATTTCTTCAATTAACAGTAGACACTTCTTGATTACTTTCTAATTAAATCATTTCACTCCAAGACTTGATAATTACAACAAGAAGTTATTAAAATTAGAAAACATTTGCTAACTCAGTACTTTTGATTATTAAGCTTTTATCACTTAATATCGCCAAACAGTCTATGAAGATATATGAGGTTGGAAACTGATTTTAATGTATTCAGCTATGATAATTAACCACAGGTGTTCCAAACAATTCAATGCCTCTTTTCTGTCGCATAGTTTCCTATGAAATCTATTGTTCCTGTCACTGAGCGAATTTTTCATCTTATTAAGGTATCTTTCTATCCACAATATATTATTTTTCCTACTACAGGGAAGAATATTCTTGATACTACTCTATTAATCTGGAAGAAATAACAATGAATAATACAAACTATATTAATGGGTCTATATATAGGAGAAGATACTTTATATGCATTTACATATAGTATCTAAGTGTGGCATATCCCTGCATGTACATGAAAAGAAGTCAAGTAGAGTCAACAAACAATGTGCTTAATAAAAATAAGAGAGAATTTTGGTCAAGGACAGCATCACAGAAAATTCTACTTTGATGTAGAAGTACTATGTAGTGTTCAGACTGCTCAGAGAGAAGGGTCAGCAGTTTTCCAAAACCTCACAGTAGAAAGAAATGGAAAGAAAGGAAACCCATAAAATAAACTGCTGGTGTGCAATTTAGCAATCTCTCGACTTGGGCTGAAGAGCTGAGGTGACACAGGCCTGTTTCATATGAGTCTTCACTAACAAAAAGGGTGAAATCTTGGCTATAAAACAATTGATAAAATTTCCTACTGGAAACAGAACCAGGTTAACATCTCAGGTTTTTAAGGTTCCTGTCCTCTTTCTAGATGAATTCTACTTGTCAAACCGAGTTTCTATTGAGAGGACTGTACTGGGTTGAGTGAGTGGTGGAGTTTTTTGGTGGCAGGGGAGGGGGCTATTGGGGCGGCCCCCTGTGAGAATCTTCTTGAATCTCCCCTAGCTCCAAGTCAGCTTCACCTCTGTTTAGAAAACTGAGCCAATCAGCTGCGCCTCTGAGATAACATATTTAAGAAGGGATGTGGTGACATGAAGTCGGACTTGTGAGGAAGATTTGCTGAAGCTGAGTGAACACCAAGGTCAGTGAAGGAAAAGAGGAAGAAAGGAGGGGAGAGGTGTGCTGGAGCAGAGAACCCCCTACATCCTGTGGTGAGACGGCAGGGCGGCCCCCCCTGCCACCCATGAAGATCTATGGTGGAGCAGATGTTGATTTATGGCCTGTGGCTTCCACCTGAATGATCAAGGTGCTGTGCCCAAAGAAGGCTGGGGTCTCGTGGGAAAAGGTATCCCCACTGCTGTAATTCAGCACTGGGAGGATTGCAGCATGTGGGGGTGTCCCACACCGGAGCAGCTCGGGAAGTGCTGCATCTGTGGGAGGGAATCCAGTCAGAGGAAGTTAGTGACCCATGATGGAGCAGTGTGGGGAACGCTGTGGCCCATGGGAGGAACTCATATTGGAGAAAGTTTGTAGAGGACTGTCTCCTGTGAGAGGGGGACCATGATGGAGCAGGGGAAAGAATTTCCAGAAGCACCCCCACCGAAGATGAAGGAAGTAGCAACACTGACTGCACCCCCCATTCCCTGCCCCTGCGACACTGGGGGAGGAGGTAGAGATATCGGGAGCAGAGCTGAGCCTGGGGAGAAGGGAGGGGTGGGGGGAAGGTGTTCTCAAGAAGTGGCAACATTTCTCACTGTCCTACTCTGTTACGTGTTGTTAGGGTCTGTAATAAATGTATGTTCTTTTTTTCTTCCCCTAACAAGTCAGCCTTTTGCTCATGACCATAAAGGGGGACTTTTTTCCCCATCCCAGTCCTATCTTGAACCCCAAGCCTGACTCTCTGTCCCTTCTTATTGTCAGAAGAAAAGGGAGAGTCCCTGCGTGGTGGCGGGCCGCCGACGAGGCCCAAACCACAATAAGGACTTCTTTTGACTGTTACTCAAGTT
Organism: Tyto alba; assembly: GCF_018691265.1. Lineage (NCBI taxonomy): Eukaryota > Metazoa > Chordata > Aves > Strigiformes > Tytonidae > Tyto > Tyto alba. Next base: position 11,503,532 of record NW_024881318.1, read on the forward strand.
GTTTTCAGTTAGATACATACACTCAAGCTGGTTTTTCTGATGGAAACATTATACAGAGGAGTCAGCCATGTATAAAATTTAGACTTGGATTAATCCTGCTAATTTGTGAAACATCCGAGGGTTTTTCAGTTGGAATATTGTTGCCTTCAGCTCCCTGTCTAGCCAAGGAATAGAGATAAGTCCCTTCACAAGCTAATTGAGATCAGAGGAAGGCTGAATTAGCCTCTGCAGAAATTAAGCTCTTGCTTTTAACATCATGGAGTATTTTGTATGATTATAACCAGTCAGTTGCTTAGGGAACAGTGAATCTAAGCCTTTGTGAGTGTGCTCCTCTGTGTGCAGTTAGACATGCTGGAAAGGTCCTTTTTTTTTTTCTTTTTTAAATTTTTTTCATTTTTCCACCCATGGACAATGAAAACTAATCTGATCATGTTCAAAATGAAGAATCCTTCAGGATCTCAGGCAACTCATCTTTCCCTTTCTGCCATCCCTCATCTGATAAAGAAAACACTCTCAGAAATTAAGAAACAGAAAATTTGGAAAGAGATGTAAAAAAAAAAAAAAAAAGAAAAAAGAGGAACATTTATACATATTTTGTTTGTTAAAATTTTCATACAAACCTCTGAGTGAATACAGTCTCAATCAACTATTCTTTTTAAATCAATCTGAGAATCTTAGAGTCATTGATTTAACTTTCTAATATTCAGAGCATGTCAGCAAGTATTATCTGCCTTTTCTTATGGACCTTAACAGAGAGTTGTAAGGTTTAATTTATGTGGATCATTTTAAGAACCTTAGATTAAAAGTGATATGCAAGGGCAAAGGCACTGCCATTAATGTTTATGTCCAATACACTGCAAGCTTGCCAGATGGCTTTATTTATTTATTTATTTTTATAGGAAATTAATCATAGCAAAGAAAGTAGATAAATGCTAACATTGTGGTTCATTTCTGTATGTCAAAGATTTCATGTTGCTTCACCTACTGACCAGAATACATAACTGACCTGACCATTATAGACCATCATTATGATGCCTATTTTCCAAAAATCATCTTTACAGTACCACCTACTTCTAGATTTTTCTATCCCTGCAACATGAGTCTACAAATTCTGTTGAGTAGTTTTCCTTGTTTATTTTCCAGTATTAATTCCAGATAATTTATATGCTGTTCTGCAACAGAGCTTTGATAACTTCAGCAGAGTTAAGTGATGCTATGACTGAGGAGGTAACTGGGTGTTTCCAACAGGTAGTTATGAGAACCCACAGAAAATCATGTCCTGTTTTTTTCTTACTTGTGTATCATCAGCAGCAATCTTGCCTAACCAATAAAACAATAAAAATCTTTGAAAGTATAAGAAAAAATGTTACATATGAACTTTCTTTAACAGAAAAATTAATGTTCTATTTATTTTTTATCTTTTTTTTCTTCCCCAAACTTCCAATTTGCCACACATTTTGTTAACTTCATTATGAAGAAATGTAGAGCTTTCTATGGTCCCACATTTTAGAGGTTACTCATAGAAGAGAGATACTGCTAAACAAAAATGACAATGAATAAATTCCATATTTGCACCTCTCTGACTGCAAGACATGTGACTAAATCCTTTTGAACCAAAATATTGTTGAATTTACAGCATGAATTCTTTCGTGTTCTGGCATAATTTAGTTGATAGTGTTTATGCACTTGTTACCTGAAAATTAGAAGGCATTTTATATTTCTGAAAGAAGCTACAAACCACTGTGTGAAGGTGAACCCTCAGTCACCTATACTTGGTCATCCAGGACTTCTCTTTCCTTTCCTCTTAGCTGAAAGTTATTGTGGGAGACAGAGCTGGACAATAACACTCACTTTTAGTATGATTCCATTGGGCCAGATTTCTACAGCTACTTCAAGAAAACACGTTCTGGATCATCTAGTAGAGCACCAACTTTTGTCTTCTACCAGCCATATCTCTGCTTGGACTATCTCCCTGCTAACAGGCAACATCTTCAAGAATGGCTTGAGTGAGCCATGAATGTAGTTTTACTGAGAGGCACCTTTGTCTTGCAGATGCCTCCATTGATTTTGATATAACTAGACATTTTGGAAGGTCTTGCTGGACATGCATGTTCATAGCACCTGTTTGAATTAGGACTTTTCAGTTTCTCCAGAAGGTTGAGATTTCAGTCCAGGAAAAAGTACTAGACACTGATGAGGTGACACTGAACTTGTAGCAGCACTCAAAACTGAATTAAGAAATTATACAGGGGAAAAAATGCAAACTGAAACCAGATCTAGAACAGGGAATAATTTGGGCACTTATGTGTGTGACATCCATTCTCAACAGCCTTCCATATACACAAAAGTACATTATGTTACTAAGATAACAGTAAAATTCAAAAATCTAAAATGTAGACTAAATTCCTCATTTTCTCCCTCCCATAACAGTCTCTTGCCTAAAAATGTCAAAACCCTGCTGAGTTGCACTTAATGACTCTCACCTGTCCATAAATACTCTGCTCTGCCTTCCAGTCTTTTGCAGCCAGATGCTCCCTTGGGTGCTTATTTGAGCTGATAGGAAATTTTTCAGAATTTGTTGTAATTTCTGTCAGAAAAGACTGATTCACTGAAATCAAAACTTTTCACAGGAACTTAGCATATTTAGTGGATCTTAGCTATGTCAGGAGAGAATCCCAGATGTCCCATAGAATTCGATATCCCAAAAATGATGGGACACTCAGATTCAAGTAGCTGGCCTGGTTGTTTCCCATAACAGACTATTTCTCCTACAACACAGGAGGACTTCACACACAGTATGCTGCACGGTTAGGTCCTTCTACTTGAATGTGCTTTAGAAACTGAAAATATTTATCAGCTAGGATGGTGTGTTGCTTCCTATCCAACTCTTGTCACGAGTGACTCTCAGGATGGAACTTCTTTTATAATTTTTTAGTCAGTAGTTCTGATATGACACAATGAAAAAAAGGAAGAGAAAGTAAAATCATGGGGTAGATACTGACCTCAGGTTATATCTTAAACACCACCAGTAAAATCAATAGAATTGTTTCAAATTTACATGAATGTAGTTGACAACAGAACTCAGTCTTTTATTTCTCCATGTATCATCACTCTCTGTGCCCCCAAGTGCCAGTGCCACTACACTATTACTGAGGCCAGATTATCAGGGTGAAATGAATTTCCTTGCAATTTATTACATGATCCCTGCTGAAATACAATTCTCTGATAAAGAAATGTAACTTCCTTTCAGAGTCAGATCTCAGCTGTGGTGCTGTGGCCTCCAGAATTTCATCAGTCTAAATTATTGATACAATTTAATTAGTCAAATCAAAAGGCCCAGCAGTTCTTACAGCTTGTCTCAGAGAAGGAGCAAGGAAAAAAATCAGTGCTTTGTTTACTTACAATGTTGCTCCTGACGCATGAAGACACACCAAAATAACTGCTGTTTATTTTACAAGATGGAAAAAATATTGAATGCCCTCTGGTTATAGAAGCCATTTTCTTTTGGGATTACAAGTGCAGAGATGAATTAGGTACACTTAGGATCAATATCTGTTTCTCTTCTCGGCTCAAGATGGGATTTGTCAAAATTCAAGAGCAGCTTCTATTGAGTGTCAGCTACAAATCCTTCCAGTACTGAGTCATATACTCATTCAAAGTTGAAATATAAATGGCAAAGGGCTTTTTCAGCTACAATAACCGAGGTCAGAATGGTAGATCACCTTTCTTCCTTCTTTTTAATGAGCTTTGGTTTGATGAAGTGACCTTGCAGGTCTAGAATCTAAGGATGTAAAGGGTTTTTACAAGTTCTGGCTATGTCAGGTTCTGTGTAGCACAGCTCCAGGAAGCAAATAGCACCACACAGTATAATGGAGATTTCAGAACCTGGTCATTAGTGTTGATAAGTGAAAGATACAGAACATGCTGAGAAGATTTTAATTGAATCTTGAATGTGCTCTGAATACAAGGGGAGGAATTAGCTATGGCTACCAGGTTTCAGCATAATCAACAAATGTTAATCAACTACACGCCATTCCTAGACATTGCTTATGAAAAATGAGGGTGTGCTGCAGTGTTGAGAATGTTAATGTTTGTGGGAATATCCTCATCTTTAGATGAGGTGGGGTCCTAGTCCACAGTCCATAAATCCAGGAATCTAGAAAGCAGATCGTGCTCCATCACCTAATTGGAAACCGAAGCAATCTCTGAAGACAGAATTAGGGTGGAGAATCAAAAAGATTCTCCTTCAAAGAGTCCTTCAAGACTGAATTTTGCTGTGTAGTTTGGAAAAAAATATCTTTTGCAGCAGAACAAAACACTCCCAGATTCCAGCTGACCATAGAATCTAGGTCTTCTTATTTAGCTTCTTGGCCAGTGTAGAAGCAATGAAAACAAGTAACTATCATCTACACCCAAAATTAAAAAAAAAAATAAAATAAAAAAAAAAAAAAATCACTCAATTCCTTAGGAGTTTGAAAGGTTTCAAATTTATTTTAATTTGCTTGGGATGCATATTCTGTACTGGCTTTATAAGAATGCCTTCTGGCTTAAATATCTTAGTTTGAGGGCAATCAGATACTATAGTGGGGATGAATGTGCAAAAGAATAGGTCATTACATAGATTAATAGACAGTTTTTTAAGGGCACATATGACCATCAGGTTATGTAGTGTGATGTTCTATGTAACACCATAAAATTCACCCAGTTCTGCCTGCAGATGAAGAGACAGAAAGATACTTCCCTGTAGAGCACTTTGCATGATTGAAGCAAATTCTGAATTACCTTTTCCATTTAGGAAGATAGGATTCATACCTGGGCTGTCTGTGTGTCATGAGGCACTCAATTTTCAGAGACGGATAAATTTTCAGCAAGTGTGTTAGGCTGGCACACCTCTAATTGGCAAAAACATTGAGTCTGTGTTTTATGTATGCATTATTACCTTAAAGAAATTAACTAGGGAATTTAGTTTGAAGGAGCTGAATCTTTTTGTTAAGTGGAAAAAATACTGTATAATTAATATTGAAGCCAATAACAAAACAAAACTAGGCTTCTCATCCTTGAAACTTCACTGACTGGAAAAATTAGCCTATTCTCCCTCTCTCTCTCTCTTCCTTCTCTTCCTCTCTCCCTTTTTTTTTTTTTTTTTTTTTTTTTTTAATTATAACTTGCTGTAGCACTCAATAATACCCTTTAATCTCCTTTAATAACTACTCTATCCTAGATTTTTCTAAGCATCCTTTTGCACAGCATCCAGAAATCCAAGAATGAATTGCACTTAAGATTGACTGACTCTGGGCTCTGCCAGTTTACTGATCCATAGCTTGTTCCTATGGTTCCTCAGGTTCAGTGTAGACTGAAGGGTGGGAGGGGAATGGGGAAAAGCAGTTATTCTCTCCTGTAGAGCCACCACCTGTGCTCACTTTATCTGACTCAGCCTTGTGAGTTGACTCATTTAAGGAGTCCACTGAACTGAAATATAGGCTGACCTTGAAACGTCCAGAGATAGCAGAGTCATTTTTGCATCTCCATAATTATGTAAAATAAGATAATGGAGGCAGAATGATGAAATAACTGACTCTATGGCCCTGAAGTCCTCTGACTGCAATTTACCTCTCTACATTTCAAGATGTGCTTGAAGAAAGAAAGAGTGAATTCATATTTTTCATTATTTTCTGTCTTAACACATCAGATAATATTTATGTAACATTACTTAAACAGTCCTCAAATACCATTCCTGATGACCTTCAGTCTTTCAGATTACTCATATTAGTTAAGGTGTCTCTGCATATACAATGATTAAGATACATAGTACTGGTTTTATTATATTTTGACTCTACATTTTGTTTACCAAGATGCATCATCCATATCTATTGTTGGTCATATTTCACTATTTCCTTATCACTTACATTTCTTATATTGTTTTCTTAGTGTTGTTGTAAGACATTTTCCAACAAGGTCCTCACTGAAATCTCATCCATTTCTAGTTACTATGTTTACTGGGTGGGTTATGTTTATGAAATGAGCTGAAGCAGAACCCTACCAAAAATGATCCATATACAGACTTCTGTCCACAGCTATACTAGAGTTATTAGTTGCCAGTAAACCCACAGTCTGCAACATTTTTGGACCTGATTGATACTGAGTTCTGCCTGGAAAATATAGCAGTAAAATGGTAGCATATTAAATGTAAGTAGTTAATACCTGCCATAAAGTTTGTTATGTAAAAATGTAAATGACAGGTGGCTGAAGACAGTAGAGAAGCAAGAATGCTAAAATCAAGGTACAAAGCCAGAAATTACAATATATGCATATGGTCCAAATAGGAGGATTTCGAATTCTTACTTATTCTCTCTGATAAAAAGAGATTTATTTAAAGCATTGAGTGAATAACAGGAGGACACAGAATAAAGAAGTAATAGAGGATACCTGAACTGACAAGTCCTGTCCTCTGATACCAAATGCAATTACACCTCATAAAACAATCTATACATTTATCAGGTTTCATTTTAAAATTAGTCCATTTTCCACCCCCACTCCTTCTATTATTAATATGCTATACTGGAATATTTTTTTTTTTTTCTTATTAGATTATTTTAAGAACCAGATTAAAAGTATCCATGGTCAATAGATCCACTTTTTTTTTTTTTTTTAATTTTTTATTTTTTTTTCCTAAGCAAAGGAAATACAATGCTTTGTTTTGCTAGGAGTTTCAAATTTTGTTATAACCATAACAGTTAGTAGACATTTACCTATGGAAATGTAAATAAATAAATAAAAATGTACACAGGACAGAAAAAACAAGAACCAAAACAAGAAACAAAAAAAACTTGTTCCCACATTGTCCCAAAAAATTATAATGATCATGACCAGAACATGTGGTTTATAAATCACAACTTTGGTTATGCATCATTTCATTCTCTGCCAGATTTCTTGTCTGGTTAAGTCAAATGATATTTGGCCCTGGGATATTCAGCTCCTGTACTTTTAATCATATGTTATGAAGATAAGTTAGCTGCCAAACAATTAAGAAAAATTTTTCCATCCTCCATAAAATATTAAAAAGATGTCTAAAAATTATATCCAGATCCATAGGTACAAGGTGAAAAGTAAACCTAATGAAAATATGAACAATGATCTATTAAACAGACAAAGTCAGCATGCTTGGATATCAGAAACAAAAATAAATAAATAAAAAAATTATTCTCAGACCAAATTGAATAAGTATATCACAAGTATTTCACCAACTCCAGCACAGCCTCAGAAATAAATTAGACAGTGTAGTTCTGGCTTGGAATACATCTGTCTTGATCTGTGTCCAGATTTTAAAAACAGTGAGTTTAAGCCAGTCACACAGCTGACAAAGAATTATGCTGCCCATTTAGAGATATTTAACAGAGGTGCCAAATTGGGAGGTTTCAGATTAGGAATTTTATCAGGTTACTTTTTCTCTGTAGTCAATGGAAGAGGAAAAGCAGCTCCATACACTCACTAAGTACACCTGAGATTTGAGGAACCTGAAGCATGGTGAATATTTTTTTCCATTTTGATCAGAACAGAAAACAAAAGTTACTGTTCTTCTAATTTGACCACCTAAAATTGAGAGAATTCCAAAGCATACAGGGGTTTTTAGTTTACTATTGGGATTTTTTAGGAAATATTATTTTTAGAGCAGTGTGAAATATAGATATGTACAAATGTTTAAAGGAAAATCCCCCACACAAAGTATGGGCTTATGAATAAATAAAGAGGCCCTTTTCCTTTTCAATAAAACTGATCTCCAGTAAAACTGAAGTTATTAATTTAGAAAAAAAGTGAGTCCATATGTAGCTGAAACTTTGTATTAGATGTATACAGGAATAATGATGATATAGATTTTTCATCAGAGAATTCTGTTTCCGATCATGAACTGAAAGTAAACAACAAAAAAAAATAAAAATCAAATCATGTCAGGGCCTTGAAAAATTTCAGAAGTTTACAAAGGGCCAAGTCAAACTGACATTAATTTCCAGACATAGTTTGAAAATTCAGGGAGGCAAGCGAAGAGGAATGGGATTTTCAGAAGAAGAGATAAATAAAAAAAAAGTTCTCCATATCTTAAGCAAAATCCTGAGAGTTAATTAAAGAACAATGCAGCACAACTAAGAGATGAAGAATTCATATCTAACAGCTTCAAGACATTTGTGAAGTGATTGATTATATGGATAATTTATGACAAAGAAAACTGATGTTCAGATTCAAAATTTAAGCTTTACCTTGAAGATTACTCACAAGTGGCCAATCTATTACAGAGGAAAAAATCTGACCTCATTTATGTGTACTTGAGATGTACATTTCAAGGAAGGCTTTGGGTCATCTACATCTGTGAACCATATTGTGAACATAGGTTCAGTGTCAAAGAAACACTATTTTAAAGTAGAAAACTTTTTAAAAAAGTAAGAAATTTTATCATGAAGAAAAATAATATTTTATTTTACTAATCTTAAACTATCTTAATAAAAATGTCTCAAACTACCTCAAAATGTGTATAATTCTTGCTAGCAAAAAAATACCTTATTGAACAGAAGGCAAAAGAAGTTTGTCTTTAAACATGCTTTTGGATCAAAGTCCACAGAAATTTTCTAGCCCATTTCTCAATTCTGAGAAATTTTTCAGGTCTGAATTTTCCTATCTTAAAAAGTAGTCACCTTATTTTAGATTATTATGTCTAAAACTGAGCAGGACATATACTACCTGTAGTTTTAATCTCACTTTGCTAATATATCATCTATATTGCTGGCTTCAGATAGTTTTAATATTTTCTAATATTGAATATTTCTAACTACAGTAAATGGTTTAAAACAAAATAATAGATCAATAAGAAAGGTGGGGGTTCCTTTAAAAAATGTTAAATCTAGTATTAAAAAGTAACATTTGATAAATGAAGGAATTATGTAATTAAAAAAAATAGAATTAAAATTTTACATAGGTGAAGAGCATGGGACCCACTGTCATACATCTTAAAAGAAAGGAGACATATTTCCTTACATTGATTGTTGGGTGTTAATGGACAAGCTGCTTCACTGGCTCAGTTCTCACTATGTTTGATTGTATTCAGACTAGTAATCTTTAAGGACATGCATCAATTTTGTATCTGTACAAAGGCACCCTGAAACCAGTCAGGAGCTTTTAGAAATTACTGAAATATAGATAATAAGAGAAAAAGGAGACTTACATCTCAGCTGTAGTGGAGTGGGTTTAGTGTTCTGTAATGCTTGGCTGCTTTATTATTAATTAACCAACAGCAGCACTATGTTCCCACTTTCTTTTCACCTCCTTGATATGAGTTGCAGCATGAAGGCAGCTCCTACCAATACCACTTTTTAATTTCATGGTATAAATTGGGATTTTTACGCTAGTTAGCAATAAATAAACAAAGACTTTCTGAATGATTGAAATGGAATTTCTGAAGGAAAGAGCAACAAATAATTAGTCTTCTATATCACTAATTATTATTGGTGGCTTGAACAAAATTATGTTTCTGGCCTATAGAATTTCTAATCAGTAAAGTCAGAGCTTCATAATATGATCTCTTCAAAGAGATTTATTTTTCAGATGACTGCTTCCTAATGCCATTTTGACACTGTACTATTCTGCTATTGGTTATATTTGTCTCCTGTCTTTAAATATATTGTTTACTACTAAAAATTATTATTATTTGTAACATGATAATGACTAGAAACTATTGTTGCGGGTTAAGGTTTCACTGCTCCAGGAACGGTACTAAACTGAAGACAAAGCCTGTCCCTGATGCAGATGTTGAAATTTAAGAATAGTAAATAACATTGATATACTACAAGCCCTCATGACTAGACATGCTCACCTATTGCACTTCTATTTATTTGTAAATATCTGTGGAAAATAATCAAAACAAGAAGCTTGGTCTTGGGGGCATTTTTACACTCAGTCACAAAATAAGGTAATGGTATCTGGGAGGTCTCTAGTATAGTTCATGATGTATGCCTGGTTTCATCACAGTTAACTACAGAGAGTTAAGGTATGTAATTTAAGAGCCTGGTTACCGCAAGTGATGAATCAACCTTGAGGTGTGTCCATGAGCTGTTAGGTCTTTTCTAAATGTGAGTGAATCAACTTTAAAGGAGCATGTAACATTCTCACTTATGTCTTTCACTCAGACGTAAACGTGGAAAAACTTTAGAGATTCATATCAAAATTGTTCTTCACATTAAAGATTAATAGAATTTATAAAGGGCAGTCAAAAAGCTAAATGTGGTTTGTCTGCCTTGATAATATGGTTCAGCTCATTTTAGTTGCAACTGGAAACAGAGTTTTTCCTTAATTCAGCTGAAACAGAAAGCTGTATAACTTGAGTCTGGGCCTCTGTTATGAATGTGGAGATCAGTGCAAACAGACACCATTGAGACAAATAAATAGGAAAATGGGACAGCTAGATAATAAATTTTGAGATGGTGAGTGATGATATGACTCAGGATGACAAAGGTAAATATTTTAAATGTAAGCCTTGTGTACTTAGACATTTATAGAAATTGCAAGGGCCATTTTTTTCCACCTCCGTTCAGGACTATTAAAGGGAGAGCAAACACCATGTTAGGGTGAAGTGATGAGTGAGAGATAGGTGGCAAGACATGGGTGTATTTGTAGTTTGTCCTTTCAATAACATGCTGAAACTGTGGTACTCCTTACTGAAAGATAGTACAAAGGTAAAAAGATGACACAGAGTGAAAAACTCATTAGGCTAATTATAAAAAATATTCATTAAAGGCTATCAACTAAAGGCCATATCTGTGGATAAAGAATTCCCTCAAAATGTTGGAGAACAGGAGAATTTTGTACAAGTTTTGCTAAATGCTGGGAGAGTATTTGAGAGAGTATCAAGTATAGTTGTCCTATTCATATGTTCTTTCTTATGTGTTTGCTTTTAGTCTTTCTCAGAGACAACATACGGGACAAGCTGGATATTTGTTCAAAACAGTCTTGTTATTTCCATGTTTCTGTGGTCTGGGGCTGTGTGGGATGGAATAGTGGAGAAGAGGAAAGCTGAATGCACATGGGGTCATAAACAAACCCTTTTATTAAGAGATGCTAGTGAGGAGGTAGAGATGGGGACACATGGGAGTGCACTGCTATGCCCAGCATGGAAGGAATAGCACAGAGGACTTCATGTCTCAAAACCTGTATCAAGGAGGTCCCACCAAGTGGAAAAAAACAGCACTTGCACCAATGCAGTGGGTGCTATAAATACAGATAGCAAACTCAGAAATGTTTCTGAAGAGCTTCCTTCAGAATGGAAGCAAATGCTGCCAGCCATTCCCGTACAAATGACTGTATGTGGCTAGGCTACAGTATACTAAACAACTACAGAAAGCAACAAATCACAAGTCTGTTTGTGACAGGCCATCCCAGCTAAATCAAGTTGTCATTTATTTTTGACTTGCTCTTGCCCCAGGATCAGTAGCTGTTTCTTTCAGGTTGAGAATGGAGCAATTTGAAAGAGCAAAAGCCTATTAGAAAAAATGGCATCAAGGGTTAGTTATAGCAGTGATGGTTGCACTTTGTCATCTGTAGTTAACCCTTTTGCCCCAGGGCTTCAGAGACTTTCTGTATGGTTCACAGGTCGCTCAGAAGCTTTGCTGAAAGTAAGCATTTAAAGGTGAAACCTGGGAGCAAGGCTGCCATGAAAGCCTGAGTCTGCATGTGTGTGGCAGAGGGGAGTTGTTAATCCAGGTAATATTTTAATTGCAAAGTAGCTCCCTAGCAAAAAAAAAAACAAAACAAAACAAAACAAAACAAAACAAAACAAAACAAAACAAAAACAAAAAAAAAAAAAAAAAACAAACCAAAACAAAACAAAACAAAACAAAAACAAAAAACCCCACAAATTTGCTTTTCGTGTTTGGTAGTAATAAAATGCCAATCAGTTAGAAAAAACAGACATTTTCATACAGTATATTTCAGATAGATTCACTGCATTATTGCTGCCTTTTGTAGTCTTACACAAACCAGAGACCTCTGTTGAATCCTGAACTCAGTTGTATCAGGGGCTATGATTTGAAAAAAAAATCACAAAAATTATTTGTATGAAGTTCTCCCCATTTCTTCAGAAACAAGAGGAGGCAAGAGAAAGTGATATAAATTGCTCTGTAAGAAAACTTAACAACTCTTCTGTTCATTCAGACTCATATCAAGAAAACTAGTATCTGATTTCTGTGTATAGAGCCAAGAGTTTAAGGAAAAAGTTACTGGAACTGTGGCTGTACTATTTTGATTTAAACTAGGCTTTTTGCAGAAGATGCTGTTTATCTGTTATGTCTCTTATTCTGCTAACTGCTTTGCTCAGTACTTTGTAGATTGACTATATTTGCCTCATACCAGTGGCAATATTAGGAGGATTTCCATAATTTTTTCATTACTATGATAAAGGATGACCAGTTAGACATTGCTTGTGCATTTGGATGGATATGGGTGAAAAACAGGATTTAGGAAGGAATGAGGTCTTTTCTTCATGTGACCTGTCAGCCACTGGGCTGGTGTAGATACATATAGCTGTAATGGCAGTCTCAAGATAAAAAAAAAAAAAAAAAAAAAAAAAAAAAAAAAAAAAAAAAAGGGGGCTTTTATGCATTTGCTCAGGCATGTCAAGTTGTTATGTGTATCTGAGATGTGTATTAAGACTGAATATAGTGGTTCCAACTTTTTCATTATTTGTTTATTCAAACATATCTGAAAAAGCACATGTCAGAAAGGTTTATCTTAACAGTGCTAGTATGCTATTTCCTGTTAAGAGATGCAGCCATTCCATAAGTTTTCATGACAGTAAACACTAACAGTGTCATAATAGTTACAAATTTGCCCATGATTAGTGTTGTGGGCTTTTTCCCAGGCTTCTTCAGTCTGCATAGACGTGTGATTCTGCCCCTTATTATACTAGCCTGGGATATTGGTAATGTCTTGGATAGTCTAATATAAAGAACTAAAACATTTCCTTTTCTCTCTTCTACTATTCCCATTAGATCATTAATGTCTATACTGTGACAGTCCAAGTGTCTATCCTTGTTCCTTTTACAGTCTCCATAGAAGTTTTCTATAGTTTCCCTCATCCCATTAAACTTGGATTTTCTAAAATTCCTTAGGCATCTTGACTTTACTTCTAAAATAAAACAAGGCTGAAAGGTTTGGACTCATCTCTGATATTGTGAGGAAACAATAGGAGATAGAAAAGAAACTCTGGTAAATCAGAACAAAGACCTTTTTTGTTGCAAGCTTGGTTATGGTGTGAGCTCAACTTTAGTCTCTGCTGACTTGCTAAAATATAAAAAGCAACTTGCCTAAATGGACAGTGAATGAGGGGAACTGGACGCACTGTGCAAGCCAGGTGAAAACTATCAATCACCATCTATTACTCCACTCTTGGTATTTGAGTGGTGTTTCAGATCTTCTGGAGAGATTAGCTCAGAATAAGTAAATGCCAAAATGGAAACTGTCTACACATTTCCATCCAGTGTGTCAGGCAAACTAATCATACTGTGCTTTATAGACTGACTATTTCAGTCCCAGCTCTACCAGGGATCTCTCAGACATAAATTTAGCAAGGTAGATGAATCTGACATGTCTTAGTAGAAAATTCCATATCCTTCAAGCAAGTTGTCATACAGATACAGAATGAAGATACCTGACTTGGAGATTTGACCTTTTAAATAAGCAAAGTAAATAAGAATCTATGATGATTTCCTGCAATCACTCTGCAGATTATGTCTTGATTTCTAATACTTCATGGGTCACAGGTTGAGAAGGACTGAGCTAGTTTAACATGATAGCTATCATTTATAAGCAAAACATGGGCCATGAGCCCATTCTCTGTATTTCACACATGATTGGAGATGATATCCTCAGGCCACAAAGTCAATTTCCAGTCATTTTACAGAACCTCTTTAGTAAACAACTCCTGATTCCTCATAGTGTATTATAGCTTTGAAGAATATTTTGCTTGAGCAAATGGGATCTCCCTTCAGGATAAATCATTGCAATGTTCCAGGCTGACACAAAAGGTTCGCACCCCACCCAGTTTCAAAGAACTGAAATGATACCTGGACCTGTTGGAGAGAGTCCAGAGGAGGCCACAAAAATGATCAAAGGGCTGGAGCACCTTTCCTATGAAGAAAGGCTGAGAGAGTTGGAACTATTCAGCCTGGAGAAGAGAAGGCTCCAGGGAGACCTTATAGCAGCCTTCCAGTGCTTAAAGGGGGCTACAGGAAAGGTGGAGAGGGACTCCTTTTGAGGGAGTGTAGTGACAGGATGAGGGGTAACAGTTTTAAACTGAAAGTAGGTAGATTTAGATTACATATAAGAAAGAAATTATTTCCTGTGAGGGTGATGAGACACTGGAACAGGTTACCCAGAGAAGCTGTGGCTGCCCCCTCCTTGGAAGAGTTCAAGGTCGGGTTGGAGGGTGCTTTGAGCAACCTGGTTTAATGGAAGATATCTCTGCCCATGGAAAGGAGGCTGGGACTAGGTGATCTTTAAAGTCCCTTCCAATCCAAACCATTCTGTGATTCTGTGAGACCTGGTTACTCTGAGCTCTTCCAAAACAGCGTTCCTTTAAATCACTCATTCAATGAGGAAAGCTTGGACACTATAATCACCTAAATATAAAACAGAGGCAACGTGGAAACTGTAAATTCTCCTCTTTTGAGGAAGGTACAATTGGCACATAGTAGGCAGAGGAGTCACAAAAGGTCAAAGGCAAATGTCACTTGATAGGGCATGTTTTCTCATGCTGAAGAGATGCCACATACAAGCAATCAGATTGACAACTCTTAGCAAGGAAAATGTCAGTGACTAAACAGTATACCTAGGAGTGTAGGAGGAACCCTCAGGGCTCAGGTGAGATTCACTTCTCATTCTGATATAGAAGAGAAAACAGCAGCAGTAGAACAGAGCCCATCTATTGAAGCAGATGTTGCAAAAATAGTCCTGGAGGCAGAGAGCAAGAGTGATCGGTGGAAGAAGCTAAAACCTGAGAGGGTACCAGGGATAGAAGAGTCATAACATGATACCAGAAGTGGTAAAGAGTAAGCAGTATACAAGTGCTGGCAGAAGAATTACACAGTTTAGAGTTGTCTTGGGTTTGAATGAGTGGTGTTTTGTTTTTTGTTTTTTGTTTTTTTTTGGTATCAGGGGAGGGACCTACAATGGTGGCCCCCTGTGAGAAGGTTCTCGAAGCTCCCCCAGCTCCAAGTCGGGCCCACCTCTGCACCAAGGCCAAGCCAATCAGCTGCATCTCTGCGATAACATATTTAAGAAGGGACCTGGGAGGAGGAATTGGACTTATGAGGAAGACTTGCGACAGCAGAGTGAATACCAAGGTCAGTGGAGGAATGGAGGAAGAAAGGAGGGGGGAGGTGTGCTGGAGCAGAGACCCCCCTGTATCCTGTGGTGAGATTGCAGAGCATCCCCCCTGCCACCCATGAAGATCTACAGTGGAGCAGACACTGATTTATGGCCTGTGAGGGGCTTTTCATGGGCTGACCAAGGTGGCTGCACCCAAAGGAGGCCGGGGCTTTGTGTGAAGAAGCAGCTCCCGCTATTGTAGTTTGGCGCTGGGAAGATTGCAGCCTGTGGGGGTGTCCCACGCCAGAGCAGCTCGGGAAGGGCTGCAGCTGTGGGAGAGAATCCAGTTAGAGAAAGTTGGTGTCCCATGCCGAAGCAGAGTGGGGAATGCTAAGGCCCATGGGAGGGACTTACATCAGAAAATGTTTGTGGAGGACTGTCTCCTGTGAGAAGGGGACCACGATGGAGCAAGGAGAAGAAGTTTCAGAAGCTTCCCCCACTGAAGATGGAAGAAACGGCAGCACTGACTGCACCCCTCATTCCCTGCCCCTGTGCCACTCAGGCAGGAGGTAGAGATATCGGGAGAAGAGCTGAGCCCAAGGAGAAGGGAGGGGTGGGGGGGGGAAGGTGTTCTCAAGATGTGGCAATGCTTCTCACTGCCCTATTCTGTTACATAGTGTTTCTAGTGTTTGTAATAAATCTAAGTTCTTTTTTTCTTCCCCTAATGAATCTGCCTTTTCCCTGTGACCACAATGGGTGATCTTCCACTCCTGATCCTATCTCAAATCACAAGTTTGGCTTATTTTTCCCTTCTCACCTCTGCGGGGGAAGGGAGGAATGAGCAGCTGTGTGGTGCCCAGTTACCCTCTGAGCTCAAATCACCACAATAGGGAGAGGTGTAAAAGAAGTGAGGTAGATTTAGTGGTAAGTCCTCAAAAGAAAGAAAAGAAAAAATCAGATAAATCAGAAGGCTACAGCCATGTAAAAGGGGAAGATTTTCTTCCTCAGAAAGAATAAAAGGTATTCTGAAATGTAGAAGATGGAGGAACTGAACCGGATGAAGAACAAAAGAAAAAAACAGACAGTGAAAAAGCAGGACCAAGCCTGCACCCGCAACTGCTTCAGGGAGGTGTTCATGTCTTTTTTCCTCCAAATAATCATAAGAATTGTACTTATGATGTGAATCATGAGTTCATAATTACTATCCAACAGCTTCTATAAATTAATATGTGACAGCTAAGAGAACTCCTAAGCTGTATTTTAGCAATACGTGCACTTGAGTCTTCCAGATTTTATCAAACTTCCTTTAGAAATGACTCTGACATCATTCATTCCTTTAAAAGATGAGGAAGCAGAGGCATGAGAAGCTGGAATGCAACTTGCTCAAAGTCAGAAGTTTTGAGGTACAGAGGGAAAAAAAAAGATAGATTGTCTAAGTTCAAAGTCTACAGAAAACTTATTTGCATTTCACAAGAGAAACAGCAAAGAACGGAATACTAAGGGAAACAATTGTGTTCTTTAAAATATTGCTCGCAACCTATCCTTGTTTATGAGTTAATAGTTTGTCAGTATTTCCTCACAGTAGGTTTTGTTGTCTGAGCCTTTAACACATAGAGCTTTGAAAAGCTAAGGGCAAGCAATGGCACTACAAGCATAACTGTGAAATCTAACTGGAGATCTGAGGCCATGATGAGACAGGCCAGTTTCTGTCTGGATATTTGGTGCCTGCAAAAGTAATTTAGTGACTTCATCTTCCATTTGAAGTTGGTCTGATACACTGAATGTTGACACTCGACAGTCACTCTGCATGATTTCTGCACTTCACCATTATGTGAAATATCACATTTCATTATCTTCTTCCTAGACAGTCATTCTTCATAAATGTAAGTATTTTTACCAGGTGAATACCAATCTAAACTAATGTCATTACCTGCAGGAGGATTTTGGAGAGATGGGGGCGGCATTCAAGGGTGGAAGACTCAGTCCTGATGAATTGTAAATCCAGAGCTTTCCTTTGTGCCAATGCAATGTCTTTGTCCTCTTTGCTTTTTCTATTCCATGTCACTCTGATCCTGAATATTCTAAACTGGTAGTCACATCACATAAATGTATAACATGTGCATACATTCTCATATACACGTGCAGACACACAGACACACACATGTGTTCATATACACACACAGTTAAAAAACATCTGAACCAGCAAGGTGATGAATTGAATGCATAACATGAAGCAACAAGAAATTAGGGGTTATACTTGAATTAGTCTTGCACTACTGAGCCAGCTGCCTTTTGTATTACACAGGTTTTACATTTTTAAATGCTATTGTTCATGATACAGTCATGCTTATTATAGTTGACTAGTCAAAATTAGTAGAGAACTAGGCACATCAACATTAGATCTGTTTAAAAAATATAAGGTAATAATTTTTAAAAGAAAAGTTGAAGTTTTAATAATCTAGAGATTTATACTTTTTTTTTTTTTTTCCAATTGGTTTTTAATATCTTTTCCCCTTCAATTTTTAAATTTATTTTTCTTTAGTGTTGTTTACACTTCTGGAAATTGTTTTTCTCACTTGTGTCATTTGTTTATTGTCTGTTGACTTCTCAGTGAGAAACCTAAAACCTATTGGGTGGCAAAAACAACCCTGTATTGTCATCTTACAGTGGCCTGTGGCTCAAATTCTTTTAAAAGAGGACTACAGAATAGGGACCAAATCTCAAATTTGCCTAGTTTCAGCTGTTATGCTGTTACATAGAGGGGAAATAACGTAATCCTGAAATCTAATTGAATATATTAATCTGGAGAAGCTTCTAGAGGACAGGTTAGCCTTGGCAGAAAACAGTTTAGAGGAAACCTTGAGACAGGTGGGCTCTGGAGATAAACAGGATATATAGGCACAGCCAGGACTAAGAAGAAACAGAAAGAGACTTTCCTGAGCATCCTGATACAACTACATAGAGTTTGTTGAAACCCAAGTAGTCACAAACAATTGAAGAATTGAAAATAAGGTTTCCATCCTATTTGAGAGAAACACTCATACTACCAAGAAATGGGTTTGCTGATACACTGTTTGGTTTTTAAGTTGTCTCACATTGAGATTTCTTTTTCTAAACCATATGTAACTCTAGCATGTGTCCAGCTAAAACTTAAATCAGAATCAAAAAGCCTTTGTGTGTTTCTCTGCTAACTTTAAGACCCCCTCTCTTCCAAATTAGATCAGGCACACAGAGAGATAGGAACTTCTTACCCAATCTTGTGCTTCAGGACTCTTTTCTCATGTTTAGATACTTTATTTTTTGCCTATTATTTGGACAAACTGTATTACTTCTCCACCTCTAATTTGTGTAAGGCAGATCTGGGACGAAATAGAAACATCCTACATCTCTCAAGAAATTATGTGCACATGAAATCTCTTGGTCAATTTTACAGAGCAGCAATGTTTGAAAGAGAGATTTCACACATTATTTCAAATCTTTACAGATTTATGTGAATAAGAGAAAATTAAACTAGTTTTGAATTCCCTACACACATATAAATCCCTACATAGTCTCCCTTTGTAAAGAACATGTGAGTGTATGCATGTTGTACATTTATATGCTTAACTGTGGACATAAACAGGCACAGACTTATGTATGGTTTCTCTGGCAAATACATAGACATTATGTACAAATGCCATAGCATACAGCATCTAACCGTGGTTCTAGCTGAAACCAAGGCATAAGTTACTTATTTTTTTAACCTGTGACAACTGTGAATATATGAAAAGGCAATATTATCTCAGATAAGGAAAACAGGATTTTAAAAATGTACAATCTAAGTTTGTTCTTTCAGTTCCGATTCTTTTTCAATTATTTTTTCGGATAAGTTCTAATGCATTAACTTAGGTCCTGAAAGACAAACCATTAAACTAGCTCCCTCAACTTGGGATTTTTGTTTTCTGGTCCAGGCTGGTCCAAGATGGGATCTGCAACAATGAGTGACAGCTACTTGCATAGACACTTCAAAGCATCACCATTCTGGAGTTGATAAAATCAATTTCACATCCCTGATCTGTTGTATGCTAACACAGATTGGAATATAAGTCCCTTTCTTCTCAGAAAGATATTCTACCTGTTATGACACAGAGTCTCTTTGCCACAATAAGTTAAAATGTATTCTGAAGTTTCAAAGGATCAAAGATACAGCTGGGCTGTAGAATATCTTTCTTTCAGGCAGTGAGCTGGATGCCCCACTACCAATTTGCTGGCTGGAAGAGATGATAGGCACCTAGTCTGTGCTAGTTGTCTCAGCTCCCTCTGGCATCAAGAGGGAGAGTACCTGTAGCACAAGTGGGGGCCTCTCAACGTTCAATAATCCCACTTAATTAGAAGTAACTAAAACTGCTAGCCTACTTGGGAGAACATGCTTCATTTAGCTAATGATAGCTAAGACTAAGCCCATCCTTTGTTTTTTCTCTTCTGAAGAAAGTAACCCCAAATCTTTGATTGAAGGTTCAGAAGGTTATGGGGTTTTCTTCCTCATCTTCTTCTTATCATGTATCTCTTCATTTTACAGCAGGAATGAATATACAAAAAAGGTTTAGCACACCAGAAAGTGCAACTTGATGCCTCTGCTCCTCAACACCCATCATGTTGCCCTATGACATATAAATATGTGACCTTATTTTGAAAGGAAAATCCTTCGTAGCTACTTTGCAGCTCCATCACTTATGCATTATAGACTTTCTACTCAATTGCAGCATAATCTCATAGGAATTTATTATGCATCCTGTATATAAAACAGTATGTACCCTCTACAGAGAACATCAAAAGGTAGTTAATAGAGATGTTAAATTATTATTGGTTGAAAGGAGCCGATGCCCTAGAGTAATCAGATTCTCTCTTTCTCCCTTTCGCTTCATATACTATATATAATATATACAATTAATAGTGCACATATATCAGTCTCTGAATAGATCTCTATAAAGTCTTGAATGTTAGAGGAACTGATGTATAAAACATGTGGAACCAAGCAAAGATGTCACAATAGGGCACATTACAAATACTAGCAAAAGAGTTGATGGATAAGGCAAAGGAGACACTGTGAGTTCCAAGGAAAAAAATGCTTTATGTTATTCCCTGCTCTCACCATTTATTTGTAGGAGAAGACAGTCAAGGTGCTACTGACTGGAATGAATAGCTGCACTGTTTTTTATTAATGGTCAAGAGAAAATGTCAGATGCTTATACTGAACTAATTACTTATAGCTAAATATCAAAAAAAAGTGTAATACGGAATTTACTACCCAATGATAAGATTAATTGAGATAAGATTGATTTAGAATTATGGTCTCCTAGATAAGGCTCTGAACTAGAAACCAGGAAATTTGTTCCCTGCTATGGGTGTATTAAGAACTGTTGTCTAAATCCATTCTTCCTAATTTATGATATCCTCATGAGTCCAATTTCTTCTTTTAGAGAGTTGACTCTTTCTGTGTATTTAATCAAAACACAGTGGCATCTCAAACAAGGCTAGTACCCTAAAATAATATTTGTGTTAGTACTAAATATCACTAGCAATAATAATTAAACTCTGAACATCGGGTGAAATCTAAATATCAAATACAGATTTTTAAGTGTTTCTCTAGGAGGTATTTTAAATTTGAGAATGAGATTAGTTTAATCCAGATTGTAAAATGTGGGACAGTGGGAAATGGAAGATAATACATTAAATAAATATATACCTATACATGCTTAAAGTGGAGAAAATACTGCAACCTAGTGAAACTTGAGTATCTGGCTCCCTTAATCATGCACTGGTCTATAGGAAGAAGTATATTTGCCTGGGGTGTTTTGCTGTTCCCTTCTAAATTATCTGGGGCTAGCTTATTCCTAAAGGCTCATTCCCATGTATTTCACATTGCTATAGTAAAGAAACACGATGTCAAGAAGAAAAACAATCTTCCAAAGATTTCCTACTTGCTTCATTCAGGAGTTCCTGAAGGGAAACCCCAAATGTGTCCAGACTCAAACAGCAAGTTTGGACTCAAGTGACATCTCTGTGTTAACAAAGTCTGCCTCAGGATATCATGATAAATGACCAGAGACTATGTCCTACATCAAGATGTGAAGTGGAAAAAGTGTGTCTGAAGGCTACCATCTTAGCTGACAAAGTGACAGAAGACATTGAATATTAGAAGATGAGCTGACAATGGCCCACAATACACACAATGTCTCTTCTTACTAAGAGAGTCCAACAATACAATTTCACCTTTGATTTGGGTTGAAGGTTCTAGTTCAAACCTAATAATAATCCATATTGAAAACTGATAGAAGGAGGGTTGATCTTATCTATCTTGAGATTTATACAGTGCAGATATCTACATTTGAGTGCATAGAAGGAAGTAGGCATTTCAGGCAATGACTTATTTGTTCAATTTTTAAAAAATCTGGATTAGAACTAAATGATTCACGTTCAATAAAAGATTATCTCTACCTAGTAAGATGGGCAATAAGGTTAGACAATAAACTCAGATGAAAATGTCTGCCTTGCAAATTTCTAAATGAATCTTATCTTCCGTATCAACAAAGACATTATTCAAATGGCTTTGTCTAAAAGCAGCTGAAGTTTGTTTAATTGGTGTTAGTTCCACCAACCTCCATTTTGGTGTCATATTAATTTAAAAAGCAAAACAAAAGCAACCCTTGAAGATCTGAGAATTTCTAAGACTTCTGAATCATATTAGCATTCTGTCATGTTTTTTCTCTTGTATATGTAACTGTCCTGGGTTGAGTGAGTGGTGCAGTTTTTTGGTGGCAGGGGAGGGGGCTATCGGGGCGGACCCCTGTGAGAAGCTTCTCGAAGCTCCCCCAGCTCCACGTCAGCTCCACTTCTGCTTGGGAAATTGAGCCAATCGGCTGCGCCTCTGCGATAACGTAGTTAAGAAGGGACGTGGTGACGGGCAGTGGGACTTGTGAGGAGGAGTTGCTGCAGCTGCATGAACACCAAGGTCAGTGGAGGAACGGAGGAAGAAAGGAGGGGGGAGGTGTGCCAGAGCAGAGACACTCTGTATCCTGTAGTGAGACGGCAGGGTGGCCCCCCCTGCCACCCATGGAGATCTACGGTGGAGCAGGCATTGATTTATGGCCTGTTGCTCCTGCTCGGCATAATCAAGGTTCTGTGCCCAAAGAAGGCCGGGGTCTCATGGGAAAAGGTAGCCCCATTGCTGTAATTCAGTGCTGGGAGGATTACAGCATGCGGGGGAGTCCCACGCCAGAGCAGCTCGGGAAGGGCTGCAGCCATGGGAGAGAATCCAGTCGGAGGAAGTTAGTGACCCATGACGGAGCAGTGTGGGGAACGCTGTGGCTCATGGGAGGAATTCAAGTAGGAGAAAGTTTGTTGAGGCGAGATCCAACATTCAGTACAGAAAACAGTATACACGTCAACATCAGAACAAAGAGAAGGCAAAACCAGACTGAAAGGAACTTCCCCACACCCAAATAAAACATAACTGACAAAATACTGAGACACAATACAGAACATCCACCCATAGTCCCTTCACCACACCTGAAAAAACAACTTCCCCACAATTACAACTACAGACATTACAAAGATCATTCCACTAACGGAGTTCAGTCCATATTTTGCTCATTACCTCTCCCAATTAATATCCTTATCACATCGCAACCCTCTGCCCCACGTTGGGTGCAAAAACTGTTGTGGTTTGGGACTGATTGGCAGCCAACCACAATGCAGCAGCTCTCTCTCCCTTCCCCTCCGGCAATGAGAAGGGACAGAGAGCCAGGCTTGGGGTTCGAGATAAGACTGGGATGGGGAAAAATCCCCCTTTATGATCACAAGCAAAAGGCAGACTCGTTAGGGGAAGAAAAAAAGAACATACATTAATTACAGACACTAACAACACATAACAGAGTAGGACAGCGAGAAGCATTGCCACATCTTGAGAACACCTTCCCCCCACCCCTCCCTTCTTCCCAGGCTCAGCTCTGCTCCCGATATCTCTACCGCCTCCCCCAGTGGTGCAGGGGCAGGGAATGGGGGGTGCAGTCAGCGCTGCCACTTCCTTCATCTTCGGTGAGGGGAGTGTCCAAAACTTGTTCCTCCTGCTCCATTGTGGTCCCCCTCTCACAGGAAACAGTCCTCCACAAACTTTCTCCAACTTGAATTCCTCCCATGGACCGCAACGTTCCCCACACTGCTCCGTCATGGGTCACTAACTTCCTCCGACTGGATTCTCTCCCATGGCTGCAGCCCTTCCCGAGCTGCTCTGGCGTGGGACACCCCCGCATGCTGCAATCCTCCCAGCACTGAATTACAGCAACGGGGCTACCTTTTCCCATGAGATCCCGGCCTTCTTTGGGCACAGAACCTTGATTATGCCGAGCAGGAGCAACAGGCCATAAATCAATGCCTGCTCCACCGTAGATCTTCATGGGTGGCAGGGGGGGCCACCCTGCCGTCTCACCACAGGATACAGAGTGTCTCTGCTCCGGCACACCTCCCCCCTCCTTTCTTCCTCCATTCTTCCACTGACCTTGGTGTTCATGCAGCTGCAGCAACTCCTCCTCACAAGTCCCACTGCCCGTCACCACGTCCCTTCTTAAATACGTTATCGCAGAGGCGCAGCCGATTGGCTCAATTTCCCAAACAGAAGTGGAGCTGACGTGGAGCTGGGGGAGCTTCGAGAAGCTTCTCACAGGGGTCCGCCCCGATAGCCCCCTCCCCTGCCATCAAAAAACTGCACCACTCACTCAACCCAGGACACTGTCTCCTGTGAGAGGGGGACCACGATGGAGCAGAAGGAATAAGTTCCAGACACTCCCCTCACCGAAGATGAAGGAAGTGGCAGCGCTGACTGCACCCCCCCATTCCCTGTCCCTGCACCACTGGGGGAGGAGGTAGAGATATCGGGAGCAGAGCTGAGCCCGGGAAGAAGGGAGGGATGGGGGGAAGGTGTTCTCAAGATGTGGCAATGCTTCTCACTGTCTTACTCTGCTATATGTTGTTAGTGTCTGTAATAAATGTGTGTTCTTTTTTTCTTCCCCTAACGAGTCTGCCTTTTGCTCGTGACCATAAAGGGGAATTTTCTCCCCATCCCAGTCTTATCTCGGACCCCAAGCCTGGCTCTCTGTCCCTTCTCATTGCCGGAGGGGAAGGGAGAGAGAGCTGCTGCATTGTGGTTGGCTGCCAACCAGGCCTGAACCACAACAGTAACATATGTTTGGTGTATTTAAACACAATTACTTTTGTATAATAAAAGTGTTGATTTGATGATGCAACATTTTCTGCAAGTGTGTTTAAGACAGTTTATGTTTTCATAAGTTGCAATGAAACTCAATTATGTATGTGTAATAAGGCTCTTGATTGTTACACTTCTACTTTTCTGTATAATGAAGCCAGCAATTAGAATTTGGTTGCTCTATGGTATAGGAAAACATACTTGTTTTGTAGACAAAAGATCTTAATGAGCATCTTTTTAAAAAAAAAAAAAAAAAAGAAGTGTTAAAAAAAAAAAAAAAAAAAGGTCAGTAACTCAAACATGTAATCAGATTTCTTAACAAAAAAGATTTGTTTCCTGACAATGCAATAACATAACTTCAAGGGAAAAACAGTCCAAATTACATAAATGTACTTTTTACTATGGACAGAGAAATGAATAAGAAAACACTTAACCATTAAGGTTAAGGCCTTTACATTGTTAAATTACATCTCTAAAATATGTCTTCTTGACTACAGGTAACTGTACACAGATTGTATAGTAATAAGCCTCAATCACACTTATTAGCAGATGCATCTATATCAGTGTTTTACTTTGGACTAGAAGTGTGCTTCTGAAGCAAATTTCCCAATTGTTTTAATTTACCATGCTTTGGTTTGCATTATGTGACACTCTTGGAGTGTGCAAACTGTATTCCTTTTAGACTAAATTAAATTAGAAAATATATTCCAGGAGTTCTTCAGATGCATTACACCTGCTAATGGGACTGTAGTCTGTGGGTTCAGACTACAGATAGTCCCAAGCAAATACTCTTGAAGTGTCTGTAGCGTGGTCATCAAGTGCTTAGCACCAGCTGTTTTGCTTATAAATCAATATGTCTTTAATACAACCCTACTAGACAGTATAGATAGCCTCATCAGGAAGCTGATTTATGACTTACCAGTAACTGTCCCCAGCAGAGGTTTATTTTTAATTCTTAGCCTTTTAGGTGTAGGGCTGTGGAGTAAAACTGAATCCAAACCAATCTACTGAAATCATTAGGTTGTCTTCTCCATAAGCCATAACTGCGCCCACTTATCAATCCTGTGTTAGACATTAACAACCAAAGCAAAGCAAGTTTAAAATACTTCTGATGACCAGCAGACATGAAACAGGGCTGGGAAAAGAGACTAGCCATCTTGGAGTGCAGTGGCTGAGACAACAGAAGAGGTAGGACTCTCACTGAGCGTAATTCTAGTTATCTAAACCTGATAAAAAAAACACTGATCCAATTGCCCTGGAGTCTTTTAGAGTCAAGTAGAGAAATAGGCAATTTTAGGGTATGGTTCATCTGAGAAATTTTAGACAGAATGAGATGGACTGTGATCAAAGAGTTTCTCTTTCTGTCCATTGAATATGAGGGAGTATAGATGACTAGTTCATATGGAAATGTATACATTTAGCCTATGAATGATGTCCAAATTGTCTGGTACTTAGCAAACTAGAAAATGCCACAAGGATTTCTACTTTCTGGTGAAAGAAAAGGAAACCTAAACTAAGTCTGACAGGTAAGTGTCCACTTGAAACACTGAAGGCAGAAAGACTCAATGGCAGATCTTCCTTTGATTTTAATGTTTTACTATTAAAATTAACACAGAAAATACAGGTAAAATACTATCAATGTTCATCATTGCAATATCACATTCAAACGCAGTAGTCAGTGTGAATTCAGATGAACTTACAACAGTGTCTCAAGGTTTATACACAGACATTTGGATCCATTCATAGCAGTTAGAAGTGACAAGGCAGTTTACAGGTGGAATACTTATGTCTAAAATCTGCTTTAAAATGTTTTTTTTTCTTCAAATAAGAAAAAAAAAATCTATGTTACTGGTACAAGTTTTTGTTTGATTATTTTGATATTCATATTTTCAAGGCAAAAAACTGATATTACACTATTGTAGATATATTTCACTGCAGCTTGATTTCTTTATGAAATACAACATTTTTAGAGCTTAATAAAAATACCGATAAAAATATAGCCCACCTTAGAGTTGTCTTTAGGTTTTTTTTTTCAGTCTGTGAAATGCAAATTACTTCCAAATCCTGGATGAACTGATTTTAAGTAATTTTCCCTATTTTTAAGTAGCCTTATAATTGTGCTTGTATTTAATTATCGTCCAGGAGGAAAAAGCTTTTTAAATTATCTTATTTTTTGTAAAAACATTGCTGCACCCACTCTTTTTCTGTAAAGGCCAAGTGTTTTGATCTTTTTTTTTAATATGTATCATGCTACAGTGCCTGATGTAGCCATCCAGGGTGGGAGTGTGACATCACACCCTGATTCCTTTGTTCTTGGTAAAAGACCAAAAATAGTACAAAGGAAATCCCAAAGCCTGTAAATTTTGAGGTACTTATTCTTCCTTTTCAGGTTTTATGAACATGCATGTGAGATTACTAGTACCACACTGCGAGTGTTGGCAGAGTGGTACATTGGAGTGGAGGTAAAGGTGAGGCTGGAGGAGTGGAAGGTGAGATTTTTGCAACTCATGTTGCCGAGATTTGTGACAGCACGAGGCAGCCCTCAGGTATTTCCACAAAGCAAGGTGTTACAACATTGGGTCGGTTAGCCCACAATAGCTGTAGGGAAGCATAGCTGTGAATCTTACAGATCTCATGCACCAAAAACGTGCTCTGGTTGCCGGATGGGTATCCAGGTTATTACTACTTGAACTGACCAAATAAACCTGATCATGTCTGTACGTGTGCAGCAACTGACCCACCATATGGCAGTGTGATCACAGCCTTAAATAAGTGTTTGGACCTGACTGAATTTAATTTGGGTGTAATCCAAAAGATATTTTGGAAGAATAAACATGTGTTAAACTGCTTAGTCCCTTTACACACATCCACACACATGAAGAAAACTGTTTCCTTTGATGTGGCTTTTACATGATGAGCACAGAACATTATGCACTGGTTTTAAATACAGTGTCTGTCAGCTCTTGAATAAATGCAAGAAACATATTTCAGCTGTTATTGTCTTGTTTCTTTTTTTTTTTTTTTTTTTTTTTCCCCTCCACTGCCATCTGGGTTTCCACAGTTAGAGATAGGATTCATCTCAACTAACCTTCACTGTCTGAAAGGTGAATGGCCTAAAATAATCACCTAGGGTCTCTCTACAGTCAGCAGAGAAAAAGAGACAACTCCAAATAGTGATTTGTCCCAACTTAAGCCAGATGTCTGACACAGGCAGGACAAATCAGTCTCTGAGGATGCCCATTCCTCTTCACTGAATATAAAGAGAGTCCAGCTATTTAGCTTAGAACAAGTACCCAATTTTTAGGCAACTAAAGGTAAGTGAGAAAAATACTGTCCATAGCATCTTATGACATTATTGCATGTTATTCTTTATACACTGAAGTACTTAAGTGAAAAGTACTACTTCTATAGGAACTGTTCTAAGAAAGAAATAAAACATTCAGTAATAGACAAAATGGAACAGTAAATGCAGAGATTTAGAATTAAATTACAAGATTAATTATCAATGACTGTAAGACTGCCTGTTTGGCTTGGCAATACAATTAAACAGCTGCAGATTAATACAGTTAAATACTTTACACCTGGAAACATACACACTTTTTGTCAGCTTAAAGAAAAATTCCATTTCTGTGCACTTGTCTAATTAGATATATAACGATAGTAACATACAGTATAAATTTTGCACACAGGTTCTCATTAAAAAAACATCTTAACAATATATTTTAAAGAAATTGCATGCATACTTTGTAAAAGTAATATTTTCTAAAGATGGTTTAAGGTTAAGTCACATGAAAAAATAATTATGTTTTTTCATAGCAGAAGGGACATGGTCAAACAAGAATTAATATGAAAAGTTATTATTTTTTAAAATTACTCTGTATTTATGAGAAACAGCTTCTAAGGTACTGTAATAATAAATTATTGTTCAGAGTAGTATCTGTTTAAAAAAGGCTTTCTCAATGTACAATACATGAACGCAGAAGACATAGTTAAAATTGCACACATATTATGCTAAGAGAACATTACTGAGTTGTAAACTCAAGTACTCAGAAGTTAGTACTCCAGAAAATATCTTGTAACAACAAGGATTCAGCCCCCTTGTGGGGACTAAGAAAGCTAATGTTTAATTAGGTAGTCAGCTAAAAATAGTTTTCAGAAAATCAACACTTTTACATGCTGTAGTAGGAGAAACTCACATTCAGAGGAACACTGAAACCAAAAGCTTGCCTTTAGAAACATGTTTAAATATTAGTAAATTCAGTAGATTTTTATGACATGCAGAAAAACGTTTGACATAACCTAAATCATTTTATAATAAGAAACACACAGTCCTGAAACAATGGCAGAGCTTGTGCTTGTTATATCAGTATATAAACAGATCAGTCAGGTGATAAGCAACACAGCTGATCAAAATGTTCATCACAATCTTCCCTAATGGAAGAAATTTTCCCTTATAGTAAGAAGGAATTCAGGTGTGTATAGGGGATGGTTAGGAGGGAGAGGAGGCTTAAGGGAAACATAATTAATTTGTATTCCTCCCAAAGAGTTTTCATTGAAAAATTAACTCTGACCTTTTTCTTTCAAAGTGGCTGTCATGGGAGTTTTTTGCACAGGCTTAAAGGAATCAATTTTTTTAAAAAGTACAAATTTACTACACCATTTTATATGTCTATATCATCTAAATATATTTCTGTCCATTGACTGTAAGGAAGTTCTGAACTGACCACCTCATATATAAACATCTACATTTTGTGAAATGAATTACACCCTCTCTCCTGGAACTAATGATATTGTGATGTGGTTATTTGATTAATTAATGGTTGCAAAGGACTAAGCCACTGCAGTAAGCTGGGAGTTATAAAAGTCTGCTGATGTTTCCAATGCTGAGATACAGCCTGAGGAGGATTTACAAACTCTGCTCAATACATGGACATGTATGATAGTCTATTCACAATGAACAACCTCAACTAAGACACCAGCTGCCTTGAACAGCTATCAGCAGCAGCTTCCTTTCTGTAAGGTATAAAAACTAAATGAACAGATGGGGTAAGTTTCTGTTTAATGCAACATTTTACATTTTTAAATATCCTTCCCAAAATTCACAGATAAATTGCCCTCTTACTGCATCTAGAAAAAGGGCAAATGCTTCCCAGTTCTCTATATCCTTAGTGCAGCACTTCAGAAATTAATGATACCCTCCAATTAGTAAGTGAATGAATAAACAAACTTCCAAATCTTACTATAACAAATGGCTGCACCATCAAGTAAAGGCCAAATGCTCTTTATGAAATAATTTGAGGTAAAACTGTGTTATATCATATGTATTTTGCCTTTTCAGTCATTATCCAACATTATAGAGAAGCTGTTTATTTTCCCAATGTCTTAATTTTCAAGACATGACAAAACAGTGAATTGTGTGTGTTTTGTGGGATTTTCAAATCAGTTTAAAGGGTCAGTGTGCTTGTATCCAAGTCAGCTTCAGAACATGATAGCTCCTCAGGTTTTATCTCTACAGAGGATGCAGTCATGTGCTTCAGAGCCATTGGCTTCAATAAGAGCTGGGAACAACTGGGCAGTTATTATGGAAGTCAGTGGCTCCAAAGCACATGCCTGCATGTATGGTGAATCAATGTCTCCTTGGCACCCAGAATAGCTGAATATTTCACCTCCTCTAGACTCTAGTGGGAGCAGAATGGTAATTTACCATGGCAAATATGGAGAAGAGGAAAGGACATTTTACCCCTCAAAGCCCTGTTAAACTCCTGTGAATTGTATCTCTGTCAGATCCTGAAACTATGGTTCCTTCAGTCATCTGCCACTTTGCAGAAACTGAATTTAGACACTACATGCATTTCACTTATGGCCCCATGACCTGTAAAATATGACATGCAATGAAACCATCAAGAATACAAAGCCTCAGGAGAGTTTCTGCATGCTTGTGTGTGTAGGACATTTATTTTGTTTGTATATATGCATGTGTATGTGTGTGTACACATTTTTATGCATATCTATGTTTTAGTGTTCTCTAGCACCTGCCTTCTTGGACTGATGTAATTAGTATCTGATTTTCAAGAGCACTGAATTTATTGGAAAGAATTGTTAAAGAAGAAAGCTGGAAAAATAGTTCTGAGTACACTAACAGCAGAAATTACCTCTTCTCACTTAAGGATATAATGGCCACAGGGAACATTATTTTATAATTATTTCAGACTAATGTTAATGTTTAAAAGTTAGCATTTTAATGGAAATGTTTGATCCTGATGAAGGACAGAAATTGGTTGTGGCTTTTAAGTTGCCTTGCTTATACACCTCACATACAGACAGTAGACAGGCAGCATAATCCTCTCCGGGGCTTCAGGTACAAAACAAATCATTATGGTTTTTCCATATATACCAAGGTTAAATAAACACCTGTAATGATCAGTAACTCAATTCCTCTATACCCTGTATTAGTGGCAGCTTTCCTTAAGGATTTGACTAAGCATATGTCTACCCAGCAAAATGGAGACATGATTTCAGAACAGACTGCCTTCAGCATACTTGATACAGGTAAAGATAATAGCAATGACATGTTGACACAGACTATAAAAACTCATACGCACCCACCAAAGGCCCTAGGTAAATATTCAGGCTCCCATTCCTTACAAGTGGACAGGATGCCCACCAGTGATGACTGACAGCTAACAACTGACACAGATTAGTGAAAGGCAATCTAGTGAGCCCTGCATTACAGGACTACGAAAGTTTGTGAGCAGATAAAGACAGTGCGATCCAGAAGCTTTGATACTGCCTTCCATTTGTTCCTCAATTTGGCCACATAATCCATTTGTATCTTTTCATTTTTTCATCTGATCTATCTGGGAGACTACAAACTCTCCAGGGAAGTGGCTGCCTCCTATGGTGCAGAGTCACTTTGCAGCCATAGTTAACAGGTCAGATCTATTTTAGAAATTAGTGGTAAAAGTTGATATATTTGTTGACAAGACTGTCTGTAAACCTTTCCTACTACACAAGACCTGACATAATCTTAACTATTTTTATGATTTTGTCTTCATTACAATATCCAAGGACCTTCTATTCACCATCCTACAACCATCTTACAACATCTACACACCATCCTACAGCAGGCCAATTAGAGAGGCTAAAAAATTATCAGCAAGGGCTCCTAGACTGTCTCTTGTCCCATTCAAATCAATAGCAAACTTTCTGTTCATTTCCAGGAACCATCACATCAGTCACTGCCTTTTTCTTTGTGTTCAATTCTTTCTCCTTACACCTTTTAGACCCCCCTAGCCATTTGTAACACCTTCACTGAATTTCCTTTCAGACTTACCTGTTTCAGGGCTGGCAGGAAACATTTGAGCATGAAGGCTGATCTTTTGCATATCACTGGTGGAAGATTTTTACATTGAACTTTATGCATTCAACATTTTCTGCTTTTTTTTTTTTTTTGTCTTTTTTTTTTTTTTTTTTTTTTTTTAACAGAAGATCATTAGAGAAAGGCACAAAAGAAGACTACTACACAAGTAAGAACTGAACTTCGATTCCGTGCTTACCTTTATAGTACCTGTCACCTATAGTACCTACCACCTCCTGATGGGGGTAGTCAGCAGAACCCATGATCATCAGTGTGCAAAGGAACTAACATTCTATAAAGTCACAACATAGTTGTTGTACCAGGTATTTACTTTAGAAGAACAGATACAGCTCCAGTGACTTCATTAAAGCAATAATAATTTACATCATCTAAAGGTCTGGTTCCTCGGGACACTGACCTATTTATTATCCAATAGTGTCTTTCAGTCTCCATGTCACTGTTCTAGCCTGCAAAGATCATCCCGCACAGTTTACCTCCTTTATATTTACCTTGGTTCTGGTAGCGTTGCCTAATTTAATGATCGAGTTGTTAAATTTTCCTGATTGGGCGGTATCTTCCCCTGATTTAGTGACGCCCTTCTTGAGTGCAGTTGTTGCACACTTTGCTGATTGAGATGCATAATTTAATTTAATAAATGGAGAGAGTTTACTATCATTTTTGCATATTTTATTATTAGGGAAGATTCATATTTTTCAATGCTGGTTTATTCATTCCCCTTATTTATTTATTTTTGGCAAAGCCAGCTGCACAGACAATGCTTGTTCAGCTGCAAAACTCCGCTGACCAAGCTGTACAATTCAGGCATTGAACTTTTGAATCTTTTCCTTACTAAGGTGCATATTCTAACAGGAGTAATTCCAGATGCTTTTTGTTTCAACAGCCTGGGCTTATGTGCTAAACTGTTGACAAATCTGTTGGGGATATCATTTGTTTTAAGACCACTAAAGAGCATTTTCTATAGTTTCAGCTATGGTTTTAGATTCTTTGATAAAGCAAATAAAGATGCAATCAGTTTCTTTGTAAATCTTCCTATTTTGCATATAGTAAGTGGCACAAGCCTTCCATAACCAGCAGCTTCACTCTTTGCAGAAGCATTTATCCCACTATTTGAAAGAAAACTTAAGCATTTTGCTATCTTAGATTCTGAAGACACAGCAGGTTGGAAATACTGTAATTCCTGTTCAGTTTATTTTGCATAATATATTGGGGAAAAAAAACAAGCTTGAAACTGGACTGGCAAACGCAGAATGTAATAGCTATATAAACAGTGATAATAGGCGGCTCAATCAGCAAAGAATGCAGCATGATTATGTATAAAATTTCATCCACTAAAGTTCACAGCATGATCAGGAAAGGAGGCAGCCAATCAACAAAGCATAGAGCTCTACTGTGAATGAATATGTTTTGAAAACTCAGCTACCCAGAATATTCAATGGGATCAGCAAAGTTCTAAACGGGGCATTTGAAGATAATAATGGATATGGCATTATTAGTGAGTAGAATGACAACCCCTTAGCATGTCCTGTTTCCAGTAGTATGTTCAAAAGAATTTAAGTATTAGCTTCCTGGGAATACGATTTAATGTTGTGCACATCATTCATGGTGAGAGCCCTTGGCAGGATGGATATAAAAATTTGTTACTATTACATGCCGAAGAATTTACTTCAATACATCCCTACTGTGTTTTCCCTCTGTATTTGCAAAGGCTTCCATCTTGACCAACACCCTGAGAATCAAGTGAAAAACTAGAATGCAGTATATGAGACCTAAATTTTTCTCTATGAAGCAATAACAAGTTCATTGTTCTTGAGGAAAGGGCACTCAGAAAAATTGCTAGCAGTTATCTATATGTTATACAAGGTACATCAGTCCCACTGAATGTTCAAAGCCTTGGCTGGCTCACAAATCACATGTCTCACAGCATCAAAATTTCCATCTATGTCTCCCTAACCTCTCGTGTATGTAGTTTGTTCAGTATACCTGCCCAGATGATCTGGAGATGAGCTGTTGGGACTACCGACAAGGGTGTCAGCTTGCATGCATATCCCGGTATCCTAAGAAATGGAGAATCAAGAAAGACAGTCCATATGGGCCACTCACTGACCACTGAAATCATGGCTTTAAGATACCATGAGATTAAAATATCAGTCTTTTCAGTGTTTCTAAGACCCTTAACCTTTCATCTTTCTCTTTTTTATGTAAAGCAGGTATTAAAACCAAGTTTCTGAGTACCACAGGACACTGCTACTCAGTGCCATCAGGTTTTAATCTGGAAGAACAACTTCTCATCCTCTAGATGTCTATCTTCACAGATAAGCTAAATGGAAGTACCTAGCTTCCTGTCTGTGACACAGCAAAGGTGAAGACATTAAAGAGCTGAGGGTAGAAATGTACCACAGCAAAAAAATCAACTTCCATTAATTGATGAGATAATTATTCAGACTGTAAATAAACCATGCCCTGTGTCTGACTTCAAAGCAGGTTCCTCCTACTGCAGGTTGAGACTAACAAAGCCTATTAGTTTATAGATAAAGCCAATAAAGAAGTGTTTCTGGATTGGGACTGATTCTAACTGTTTGCAAAGTGGTGTGCTTAGCCTTAGAGCCATTGCACAAGGTGGGGTGATGATGTGGAGGTATCTGAGGATACATTTATATTAGCAAGCAGAGTGATACAACTTCAGTAGATATACAGAATCAGCTGCTGCTGAGGGCCCAGTATCCACACTATATATCTTTTAGTTTTGTTTTGTTTTGTTTTGTTTTTTTTTTATTCAGACCAGCCCTAGGCTGGTCCAGTAAACACAAGCTACAGGAGCACATTAGATGTTCTATTAAAGTTCATCGTTGCGATCTTTTTTTTTTTTTTTTTTTCAAAAAAGGATCCCATTCACACACTCCAAACTCGCATTTTGCAAAATACAATAATTGAAAAAGGTTCAGAAGGTCACTTCAGAAACACAATCCTGATCAAAATGAAATTGTCAAGGTAGACATACACTGAACCATATCAAGTCCCAGGCTTTTCAGTCAGCTAGAACATGGAGCACGCTCCCTCTCCAGAACACATGAATTGTACTGTAGAAGATTGAAAAAAAAAAAAAAAAAAAAAAAAAAAATGTAAGACTTAAAAAATGTAAATGTCCTGGGATGACATAACCAAAGAGCCCAGTACAAGTTAGGATCTGTGTGGCTAGGGAGCAACCCTGATGAAAGGGATCCAGGGGTCCTGGTAGACAACAAGCTGAACACAAACCAGTAGTGCACTACTGCAGCAATAAAAGCAAGTTGAATCCTGAGCTGCATCTGCAGGTCCATTACTAGCAGAGATAGACATGTGACCATCTCACTCTACTCAATGTTTGTAAGGCTGCACCTGGTCCAGTTGTCATCCCCACAGTTCAAAATTATATGGACAGAATGGAGAGGGTTCAAAGTAGAGCCAAGAAGATGATCAAAAGGACTGGAGAAACTGCCCTATGAAGAAAGGTTGAAAGGGTTAGGTCTTTTCATTCTGGAGAAGAGAAGGCTCAGGGGGACCTCACTGCTGTATTTCTGTATGTAGAGGGTAGATACAAAGAAGACAGAGGCTCTCTCTTCACAAGGATTCACATAGAGAAGATAAGGGGCAATGGGAAAAAGTTGCACCAAGCGCAGTTTCATCTTGGTATAAGAAAGAGATTTTTTACAGTGAGAGAAACCATTCACTGGAACAACCTCTCCAGAGACATGATAGATTCCCCATCACCAGAGGTTTTCAAGATGCAATTGGGCAGGATGCTAGACAATCTTACCTAGGCTCCCTTTCCCAGAAAAGGTGGAACCAGATGATCTTTGGAGGTCCCTTCCAACCTGGTCTGTTCTAAGATTTCATGATTCTATGTAAAATATATATAGAGATATAAATATATATATATATAAAGGAATATGAAATATTCTACCTTCTTTTAAAAAATAAATGCTAAATTATGTGTTATTTCACAGCCATTTCCATAATCACCCCCAAATCAGTACTGAAAACAGTTGACTCACTCATGTAGTCAGCACCAAAGAAGTCCAACACTTGCTGTAGTAATAAGCTGTTATGCATCACAACTTATTGAGCCCAAGGCAAGAATTACTGGCTAAAATTCCATGACTGGTGCTATGCAAGGGGTCAGAACGCATAATCATAATGCTCCCTTCCGGCCTTAAAATCTATTAATCTAAAGATTGTGTTCTACTGGGCATTGAGCACAATTTGCTACAACAAATACTGAATTCAATTCACCTGAGTCACACAGAAAAACAGTTGTTTTTAAGATCACACTTAGAAAGATTTTGCATGTGGTATCAGATGAGTTCATGTACCAAAGGAAGGACCACAACAATCTTCTCTTACCTTTTTCTTGGATCATCCTTGTTTCCAAAATTTCTGACAAGTTTCCGTGATTTCAAAAGTTTGATGTTTTAGAAAAAAAAGCCACTTCTTCAGGCAAATAAGTGTAGATGGAACCTCTTAGGTAGATTTTTCTTTTTCTGGATGGCTGAAAAGGCCAATAAAAGGTAAGACTCTGTTCATCTCATCCTTTTTAAAAATATGTTTGGATATATCTAACTTAGTACTGAAAAATAATCTAATTTAAAAATTATCACCATACAATATGAATAAAACATATGCTAAATGGATTAAGAACTAGATAACTGTCAGATCTCAGAATGCAGTACTTAATGTTGTATGATCCCAGGACTTAAGAAAGAGCAGTTTCTAATGTGGCTTGGTAATTGGTGCAGCATTATTCAATATTTTTATCAATAAGTAAATAAGAAATCACTGCAGCTAAAATCGGCAGATGGTGCAGAGATTGACAGGCTGGTAAGTAGTGATGGGGACGGGGAAATCATCTGACTGTCTCAAAAAATGGCAACCATATAAAAATAAATTTAATTGCAACACATACCTTGAAAAGGAAAGTCCAAAACCTCTTTGTCTTCTTTAGAAAGAAGACCCTGTACTCCTTTGAAAACCAGGAATTCATCATGGATTCCCATGTTGATTTTTCAAACATATATGTATTATGCCTATGTAAACTCTCATTCAGTGTCTAAACTGAGGAATGAGGACTAGGGATTGGGAATTTATGTTTTCTGTAAATGATATTGTTGAGATTATAATCATGACAGTCCTGAGAAATGAAGGTGCTGACATAAATCAGTGGATAAAGAAGTTATCATATGGATTCAAAAATGTTCTTAGTGAAGAATTATAAGAACCCAATTCACTTAATTTTCTGAAATGAAGCCAGGAGGTGACTTGATTACAACATACATAGGACAAGGTAGGATATGTATTTTAATCTAATGCAATATGACAGAACAAGCACAAATGTTAGGACACATTCAATCTGGCAGGCAATCAAATTTAAAGGAAGGCACAACTTTTTAATAGTAAGGGTCATAAACTATTGAAACAAATTGCCCAAGTAAGTAATAGATTCCCCATGTTTTGATGTCCTCAGAAGAGTATGGATGCCTTTTGGGAAGGTATGTAATCAAATATGTTGGATCCAATGATGAGTAACTCGCTGACATTTAATAGATTGTGGTATGGAAATACCCACAGTAAGACTAAATGTGAGTGTCCCTTCTGGCTTTATCATCTCCACATGTATTATTTCAGATTATAATGGACTTCCCACAGGATTATTGGCTGGAGTCCTTCTCTCCTTTTAATGACAGAATGACATGCTGCAGACTAACTTAAAAATAATAACAATAAAATGAACCTAAGTTCTAGGGTTCCTTTTATTTCTACTTCCTCCACCCAAATCCTTCACAGCAATAATGGGACACAATCAGGTGTGTGTTACCACAAGATAACTCTCATCTTGGACTGTTGAAGGCGCTTCTCTTTGCCTTGTGTTTCACACTTCCCCAAAGGTATGTGTTATCTCAGTATAACACATGCCTTGTCGTGTCTTATTTCTTAGCTCCAAGAGAGACCTTGAAAATAAATAAATAAATCATCAAACAGTATGGGAGGAATTGAAAGGTACTTTTCATCCAGTGTTTCTTTGTGTTTGTGTGTGCATATGTGTGTCTGTGTGTGTGTGGGC
The DNA here is from genome assembly GCF_018691265.1 of Tyto alba. Lineage (NCBI taxonomy): Eukaryota > Metazoa > Chordata > Aves > Strigiformes > Tytonidae > Tyto > Tyto alba. The sequence goes on from NW_024881318.1 coordinate 11,541,590, forward strand.
ACGCATATGTGCATGTGGTGTATGCCTTTAGGACTTCTTCAGGGGAAAGGAATCAAAAATAAATGTCTTGGAGAAAGAGAATTAAGGATTGAAAGAAGCACAACGATAAAGAAAAAAAAAAAAAGATGTCGAAACAGCAGCATGGCTTCGTTACATAGCAACAACATAGGTTTGGGATAATAGGTTCTGATGAAAGAGTCCCAAGAAAATTATAAACGCTTTTGCACATGCACACAAACTAAGAAAAAATATTGTAAGATAAAAAAATGTATATAAATATGAAAAAAGAAAAAAAAAAAAAAAAAAAAAGAAAATAACAGGAAAACAAAATGAGAACAATTAAAACCTACATAGAAAAACAGCGCGTGTAAAACCTGGAAGCAGAAGAAAACAGAGATTTCAGAATAAGCTTGATTAGCAAACACAAGCAGAGAACACAGGTACCATATTCAAGGAATGCCTTTTTTTCCCCTCTTTTCATATGCTGTGTTTCAATTGTGACAATGAGGCAGACTGGATCGTGCAGGTGAGAGAGAACAGGAGTAGAAAGGAGGTATTGCAGTGACAGATTAATTTACATAGCTGAAAAAATGAAGGCCAAAGGTGTACCTGCAGTTCATTTCTTCAGAGTCCTTATTTCTTAAATTGGTTAGAGATTCCTTCAAAGGTCCTGATAACCAAAAAATAGTTGGCAGAAACAACTGCTAGCTAGGAAGAAAATGTCTGTCAAAATAATTAATTGGTTTTAAATATACCACCACTCTTTTCACAGTTCATTTTTGTGGTGTTTTTTGTTTTGTTTTTTTTTTTTTTTTTTCATCTTTGATTCAGCCACTAACACACTCCAAGGCAGTAAATCCATCTCTCCAGATCACCGGGCTTATCAACATTTGCCAATAGGGCACGATGAGGAGAGTGTTGGGCTGCTGTTGGCCATGTCAGCTCCAGAGGTGGAATTACTCTGGCTGTATGAACACCTGCCTGCATTCAAACTGCAAAGTTTAGCATCAGGACACATAGATTGGGATGAAAAGCCATACTGACACAGTAAGCCTGTTTCTGGATCCAGTTGTGCATCTGCACAAGTTCCTAGGATGCATAGTGTAAAGAAATCAGTTTGGAGGAGAATGCTGGTTTTGGTCTGAATAGACAGTTTCACCAGCTACTGAACTCTTGGGAACTACAAAAGACAGAGCTTTTATGGAAGAAGGGAACCTGCCATTTATATCCTCTCAAGAAGTGCAATCAGGTTTGAAAGATCACCAGCTTGGACCTTTGAGTACACAATCCTGTTCTGCTTTTCAGACTGTTAAACACAGGAACGAGTCCCATGTTTATGAAACATCTTAATTGACCATAGAGTACCAATTTGGAGCAAAGCCCACTGCCTGGTTCGATATTTGTAGAATGCCTGGCACGAGCCCGTCCTAGCCCATGAGTATTATTCCTTAAGTATTGGTGATAGCTTACATACATCTCTTTAAAACTAGTCCACTCAGAAACTACATCTTCCCTTTTACAAATACTAACAGGACAGCATGATGAAGAAAGAAGGGCTGTTCTCTTGCTTGAAAGATTAAACCCCATCTCAGGCTGGTGGCAATAATGAAGCCCTTTCTCACTTGCTTTATATTAGAGCAAATTACAAGTAGTTGTTGAAGTCCTGAGGCATCCACAGACCTTACTGTCCCTGACCAGATTCCCCTGGTTGTCCTAGAGAGAGTGATCTAGGTCACTTCCAAAAGGCCAATGTATGGCAAAGGTTGTGAACAACGAACCATTTGCCTGAAGGACTTCCAACCCTTTTGCTTACATCACTCAGCATGATTTGCTACAGCATTAATTTCCTGCATGATTTAAGTCAACATAAGCTACTGCTTTCACAAAGAAGACCCATCGTGTGCTCACTCAACCTCTCTTTCCATCTCCTGTAGCATATACTCTCCATCCTGTGCTAAAACAAACCTTAGTTTGGTCACACTGGGGATCAAGTTAAGGAGCTTTTTTAGTTTAAGGTAAGCAAGAAAATGCATATATTTCATCTAACAGAGCTATATCTCCATAGTGCTATAGGAATGTTTTCTCCAGAGCTAAAGAGGGGAAGACAAGGAAGCAGGAAAAAATGGCTTAGAAGACTGTGTCTATTTTTTTCCATGTCAACGTTGTCCTGACAGCATCTTAAATTATACATGAATCTGCAGCTGAAGTCAGCCCTGGTGTCCACATACAGCTAACAGCAGCTTATGTGAGACCAAACACACAACCAAGTTCCTATAGACCAGTTGTATGTCTGTTAAAGCTGTGGTCAACAGGAATTGGCTGAAGCCACAGAAGAAAACATAATTGTATTTGTCATCTAGATCCACCAAAAAAACAGGATAACAAATGGCAATACTGGATGCAATATCTGCAGGTAGTAAGGATAATGGATAATAAGATCCAATGTAAAGCTTACTAGAGATAATAAGGTGTCTTTCCACATGTCTCTGTTGGCTTTTGATTGTGAGCAAGCATATCCCCTGTGTATTAACTGTTCTTTTCTAGCTAGCACATAGCTGCACAGATTAGCTCACAGATGAGTTCATTTTCTGGGTCTTGGCAGCAAGTACAGTACTTCTGGGTATGAGTTGCCTGGTTTATGCAGACAAAGAGTTCAGATGTTAAGGCTGTAAAGGAAAATGTCATCAGTTTCAGGCTCCTCACAGGTTGCCATAAGTGCAAGTACTGGAGATTCAGAAAAAAAGAATGACTTGCAGTCTGGGAGATTTCCTAACATTGGTGGAAAAGCACTTGCTTCGGGCCATTGTAGACCAATAAACAGTTCATTTTTTTCATTGTTCTAATTAATTTAATTAAGTTAACTTCCAAGGTGTGTTAAGCAATGCCTTGGGTGATTAACTGTTCCCATATCAAGGTGTTTTCACAAACACATTTACCTTGATTAGTGTACACATTATTATGTAATTAAATACCTCACACAGAGGAATTTATTAGTGCCTCCTTGTCTCCTAACAAATAAAGCAGCCCTTGAAATTCTCTCTGAAAAGAGCTCTCCTAAGCTAGGTGAGAAGGACAAGCAGAAATGTGTGGAGAGAAAGATAATCATGGATTCATCATGCAAGCAGATCCCTCATTGTCTCAGCAAGACTCTGCATCTCTGTTATTGCAAGGGCTGCGATTGTCTGCCTGGGTCTCCTGGAAACTTGCTGGCTAATTAAACCACTTTTTACAGCTCTAATGTGCATTTTTTTTGGCCAGTAAAACCTCCTGATCACTTCCCTATCACCACTGTCACAGTTCTGTGGGACAAATTTTATTTCCAAAACTTATTACAGCTAAATGGAAAACCTTAATTTAAAACATACTTAGGAACATTTAAGATCTGGAAATTTTTCTTACAAAGGAGACTTGAACAGTGTTTAAGAACACTTGCTATGAGGCTTAGCAAGAGGAGTGAATTGGGCCACCTTGTCCAGTTTCACAGAGCGTTTGCTCCTACTTTCTTTCATCTGTAGTCTGTAGTCACTCTAACCACAGTTCTGGACTTAAGCACATGCTTAAATATTTTGTTGAACTGAGGCCAAGGTTACTCCCATTGGCTCCAGTGAAGATTAGTGCATGAAGCTGAGATTAGTCTTTTCCTTATCTGCAGGCTGTACCTGCTATTTTATTACGCGTGACCACAATATTTCAGCATTCTCTGCTGGGTTTGTCAGTAGATCATAAATTGTACTCACCATCTGATGAAGCAATAAGATTTGCTTTATGCCTCATTGGTCACTTTCCCAAGCATTAAAGCTTAGAATGAACAAAACTTGGATGGTTTGGAGATTTGGTTTAGACAGTTGTCCAAACTTTATCTAAATGTATTTTGAAACTCTTGTGTCTGTAAAGATAAATCAGAATTTGTCATTAAATTCTAGTATTAATAATTATTTATTCTAGATCAACAAAGCAGTTGGAACAAAGGTTCTTCTAGACAAGTGAAATGTGATTATCAAGGTGTAGACAAGGAATTTAGTGCCAGAGTATCAAAGTGCAAATTTACCATCATTACCTCAGTTTAACTGTACTAAGGGAACTTCAGACCTATATGAACAGCCCACACAAATTTTCTCTAAGAGGACTTCAGCTAAATTTTGAAGGCCAAGCTGCTGCCATTATATTCCTTAAATAATTTTTATCTAGAGTGTGTATGATCTCTTTAATTCTCCCAGTCCTGCACCCCCACCCCCCAAAATAGAGATCCTAGCTACACTTCATTGTATCTTGCCCTGAGAAATGAGAGCAACATGATTTGAGTTCTTTCCAGTGTTTAAATGCTCAAATTGATTATTATTAATTTGACTTATTCCTCATCATTCCTTTAAATATTAAAAAAGAAGAAAAAAAAAAAAAAAAAAAAAAGAAAATAAAAAGTTTTTCCACTTAGTGGAAAATGGAAAAAATGTGAGAAACAAGTACCAGGGTTAGACATATGGCCAACTGTCCAGTAAATGGGAGAAAGAACAGCTTGGACAACTGTCTAAAAAACTTTACATTGATTTGTACTTCCAACAGTGTTTGAAGTTGTGAAGACCTCTGATCCTTCTCACATCCTCTTACACAACCCACTTCTAAACATATGAATTTGCCAGTCCTGATTACACAGTAGCTCAGGTGTGGGCACTGTCATTTCATGGTCTAACACAAGCTCTGCCTAAAAAAAAGTCATCCATCCTTCTTCTCCATCACCATTCCTGACCTCTTGTCCGATTTAGCATGTTGGTGACCACAAAGTTAGTCTCATCAGTTTGCTTCTCTTATTGAAAATCAAACATTTAGGTTTTGGGTTTTTTTTTTACTGAATTCATTATTGGCCACAACATTGAATTGCATCATCTCACTCCACAGTTCCATGATTTCTGGAACTCATGTAAGGTAACAGCAAGAGATCACAGTGAGGGGCAGGGGATGGTTGAGATAACCCTTTTAGCCTGTAGCACAATGTTAGATCAGTTCAGACCAAGTGAAAAGCCACATCTGAAGAGAGGAATGTAACCTCCTGAAGCATTGCATGCACTAGTGATTGAGACTGGTTTTTGTGACAGAAGACATGTGAGTCCCTACTCCTCACATCATGACAGAAACATTGAAAAAGGTCTTCTGCTTTCTGGAAAAATGTTCTCCCTAGCAGGTTTTGAGTACCAGCTCTGCTTTTAACAAGAAAAATGTGATGCAGATTCCTAATTGCTGGAACATTTCTAAGCCCCAAATACTAGCTGTTACGCAGTCCCAAATTATAGTAAGAACCTATGCAGAAGAGAATGTTGAAAATTCTTTCCTTTCTTTCACATATAATTAGATAGTTATATATTCTGGTGCTTGGGAGCTGACTATTCTGACTTCCTATCTAAAATTAAGAATAATTTAAGGGAAAAAAAAAAAAAAAAAAAAAAAAAAAAAGAAGAAAAAACCTACTTTTTTTCCCTTGTCCAATGAGTACAGCAGCTATGCTCCTGAGTCAGCACTCCAAATTCCTAGAATTCAGTGGCCTTACTTATCTTGATACTTTTCAGGACATTCTAAAGTTTAGAGTATAAACTTTAAGCAGGTCAGTCTCAGCCTTCATTTTGTGGTTGGTATAGGTCCTGGCTCCAATAGTGTTATAGTCCAGAATTATGTCTTTGAGATGCCATTGGAGTAAAAATAATAAGGCTTACTGATTAACATACCTGCTGACGGACGCAAAAAACCTAACTGAGTTAAAAGCTCTCAAATGCTTTTAACAGCCCTCCTTGTGCATCTACCACTCCTCTTTCACAAATCACATGCACAAAAGGCAATATGGGAACCAAAAGGATCATGTTTTCCATTCAGCTCTTAGAATGTAATATACTCTTGAGAAAACAATCATTAGGATTTTTAATATACAAGCATTACCACTCTTTTTAGAGAGGATGAATTAGGTGACATTTTCTGGAAATCTGGAAAATACTCCTGAATGTCAAGCGAATCAATGCTGAAATAAGAACAAATACACTCCCTACAAATGGGACAAGAGCTATCAGGTCTGTGGCAGTGAGAGAGAATTATGTTTGCCTGGGGCCAGCTCCTCAGGGAGTGAAGATTGATTCTTTATGATTGATGACTCGGCACTTGAATGCCAAGTCATCAATTCCCTGTGTTCATGGCATTGACTGCATCAAGATAACTTTTCCCTCATGCCTAAGCATGGATATGGTCCTTGCCTGAAGTGAAGCCTCAGAGGACTCAGGTACAGAACCTGAGTCAGTTGCTTTAAATAAGAGGCAGACACAGACTCCAAGTGTCTGGCTGCAAGGAATAGACAGCACTGAAAAATGAAGTGGGAATGGTGCATGGAAGGCTTAGCTTCCCCTGTGTTGTAACAGGTTCAGATTACTTATCCTAAAATCAATGGGCTTACATTATGCAGTTCTATACTCTGAAATACAACACAAGTATTTTTGGTTTTGTTGAGTGTGTATTATCAAGAGTCTGGGAGAACTGGGTGACAACTCATCACATGTCACTGTGACACTGTAAGCTGTGGAGCTCAGAGCACAGGGGAAAGTGGCAACCAGAAATATGTACCTTGATCTGTATGCCTGATGGGGTGTTGTTAAAATGCACTTGTCCTGTGTGTCCTGACACATACTGTCAAGCTTTGGAAAACATGCACAAAATAACCAGCTGCTGGTAAAGAGGAACTCTAATTTCATTGTCAAAAATAATCAACAAAAGAAACAACAGGAAAGCCACACTTCATGTTCAGAAGAAAGTCCATTCCTTGTCCCATTTTTTCTATCCCTAAAGTCCAAGCAAATAAGTTTTCTAAGACAAATTTAGGACAGACTTCTCCCCCTTTCCAACTGCTGTAGTGTTTTAAAGGATATCTCCAGCTTCTTTAAACTGTCCACTAAGGATTTCCCCATCAGGGAAGGATCCCCAGCTGTTATAAACCACCCCCAGGCTGGGGCACATATCAGTGGTGTCGAAAGAAGGAGGAAGTAGAGCAGGACTGCGATGTCTCTCAGGTGAATCCAGGCTGACAGAAATGTTCAGTCAGTATATGTTAGAGGAACTGTGTGGAGAGATATGTAGAGAGCCTGTGTTCTTTCACAGGCTGCAAAATGTTTAAGCCTAGATAAGCCACTACTAGCACAACGGAGAGGAGAACTGTGCTGTAAAGACACCTTTCTGTCTCTTTTCAGGAGAAACCATCCCACATTTTTTTTTTTCTTTTTTTTTTTTTTTTTTTAATTCTTGACTTGCTTACCTTCAATCCTGAAGAAACAGAATGCATTTTTACTTTGTTCATGGAAAGTGTTGGGTTTTGTAAATAACACAGGGAGTTTGCTGAACTCAAACTTTGAAAACACTTATTCCAAGTTTAGATTGAGTTTCACAAATAATAACATGAAAAAATAGGAAAATATCTTTATTCAGAACATTTTTCCACACCTTTTCATTCTTTATTTCTAACAGGACTAGTATGAGATGCCTTTAAAGAAGGTGTTTAAAGTTTTGCAAGAAACAATTACAAACATTTAAGCCTCACAAATCTTATCAGTAATGTTTTTATTTTTCTCTAAAACAAAACAAAAATTTAATCAGAAAAGCAAATTTTCTCAAGTTTCCCCCGACCAAAATTAGAAGAAAAAGCTCCTAGAATGCCCAATGATGTAAGCCAGTCAGAGATGCAAAGAAGTATTAACAATAATAAAGAAATATGGGGCAGATTCCAGCTCTAGCCACATGTGAGAACACATTGTTCCTTCCCGTGTTTACTAACACTCTATGATCACTATTGTTTAATGTTTATCTAGTGATTCCTCTTCCTTGATTAACATTTAATAATGCTGATGTCAAAATTGGTTACAAGGGAGCATCTGTAATGTCAGCTTATTAATGTTTTGGGACATACAATATTGCAATCATCCCTTTAATTACATCACGTTACATTTGTCCTATTCAAAAATAAGGAGTTATTTCACACCTCATGCTAGAATCTTTTTGACTCAGAGGTTATGTGCCATATGCAAAAGAATCTATCTATAGAGAGAGATGTAGGCTATTTCCAGCCTTCCCTAAAGTCTAGGCTGTTTGATTTCTGCTCCTGGTTTATAAATATATGATGTGTTGTATGTTTAAGTTGCTTTCAAACTTGTTTTTAAGTGGCAAATACTTGAGGATGAAAGGCTGAGAGTCACACTGTGTATTTTCCACTGCAGTGGAATAAAAGGGGTGATACCTTTTGAAGGCTGTGAAACTACTGCTAATGACTTTTCATGAACTTCTGATGTAACGATAGAAGGAAAAAAATATAACATTATACTAAGAAGAAGTGACCTGTTTCAGAAAAACTGCAGCCAGGCAACCCAATCTCTGCTATATTCATCTATATCCTGGCCTTGCATACTAACCAAATCCAGTCCAATTCCTTGTGAAATGTAATAATTCCATAGTTTCCCTGGGTTGGACCCTCACTACACCATAGATTATTAAATCAAACTACACTATTTTACAGAACCTCTAAAAGACTTTGAGATTCCTTCTACTACCATTGCACGAATGTAATTTTTATCTTATACATACACAGTGTTGTTCTTACACATCAGGTCTTGTATTTGCTAAATTAAGCCATTTACATAACAAGATTTGTGTGGTTAGACTGAGATATGGAGTTGCTTAGATATGTATACAAACATACATGCATGTATTGCAGCCCAGAGAAAGTTAAGTTTATTCATAGATCTAAAAGTATCCAGAGGTTTTAGAAGTTTGGACACCTGCACAAAGTCTTGATGAGTGACTCCTGAAACTGTGTGTTGCCAGAGGAAACAAATAGGCAAAGCATCACTCTGTGCTTCCCTGACTTCTTATACAGTTTCACAAACAGGTGTAGTTGGCCTGAGGTATACTTAATGCTTTAAGGCAACAGGACTTTTAAATTTACCCTACATATGGGAAATTTCATAAGGAAAAAAATCATCCTGAAAGAAGAGAATGCTTCAGTTAGTGGCTTTAGTGTATGCACAGATGCTCCCAGCTCCAGTTTCCTATCAGTTTTAGTACAAGTCACTAAGAGTCTTTGTCAATTGTTGACAATTTTAATTACAACAAGACCTGATTATAACTACTTTGCAGACTCTATTCAGTGCTTCTCTTCATTAACATCTTATCAGCAGTATAATTGCAGGCTGGAGTGAACTCACATTGCTTTTTATCTTCTTCAAAGCTTCATTCAAAATGTGGAGACAACTTCCAATTCAGCCTTGTGAGGCTTAGTGTTCCTTCAAACATTTCCTCAGTCTGTTGTCAAAGCAACAAAATCAGAGCAAACACCCTTCGAACTGCCAGGATCATATAAGAAATGTAGTGTTGAAAACACCGCACTGTTTTAAAGGATGGAAATTTTTCCAGCACTTTAACAACTGTATTTGCAATGGGAAATTGGATTGAGTTCTCTATTTCCAAGAAGATGACACATTTCAATCTTCTACAGGTCCAGTTGAAGTGGAGGACAAATAGAGCAAAAGTTTACAAATCAAAAAGTTAATTTTATCTCCTGAAAATCAGTAATAATAATTTTAAAAAATCTGTGAACAAGGCAGCTCATTTTTTTCTCATTCAAAGTAAATTACTTCACTCTTAATTACAATATGTATTACCGGGTTGGACCAAGCACATTTTGTTCTTCAAAACTAGATTAGAGGACACCAAGTCTAGCTTGTTTTGAGTCCATAGGACAGTACTGAGTATCACAAGCGCAGTTATTCTATGAATGCCATGACAGTTAGTGACAACAAATCTGTAGCCCTAGTATGTTAATATTGTGGCGAAAACAACTCTCCTGGTATCTGGATGTGTGTGACATCCTGAAGGATGTGGCAGAAGACAGTCCCTTAAGTTTCTATTAATAGCTGCAGGGAAGGTTCTGGGGAGAGAAGAAAATAAGTGGATTTCACCTGTCACATCTTCCCTGAGAAGAGATACAGACCCACCCTGATGAGTACCCAGATGCTGTCTCAATACAGTTCACCCTGATTGACTAGCAGGGGGGATGCTGTCGTGATGACAATTTAACAAATAGTCAAGTTATAACCTGGGATTCTTCTATTCAAATACAAAGAGTTCTAGTTAGAGGAGAAGGACTCAAGCCTCACTCTTCCATCTCTTTCATTGTTTCAACCACTTTGTCTACCCAGGTCTGCTATTTCTCTACCAACAAGTCAGACTCTGATTCAAGATATTTATTTATCATGTAGTAATTAAGTATATGAATAGCTAACTGCACCTTAGGTCACTTCATAGCAATTTAATTACAAAAGAAAGTTAATCAGATTTAGGAAGGCTCTTCAAAGTTTTTCGGTTCTTTTCCTTTTTTGCTTAAATCATTTTTCTCTGTGTTCAAAATTAATTAGTGCTAGTAAAAAGAAAAAAAAAATACTAGATTAGCAGCATAGAGTCTCTATTTCTTCCTCAATTCATTGAAAAGGCACAGTGTGAGCAAAACAAGCTTTTTCACCCAGGCATTCATTGTTATTGACATTCTTTTTGGAAATTTATTTGTAAAAATATATTTTATCCGTATAGATTCTGAGGCCATTAGATGTTGTTCTTACCCACACTACTCCTAGATACAAGAATATGAATACCAAAACTTAGCCCTCCCTCCTAACAAATCATGAAACACATTGAAAATTGTGAGGGTGTGCTGACAAAGAGTTTCCTGGTTGTCTTTGCTGGAGTTGGGATTTTTTTTAGGATTCTTCTCATGCCATGTCCATAAACTTCATTTTGTGGCCATAGGGACTACTAATTACCTAAGAAAAGACAGACATAAAAGCAGACATTTTCCAAAACACATACCTCCAGATAGTAGGTGTTTAAAGAGAAAAAATTATCATGAGAAATGATCTGAAATCATGGGAGTTAGCAATCAATTTGCAGAGTACAGTCAGGGGAACTTCACTCAATAATTCATGTACAACACCCAATAACTTGTGGTAAACATGTCTTCTAAGACAAATGCCTTATTCTGACTGAACAGCAGGTTTTCCTGCAGATAAATCTGCTGGAATCCATAGCCCTGATTCACGCCAGTGCAGGACAGGGGGATCAGACCTTTCAGATCACTGTCATTTTTCACAACTTCTGGAATTGTTACAGAGTGTGCCAGTCAGGAGAGGCTTTGTTTCTTGTTTCTGCTTGGGATGCCTTCCTCTCTAGAAGGAAAGGCATTTGCAAACTGTTTTCTTGCAGGTGCCCCTTTTAAAGAAGAAATTTCCCAGCAAAGTACGTTTGCTTTCTTTTTCTTGCAGGGATTTTTTTTTTTTTAACAACTATCTTAAATATATGTCAGATTTCCCATGTTAATTCACAGATGTTTTAATCAAAGATTTTATTTTTTTTTTTTTTTTCCTGGGTGGAAAGGATCTAAAAATATTGGTGAAAATCCATTTAGAAAATTTTCCTCCCCTCCTCCTTAGAAAGCTGCTTTAAGTCTTTTCCTCCCCTACAGATCATTGAGTGAGAAGGTGAGCAAACACCACTTTTAATTCTGCCTTCCAGGGTCCTCCTTTCCTTTATGTTCAAACAATAAAAACTTAGAAGAAAAAGAAATAGAGAAAAAGCAAAGATGAATAAGAAAATAAAACCCAAACAGTTTCAAATAAGCTGTTTTGACACAAATGCACTGAAAAGTCACTGTTACCTTCTAAACACCCCACCTTTCTTAACTAGATCAGTTGTTCTGGTCAATATTGTCAAATTTGTCAATTATCTGGCTAACAAAATAACTGACTAACATTCATATTTACATATTTCATTAGCACAGTAACCTGACCAGTTGTTAGTTCCCTATTAGTCAGATAATAACAACATTATGAATATCCTTAATATATGTTATACACAGTCATGGCAATTCTGAATAAAATAGATAAGGAAGAAAAATCCAATGCAAGGAAGAACGAAAAAACCCAGTTACCAAATCCTGAACTATAACTGTATGCTGTGCATTTGAAACTTCATCAAAAAGCAAGAGGCACAGATGCAGAAAAAAAAAAAAAAAAAAAAAAAAAAAAAAGGTGTAAAAGCTATACGAAATATCAAAGGACACCTTTGTTGGTGGAAGATTTTTCATTATATCTTGACATTACAGAAGGCAGGATGGTGATCAGTAAAAATGAGTACAAGTATGAAACAAATAGAAAAGTCAATGAACACATAGAATGCATCAGGTATATTCAATAGATCATCAGCAAAGGAAATCAAAATGCATTTCAGAGTGTGTTCAATTCTCTGTCAGTCCATTTATGTATATATCTATTTATCCAAACATTATTCAACCAGAACAGGAAGGTTAAGAAGCTCAACAGATTTAAAAGAAAACCTGTTGCATGTACAAGGCTTCATTAGTCACATGTATGTCAGCAGTGGCAGACAGATAGACTCTGTGAATCAGTTCATCCCTTCATTTCCCATGTTTCCCCTCTGCTTCCCATGATACATAGAAGATCCTGAGAAATGCCTGGTAACACTAAACTCATTTTGCTCAAGACATCTAAATGCATTAGTCCATATCAGGATGTAGCATCCAATCACTGCTAGCAATAATGAGTTTCTTAGACTGTAGGCTCCTAAATGATCAAACACACCATTGACTGTAGAATTAACCAAAGGGTTAATTAATTCCAATGAATTCCCAAATGACTCAAAAAAAAATTTGTTTTAAAGGAGAAGAAAAAATTAAATTTGCAAATTGTGGAAAGCAGATGGGAAAACCTCTCTGTATTTTAAACAAGGATCCTCAGGCCCTCACAATAAATGTTGATTTTTGTCAGGTTAGCTATTTCAAATTTGGAAATGCTTAATTAGAAATCTTCCCTTTTACTCTACTCTTTTGTATTTGTACCACAAACAGCATAACAAATGGAGTAGGGTCTTAACCAACAAACAAGGGATGAATAAAGTCTCCTGAGATAACCATTCATTTCTGAAAGCCATTCATAATGCTGAAAGTCTGTGAAATGCACTGTAAATGGAAAATTGCTCATTTAATCTCCTCTTCTGCTCCCCAACAATCTCCACAACATTATTGTTGATGGAAACAATAAAGAGATAACAGGGAAAAATTAAATGTATGGAGAACTTGGAAGTCTTTTTCAAGGTTCCTTAAATGTTTGCTACATTGCTTTAGGTTAGTCTTTGTGTATTACCACAAAACTGGTAAAAGAGAAAAGTAGTTACTTCCTCCTTTTCTAAGGACTAAGAAAATGTCCTTATGATGGAAGAGAGAACATGTAAGTATAATATGTAGTCATAAATAATATAAATTCAAGACAATGATGAGGTTGAGCCTAACCCTCAGTGAAGAAGTGTCTTTGACTATTCCTCTGATGCCACTGTTAACCACTCCTTACTGTGGGCTTGAATTTTCTGTTACATGTTTCCTGGGTCAGTTAAATCCATGTTGCCTGCATGGGAGTTAAGAGTTCAAACCATTCTCCATGTCCTCTTCCCCTGTGCTTGATGCATCTTGTCTGGAAAGCCTTTATTTCCTTGATTCTCACTTGGTCTTAGAGCTGGAGCAGAACAATGTGACCTCAGGAACCATCAGTCAGCTCTGGTTACAGCTTCAGCCCTGACATGACAGGCCTTGAGGTTTTTCTTATTTCCCTCTTATTTTACCATGCTGATTATGGCTCAATTTTTTTCTGCGTCTGGTTCCTTCTTGTCCTCCTGCCACACCAGAGGGAGGTTTTCCTATCCATCTATCTATAAAAAATATTTGCAAACAGAAAAGAATCAAGGATGCACATGTCCCAAAGAATGACGTACAGTGGTGTGACTGTGCTCTTCAAGCCATTCATCACTCCATCCAGAGATACTTTTGAGGCTATAGGTGTGCTAATTATTACTGTTTCCAACACCAAGGAATGGCCCAGGTACCATCCAACCTGAGATGGATGTGTCTTCACAGCTGGAGTAAAAGCAGCAGTCACTTGTCATGATGAGAGCTATGTAATACCTGCTGCACAATGGGAAATCCTAGTAAATGTCAGAGTACAATGCTAGTGCATGAGAAAACAAACAAGTTAAACAAGCCAACTTATCTAATTTGATAAATAATGAAAAATTGTTTTCTTTCCAAAGCTTTCCAACTATATTTACCTAAGAGATTATTAATAAATTAATGAACTCTTCCATCTCCCTCCTGACTCAGATCAAAATTTCAGGTTTTATAATCAGGGTAGTTCTGTTCAGCTTAAAACTAACCACCAATTGGAGAGTATGAAAACTCCACACAAAAACCATCATTTTATATTTATCGTTAAAGAAACAACCCATATATGCACATATCAAACTTTCCTCTTTCACTTACCTGTGAATGAACAACAGCAAATTAATAATATTTTTAAATTTTGAGATTGCTCCAAATTCAGTCTAGTAGTTTGTACCATTTTGTCTCAATTTAGCAAGAACTCCTTAGGATACTCAATAGTGATGTCTGTAACAAGAAGCTTCATTCATCATATCTGGAGTGTGTGAAAATTCATGAAACTTGAAACAAACTACTCTAGATATTTGCCAACACACACTAGTCAACTGAAAGTCTTGACTAGCTTGTGGAAAGTAGTCTTCTTGGAGGCTATTTCCTTCTAATTTTTGGAAAGATGTTTAGGACAGTTATTTCTGTGATATTGTTTTGAGAGTATTTGGTACCAATACCTAACATATTCTCCTAGATGTTTTATTAGCAGATGTTGTATTCAGTTAGTTATAAACACTAGAGAAAAATATATCATGATGGATCCAACAGCCCAAGAGAGGTGAGACTACTACAGCTCCTCATCCCCTGGTCCAGTCAGTAGCAAGGATGAGCAAGTATGAGCTCTATATGAGGACATGCATACAGAGAGCACATGTATGCCACATATATATACATATATGCATTTACATCTGGCCACACAAGCAGACACTCAGAGCACTCACTCAAACACAGCACCAACAGCCTCATCCTGCTCCCCTCTTAGTCTGTGGAGAATGGAGGTTCACTAGTAAGAAAATACGTATATGTACATATGTACAGGGTGGATCTCTCCAGTAACTGTCTTCAGACACTCAACTTTCCCAGTAGCTGTCCCTTGATCCCAGTCTCCCCAGTTGCTGGCACATGGATATATGGGCCACTGAAGCCACAGCCGTACTCCAGTTGCTGATACAGTCCATCACACATACAGATCTGACTGGCATTCCCCTCATCCCATAGCCAACAGCTCTGTGCAGCCCCACCTACTCACTGTCCCATCCAGCTTGATCCTCTCTGGTGTTCACAACTTTACTCGCATACCTGTAGTTGCTCCAGTTGCTGTCCAATGGACAGAGGGGCCCTCCATGGTCTAACTCCAGTTGCTGCACTCAATCCCCATACACACATGTGCACATAGAATAGACAGCCTTCACCCAGAAAAGAGAAAAGAATTTAAGAAGACAGGACAGACTGTGCTGCAGGGGATCATGCATGGGAATAAATAGTCTCACTACTAAATACCTTGATCATTTTCAGTTTTTAGAGGGCATGGTCTAGCCCAAATCTGAGATGCATTCTAGATTTTGTTGTCTGAACTCCAGTGAAGTTAGGTTTGGATATGTGATCCAGCAGGGGAAATAGTCTGTTTTAGCTTCCTAGTTCCTTTCTTGTTATTTTCAAACACTGCAGAGAAATAAAAAGTCTCTAGTTGAATTCAGAGTGAACTAGACCCGGAAGTGGGTCATATGTTTTGGCAAACAGAATGGGTGAAATAAACGTGCATCAACTTTTTATACCAAGTGGATAGGGAGTTGGAACTGATAGGTCAGGGCATCCCTTTGAGTGGACTGGGACCAGGAGTGGGGTGGATGAAGATCACTAAGGATTTAATATGACTGAAGAAAAAAAATGAAACCAATGATAGGGGATGTGAGTCTTAAAAGGGTACAGCAAGAATGTAGAAGAAAAAGAAAATAGACCCACATTAAAAAAAAAAAAAAAATAGAGCTGCAGTGACATGGAGGGTACAACTACACTGATTTCTACTTGTGTCTGAGTCTTTGTTGGATTCACCTCAGGTCCATTCTTCTCAGACACTTACTCATTGTCAGCTGTAAGCTTCAGAATGGGACAGTCTGAGCCTGTGGGTGAAAGAGAAAACAACAGGTTGACAGAATTGCAGAAGCCACAGATATGCTTATGCCATTCCTGACAGATTAAGAAAGGAAATTGGAAGTTTCATTTATTTTTATCATTCGATTTTTAGCTTAAAAGTCTGCATGGATGTCATAACAAGGTCAAAGGAAAGATTTTCTCTTTGGTTTGAGGCTTTAAGAATCTTTGCCTCATTTTGTTCAAAAGGATATATATATGCTGATGGTTAGACAGGATTGTGAAATTAAAAAAAAATCCCATCCTCATCTGTTATAAGAGGATGTATGAAGTTAAAAGATAAGATGCTGACCTGTTTTGGAGATCAGGATTATACTTTGTGTGTGCTGCCAATGAAGATCTAAACTTCTCAGGTGTGGTCACTATTAGCTTCTTCCTCATATTCTGATGCCTGACTTCAGGCCTAGGGTTCTGATTTGTGAAGATGTGTGCTAGGTCACAGCAGTAATGAAAAGAAAGAGGGACTGCGAACTCAACATGTAAAATGTTACGTGAAGTAGTCTAAAAAAGGAAGTCCTGGGTGAGGGAGTTATTCGGTTCACTCAACTTTAAGCACAGAATACATCCCTGTACACTCTCTCATGAGCCGGTGGAGAATTGTTCTCTGGAGAGGACACACTTTTTCCATTGATTATCGATGGCATGAAGTTAGTTGGGCTCAATAGCTCTGCTAGTGAACTCTAGTGCTGGAAGCTGGGTGATTTGAACCCTCTTGCCTGCAGTGTGGATGTGTTACAGGAATCACTCAGGTGATGCTACAGGAACCACCATATTAGCCATAGGGTTGATAATATCTCTTTGTTTGGAACAGAGTTTAAAGACTATGTGCTAGATAACTGCTGGGGTCATATGCAGTGGGATGCATCAACAGTGCAGAAGGCTCTATCTGAGCTAGTTGAAGTCTCTTTACAGTCAAGGGAAAGAAGTTCTTCTCCTTAGGGGGTGATTCATTTCACTCTAAAACACACATTTAAAGTGGGTCAGCTCTTAAAATGCCTTTTCCTTCCCCCTTGTTTAGAGTGTGAGCCTGAAGCAGCTAGCTTAGATATAAATATCTACTTGTGGGATCTCTGTAAGGAGGTGAGGTGAATCCCATGGATGGTAATCAACAGTGGGAAATCACGTTTAGGATTATTATGTACAAAATGAGGCCTGTTCAACCTGAGTGTTGAATGAGTCAGAACACCCATGGAGTGAACAACATGTCTTCATGTAATTAAAAGTGGCTTCATAATCAACAACCACAATGAGAGAAAAGGCAAATAGCACTGGCAACCTTATTTCTGGTGTTTACTAATGCCTGAGTGCTTGACTTTATAAACTCAATAAGCAGTGTCTAATTGTACCTATATATATATATGTAAATAGACATAAATATTTGAAACTTTTTGTTCAGGATTTTCTGCATTTATCATGAGCCAGACCTTTCGCTGATGTAAACAAGGGTAATTCTATTTTCTTCCATACATCTATGACAGTTTCCCCTAACTGAAATCTGTCCTAGTTTATGTTGTATGTCTTCTTTTTTTAAAGTACTACAGCCATATAAAGGGAATCAATATTTCTGCAGTTATGCTGATGCACCTTCACTTATAATTGCTGACAAGATCCAAAACTAAGTGTCAATCTCCTGCTGAATTACATCATTTTTCTTTCTGTTTTGCTGATGTTTCTCTTGACTTTGTGACTTAAAAATAAGTTCAGACTGAGTGTAGTAAAACCAAATCTTACTTGTATTGGAGAGTTGACTGACTATAAGCAATACAAATTCTGGATAGGAAATATTGTATTTAATGCTGTTTTGAGAGGGAGGAAGGGATTTTCTTGCCAAAGGACTAAGAGAATTGGATACCACTATGAAACAACTGTTTAGTACATCTGTCTTGCTGAGTTTTAGAAAGTAAAAAACTGGAAGTTCTTTAAAGACCCCAAAACTGAAAGCATGTTATTTAATGCTTCCAAGCAGCTCTAGGCAGAAAATAGAGTTGGAGGCTTAAATGTTCCCTGGAGGACATTATATGATGTATTTTACATGCTATTTCTCGAAGCCATGAAACCCATGGACTTAGAGACAGACTGGTTCCTAGATTTCACTGGACATCTACAAACAGACTACACAGTACCACTTCACATTACTTTTTGGTGGCTTCATTTAGTATATTCTTGTACTCTTGAGTGTGACAGGAAACAGCTCTTAGTCTAAAAGAGGGGCATTCACCTCCCCTGTAACTACAGACTGTGAGTTTATGGCCCTATTATAACTTTGTTTCTAATATTTTCGAAAAAAGGGTGTTATTAATTTCAGTCCAAAGTCCAAACATTGCCATTGCTCAAGGTTGTTACATAAACAAATTAATACTAGACATTTATCTGAAAGCTTCTGACTGTAGAAAAATAAAAACTAGCAAAACCAGGTCATGCACTAGTAATAGATGCATCCTGACCTTTTATGGATGAATACCTAACAGTGGGTGAGAGTGTCAGGGAATACTGTCTTTCTTTCATGTCCTAAATGTGGTTCCTGGAAAAGGGATAATGATGAGCAGTGTTGCTAGTGAGTAAATTAAAGTGCAAGCCTGATTCCCACTGAAGATTCAGTCTTCTATTTCTAATCACAAGGTAATACTAATCATAAAGGATAGGGTAGGAAGAATATTTACTCAAATTAGAGGAGGAGGGAATAGTAGTAGTAATGGTGGTCAGTGGAGTACTTTGCTTTCTCCATTTCCCACAGAAAAGGCAAGTAAAATCTTTAATACTACTTGAAATACAATGTCATGTTTCACCAGAAATGCTTGTTGAAAACAGCAGCAATATCCCCTTAGAAATGGTGCATAATTTCACTCTTCCTTTTCCACATGTGAGACATATTCTTGGAAAACAAAACCCCTTATAACCCAGTCTGGCCATGCTGATTTTAATCAGTGAATTATTCCAATGAGTTCATTCTACATAGGTTTCCTCTTGAAGAATCAATATGATTTTGTCACATCTGCTGCAATACAAATTTTCACTCCTCTAAATACAAACTTTAAAGGCAACTCTACAGTACTACTCCTGCTCAGTGAGTGTGCTAGGGCTGCTAGGGCTATATAAGACAAAAACTCTCCTATCTTCTTGGTCCAGTGCCAATTTACTTCAAAGTGCCAGTTTATTTCTTACAATCACATTGTTCATTCAGCAGGACTTTGTATTGTGTTCCAAATAGTTTCTCCAAATTCTCTATTATGTGGGGTTTTTTGTTTGTTTGTTTGTTTTTTGTTTGTTTGTTTGTTTTTCTTTTAAAAAACCCTAAAACACAGAAAAAGAAAATACCAAAAACCAACTGTTTTTCTTTCTTTCCCAGTGGCACCACTGAAGTTATATTTCTAAATGCAGTTTTGCTTTTTTTTTTTTCCCCCTAAGAAAAACATTTTTTTTTTGGCTTTGATTACAAGCTTTAGCCCTCTTTATCTTCTCCTGGGAAACTTTCTGCTGTGCTGGGAAAGTGCTGAAAATGAATGAAGAATTCTAGGTTGTTTTGTTAAATATGGTCACACCTAAGTTTGTCTTACTCTGTACAAGAAAGAATTGAAAAGTAAGGAAGTTTAGAGTCTTTTGTAATAGATTCTGTGATAGAGCTGTGTTTATTCATCTGGAATATTCCTTCTCTGATGAATGGTGGATTATTTAGAGAAATGAGTGAGAAAATTTCCAGTAGTAAGGCACGGAAAGAAAAGTTCCCTAACATCCTTCAGAGTTTAAGTTTAAAAAGAATGTTCTGACCATTTGCTCTTCTTCCCACTTTCATTCTTGCCAGAATTGCTACCAGTGTATATCTATGGTATCTCATTAATGGAAATGAAAAATGATAAGTTTTGATCCCAGTAAGGTCCAGGGGAAAACCATTCACCTAATTCAATTAGATCAGGAAATCAAGTTACACCTTCTGAGTGTGAAATCCAAAATTTATCTTTTGCTCTGAATAATAGTGTTCTTAACAAAGCACAGTCTGGGTGAGTGAGGACAGGAGAAAATAAGCTTCATGCTGCCTGTTTTTAAAGTGAAAGGTTAAATCCTCAAAGATGCTGCACACCTAAAACTCCCATTGAGGTCTCCATAGCAAAAAGTTATCCTACTAAATGCTTAGCTGCTTCTAGTTTCCAGGGTTTAGACCTTTCCAGAGAAATCTGTGCTGATAATACTAGCTTTAGTTTTACTGAAAGAAAGGAAGACATTTTTTAAGCCTAGGGGCCTGGATATAAGATGTTTTTCTGTGTCTCTATGTCTGTAAAATAAGGATAATAATACCTGTGAGATGTTGTGAACATGAGTGCTTCTGAGATTAATGTGTATAAATGTTAGGAAAATAGGATAAGGATACACTCATCCCTTTTATTTTGTCTACTTTGTTTTTAATATGCATCTTTGTAGGTTTTTAGCTACATCCAGTCTAATATATATTTACCAATGATTTTTTTTTTTTTTTTTTTTTTTCCCTTTCCACTGGGAGATTTAGCATCAGCTGTCTTGGACACCTCTTCTGGTTATGGTTTTCACTGAAATTCTCTTACTGTGAATTCTTATTCCTTTATCTGGGGTATGATTTTCTCAAGAAGGACTTCTCTAAAGCACTTTTACGTGATTCACTCTTACATTGTGTAGCAGCAGTTTATCCGGTTTCCAGATATGTTGGGCAGAGAAGTGGAACCATGAAATTCACTAGTGGACGATTTGTTGCTGTTGCCGTTGTTATTTTTGCCTAAAATCCTATTAGAGTTAAATTTGATATGACAGCTGGAGGTCTAATCTTTTGGCTAGAAACTGCCAGATTTGAATATAACTACTGTAAAAAGGGAGATGAAAATACAAATCGGAGGGTTAAATCTCTGAGGGTGTATCTTATCTCAGTGGCTGAATGCATTCATAGCAGCTTTGTGAAAATTGTTTCACTTTCTTTGTTAATCAAAAAACAAACAAACGAAAAATAGTGATGATGGGAATTGAATGCTGAAATTATTGCCTTATAAAATAATAATAAAAAAAGTAAAGAAAAAAGCTCCCAAGGTTCTATTAAAATCATGTTTAAAACAATGCTAGGATTTCATCAGGGCAATCAGATCTGAAATTCCGGTGTATGACTGGTATGCCAATATGACAAACTCACTTTTGAATGGATCTTCCTACTCTTAAATTCTACGTACTTAATCAGAAAGGACTAATCTGACACCTAAAACATCTTTCTAATGTATCAAATATTTTCACTGATGAAAGTCCAGCAGAGTTACTCAGTTCTTTCCAACAAAAACTTAAAGCAGACAATATAATGTCAGCATCCCATGTTTTTGAAGGAATTTGTAAGGCTGTTTTTAAATAGCCACCCCAGCTCAACACTGGCATTAAGTGTGATTAGAGGAAAAAATAAAATTAAAAAAAAAAGTAATTTTTCCCTGTCTCCCTTTCCTTAAGGGTCATAATAGATCACAGCAGTGACTTTCCCCCTCTACTTCTTCATCACAGAGCAAGGATGGAGGCCTCTAAATCCTCCAACTCCTGGAAGGATAGATATCAAACAATAAGATAAATAGAAGCCATCCAAGATAAAATATACAGAGTGGACAGGTAATTTTTTTAATATTACACTTACTAAAGATCAAATTAGAGGGGTAAGTGATGGATTAAAATTGCCAGTATTTTATACCATGATACATTGATTTATTTAGGATGTGTGAGATAATTAAAAATCACTAGTTTTAGTAAAGTCAATGGAACTGTTCAGACAGTCTTGATAGTTCAGAGAGTTGAAACTATGTGCCACAGTGGTTTGCTAGACTGAGTGGTACATGTTATTATAAATGGAAGAAAATGTCTAGTCAGAGGAAGGTATCAAATAAGACATAAATTGCAGGAGTAAAATATATATATATATATATATATATATATATATATATATATATATATATATATATATTTATATTTGAATTCTGTCTGAGCCTAAATCTCCCTTCCTGTTTTTAGGCAGACTTTGCATTTACCCTGCCTCTCACATGGAAACAGGGATAATAATTTTTTCCATAATCTTAAAATATTATCAGGATAAAATCCCTTAATGTCCAGATGCCATATGGATAAAAGACCACATATTTATTGTGTGTGTGACTTTCTTTTAACTTGACTATGTTCACTTTCATTTGTTTTTCCATTTAAAGTGCAGCATTCACAAAACAATGAGTATTAGCTCATTTATGGTTCTTTTTGACATTTTAATTTTTTTTTTAAACTCTGATTTTTTTTAAATAAAAATAAATAAATAAATAAAAAAAGATCTAGTTCATATTTTCTTTGTAAAATCCTTCCTTTTGCATCATGTTCCAAATATAATGAATGGTACATTCTGATTTACAAAGGTTCTGCTTTTAAATGTAGTACTTTAGGTTAGTAATCAGAGTCTATTTTGAATATGTGGTGCCTATAGTACATATGAATATGCTAATCAGCTAAACTTAATAGTTCTCATTTGTATTAATGCAAATTAGGTGGCTGTACTTTCCAGCAAATATTTTCCTCGGTATTTATTAGAGAAATCAAAATCTCTTTCCTCCCATAATAAGTTCTAATATTTCATCTTAACACTTTAAAGGGCGTGTTTTATTTTAGCTTAATCTAATTTCATTGAACAAAATTGCATCTGAAGG
This sequence comes from Tyto alba, assembly GCF_018691265.1. Lineage (NCBI taxonomy): Eukaryota > Metazoa > Chordata > Aves > Strigiformes > Tytonidae > Tyto > Tyto alba. Next base: position 11,564,474 of record NW_024881318.1, read on the forward strand.
CAATATAAAGTTACAATTTGTTCCATGTCAAATAATAAAAATGGCCTTTAAATTTTACATGAATTTGACCTTTTGGTTTGTGCATTTCAATTAAACCTCCCTTGTAATACAAATGGTATAACATACCTTCTGTGCATTTGGCCTTGTATAGAGGTATCCAGCTGTATTCCTGTTGCCTCCTTCCATGTAGTCATTGGCCTTTTCTGACCCCCAGTCTCATCCTACTCTTATTAAGAAACGTTGGGAATTCTTCTGTTTACTATAATCAAGTCTGCTATGCTTCTTCCACTAACTGGAGTCAGAAATGAAACCATGTGGGATTGGATGTGTCCAGTTTTTCAAAAGGAGTAAAGAATGGTAACCACTCAAAAAAATCTGGGCTTTTTCTTTGCAAGGTGACCTGTGGACCCTGAATCAGTAGCTGTTAATCCTCCACATTACCTTATTGAACTCCAGAAGAGCCCCAGAGTTGAGATAAACCCCAAAAAGCAATTCATAAGAACTGTGAAAGGGCAACCATCTCTGCTGTTCTGAGCACAGCAGCATATCTGACCATGTTGAGGTCTCTTAAGACCTTTACCCATATAGATTATGTTTATTATTAATAACAAAAATATTTTTGTTGTTAATAACTTTAATTTCTTAATGAAGAACTATAAGAAGTCATTTTATTATATCATCCTGTATAATTACATACATTTTATTTCAGAATTGGACCCCAACCATTTTATTCTGCAGCAGAAAAGTAAAAGGAACTTCACTGTCTAATACACATAATGTTTCCAGCATACTAATTCCCTGTATGATGAAGGGAAGGACCTGAGGATAGCTAGCCCCATCTTCAACAGAGATGAGATACAATTTTGATGGGGACACCACTCCTGCCACATCCAACTCCACATTTTCCAGTCTTTCCCCGTCTTTATACGTGACTTGTCAAATGAGATTAAGAAGCTCTCCAGGGTCAGGACCAGCTACTACTTTGTGTTTATTCAGTGTCTAATTGCACAGTGGAGCCTCACACCTGATTGGGCTATGGGCACTGTTGTAATTAACATGATTAATAATAGGCATTCTGTAGAGAAATGGCTGAGAGTAGTTTCCAAGACTTGAAGCCTCGAACTTCTCTTGCAGCTTTAAATGTACTTTTAGACTCAGTAGTTGAAAAACGATTTACTCTGTGATCAGTGGGACTAATGACACCTGGTTTTAGCTGGCTTTGTGTCTCATGGTTAGACTGTAATGTGTCAGGGAAGGTGCAAACCATGATCCTATGGCTGAGATGTTCAAAACCGCATTTTTCTGTGTGGGTTATTTCGTGTCTAATGAGAGTGGACTCACACTGCAGCCTGTCTTTAACAGTCATGCTCATTGAGTGTTTCTCTGCTACTCAGATGCTTCTTCTCTGAAGCCTGTAGTAATTTAATATCCTTGACACTTCCAGCTCTCAGCTAAATTTGATTGAAATGAGCTAATCAGTCTGTAATGTGAGACAGAGAGACAGATAGACAGAGACATGCGTGCTCTTTGGTCACAATAAGCCTCATTTCCTTCAGAAACCAGGGTAAAAAAGAATACATGCAGTGAAGTTTTTGGCTTAATTTTCCTTTGTTTTTCCCAGGGCAAACTAACCCCAGCATTAAAACCAGAGCAACCCCCGAGTCAGTCTCCAGAAAAAAAAGAAAAGGGCAAGCTATTCAAGGAAAAAAAAAAAAAAAAAAAAAAAAAAAAAAAAAAGAACGGGGACTTTGTTTTAGTTTCTTTTATTTAACTGCAGTAGAAATCAAACTCCAGAGTTTTAATGGAAAAATGTTACAATTCTCTGGGAAGAAGGAGAAGATGGGCGAGAGAAGGGATAAAAAAAAGAAAAAAATCTAAGCACTGTCAAATCAGCTCAGGATCTCCATTAGAATGCAGAGTGCTCCAGAGTAATTACAAAACAGCTGTAATGGAAAATTGGTAGTCAAACCCATTTTCCACCAACTAGAACGGTGAATGGGCTCCATTATGTTCCTAATTCTCATTAACTTAATTTGCATAGGAAACAATGAAGGAATACCTAATGAGTTAGACTCAGCTAGAAGCAGATCGATACCCCTGTGAACAGGGCTTCGACCCATAATTACAGGACATGTGGCAAAGCCAGAATGTTTCTCCTCTTACATAGGGGAGATAGAAAGGTTGGCCTTGCTGTTGTTATTTATCTAAAGGCTGGAAATGTGGTGCCTCCAGAGGTGGGAATTTGTTGCTGTTTGTAGGTGGTGGGAGAGTGAGGGTTAGGTGTTTTCTTTCTTTCTTACTTTGTCCTGTGGCTTTTAGGGAGAAATATATTATTTGACTGTCTCTTCTATCTTAAAGAAGCAGAGTCTTAAAAGCTGTTCTTGTGGCCAAAGTTTAAAAGCTGGGTTGCACTGATGCTGTATGCTGAAGACTGTGGCAAACACTCTCGCTGCATATATTCAAGGCCAACTAAAACCTGTTTAAATATACATCATGTGTCAGCATGCCTCAGCCTTTGAGCCCTGCCAAGAGGCACAGCCTATTCACCTGGGCTCAGATCTGTGCAAACACAATCACACGGTGTTAGAGGACCAACAGATGTAAATACTGCTGGATCAGAGTGCATGTGTGTCTCTGCAGTGTAATCTGGGAAAGGTCTGGGTTCAGTTCCCATTCTTGGCAGCATGACTGTATTTGCAGTCTTGGACATGTGCTTTCAGTTCTCTGGCCTCTAACTCCTGTCTGTGGAACAAGATTAGCAAATCCCTGCTCTGGTTTAGACACTGAGATTTCTGGGTAAGGGTCTGGATGATCCAAAAATTACAATATTCTGAACAAGGAATATTTTCTCTGACAAGTAAAGACTGTGAGCAATGTGGGATGCTACCACTTCTGTAAGTTAGGACAATTCTTCTGATTTTCCTGATTTGCCAGTGATGTACCACAGTGGATAGATCATGCATATAGATATCAATACTGTTACTTGAAATGGTCGAGTCTCTCCCAGTGGTCTCACAGTTTAATTTAGTCTCTGTTGTTTTATTCTGAGGGATATTTCCCCTGTGAAGAAGACTTAAAAAAAAAAAAAAAAAAAAAAAGAGAGAAAATCCAAAAACATCATTATGTAAGTCCTCAAAAGAGTTTTAAATTAGTGTTCCCATATTTTTGTATGTACTGCACCTGTGCAGTCCTCACAATGCCAGAGGGAACATGCTGTAGCAGACTCTGTAAGAAATGCATAAAATAAAATAGTGTTTGCCTTAATGACCTCACAATCCACCCAGATCAGTCAAATAGATTAAATATTTTCATCCCCCTTTTACACATAGAGACGTGAGTGACTTGATAATTCAGTGACAAGTCCAATATCACATGAGCAACCTGTGGTAAAGCTAGGACACACAGAGCAGGTAGTTCAATCCCAGATTGATACATTTATTAGTATAACATCATTCATACATTCTATAAGCAGAATTTAAAGGATTCATAGATTTTGGTATCTCACTTTGCTAAATTTTCTTCATATGACATAAGAAGAAGAGATGGCACTCAGAAGGTATGTCTTAGGTGCAGGAAGCTCCAGCAGACATTGTGTTCATAGGACCTAAAGAAATCTTTGGACTAATGTCAAGACAGTAAGTAAAGGTTGGGTGTTGGAACAGGCTTTTAGATTAAAAAGCAATTGCAGCATAGAGTGGGTGCATGATTGGACAGTTGTGAGGTTTTAGGGGAAGAAAATAAGTGTGAATAACTGGGAAAGTAGCTGCCTTAAAGAATGCATTATGTTACAGTGAAAGATAGCAGGTTTGCTCTCGATATGGTGGGGAGCATTTCCAGACCCAAAGGAACAGTGAGGAGACCAGTGGGTTTTGCTTTGTTTTCCCATGGCAGGGGTCAGCAGATGGCACTCACACACAGCCTCAGAAGTTGTCAACACCACTGGAGTAGTGGCAAGTTTCTCTTTTTAGAAATGCTGCATCATCCTTAGATTTTTGCTGCAGTTCCTTTGTTGAGAGCTGTGTCAAACAACTCAAGAAGTTTTTTTTTTTCCCTCATAGCTTTTCTAACTTAACACAGAATTGCACTCAAGAAAGTGGGTTGAAGTTCCTGAAAGTGGGATTGTCCAAATTCTGATTTGATCAGTTCTGTTAAACAATTAGTATATATAATTTCAATATTTTATATGATCTGGACTCTTATATGGAGACATGGATTTCTCCTTCAGTAGAAGACTAGCTGCAAGACCAAGATATCTGCCGGCAAGGAGAAAGTGACACTGTTCAATGTTAATCAATCCCTGTAAAAATGTCTTGTATTTTTTCCTTATAAATGCCTACTATTGTCCAATTTCTCAGCTGTTTTAAAATAGACAGTCCTCTTGGAAATCAAATCTTTTTTTTTTTTTTTTTTTTTTTTTCCCAGTTCATGAGCTGGTCCTATGTGATTAGTGTAAGTTTTTAGTTTGGTCAAAGAGTTACAACACTACTCTTGTTAGCGGTCACAATCGCGAATAGAACTTATCTACACAAAGCAGATAAGCGGGCACTTCTTTATTCCAGTGCTGGGGAACATGGAGGATAACTCTGCCAAAGACGTGTTCACCGACAGATACAAAGTACAACTTATTTATACACTTTTTCAGCAGAATCATGGTTACATAAGATCAACAAAATTCACAAAGTTTAGTTTGACCTTAATAATGATTGGCTTTCAGTTACCTCACCTCACCTATATTCCTATTCTACAGAAATCATTGGTCATCTTTACTGATTGATTTGAATATAATGAGGGGAGGGTAATGATTAGCATATTCATGTTATATCCTAGAAATCATTATCATATGCAAATATCTGTAACGCATGCATGGTTATGTTGGACGAGGGTCCTCTGGTGGTCATTGATAGTCTTCATCACTGTGTCCACTGATTGGACTCCATCCCTGTGCATGCTTATTTTATCTTTGGCTGATCTTCCCAACCAAACCCAGTTTCTTCTGGTACCTATTGTTTCAAATCAAGATCCATAACCAGTACCCACTGTTTTGATTCAGAGTCCATAACTATTTCCATAGTAATCGAGGCAAACACAATGCTAGTTGCTCCTAAGATCTTAATATATCATATGTTCTCATAGCTACTATAACAATTTTAAATCAAAGCCATATTTTAAACTAAAATCAAAATAATATTCTAGGATTCAAGCTATTTTGTTAATGTAACTGCAACACTCTGGGCCTCTAGAGAACAAAGGTCTATTTCCTGGGTAACTGACTTAGTGAGGGTCTTTGGCCACTTATTTTGTTGTTCTTTCCTCATTTTCTCTTTTCCAATTGTTGTTCATCTTCTTTGTTCAGATGTCTCTGCTTCATGCTTTCATTGGTCCTCACTTCTTATTTCACCATTGCAAATAGAAAAATAATAATGATAATTTAAAATACATTATTCTAAGTTTTATCACAGGGAAAAATCTTTTATGCAGCTTTAGACTATTAGCTTTGATTTGAAGAAACTCCGAGCAATCACTGCTTCTAAAAAGTTTATGGAAACAGAAAGACCAATCTTTCTGCAAAACTAAGCCTTGAATTCACCCTTCACTGGTTAAACTAAAGTCAGGATCAATGGCCAGTACTTAAGAATTTTGTTCCAAATAAACATTGCTCTGTGTGACTGGTTTCATTTGTTTAATTAAAGTAACACATCTGTATAGTAAATAGCTTGTGATTGGGCAGTAACATAACACTGTACAAGCACAGAAGTAATTGGATAATGTAATGAAATACATGGTGGGTTTTTTAAAGAAAATATAATGAGATTTCATCATTTTATACACACATGTAATTAGTTCTTAGAAATACTGGAAGAGTAAATTATCTCCAGATTTGAACTATCAGCAAGTATTTTAAATGGCCCAGCTGAAGAGGTAAAAATGTTCTAGTTTAAATCTCTTGAAATTCAAACCAAAATGAGTCCAGTACAAAATTAAGGTCCTAGCAACACCTGAAAGAATTTATGGAAATTAAGACCACCAGGCCATCTGCCATAATAGGTGCCAATATTGTAGATGAATTTGTATGTGGGAAAGTATGTTTCCCATTGTCTGAGTAGCATCACACACAACTGTAAGCCATCACCTATCCAGATCACTATGTACGAGCTTCCCTTGCTTTAGATTTTCCACATTATCTTCTTCTTAAACTCATTCACCAAATGTGCCACAATTTAGGGTAACCTCCCAGAAGAAGATTTTTCAAAACTTGGTGTATGTGACAATATGAATATGGTAGAAGGGTATAAATACCTAAAGTGCTTGTGTTAGCTGATCACAGGTTTATCTATGTGTTATCTGACAGCTAAGCTGAGCTGTGTAATTAAAAGAGTTAAATGGGGGAATCTCTTTGTCACAAGTTGTCATGGAAGTCAGAAGTTCAAATACATTCAAGGAAAAACAAGTTAATGGATAATACATCAATTAAGAGTTACTAAATATATAGAAAACACTTTACATTCAGGATATCATTCAGGAGTCTAGGAGACTGTATAAATAAAACTTATACACCTATATATACATACACCTATTATTTTCTTACATTTAACCCTACATTATTGGCAGCACTCAGAATTTGGGGCTGATAGATCTTAACTTTGATCCAGTATTTTATACTTTTTAAGATTATTTAAGTAAAGTTTTCCTGTTCGCACTGTTTAGAGTTTGCTTCCTGGTTTTGTCATGAGCTTCCATTGCCACACAGAAAAGGCAGGATACTCAGTAACTGTCAGGTTGTTTAATTTTCACTCGCTAAGGTTTATTCTGTAAGAAACACCTCACAGCCTGGGTGGATATTCTAGAAGAAAGATGCCAGACTCTGGTCTGGAGTTGCAGTCAACTCAAGTCTGCTTCTGGACTGATAGTCAAACTCTATTTGTCACTTTTTGAAAATTAATGTTGTTCCCTTTATGTGTTGCAAAGCCTTGTTAACATAGATTAACATTCAGAGGGTTAAGTAGCCAGGAACAGAGGTCAGGGTATGAGATTTCCTGTACTGTGTCCTGAAAAAAATTCATCTCCCTGATCAGACACTCCTGATGTTTAATTGATACATTTCTGCCTTCCCCCTTGTTGTTAATATTTAAGCAGGTGAGCACAGTGGGCAATGGGCTGTTTACAGTAGCCAGGTGGCCCTGCCAACAGCCTGCCACACTAAACACCTCCCCTGAAATATACACTGTTTTTGTTCTTCTCTGGATGTGCACAAACAGCCCAAATATGAAAATGCAAACAGATATATATCTAAACTTTCTCTGAAGGAAGCCTAACCCCCTTAAAGAAAGTTCTGCAGGACCATTGCTAGATTCTTTTATTCTTCTCTCTTTTTTTTTTTTTTTTTTCCCCCCATCTTTTTGTTTGGCTTTCACTCTTATTAGTATTGCTTTCTTTCCTTTGTACTTTCATGTTTCTTTGGGGACTTGAGGGAGAAAAACAACAACAAAACCAAAAATAAACAAACTCTAAGGTATTTACAGTTTGTTTTCATGTGGACTAGGTCATGCCAACAAACATGGGGGAATGTGGAAAATAAGGGGAAGAAATATAACTGAGAAATCTAGAGACAAGAAGACTGAGGTAAAGGGAAGCAATCTCCCACCTAGAGCTTCTGCCCTGGGAACACTGTCTTCCAATCGATCTAGACGGAAAGACACCCTGACTGACTTAGTGGCTGGATCTTTGCTCTTCCCCCATTCCACTCTGTGTCTCTTCAGAGCATCAACCTGGTTTCAGGCAACTGATATATTTGCTCGTCTAAGGCACAGCCTGTTCAGGCTACTAGCCTCCAGCACTCAATGGTCAGATCCTTGACACAGAGTTAGATTAATGAAAGGAGCTTGTGATTAGTCTTTGCCAGGTTATCACTTAAGTCACCTGGGTCCAAGTTCACTGTCATACAACACTTAGGCTCATAAGTTAAGAATCTGTCCTACCCTTATCTCCTAGGACTATAACCCAACAGGATGGCTTTGAGCACTCTGAACATTCTTGACCTCAAGTCCTCTACTTTGTACAGAATTTTTTACAATATTGATGAGGCTAAGAAGGTACCAAAAAGGACAGTGGCACTAGTGTTTATCCAGAGAGTTTCAATATTATCTCTTTTTTGACAGCCTAGATAAAATGAAAGGACTCTCCCAAAGCTTTCTCAGATCAGTGGACTTTCTCAGCTCATTCATGTACACCTCTGAGAAATTCTGGGCAAAAATATAACATTCCATGCATGAAACAATATACTTGAAGCTAGTGCAATCATCCACAACTAAGGAGATCTGAATTTAAATCACTATAAACACAGAGGAAACCTACACTGTGATCCAACTACTGAGGTGACAGTAAACTTATAGATACCAACTCAGCTAGACTTGAAAGAGCATTTGCAGCTCTGAATGCCAAATAGAAGGTGGCAATCATTCTGGCAATCCAGAATTAGACACCTGTCTTCCTGAGAAGGGCAACTTTAAATATACTGACTGGTTTACATGTGTCCAGCTCTGAGAAAATGAACTAAAATATTCATCTTTCTTCATATTGTCATTTAATCTTCTTAAACCATATACCCTTAATATGTGCAGCAGTTTTATGTAAAAGTTATGCCCTGCTGTGCTCATTACTCTAGTGATTTTATTATTTGAAGTTCTAGAGCCCTGCAGAAAGCTAGAATTACTTTTAAAGAGTTCCAAAGCCTGAGATCTCCTTGTATGACAGCAAGGATCATCCAAGGACCCAAGCATACCCTTGGTTATTGACTGCTAGGTCTATTTCTTTCTCTGCTGTGATACATCAAATATCCTGGTAAGTCCTTCTGAATTATCTAATGATGTGAAAGACAATATCCTTATGAATCTACTGTTTGAGGTCTCTTTGTACCATATTGTCTTACCTAATTCTGTGGACCTAAAAGGAGATAGACACACTCACCCATCTCTTCTCATAGCATACGAGATCATGACAAAGATGTTCCCATTGGTATATGAAAGCATATAAACCTGGATCAATCAAAATGTGGAAGGTTCTGCCTTGAAACAATGTCAGTTGGAAAAAACCCAAATTTTAATCTTCTTCAATATTTCTTTGTTTCGTGACACAGAGCTCGTATTGTTAAGGAGTTGGGTGGTACTAACAGAGGTGCTTTGACCTCTGTGGTTCCCTTGATGAAAGGATTGGAGTGGGATAAAGGAGTGTCCTGCCTTAATGATGAGCTTAAGGAATTAACTTTCAGAAAAGATGATTGATCAATCCCCACACACACCCCCCAACACTTCTGTATTTTCATAAGAAAAGTGGAAACATTTGGGATGAGAAATTGGAAACATTTCTGTGAAAAGCAAACACCTTCTAACTAAGAATCTCCACTGAACTGGACATTCCCAACCTTCGTACATAATAATGATGACAACTGCCTCTCAAGCCCTTCAATACAACACTCATTAGGATTTTACACATTTACTGTGTTTATACCCAAGAGCTCCACATCTGAACCTCAAAACATCACTTTCACCACAGATCCATTTTACAAATCAGGCACTGGACAATCAAAGGCTCTTTTGCATTCACTTTATTGCATCTTTTGCATTATGTATTTCTTTGATAACAATTTTGCCTGCACTGTGTTCTTTGTCTATAATGAAGAATCTTCCCAATTTTTATGTTGGGCTACAGAAGATATTTTAGTAGACCCATTTCATCCACAAAGAAAAGAAATAATAAACTGCAAGTGATTTATTTATATGGAAAATATGATTTGATGTTTTTCCTTGTTGACAGACTGATCTGGCCAGAATTACATTTTATTGATAAAATCGTGAAGGAATGCCATTCATTGACCACATGAAGTTAAGGTGTGGGGGAAAATGAATTTGTCCATAAGATTTTCTTTCCCAAGCTGTCAGTTGTTTCTAGAAATTTGAACAACCTCATGCTCACAGTTACATTCACATCTATTTAATCTTTTCCTTATTTATTTATCCATATTTTTTCCTGCTGGCACACATTTCTATAAATGTAACAAAATTTGAACAGTCTTCTTTAGCAGTTAGCAACCAATATATAATATTTCAGATTTTTATCTCTGTGGGTCTGGAGAATATTTTGCACTTTCCCTACTGCTAAATAAGTAAATCCTTGGAGAATATAGTAGTGATTTTTTTTTTTTTTTTTTTAAGTTATGCAAGCATTCCTTTTTCATACACCAGAAAACCGTTTAAAGACTTTTGACCAGTTGTTTCTACAGTAGATTTTTTCCATCCATACCATCATTCTTCATATCCTATGTGATTCTTATAGTTAGTTTGCTATTCTCCAAAGCAGACTGAAAGGTAAAAGACATCCTCACACAGAACAAGGGGGACACATGCATTTTGAAAGGGTGGGAAACTCAAATAAGACTTAGTATCTAAAATCATCCATTACATTTATCTGTTCCTCTTCTTTACTTCTCTCTTGAGGTCTCTTCATGATCCTTCAATAACATGTCTAGTCTCACAAACACACACACCCAGGGACTTGTCATCTTTAAATAAGGGGTCCACAGGGAAAGGAAAGTAGTTTTAATTTAGATCTGTCTTAACTAGAATTAAACCAAGCTTTAGATCCCATGTGGTAGTGTAAGTTTGACATTTGCTTCTTGATGTTTTCCAAGCTAGTGAGCGCAAATATGTTTCCTCTATAAAGTAACAGAAAAACTAAGATTGAATGTAATTAAAATAAAATACAACAATATTAAAATAATATTAAAGGAAGGAAATGTAGTGCATAAACTAGTCATTAACCCCAACATCCTCTATAGATTTAAATTTGAGTAACTGCTGGTTGATTTGACTACTTATAATTCCCACTCTAGTTTTAGCTGGATATTATATTCTTTCTCGTTCATTAAAGTTTTGCAGCTGCTTCCCACTCCAGTGAGGGGTGCACTATCATGCCGAAGGGAATTATTCCTAGACAGAAAGAATTTCTGGGTCCTTTGGGAATTTCTACATTGATTCCAAAGGGGCATAGGATTTTACCCATAGGCTCATATCTGTGCTACAGATTAACCTGGTATGTTGCATCTAAATTCTCCTGAATCCTAATGAAGTCAGTTAAGTGAGCTGTTAGTGTAAATAAGTGCACAGAGTATCAGAATACCTTAAAGCTGGATGTTTTACAGCTATGATCCAAATTTGGATTCAAACACTGCATTGCTGGCATTTCTTCTCTCACTGTGTGTGTATATACATAAATGTACATATATATAACCATGTACATACATATACGTATAGCCTAGCAAGACATTCTTAAATGTTTTAGGATGAGAGATTCTGGATAACATGTAGTCATAAGATCTTATTTATGCAGTTTCCTCAGATGGAGATTAATTGGTCTGAGGTGTGTATACTAATGCATGAGTCAGCTGTGGTACCATCACTGCAGATACGTGGCTGATTCAGATGATTTAAAGCGCACAGCAATACTACAAAGCAGCTCAGGATGGGAAGTTAAGAATTATATCAAAGCCAGCAGATACTGCAGGAGAAATCTGAGCTGGTAGAATATAATTATACCGGTCAGCATGTTGTCCAGACAAGTGAATGAATATCCTCCTTTCTGTGTGAGAGCCAGAGGCTTCTTTCAGATATTCATAACTCCAAGTTTAGATGTGATTATGAGGATACTTTGGATTTAATATTGATTTAGAGACTAAAAGATACTTTATGGAGCCTTGCAAAGTAAATCTAAGGATCTGACAATTGCGTTGAATGGTCTAGTCACCTCAATGAGCTCTGAAATCTAGTCCTGGAGCTGTTGTCCTGGTCTGTAAGCTGTGTACCTGCAGTTATGACACTTGTCACACACTTACAGCACTTCCAGACGCATATCTATAGCCCAGCAACCTCCAGAAGCTCAAGGACAGGGCCCTGTAAGAGCTGTATGAATTGTCTCAATCACTATCCCTTATCATAAAAACTGTACAGTTTAATGGACAAGGCAGACAATGAGTTTACAGTCTCACTTTGGAGAATTAAGGTTATGCAAAGGGACCATGCAGAACTGTCAGCTTCTGGAAACATGCTTCTGGATTTATCAGCCATTTGTAGAACAGAGAAAACCTGGGGCTCCTGAGTCCCCAGTGGTTTAGTCATAAAAACATCTTTCTTCCCTGGATTAATCAAGAAATACGTTTAAATTCAAGCTGAAAATCCCCTCTCATAAATTTACAGTCTGAATAGATAGGACAAACCACCATGGGAGAGAGGGGCAAAGAGGTACAGTGAGGAAGAACAGTTTGTGCAGAGGTGAAAACTTTATCAAGGAGACCAAAGCCCAGCCTGAGGACCAAGCCATCTCACTATTTGACCTATGAAGTTGTTGCATCCCTTTTATTTATTCCTTTAGTTAACAAGTAGGCATCCATATTCTTCTCCCCTCCCATCATACACCTTGCTGCCAGCCCCTTCTTGCTTCATTTCATACTTAATCAATATTATTTGATAACATACAGGTCAACAATGATTGCAGTTATATCAGCAGCATGGAAATTACAAAAGAAACTATTGTTTGCCTTGAAATTAAGGCTACTGAAATCAATAGTACATTTGAAAATTGGTATCGATCACTCTGAGTGTATGTGTTTGTGTGCATATGCTTGTATGTATGTATATGTACTTGCATGTTTATGTACAAGAAGGATTTGGGGGGTTAAGTCCTCTTTCAGCTACATAATTTCTGTTTCTTTTTGACAAAATCAATTAAATCAATCTAAAAATTATACACATAAGAATCTTTTTGAAGAAATTTAAAGGAGAAAAATATTGACATCTCATAATTGGATTTCCCCACTTACAACAGTAACAGTCACTGTTTTTGTGATTATTTGCCAGGGCTTGGATGTTGGTTATATTGTTTTCAAGGTTTGCTTTGGGTTTTGTTTTATTTATTTAAAGGTTTCTATTCAAGTCATATCAAGGAGAGGGGAGGAATAATGTCTGCAAATGTCATTTTGATCAAACAAACCAAGACTAGTAATAGTTATTGTTTGGCATGTTTGAGAGCTATTGTATGACAAATAGATTTGGAGTCATCATTTGTTTAAAAAGGCAGTAAATGAAACTTTATGGGATGGGGACGGAATAACGACACAAAATTACCCATCCAAAACTCCTGATGGTGATCAGTGAAATGAAATAGATTAACTGTTTGCTTTCCCCCCCTCCAAGACACCAAGAAAATAAGATACAATCAAAAATATTTGTTATCCTTGACCCACCCACAGTGAACCAAAAAATTGCATGGTAGTGACTCATGAAAGCAGAGTTTGATGGCTAATCACTGGATAACCAGAAGCAGATGAAGATGTAACAGAAGGCCAAGCAAGTATTGTCACAGTCAGAACAACAAAGATTTTTAATGAGAAAAATTATACTGGTAGAAGGTATGGCAGTTGTCTCCTGGTGTACGGTAATCCCATGTTTCATGGTTTCTTCTCACTACCTGAATGGACAAGGAAGGATTTTTTCCTTCACTTCTTTCTCCACCCTTGCTTGATGAATAATTTGGTTTGTTCACCTTCTCTGAACATCAGTGTCGTGGTTTAGGCCTGATTGGCAGCCAACCACAATGCAGCACCTCTCTCTCCCTTCCCCTCCGGCAATGAGAAGGGACAGAGAGCCAGGCTTGGGGTTCAAGATAGGACTGGGACGGGGGAATATCCCTTTTTTATGATCACGAGCAAAAGGCAGACTCGTTAGGGGAAGAAAAAAAAGAACATACATTTATTACAGACACTAACAACACATAACAGAGTAGGACAGTGAGAAGCATTGCCACATCTTGAGAACACCTTCCCCCACCCCTCCCTTCTTCCCGGGCTCAGCTCTGTTCCCGATATCTCTACCTCCTCCCCCAGTGGCGCAGGGGCAGGGAATGGGGGGTGCAGTCAGTGCTGCCACTTCCTTCATCTTCGGTGACGGGAGTGTCCAAAACTTGTTACCCCCTGCTCCATCGTGGTCCCCCTCTCACAGGAGACAGTCCTCCACAAACTTTCTCCAACTTGAATTCCTCCCATGGGCCGCAGCGTTCCCCACATTGCTCCGTCATGGGTCACTAACTTCCTCCGACTGGATTCTCTCCCATGGGCTGCAGCCCTTCCCGAGCTGCTCTGGCGTGGGACTCCCCCGCATGCTGCAATCCTCCCAGCACTGAATTACAGCAATGGGGCTACCTTTTTCCATGAGACCCCGGCCTTCTTCGGGCACAGAACCTTGATCAGCCGAGCAGGAACAACAGGCTGTAAATCAATGTCTGCTCCACCGTAGATCTTCATGGGTGGCAGGGGGGGCCGCCCTGCCGTCTCACCACAGGATACAGGAGGGTCTCTGCTCCGGCACACCTCCCCCCTCCTTTCTTCCTCCGTTCCTCCACTGACCTTGGTGTTCATGCAGCTGCAGCAACTCCTCCTCACAAGTCCCACTGCCCGTCACCACGTCCCTTCTTAAATACGTTATAGCAGAGGCGCAGCCGATTGGCTCAATTTCCCAAACAGAAGTGGAGTTGACGTGGAGCTGGGGGAGCTTTGAGAAGCTTCTCACAGGGGGCCGCCCCGATAGCCCCCTCCCCTGCCACCAAAAAACTCCACCACTCACTCAACCCAGGACAATCAGCTACAAATAATGAGTGACAGCATTTTTATGAAGCCTGTGGAGGGTGCTCAAGTACCTCTTGGTTAGTTTATTCATTTATGAGCTGGGTGTCAAACTCAGCACCAGATCTGGAGCCAGGAACCATTCCCTAGGAAGGTTGCCAGGGGCCAGAGAAGTTCTGTCACTTTTTCTCTTCTGTTTCTTGTCTTAATTGTTTTTAGCTTAATTAGGGGAAGTGATGGAACAAGTGGTGAGGTTCAGAAGTCCTTGGAGAGGAGTCAGCCTGTCTCATTTTCTTTCATCGCTGGAAACTGAAAGTTATCAGTTGACGTTCACACAATGACTTGGGGATCAGGCCATCCAATATGATCAAAGTTTTCCAGAGTCTGTGGGCAGAACTTCTGTACTTTCACTGGTGGGTCAAATATTGCACTGTGTCATGTGAAAGATCTGGAGACAGACTCTTTACAGGGGAGATTATGACAAATCAATGAGTTTGTCCTTGTCTTTTCTTAGTCTGTGTTTTTTGTTCATTTCTCTGTTTTACTTTTATTAATTTTCACTGAATGGAATTTCTAGAACTTGGTTATGTCTCCTGGAAATTCTGCAAATGACATTTTCTAACTGTTACCTCCCTCCACACACACACACCACAAAAAAAGGTATATTCAATTATTACCAATACAACTGTTCTCTTTAACCTGACTTATGAGAAATATGTCTAGATATATCTTAATTACCAAGGCAATATTTTCACAGATTTTGTAAATATTTTTATTTATTGATTACATGACACGTATCACCAGGCAAGAAGCACTTTCCTCTGAATTACAAACTACCTGGTCAAATTTTGATCTCTCTTACACCTTGATGTTATAGATGCCCAGATGGAAGACACTATAAAAAGAGTTCTAAGTTTGAAGAATATTAGTTTGAACATTGACAGACAGCAGGAAGACTCTTTTCCAGGCTGTGGGCCAAACTGTGGTATGAGACTCACTGCTCCAAGTCTAGTGTAACTCCCCTGAGTCATCACCACTCTTAATGTTTTGAGTCTTGAGTTTTTCCCTGTGGGTCTATGTGCTGCTTCAGTCTCATGAATTCTTTTCTAACTTTTCTTTGCCTTCCCCAGTAATCACAAATACTCATCCCTTCCCTTCAGGTTAAAAGAAAACCACACAAAATATTCCTTAGTCTGAATGAACATCTATCCCTTCAAAAAAATTAAATCCTCATTTAATTATAGATATTTAATAATTTCAATTCACCAAAATTGATGTTGTCTTAGTTTGGGCTGAAATAGAGTTAATATTCCTTTTCAGGGACTAGATGAGTGCTGTGTTTTGGATTTAGCTTTGGGTTTGGTATGGGAAGAATGCTGATAGCACACTGATGTTTTCAGCTGCTGCTGAGACTTCAAGGACTCTCCGACTCTCCATGTCCTGCCCGTGCGCCAGGGAGCAGGGAGGGAGCACAGACAGAGCACCTGACACTAACTGGCCAGTGAAATATTCCATATCATGGAACGTCATGCTCACTATATAAAGAAGGGGTGGTCGGGAAGGAGATCTCTCGCTTCTGGGATTGCGATTGCGGGATCTTGGTATCTCGGGGTCGCTGGCCGGGAACGGGCTGGGTATTGGTTGGCGGGTGGTGAGCAATTACGCTGTACATTGCTCGTTTATATATTTCTTTTTGTTTTCCCCCCTTCATCGTTATTGTTCTCATTTTATTGCCATTATTAAACTGTTCTTATCTCAGCCTGCGAGTCTCCCTTCACCCCTCTAATCCCCTCCCCCATTCCCAGGTGGGGATGGGGAAGGGAGGGTGATTAGCTGCGGTGGTTGGTTGCCGATCAGGCCCAAACCACAACAGATGTAACTATCCTAATATACCCCAATAAGAAATCTGGCCCATAAAAAAAATATAATAATGTTGAAAAATTATTTTATTTAAACACCAAGGAAATGCTTTTTCAGTAATTTACGGCAAATATGTTTATATATCATATGGACCTGATTAATTCAGCAATTCAGAATTTGTATAATTTTCTACTCTACAAAACAACTTGGTTCACCTTGAAGCTACACATTTATTCTAAAACTTCTATTGAAAGCCATGTGGACATTCCTAAAGTCTACTTTTCAGTTAAATTGTGATTGAAACCTGAAGATGTTTGAATCATTGGAAATCAGGAATTTGAAGTAAGATATGAATTCTGAGAAAAACTTTTGAAATACAGGAATTAAAAGCATTTTTTTTGGTTGGTTGGTTGTTTTTGTTTGTTTGTTTGTTTGTTTGTTTTTCTTTTTTCCCTATTCAGGATCTCTTTTTCTATTCAGGACCTGTTGTGCTCTTTGAAGGAAATCAAGGAAATTGAATCTACATCTTGGCATATAAGACAACCATATTCAAGCTTTCCCCTTTCAAATCCTAGACCTAGCAGATTTAAGAACCTGACACTACTGATGTGATTTAGGAATAGATTTCTCTACTCTAACATTTGCAGTTGTTGTGGTTTGAACCTGGTCTGCAGCCAACCACCACTCAGCCACTCTCTCTCCCATCTCTTACAGCAATAAGAAGGGATAGAGAGCCAGGCTTGGGGTTCGAGATGGGACTGGGATGGGGAAAAAATCACCCTTTATGGTCACGAGCAAAATTCAGACTCAGGGGGAGAAAAAAAGGAACAAACATTTATTACAGACACTAATGGCACTTAACAGAGTAGGACAGTGAGAAACATTGTCACACCTTGAGAACACCTTCCCCCCACCCCTCTCTTCTTCCCAGGATCAGCTCTGCTCCCTATATCTCTACCTCCTCCCCCAGTGGCGCAGGGGCAGGGAATGGGGGGTGCAGTCAGTGCTGGTGCTTCTTCCATCTTTGGTGGGAGAAGCTTCTGGAACTTGTTCCGTCTATTCCATCGTGGTCCCCCTCTCACAGGAAACAGTCCTCCACAAACTTTCTCCAACTTGAATTCCTCCCATGGGCTGCAGCGTTCCCCACGCTGCTCCATTGTGGGACACCAACTTTCTCCAACTGGAGTCCCTCCCATGGGCTGCAGCCCTTCCCAAGCTTCTCCTGTGTGGGACACTCCTGCACGCTACAATCCTCCCAGCGCTGAACTACAACACTGGGGGTCTACCTTTTCCCACAAGACCCCGGCCTTCTTCTGGCATAGCACCTTGATCAACCAGGCGAAAAATACAGGCCATAAATCAGTGTCTGCTCCACTATAGATCTTCATGGGTGGCAGGGGGGGCCGCCCTGCCGTCTCACCACAGGATACAGGAGGGTCTCTGCTCCGGCACACCTCCCCCCTCTTCTTTCTTCCTCTTTTCCTCCACTGACCTTGGTGTTCATGCAGCTGCAGCAACTCCTCCTCACAAGTCCACCTCCTCCTCACCACGTCCCTTCTTAAATACGATATTGCAGAGGCGCAGCTGAATGGCTCAGTTTTGGTGCAGAAGTGGAGCTGGCTTGGAGATGGGGGACCTTCAAGAAGATTCTCACAGGGGGCTTCCCCTACAGCCCCCTGCTCTGTTACCAAAAAAAACCACCACTCACTCAAACCCAGGACAGCAGTCTAAAAGATGGACCTCTACCCTGAAATGGTTGTCTAAGTCGTCCTGGTGGTCAGTGAGAAATTATAAGATCTTGTTTTTTAGTGTCCTCCCTTTGAAGCATACAATGGAGGCAGGAATCTCACAAGATAGGACGTCAGCTGAGACTTGATATCCACATATCACCCAGATGGTCCAGCTGGGTTAAGGATGTCCCACATCCAGGGCTTTCTGTGACATAACAAGGGAATCCTGTCTTTTGGATTTGCAGTTGTAAATTCTTGACAGAGACATTTTCCTGCTATATCCTGAAGAAATACACTTTCCCTAATAGGAGATATAACCTCCTTACATAAATTTCATATACATCGCCTTATGGATTTTAATGTAAGTAAAAATTAATGTTACATTAATGTTCATTATGGAACAATTCATTTAATATTGTATTCCAAACAGTGTGTTGGGGAAGCCTAATCACCTTAAAAAGTATACCTAATGACATCTGGAAAAATCAAAAAGAAAGATCAAGCCAGGTAATGGAGGCAGTCTAGGATTTTTTGGTAGATTGTTCTTTTTTATTATTATTATTATTTTATTTTATTTAATCTTGAAGAATTCAAGCTATAGGAGAATAATGGAAAATGATCCAGGTTCCAAATAGTAATAATAATGATAAAAATAAAAATTACGTGGGAGAAGTACAGAACAAAAATGTTCAGCAGGAATGAGTGAGCAGCAGATTGGAAGTATGAACAAACCTGTCCAATGTCATAGCATGCCAATTTCTTGAAGATGACAGATGGTAGAATTTTCTTTTACTGCACTCTACAGAAATATACAATAAAGCAAAACACACCTCCTTCTCCTCCATCTTTTACCAGGTCATTACCAGATTTCTTGACATATTACATCGTTCCTCCCTTAGTTTTCCTTGACTTATTTTATTTTACACCATTTCTCTTATCAATTATTCTTTATTTCTTTTTTCTCCTCCTTTTAAGGCCAAATGTTGATTTTTTAATTCTGTTCCCTGTTATTAGAGGGTTTTTTAATGTATTCAAAAAAGATTAACTTTTTAATGAAAACTTTCATGAAAACAGTGAACATCAACAGCTAAGGGAAAGTGTTTTAATTTTTAATGTGGTCCACACTAATATTTTCATATTCCAGAGGCTACTGCATCTCTTTGATAATAACTCCCTTAGTCACATCCCTACACTAACAATCTTTTATTATCTTTCTTCTCAGGTGGTCTTACTCATACACATTTAATAAAACTCACCTGTGTGCTGGTGTTATTTCACTGGCCATCATGCAGCTCCCCTGAGGGAATAGATATGGAATGGCTATATTAATGAATAACACACTGTCTGGGA
This sequence comes from Tyto alba, assembly GCF_018691265.1. Classification (NCBI taxonomy): domain Eukaryota; kingdom Metazoa; phylum Chordata; class Aves; order Strigiformes; family Tytonidae; genus Tyto; species Tyto alba. The sequence continues at coordinate 11,584,079 of NW_024881318.1, forward strand.
ACAGTCACAGACACTAGAATGTGATTACTGATACTACTAAATATTTACAACAGTTCCTGATATGGTTTTGGCTTCTGACAATTATCAGTCTCCAAAGGTACTCCTTGTCATGGTGTGGGCATCCAGTACGAGTCAGGGACCATTCTTAACAGGAAGTTAAAATATTTTTTTAACAACTAATAAAGTGTTGTAGTATGGATGAGGGCCATTTCATAACATTCAGACTCAGTATCTAGGAATGGACCAATAAATGTTTAATTTAATTGTATTGAAATAACCATGGAATCTTCTTAATGCTATTGACTAAGAAGAGCTCTGGATCATCTCCACACAGAAAACTAAGGGCTAAACCCACAAACACACAGGAGAAAGAGCAGAGAATGAGAAAAAAGTTGCATGTATGTTCAGAACCAGCTTGCATCCTCAAATGATTGATACCTCTTGTATTGAGTGGAAGAGACACTTTCTTTTTGCTTTCCATGCGTTTTTGTAATTTTGTCTATTTTCTGCCTTTGAAAAGTAAGTTGTTCAGGTCAGGGACTATCTTTCACTATGTTTATGACTAACTCTTAGCACAAAGCACCATGTCTCTACTGTGGTTAATGGAACTATGACATTTCTCATTAACTTACAGACCTTGATCTTGACCTCTCATTGTCAAATTAATGCAAATATTAATACAAATAAAATAATGCTTCTGAATATATTTATGGAAAACTCTACATTAAGACTTCTTTTACTGTTCTTTGTCTTATTTAGTAAGAAAGCAGCACCCTTCTCAAAAGTATTTGTTAGATTTTACACAATGACTAATTTGAAGATCTCTATAACTCCTCTGATAAGAAAGTAGCTCTTCAAGACCAATTGCCAGCTCCTTCTTTCAGTGAAACAACAAGATCCTAATAAAAATTCATAGAAAAAGGGGAAAGAGGACACTTTTGCTGAAGGATTTCCAAGAATATAATCCTGGTAAACTAGTTTTGGGAGAATGAATGAAGCATAGTGGTACGACAAACACATTAAAAAGTTGCCACATAAACAGAGATATTTTTATTTGTTTGCTTCTCTCCTTGTGTCATTCATGGCCTGTCCAGAGGCAAAGAGACTGACACTTGTAATATCCTCCCTTTCAAGCTGTCTGTTGGCTGGGAAATAATGAAGGGAATTGAGCTTGTTTCAGCAGAGATCAAGATTTCTAATGGGAAACTGGTGATGGAGATTGTCTGAGTGCTTGTGCCCTGAGCATGGATGAGTTAGTCAATGTCAAAACATAAGCCATTTCTCAGGGAATGTGGATAAGTTTGTTTGGCTCCACAGCTGCATGTTGTGTTGGGAAACCTCCATCACGTGTTCTGCTTTTTTAAATTATTATTTATTTTTAAAGCCATCATTTTATTTTGTAAATGTGCAATGAGATAAAACTTTTGTCCTAGGTATAGAAGTCTTTGTCACCATTTTGAGAGAGACATGGGCTATACATACAGGAGTCCCATATGGGCTATTTTTCTTTTCTGCATATTCTTTGTGCAATCTATAGTGCCTTTTGTTAACTCCCGTTGTGGTCAGTTGGAGCTTTACTATTAGCCTTAAGAAAAAAATAGATTAAACTAATGCTGAAAAGTTAGAAATTACATATAAAATAAGCATGATGACATTATTTCTCTTTCACTTGGCTGCTTTTTCTACTGAGACTGAAAGCTGTTTGGAACTGGAATTGTTTGTTCTTATGAGTTTGCACAGTGTCAGCAAGTGAGACTTTAATCTGACCTGTACTCTCCAAAATCTGGTGTAATATATATAAGTACATGCTTTGCAATACATCACTGGTCATTACTGAGAACAAGAGATAGACAATCTTCTCTTGCAAATGGCTTAAGTAGTTGATCCTTGCCTTGGGGAAAGAACTGCATGGATTACACATCCTCTTAAGACCCTTTGCAATGTTATTTTCTGTGATTGTATCTAATACATACTCTGCTGGCATTAAGCCATTTGGAATCTAAAGTAGGACTCGTCCTTCAGCATATGGGGGGACTGGGGTTAGGTCTACAATAAAAAAAAAAAAAAAAAAAAAAAAAAGCCAAATGAAACAAAACACCAAAACCTCAGTTTATGGATTGGTTTAATTAAAATATAGAATAAAATAAAAAGATTCCTCAGTCAGATATTGTTCAGAAGCATTCTTTTGGGTTGGATCTATTTCCAATTGTACATCTGTTGTTCTTTATTCCATAGAATATGTTTCAGATATAAAAATAATTTGCTGTGTATTTGGGTAGGCAGGCATGTGTCAGGAATAAAAAAACAGGGGAAGCACACTTGTTTTTGAAGGAAGTAATAATACCTAAAATCTTTTGTAAGTCACTAATGTCACTGTGATATCAGAGATGATTTTGTCTGTATTCTCGCTCTGGTCTCCTCACGTGCTTTGCTTAGGTGTACTGGATGTATTCTATAGTTTCTAGGTGGCATTTTGTGTTCCTCCAGCTTTAGACCAAGCTGAAGACACAATATTTGATCAACTACCTGTTGCATTCCAGTTCTGTGTGAAGACCAGTACATTTTCTTTTAAACTATCTAGTAAGAGTTAGATAGTGATGAATAGGTATCTCCTTAACAAATAGAAGGGAGAATTAGGAAAACAAATACAAAAACTTACAAGTATGTCTAGATCTGCTTCAGCTCTTGTTTCGCCACTTATCTAAGTTAGAGGCCTCCACTTCTGAGTGACGAAAAAACCCCAGATGTCCTTCTTTATTATGTGAAAAATAATAAAGATATGGTGAGCCAGCCTTTCAGAGAGCATGCTCTCTACTTAACAACAAACTTCCATCAAGGTGCCATCCTCTATTTCTGAGCTTTCATTATCCTACATAACAATAAAAGGCTTTGTTGCAAGTCTAAGATGTGAAATTTTTGTTTTGACTAGGACAGTCTGTTGTGCCAGTCAGACTATGCTACGACCTTGCATCATCTTGGGTCATTATTCTAAGCTGTTTCATAGCTGAACTCAGGTCTCTCCTACTGGCTTGTGAGCTCTGATTCTGCCTCTGCAGATATGGAGTAGCATCCCTCTCTTATCTTCACTCTAGCTCAGGAAACTTTCATAACAGTACACACTATGAGCTAGGGTTATTCATTCAGTACACCTGCATCTTTATGACTAGTCATTTCTCTGTCCTCCAGAAGAGATAAAGGACATCTCCTATGGAAAATTAAAATACACCTCATGAAATTATCAGATGTTAGTCAACCTCTCCAGATACTGATCTGTATTTTGGATTATTATGCCATCTACTATACTTTTTTTTTTTTTTTTTTTTTTTTAAATCTGATCCCCTGGTGTGACCTTTTGAGCAAGAACTCCAGCAATGTATGAGGTCTTTATATTTGTTTATGTATTTTTTGTGTCCATTTAGCAGCTGCTTTTGCTAAATACAATTCCTCTCTGTCAGGGGCTTTTTACTACACAGGGGTCTGAAAGTTCAATCACAACCCCTGTATGATAAGGCTTACATCCTCTTCTGTGTTCTGTGAATTGCTGGAAACTCTTTCATCCTTCATCTAATAATAAATAATTGTAATAATTAGTATTATTAATAATAAAAGATCTCAGAGGGCATAAGCACTAGTAAAACAGAGCATCCAAAAGATTTCTGTAAACATAGTGATGCCCCCACAAGGAAATAAAATAATCAGAGGGAAATATCTTGTAACTGATGTAGCTTTGGGAGAAATGTGGTGTTTCTAATATGCTTTTGGTGCTCTATGGTACAAGAAAAAAAATCCCATTAATTATTATAATAGTTAATTATTTGTTAGGCACTAAAAATGCAGCCAGAGTAATAAATGATTTTTAATTTACAAAGATTTAGGATACCTAGGTGAAGATATTTTGGTGGATTTCAGTCAGTCTTAGACTGGAGAGGTCACAGAGCACAAACCCAGCACAGTGAACACTTCTTTCTACAGTGCTATCTACAAATTGTAGACCAAACAAGTCTGAGCAATTAATTTTCTCTATTTTGTTGCCTGACAGGAATACTTCAACATGGAACTTATTCTGCCCAGAATATCAGTGTCCAGACTATTTTCAGAATCTGAGTATAATTGGTAAGTTTTGTGCATCTATTCCTTGAATAAATGTGTCTCATCCAGAAGAAGCGTGTACAAATTTTTACTTTCAAGGTCAAATCAACCATTTTTAGAAAACAATCCAGAAGAAAACTACCTCGCTAGTCTAGACATTACCATGAAGTTCGTGTTCATATTGCCTCCCAAGTCTTTCCAGTGGTCACAGACGTTCACTACTGTTTGTAGTGTAGCACAAAGAATAAAACTTATCCCCAAAGGGGAAAGCACGTATCAGCACATCTGTAAATTTAACAGAGAGACTACAGGCTCCCAAAAGATTACCAGAAGTCATATCTAGTTATCTCTAGTCTCATGAAGGCATGGGAAGACAGGTAAGGACAGAGGCCCTGAATATGTCTTGGAACATAAGGCAGCACTGAAAGAAAGGACAAGGGAGGCAAAACCCTCTGGATTTTGGTGAGAAGCACGAGCGTGTTGTTCCTCCTGTTGAACAAGTCACTGTCACGACTCACAAATCAAGGCTAGAATCAGGAAAACTCCATAGCAAGTGGCACTTTTATCTTTTGGGGTAGATATCACAATTTCCTTAGGTACTTCTTGAACTGACTCCCAACCTCTTCGAGTAACAGAAGGAGAATATTTTCATGCACAAATGTGTGTTATCTGTTCAATGATGAATTGTAGCCTTAGTACCCCACCCTTTTTATGCTTTGATCTTGTGCTGCATCCATGAATCCATACTGCTTTTGCCCTCCCCTAACCTCCTGGGAATAGCTTTTTTACAATACAGATTCCTGCTTCAGCTGGTGAAGTGATAACACTGGGCCTGATTGTCAGCCTTTCTGGGCTGGTGAAGTTTTTATGAAATTAGACATATTTGTCTTGATGTTTAGTAGAGAGCATGAAATTCAAATCTGTGTGTTTGGCATTCCGCAGGCCAGCACTTTAATATTCAATGACATAACTTCATTGCGGTTTTGACAACACTATATAGGAGTTGTGCTTACCATTGAAAATTAAAGTCACTGAAAGAGTTGACAACAGCAGAATTGTGAACGCTTCCAGGCTCCTGAAGTGATTGTTATTCCAGTTTGTCTAGAAGTGCTTATTGTGTTTGTAATACCGTCAGTTCCACTTAAGGGCTACTTCAAGTCAATGCAATACAGGTAAGTATTACAGAAATCTTTCTTTCTTCCTGAACATTTATATCTCTATGGTTCATTTGCATTTTCATTTTCCCATATGTTTATTGATTATATTATTGCTTGAAATCTTACTCAGGGTTAGTGTTTATATCTGTCTATCCTACCTACCAAGATTCTTATCAGGTCCTTGTCTTCCTCGTATTTTAGCACCTCAGAATCACTTACAGGCTTTTATCTTCAGCTCTGAGGGAGGGAAATTCTGTCTGTGCTCCGTAAATTGGAGATTTGTATGCAAGCCCACAAATTATGAAAATACTCTATCCTAATTTCCTGTACATGATAGTTACACAGACTGATCTTGCTATAGTTTCTGCAGTGAAAAAGGATTGTGTACTGAGCATCCAAACTCTGGTCTAAAGCTAATAACAGTTGAAAATATAAAAACCAACCTCAAGTCATAAAGAATTCAAAGTAATGAAACTATAAACCTACAAAATTTGCTCAGATCTCCTCTGCTGATTCAAAACAAAGTTCTTCTGAGAGAGGTTATTTCTCAAGAGTGGTAGTAAAACATAACCCATGATCCTTTGAGTCATACAAGCCAAAAACTTTTTAGAAAAGAATCCACAACCTGGTTTTCTTATTTGCAGGGGGAAGTTAAATCTTCCCCCTGCAGGCCTGGAGACCCTCAAGGGCAATGGTCAGATGGCATAGGGTACAACAGTTATACAGATCCCACTATTAGAAATGGTGGAGCTTTCAATTGGCTTGGTAACCCCGATGGCTTATACACATTGAAGCTTCTGATTTTGAATGCTAAAGTTCTCACTAACCTAATTTAAACTCCTGAAAAATTCAGTGAAAATTTTTGCTTCACTTAATGTAATACAACACTCTTCCTGACTTTGTTTCAGTTACATAAACATTTAAACTGGGAAATAAAAGTAATATGTAATGAATATTCACACTAATGGAATAAAAAAAAAAAAAAAAAAGGATTAATTTCATTAAGATGTGTGAAACACTTTGAAATAAATTTATATACACCAAATTCTGCTTGCACTATCAATGCCACATGAAAGTAGGGACTTTCTGGTTACATAATACAGGTACTACCTCAGAAAATTTCTTTCATTATATATTGAATTAAAAGAGTTTCTTTTTTATGATTCTCATATTACAAATCTGGAAGTCCCATGTTCTTAACATCAATAAAAATAACTTTTTTTTTTGTAGGTTATGAATTTTCTTTCTTTTTGCATACCACATTTATTCTTTGCCAGTTTACCTCCAGATACACTTGTGTCAACATTATAGTTTAACGTAATAATTTCTTCTTCCTCCATGGTGCTTATTTCCATTTCCTCTCACTGGCATGTATTCCAGAAAGCAGTTTGATTTCTTATCACCCTCCAATATGAAGTCATTGCTGGTTATAGAGTTACATAAGTTTTTGGGTGGATTTCATGTCACTAGTGATTTAGTCTGTGCTAATCACTTAAGCAATAATGATATCAGTGGAAGTAACAGGGCAAGAGCAATAAAGGATTCAACCTAGGTTGACACCACTGTCCAAGACTGAATCTATGTATCACTACCTACATCCTTCTACCAAGTACTGGCAGAACATAGGTGAGCCATCTCAGAGATGGCATTTAAATGTGAAAAGGCTAGGTGACCTGAATCCATCTCCAAAAATATGCTCTGTTCCACCTGCAGAGCACAGATGATTATGCATGTTTTTCTATGCATTGGCTTTATTTGGATCATCCATATGAACAAAAATAGATAACATGTAATAAAGGAACACAGGACTCATTCTGCTGGGTCAGAACAAGGGTTAATGGGTTCAGTGTCCTGTCTTCCATAACAAGAAGCTTGACTGCTTCAAATAAAAAGTATAAATATCAACAGAAGACAGAAAAGAAAAATACAGCAGCAAACAAACAAGCAAAGATTAACCCAAATCCAAATAAAAAAGGCTGCTACAGGTTACTGAATAACCTGTCCCTGTGAAAGTATTTTTTCTTAAACCCCCAAAGATGATAGTTGGCAAATACTTATAATTCTTGACATTCATATTACCCTAGTATGTGTCTCATCCTTTAAGTCATGACATCCTCTAGGACGAACAGGCTATCCAGTCCTGTGGCCTTAATATTTCCATTTTTGTTATTTCTAGTCCTTTTATTCCTTTCCTTAAGAAGCCAGTCTCTTTCTCTTTGCTGCAGATGATCTCCATGCCAAGTTTCTGCTTTCCCAAACATTGATTTGTGCACAAGCAAAGCATCTGAAATGGTCTTCAGGCATGAAAAGTACTTGCAATTCCCCATCTGCAGATAACCCAAACCTAGAGATTTTAAAGCATTTTGTGAACAAACAAAAAAAAATCTATTCAACTCAGAGAGTGAGATGCACTTCAGCTTAGAGAAATATTCCCCATCCCCAGAAGTTTTTTTAACTGCTGGAGATGCTAAGGCTACATTGTATAGGTCTTATTCAGAGTTTAGCCAGACAAAACTCTCATGTAAGCACTGGAACTCTCTGCAGAAAATGACCGAGTTCAGAGCACCTGAACTCTAGGCTTACTGATCATGAATGTCCCCCTGCAGACTTCAAAAATCTGGAAGCCTCAGAAATCTTGTGTTTTCAATCAACTTCTTTCCAAAAACTTTTAACAGAAAATGGACACTATTTCCCCTTGTTGATGTAAGAGTTGCTTACGTGACTTTCACTTTCTTTTTCTCTGTCAATCCCTTCCCAGTGGTTCTGATGAATTATTTTAAATCATCCTGACAAAGGCTTATGAAATCTTGCTCTACAGTTTTTTATTTTCTTGTTCATAGACCTAATGTGGTTCTAGTCCAGAAGACGGAAGCAGGCTTACATCTGGAGTGCTGGGTCCTGTTCTAGGTTCCCCAGTAAAGAGACATGGACATACTAGAACAAGTCCAGAAAACAGCCACCAAAATGTTGAGAGGTCTGGATCTTTTGACATATGAAGAGAGGCTGAGAGAGCTGGGGCTGTTTAGCCTGGATAATTGAAGGCTCAGGAGGATCTTATATCAATGTGTACAAATACTTTTGGAGGGGTAGTAAAGAAGGCCCAGTGTCAGGACAATAGGCAATAGACACAAATGGAAACACAGGAAATTCTATTCAAATACAAGAAACTTTTTAACTGTGAGGGTAGTCAAACACTTCCCCAAGTTGCCCAGAGAGGTTATAGAGTCTCCATCTTTGAAGATGCTCAAATGACAGATGGACATGTTCCTGAACAACCTGCTCAAGGTGACCCTGCTCTGAGGTAGGGGTTGGACTAGAGGAACTCTAGAGTTGACTTCCAACCTCATATATTTTGTGACTTTATTATTCTTCCCTGTTTTAAATCCCTAACACACATGCGGAGTGAGAATTGGTTTCAGTCTGCTTTTATTTCCTGGAATCATGTTATTATTATTCCAGAATAGTTGATTCTGTCCTTGGATATTCTTCCCTTTGTCCATACTGTTCAGGAATATGGTGGCCCCCAGCTGTCAAATCCCAACTAGTCAACTTTTTCCTATAAGGATCTGTTGACAGTTTTTCTTTCCTGATTTTTTGTTTTTGTCTGTTTTGTTTTGTTTTTAATAATTCTTTCAATCAGATTTAGATCCCACTGATGCTATCAGAATTTTAGTCTTAGTACTTGTACAGGGTTTGATCCTGTCTGTTGCCTGTGAGTTATTCTCTCAGCATTAATGACTCCTCATTAGTTCACACAAGGTATGCAGGATTTGGCTCAATTCGAAACTCAGAAATAAATCCTGAATTGTTCAGAAAAGAGTCCTATGAATTATCAGAATGTATTTTATGAGTAAACGCTGCGTAAATGCCTAGTGATTATGTGAGAAATCTTCTACAAATATCTGAGCAGTCTTACTGGTTTCTGACTGTGCTCACAGGAGCTACTTATCATGAATTCTAGTCAGCAATATTGCATTTGTATTACATGTTGGTACATGCATGGTGCTTATGGAAGAAAAAGATCCCTCTTCTGACACCAATCTCCAAGGCTTTGGTTTCCTGTCCAAACAGTGACATGTTGACAGATATAAAGCTCCCTATTACTCAGGCAATATTGTTCTGATCATGATGGTTTTGATGAAATTCTGGCTTTATCCCCAATCCATTTTCTTTTTTATCATGGCGATCGCTTCCTAGTTTCCCTCAGATTACTTAGTAGCTCAGCATCAATAGACAGTGGTACTAAAGGGAATACACTTTAGTGCTTGTACAAAGACCATCCATCATGAAGAGATGGATTTGGGTATTTTTATAGGATTCTCCTCCATGGTTGGCTGAGTGCTGTTCTGCTGCTGTCTAACATGGGGGGATTATAGGTGTCTCAGTGTTGTACCTGCTGCTTTCATATTGCAAAGCAGGAGGGTTATTAATAGCAATTGTTTTCAGCTGGAGCTTTTAAAGCTTGTAATACCAAGACATAGTCTTGAAAGTTATTAAATGAACTGCCAGTTCTGTAGTAGAGATGACAATGTCTTGCTCTGGGCACGTTTTTTTTTTTTTTTTTTTTTGCCTCAGTTTCTTCTTTTTCCCTGGGTAAGCAGACTTTATATTGGAAGATTTTTCACCATAATGTTCTCCTTTAGCAGACTGCTTTCTAGACATATGATTCCAAACAATGCTAATCTTTTAAAATTCCTTTTTTAACCTTTCTCCATCTTTTATTCACTGACAATTTATATCCTTGGCATCAGACTCTTCATCATTTTTCAGGTCACGCAGCCTTTCTTGTAGGTAACAGCTTTCTATAAGGGTCTTCACCCTGAACCTCTTGACTATGATTATTATCTAGAGGTATTACTGTATCCTAGAACTTCTTGTCCCTTATTTTCCTTTTACCTCCATAAAGAACTCAGTCCCAGGTTTCACTGATGAACACAGGAACAGAAATCTTCAATTTATGCAATGATGGGCTCAGAAATATTTAGAAATGAGGTCTTGGGATGATAAAAGATAGTGTTAAGAAAATATCAGCTCACCCACAGTTAAATTTAAGAATACAAGACAGTGAAAAACACTGCAAGTCTGCAGTGCCACTGCACAAAATGTTGTGTGTAGCTCCACTTTTCTTCATCTCTTAAAGCAAGCAAGAGACCAGAGAAGATATGGAAAAAAGGTAACAAGGAAGATCACAGGTATAAAATAACATCCATGCATAAAATGCTGAAGTCTAAAAAAAAGACATGACTGAGAGAAAACATGAAAAGGGTCTATTGTTCACTGGATCTTTCAAAATATGAACTAAGGTATGAAATCAAACTGGCAGATGGGAATTTATAAATTAACAATAGGAAGCACTTCTTGGAACTCCTTGGCACAGGATGTTGTGTGTGTTAAAATTCCTATGGGTTTAAAAAAAAAAAAAAAAGATAGAATGAGATGAAAATCCATTGAGAGTTATTATGCCTGAAGATACTGCTTTTGGACCAGGAACAGCTTGAAGCAAGAAATCCTTGGGGAACATTCTGGAGAAATAGCACTACATGATTACCCTCTTCTCATGCAACATTTCTTGTTCTCTAGCTTTTCAATGGAACTGGTCAGAAAAAAATATTTAAATCCTATTTCCATCAGAAATGTTATTTCAATAGAAATACTTTGTGTCTGTGTGTATATCTGCATATACATCTGTATACAATAATATTGATGAAAATTTTTGCTTGAATTCTATTAGGAGAAACTTTGAGCATTACATGTTCTGTCTGAACATCTTATTGGAATATTTAAATTTAACATTTCAAAATACTGTTAGAAAATGAAAATTATTTCATATGAAGTAAATACACACATAAACAGAATTATATAGATATATTTTTAAATAAAATGTTTTGACAGACTTGAAGCAAGTATGTATATGGATATCAGTATGGGGGATATTCCTAAAGAGTTTTTCAAGTCTTGCATTGATATTATACGACACTGTTTCTCTGCCATAACATTTTGTACAGTAAAGACTTTGCACTTGTTTCTGCGTCAGAAAATATTATTACCATATAATCTTAGCAGGAAGAGTTCATAAGGATCTCACATTATTAAACTATTCCACTTCTCTCCCTGTGTAGGATTATTATCCACAGTTACATTTTCTAGTGATCTTCTTCTATCTCTAGTTTTAAAAATCCAAGCAAGTGGGTTTACTGAAAAAACAATAAAATAAAATAAACCATACAACTGCTTAAAGTATTTTTATATAACTTTTTTCTGATTGAAAATGCCATTTAAACAAAACTAAAATGTTTCTGGAATGTGCTAATTTTGATAAAATTCTCCATGGAAATTTTTCTAAACAGTTCCAGGTGGTAGTGATAGCTGTGTTTACTGTGCTTCTGACATTTCCCTCTACAAATATTCTCTTTTGCATGAAATTCCAGACTACATTTTGTTCTAAATTAAAACTAAAAGGAAAAAAAAAAAAAGTATTTAAGACTTGGAATCCTGAAAATTCTGTTTTCTGGCCAGATGTATATATCACTTAAAGACTAAAGGATGTTTATTAACGCTTTACTTTTCCTTGATTAAAGCATGGTGAAAAGATGAACTGCTTAACTGATACAAATATGGGTGGCACCTCCACTTGATATCCATGAAAATTCCTTTCCAGAAAGTTTCATTCTTTTTATTATTACCAATTCTGTGTAGAAGCCAAATCCTTTCTTATTTGTATTTATATTTTTGTTCTTCTTCTTTCTAAGAAAATCCATTCCATCTTTGGCACTCATGCAATTTGTCATGCTGTGGACCAAGTTTTCTGGGACTGTGGAGATGTGTTGAGCCAGACCAGAGCCTCAGGTTACAGGACATTGCTCAGTGAAGTTCCCAAAAAACACTCCAGCATGTATTTGACCTCTGAGCTTTGAATAGAAATGTTCTTGTACTTAAGAGCAAACAAGGAAAAAAAAAAAAAAAAAAAAAAAAAAAAAAAAAATTAAAAAAGCCAAACCAAAAAAAGGGTGGCACAGATTATACAGGTACATACTATAGATTGTGCTACGAGATGGGGTAGAGTCATAGATTGAGATCCCAGGGAGCTCAGTACTGACTGCTGTCAGAGAAGGATACCTCCGGATGAACAGAGACTAAGCAAGCATGCAATGTGAGCTGGGTCTTTCTCTGTTCCTCTGTAAAGCTTCATGGAAATTAAATATCTCTCTTTTTTTTTAAAAAAAAAAAAAAAAAAAAAAAAAAACAAAAAACAAAAAACCAAAACAACAGTGCTGAGAGAGGAAGTTAAATCTTAAACAAAGATGTAGCTGCAACTACGCAATCACAGGACACAGACCTAGCTGCACCCAAGGGAGGATGAGCAATGCAGTCTGGTGCTGACACTGTCTAATCTCTTCTTAAAAAGCTCCAGAGCAACAAAGTCTCACATTATATCTCCATCACAATAAGTAATGACCTGACATTCACTGAGTGATTGTATCCCTATTCCCTTTCCTTTCTGATCCTTCATGTGAGGTGGAGAAATGCTGTTAGTCTTGCTTTAAAGCAGGAGCTGAAAAAAATAAATGTCTTGGGCAACATCATGCAGGAAGACAGAGCAGAAAGCTGAAGACATTTTGCCTAAGTCCCACCCTTCTGATTCTCCTATCCCTTCCCAGCTCTCTTTGTCTCTGAAACAAGACTATTATTATTGTATTTTCTTCTTCTCTGCTGCTATCAGTCGCTGCCACGAAAGGAAGAATTTCACTGTTTTTCATTTGAGTATCCTCACCACGTTCAAGTGCAAGTGCCCAATGTTACACACCAGAGGGACCCAGCAGAGCAAGATCTCAGTCCTGTGATCAACTGGGAGACACCAGCCACATACAGCAGCATCAGGTCTCAGGCAACAGCTTCAGAATTAACACTAATTCCTCTCCAACCTTCAGTGGAAGAATTCAGAGAAAGATGAAGTATCAGGACAGGGGGACGGGAAAGGTGAGGCATTTTGTCATTAACAACATAGCCCCACTTATCACTTATAACTGGAAATGCAGATAGCAGTTATTAAAAGATGTACCATTAGTACAAAAGCTCATTACCACACAGTAATCCTTGTAAGCATTTGTGACTGATACCAATGGAGTTACATGTCTATAAAGGGGCTGAAGAGTCATGTGTGAATATTTTTCCTCATCCTCCAAAAGTAGGACTGAATTCTCATTTCTAGTGAAAGATAATGTCATCTAGAATGTTGCTTCTCCAATTTTTTTGTTCATATCTGACTTAATTTCTCCAACCACTTTTGTCTTTCCCTTAGGTCCACAGTCCTTTCTCTTTCTACATGTTTATATGACACTTTCTCTTCACCCATTATCCTACATTCTTTCTTCTCATCTGAAATAAAGGTTTCTAGCTTGAAAAGCAATGGCCAATATAAAATGGGGCACTTTTCCAGACATTTGACAAACTTACCCTGGAAAATGTTATTCTACCATTTTGGCCATTGAACCATTCCTTATCTGACCTACGGTTTATTTCCAGCCACACCACTATCCTCCATTTTAATTGTTGGAAAATTATTTCATTTTTCTGTGTGTTTCAGTGCCTCAGAAAAGCCAGGATAAGAACATTTCCTTGTTTTATGAAGTTCTTTAAGAAATCTAAAAGAAAAAGAGCTATAAAAAGCTAAGCAGTACCACTGGTAGTAATAATAACTATTATAATGGAGCTAAAATGAGCCTGTGTTTCAAACTTTGATGCTTTTTTTTTCCCTGAAAATATCATTACAGAAATGGAAAGAGAAATAATGACAGAAAGGAAGATAGGAAACCATTATGGAATTGTGTATTTCTTTCTCCTAACTCAGAAAAATAGATCTTAATGAGATTGGATACCCAAAGCAATATTTTGTTCAGTCCAAGAGAGTATAGGTATCAGTTAGGCTCAGTATCCAAACACCTAGATTTAAGTGTTACAAAATGAACAGAAACATCTTATATGCAAGTTTTATCTGCATATAAGTCACTTAGAAAATAAAGATCCCTTGGTTTCAAGGATTCTTCTGCATTACAATTTAAGATCAATGGGTCAATTGAGTAAAATCACCTTGATTCTGGATTTTAAAAAATTATTAGTATTTTTTCCATTCTCAAGCCACAGATAGGATCAAGAAGAGATACTGCATGTCTGATACCCAACTACTTGCTGCTGATTGTTTCTCCTGTCTTCAGGAAAAAAAAAAAAAAAAAAAAATCTTGATTATATACAAGTTAACTCCAAGGGAATATTAAATTCATGTCACCCTGATGGGTAGAAACACTCTTTATGAGCTTGCATTTCAAAGAGTCAAGAGCTCAAGGTTGCCAACACCTGACTGAAAGGCTGAAAGGCCGCCATGGGTGAATTTGGGGTGCAGATATAAATCTCATTAAATGTATTGATGTATTAAAGATAATGTTTTGGCCAAAAAAAATATCCTTCAGGCTCAGTGAAAAGAGGAAACAAGTTGTTCTTTGCAGTATAACAGCTGGATTGTGTCAAAGCCCTAAAACTAGAGTACTTGACAGGTTAGGAACATGTAAGATGGAGGCTTCCTTGTAGGTAAAAAGGGTACCAAAAGTTGAAATCTGTAGTGCTCTTGAAACAAAATGAAACAAGCCAAGAAACTGTGAAGGTGAGGCCAAGAAAAAGATGAGACACAGTGCTTCTTGCACAGTGAGATTCCCAGAGTGTTGGACATTATGTTTTGACTAAGACAACTGATTTTTATTTTTGGTCCTATATTGTTTTAGGAAAGCCTGTTGGTATTGCAAGTAAATAGTCTATGCCAAGAGTTTACTTGGCTGTGATACCTGAGGTCTCAGCTCAGTCCTGAAAAGCACTGCAAGGCCCAGAGGCTGTCAAATTCCAGAGGCAGGGTATGAGAGGGGAGACAAATGCTCGGCTCTGAAGTGGCCTTGGTTGGCAGTAATGAGATTCACAATGGAAATAGACCTATCGTGGGGAAAAGGCTCCAGTGCTCCAATGACATCAACAGTGGTCATTGCTGAAGAAAATAAATGGCTTCAAAGGAGACATAATTGGGCAAACACCACTTGACAGTGAGCAAAGCCCAGGGGTGAACTGCTGTATGCTCTTTATCTCCCAGCCTGGTACGTGTAGTCAAAGATCCCCAAAAGCTGTCACATAGCATCCTACCTTCCCTACACAGATGGCTCAGCAGCTCTTTCTGCCTTATCATCAGATCCTGCAGCTTACACTTCCAATAATTCTTTCAAGATTCCTTCTCATTCCCCTCCCTCAGTTTTTCCCCTCCTCATTCCTCTGAATGATTCATGTTGAAGTTAGAAGGATTAAACAATATGTTATCTCAAATGCTGGTAATAGCTTCAGGTTAAAACCATGCAGTATGCAAGAGGCACCTTGTTGCTTAAGTTATGCAGAGACCAGAGGCTGCAGAGCAATAGAATCTTCTTGCAGACTTTTATCATGCCCACTCCTATAATGTATTATAAATCATTACCTTTCCACTCAGCATCCTGGAGCCACCAATATTCAACAGCATGTTTTTCTTTTCCTAAAAATAAATAATATATATTAAAATAAAACAAAACAAAACAAAAAAAGAAGAAAAAAACACACACACACACACAAAAAAAAAAAAAAAAGACAAACTGTGTGAATTTACTGCACAGTAAAGTGAGCATCTGAGAAATGGTGTGAGTAGATGTTGTGTGTATTTACTCATACAGGTCTACAGTCACCTCACAGCCCTGCTTCCTGCTACAGCCCAACTTCATTGATATTTCTTGCTATTGGAATCTACATCATTCACCC
The DNA here is from genome assembly GCF_018691265.1 of Tyto alba. NCBI lineage: Eukaryota > Metazoa > Chordata > Aves > Strigiformes > Tytonidae > Tyto > Tyto alba. Next base: position 11,600,143 of record NW_024881318.1, read on the forward strand.
AGTACTGCTTTATTCTTTATTATTCTACTCTTTTTCAAGTCCTGCCAAAGCACTTGAACTCAAAGCCTAACTGAAGCCCACTGAAGATAAAAGCAGTTTTTTCAACAACTTTAGTGGACTTTTGATGAGATCTTCAGTGCTGATTTCCCTAATAATTTTGCCAGCACACCCTATAACCTCTTTGCTTATACATAAAGCTCCTTATCTCTTAGTAGCTACAATAGTTTTTAGAGTGGTAGTGAAGTTTGTTCCTTATTGTTTCCAGATCTCATTTTTTGTAGTTATTGATGAATCTACAACTTGTGGAATCTAGGCAACGTCTATTTGTTTTTATTATTCACTTAATTATTTAATGTGCACAAAACCCCAAAAACTGTATCGACTTCTCTTTTTAAATGATAATTTTATTGTTTTTAATTCAATCTCATACTAATTTGAAGATTACTGCCTGGAATTCCAATATCGATGTTTATTTGTGTTTTTTTGTCATATGGATCCAATTAGTTTTGAGATTTTTTGGTGGTTCAAATATGTTAGGTGTCCTGGTTTCAGCTGGGATAGAGTTATTTTTTCTTCTTAGTAGCTAGAATATTGATATGGTTTGGATTCAAAATGGGATTCGGTATGAGAATAATACTGATAGCACACTGATGTTTTCAGCTGTTGCTAAGAAATCAAGCAGTCTCCACCTCCTTGTGTCTTGCCTATGCACAGGTGCACAAGAAGCTGTGAGGGACCATGGCCAGAGCACAGGACCCAAACTGTCCAGTGAAATATTCCATGTCATGTAATGTCATGTTCAGTGTAGAAAGGAGGGACAGCTGGGAAGGGGGGGTTCTTTCTAATTTCTGGGATTGTGGTTTTGGGATCTTGGCTTTTCTGGGATCATTAGCTCAGAATGACGTGAGTATATGTCAACAGGTGGTGAGCAATCACATTGTGCATTACTCATTTGTACTTTCTATTACTGTTATTATTGTTTTATTTTATTTCAATTATTAAACTGTTATTATCTCAACCCACAAGTCTCCCTACCTGTACCCTTCAATTCTTTCCTTCTGGGGAGGGGGAGAGTGATTGTCTTTTTTTTTTTCCACAGTTTTATTGTCATAACTGAAAAGCAAAATAATGATAACACACAAGGAAAATAACTCTTCAAACTTACATTCCTAGATAAATTTCAATACTTTTGGAAATTTCATGAGGTAATGCTGTCATTGAACTTCCAATATTCAGACTAGGTAAAAACGGTTGAGCAAGTTTGGATATAGGCTGCTTAATAAACCCAAGCTGTGAGACATTTTAAGCTCACACACACACACAAAATATCTTCCATATTTTGATTTATTGACTAGTACCTGGTGGTACAGTCTTAATCCATGACCAGTTTTTCTACCTGCTATGGTCTGAGGTGTAACACATTAATAGTAGACACACTGAAAGTGCTGCAATAAGATTAGTGCAATAAACAAGGAATTGGAGGTTTTCTGTCTTAGAGAGAGTCACTGGTGTGTGGGCTATCACAAAAGTCTTTTGGCTGCAGGGTCAGGTTAGAAGAGCCTATGATCTGGTCCTATTTATTCCAGGCAAATTCAGCATACAAATACTGTTTAATTACTTCCACAGAGTGGAAGGAACAGAATTTCTTAACCATTCCTCAGTGAAAATCAATTGTTTCCAATATCTGAGAAAGGTGTCTGTATGAGGCATAAACCTAGATATGTCTTAAACTGCTTCAGGATTCCTTAACACAAGGGGACTTTTCAGTCACCTTGCTATTTCCCAAGATCCAGATACATTACTGGGGTTTATTATTTCTCTGTTACAACACAAAAGAGTAGAAGGGCAGGAGGAAGCAAATGGATGTAACCAACAAATGAATTAGAGTCTATTCCAGAGGCTGATAAACTGGCATAGTTTAAAGGTTATCATAGTTTTTCTTTTTAATTTTGGATAATGCCCTTGGGCCTAACTTATCCTGTTTAATTTTAGACATTATCTTATTTAGATGATTAACTATCTAATTTCCCCTCAAATCTAACACAGAGAGAGAGATAAACCTCTGGAACATGGTCCAGACCTGGGCTGGACTCTAGAGTGCTACTGTTATCATTAAAGAAAATCTAGGACATTCTCACTCCTCATATAGGCACATCCTCAGATGAAGAGGATGGATTCCAACTGCTGCCCTGCAGTGCCTCCTTTTCCCTTCTGCGAAGGGGACTGAGCAGCTCCTGCCTCTGCTGCCTAGTGCTCAGGGACCCTGACAACACTGGGATAGGAGGATTTGGTGGTTTTGCCACACCATTCTGTGGTCCCCCTGTGGTTCTGCCTTTATCCAGTGTTTTCTGCAGTGGTTTGGTTTGGGTTTTTTTAAGTTCTATTGCATGTAATGCTGAGAATGGATTATTCCTTGTTATGAATTTATACAGTGCCTTAAGGGTCCCTTGATTTGTACTGTAGAGCATCTCATGAATAGATCTCAGCTGGGACCTGAGAGCTATGAAGTGAGGTTGAACAGTTCACTCTCTTCTAGATGAACTGTGAGCAGGGGACTCCAGTGATATACAGAGAGAAAGACTCATTGCTGAGGGGAACACTTGCAGGAGTCTCTTCTTAAAAGACCAGCTGAGAAAGTATTCAAAAACTAATGTGCATTTCTACCCTTTTCCTCTGAGCAAATAACACCCCCCAAAAATACATAATTCTCTGCAAACTAGCCTGTAAAGTTAAGAAAATAGAGATTTGCTGCAGCAAGTTCAAATGAGAGTCAGCCATTCTTATTCCATATATATATCCTCACCAGCATATAATGAAGCAGTATGGCTGAGTGGGTACCCTGAGATCAGAGAGAGCTTATGGCTGGGAAGATGATACAACAGTTGATGGCTGAGACTTGCATCTTCTTCCCTCTATGACAATCCAAAAAGGAATAAACCCACTCTGCTGAGCAACAACTTAACACTGCAAGCTAGAAAGCAATGAAAAGTAAAGCTTATCTATTTGGACTATCACACAAAGCTTAAGTTACACAGTTTCCAAATACAAACTAATGGAAGTTTATTCTCTGAAGACATGCCCTAAGTGCTGTATACAAAAGAAGTGTTGCACTGGGAGTCAGGCGAGTGAGTTCTTCATGAGTCTGCTCTGTGTGCAACATTATGTCCTTATTTACTCTCCACCTCCACTGTCTGAAGGGTCTCTAAACTCTTGAGGACATGGTCTGTCTCTGCCTCACAGCTGAGCTCAGCTGCCTTCTTTGGATATTGATTTTCCTGTAGGCATTCCTTGATAGCATCTCACAGAGAAATAGAGATACAGAAGGCCAAAACTGGTATATAATTCCCTGAAAAAATGACTGTTCGGTAAGATTAAAGTCATACTTTCTTCAGCAGCTGCTAGGTACCATAGGAAAGGCAGTGACACCTCTCAGCAAAGTGACATACAATAATCCCCATCTCTGAGTGCAAAAAGCTTTGTTAATAAAAGGAGCAGGTTATCCAGGACAGATAACAGGACAGATAATAGAATTTAGGGGATTTTAAGTCTGCTTGTTTGGGGTTTTGGCTGTTTATTTATGAAATTTTTAATCATAGTAGAGGTTTCTGCCAGCACTTGGAGGGAGATCATATTTCATTATACTGTTAGTCAGCATAGCTGGTGTAGACCATGTTCCATCCTTCTCCACTGAGAAAGGAATTCACAAAGCAGGTTAGAGAAATAGCAAGAAACTGAATTAAGTCTCTGATGTTTCAGGTGCTACCAGCCTATGCAAATACCAATCCCAAAACATAGAAAGGTGAATGGGAAGTAGCTCACTTCCTCCCATCTAAAAGATGGCAGAAAGGTAACCTGGGGTTTCTGCTTCTGAAAGGGCTTTTGATGAATGTCAGGGAGCTTAAAAAGGAAAAAGTAAAGATCTTCTTGGCGATACATTAGAATGAGAGTGTCAGGCCCATGTGTTGAATGTATTCTGGCACAACTATTATCCTCACTAATGATGTTTCCATGAAAACACAAAAAAAAAAGGAAAGGAAAAGGAATAACAACAACATCTTTCATTGTGTTGCTGTGTGTCTGATAAAGTCATTAGGGAAAACAAGAAAATGACTTTTTGATGCTGATGCTGCATAAATATGTTTTCTGAAGGAAAATGTTTTCACATTATCCTAAGAGGTGAAAAAGATGAGAGATTAAACTCCCAGGACTCCCACACTGTGGGGTGATTTCCCTTAGACCCATTGACAGAGGGGCAAATGACTTGTATAAGTGATAAAGGTGGATAGAGGGGTAAAATAATCCTCTCTGTCTGGAGGATGTACAGAACAGGGAGGGGAGTGACTCACAAAGGCCAGGGAAAATCAGAGTTTGTGAAAGGAGCTACAGAGAATCTAGACAGCTGAGCATTTTACCTGGAGTGATTATTTCAACAAGAAAGATTTTCTTATAAAAATATCTATAGTTCTCTGCTGGGAAAGGCTGGGTTCTAAACCAGACTTTTTGTTTTACATATGGACTCCATGTAGGCATGGGCTGAGGCCAAGATCTGTAGTTATCATGTTAGGGAGCTTCCAAGAATGTTTTGTTCTCTCAAATCAAGCTCTCAAAAGACAAACTTGGTGAACAGAAAAGATACAGTTAGGACCAAGTGCCTTGCAACTCATCCTTTCTTTGGATGTCCTGAGTTCAGACCTTTTTAGTCAGTTTATATGTTTTGAACTCAAGCTGCAGACATAAACATAAAAAGACATAAAAAGTGGGAAGGCCAACTCTCCCACTGACTTGTGTGCTAAAGAACACTACTGAGATAGCAGTTCTACATGAGACCAATATTTAAGATTGCGTAGACTCCTTCTAGTGTTATATATGTAATATTTTGTCGTTCTGTCAGAGACCAGTATCGTGGCCTCTGGAATGTAGAATAAATTTGCTGAATATTTACTTTGTGTAGTTTTTCTGTGCAGAGACTACTGTTTGATACATGTACTACAAAAAGGGTATCTTGGCACAGTTCCATGAAATGCAGTCATCCCCCCCCATCCATATCTTATGTGTTTAATGCATTGTACATAATATTTGAGTTCTATAACACTGAAGCTCTGTCTATTACATACATAAATTAGATCATACCACATTGTGAAACAGAGGTGCCACTTCTCATTCTGTGTCTACATTGCTTAGACCTGTCTTGGAGAATCTCTGGACCTCACTAAGAACGATGGGATTTCACACTGAGAAAGCTGACAGATTTAAAACACTTGCCTTTTATGAATTTTTATTACCACCAATTTTTATTAAACCCAGATTTTCAATAGCAATTAAAATGCACACACCCCCTCCAAAACAAAAGAGAAAAATGATTTAAAATTGACCTTCATGTTTCAACAAGATGGCCTAATTCTGCTGCACTGAGTAACCCCAAGGTCAAGTAAAAAACCCCAGTTATCAAATCATTGGTTGGCCAATTAAACTCAACCAGACACTTTTTGTTTGGCTGAAAAAATGAGATGTGGATGGGGTGAGGTTAAAGGAACTCTTTTAGGGGATACTAAAAGAGTTGATTTCATTAACTTTTCCATGGGGGACAGAAGTTTTCTGTGTTATGTTATCTGATGCCCACAGTCCATTCCAAAAGTAACCTCTTTGCCACCTGCAGGTAGCAGGCTCTTTAGATCTTTGAAGGCACAAATTAGTTCTGTCACATTATAGGGGGTTCTAGGAACAACTTTTCTTTAAAGGCATTTTACCTTTTACTTTTTTAGTACTTTTTTTTTTTTTTTTTTCCAAATCAAGCCTTACTTTCCTTTCTTCCCTTTTTTTCTTCATCTTTAACCCCTTTCCTTTACCTCTTCTTTTTTTTTTTTTTTTTTTTTTTTTTTTTCTTCAACCTCATTTCGAAGGTCTGGCAGCTCAGATCTGTAATGGGTTTTCCTGCTGGACAGCTTTATAATTGGGACTGCAGAGTTCTGAAAGCATGCCAGATGTGTCGTCATCAAACAGCAAAGCCCTCATTAGAGCCCAAGTTGTAAGTGTATGTGTATGTTTTCAGAAGAACTTTCCCATTAATGACTAGTAGGTGTCCAGGAGCAAAGATCATTGTCTCTTTTGTAGCTGGCCTTTAAATGAAGGATTTTATCTATTGAAGCGAAATATTTTCCTTTGTCCCACTGTGTTTTCCATTGTAATAGGGACTTGTCTATATAATTTACCTTCTGAAGTGGTGCTTGATGTGACAAGAAACCACTCTCCAAATACTAATTGTCCTTGGGTTGCATTATTTATGCAGGAAAATCAAAAGTGGGAGGTTCCACTATTTTTTTTTCCTCATAAGAGTTTCTTTGATTCTTCAGCATGATAGAGCAACCTCTCCCTTAATACTACACATGGCTGAGCTGTAACATTTATCCACAAAAGATGAAATTTATTTTATTTTTTAAAAAGGGAGAAGTGTCTGATGAAGTTTAATGTGGCAATACCTCAATATGGATTCTTCATCAAACTCAGGTTTAATTTTTACAAATCATTTAAAATCTCTATATCTCAGCATGTGAATGGGAAAATAAGAACAGGTATATTAGGCTACCCTTTGGAGATGTTTTGAGAATAAAAGTTTATATGTAAGTTAAAGATCCTTGAATGAAAAGATATTCTTTAAGTACAAAGTAATTAAATCTTTCTGTGGAAGAACCATAGTAGATAAGTCACTAAAGAGAACCAAAATGAACTGATTAGATATTTTTTGGTGGGGCTGCTCTTTCAATTTTTTCTTTTTTTTTTTTTTTTTTTAGTTTTTTTTTTATTTTAATACAATACAGAGATTTTTAAATAAAGCTAGCTGGATGTCCTTTACCAACCTTTCTTTCTTTCTTTCTTTCAGAAAATGCTTGTCAGAACAGCATGCTTCTGTGAAAATCTATCCGTTCTAATGAAATTTCATTACAAAGAATTCTGAGAAGATTGTTCTGATGAGCTTGTAATAGAACAGAATGTTCAGATGTTTCCATTTCAGTACAACCTTTTTGGTATAATTTTAAATCTGCTTATAGTATATAAAATCAAACATGAGCATTGCTATGAATCATTTCACTTTCTTTGAAAAAGCAAGTTTCAAATAAAAATCATTGTTATTTTATTTCAGTCTCTCATTTCTAAGTAAATTTCACATTACTTCTATTATTATTACTGTCATCTGTTTTCCACTCAGAAGATTCTGGGTTTGAGCCCCAGTGGAACCATCAGTGGAGAATGTGCCAGTTTTGGCTGGGATAGAGTTAATTTTCTTCATAGTAGCTATTATAGGGTTGTGTTTTGGATTTGTGCTGGAAACAGTGTTGATAACTCAGGGATGTTTTCCTTACTGCTGACCAACGCTTACACAACACCAAGGCCTTTTCTGCTCCTCACCCTACCAGTGATCAGACTGGGGGGCACAAGGAGCTGTGAGGGGACACAGCAGGGACAGCCAACCCCAACTGACCCCAGGGATATCCCAGACCATATGATGTCATGCTCAGCATGTAAATTAGGGGGGGTAAGAAAGAAGGGGGAAGGGGGGAGGGCATTTGGAGTGATGGCATTTTTTTTTCCCAAGAAACAGTTCTGCTTAATGGAGCCTGGCTGGCCTGGGGATGGTTCTGAGATTCTGACTGTCCATGAGCAGTAGTTAATGAATTCCTCATTTTGATCTGCTTGCATACACAACTTTTGTTTTAGCTATTAAACTGTTTTTATCTCAGGCCGTGAGTTTTCTCACTTTTACTTGTCTGATTCTTTCCCCATCCCAGCAGGTGGTAGTGAGTGAGCAGCTATGTGGGTCTTAGATGCTGTCTGGGGTTAAACCACAACAGTTACCCAATTACTAAGAGTGAAAACTAACGAAATAATGTAATTTCCTGTGAAATAGAAAATACATCTGTATCCAGACTCTACTTCTAAAAGTAGATTTCTCAAAATGTGTGTGGACAATTTTGTAGATATATGAAGTAGGGTTTATGTCACTTACTGTTAGACATAAATAGTTCTAAGAAAGTATCTAGTCTATCTCTTGTGATCTGTGGAGAAAAATAGGTGTTAACAGAGGATTCATCTCATGAGTCTTAGAATAGAATGAAGTTCTGGTGAGAGGAATCTCATCATTCTGCTACCAGGTATATAGTCTGTTTCTTCAGCACAGAAATGCAAAGAAAATATAAAAGTGAGAAAGATTTTGTTTTAATAAGAACAAAGAACAGGAAGGGTTCTGAGCATTTTATTTTGGTTCTTTTCTTGTTATAATTCTTCTTAAATCTCAACAAGTTTTATGTTACTTGTATTCTTGAGTGTCACTGTTCTGGACCAGACCCCACATTCTGCTTTGTGACGTATAACAGAAAGTAGACTGCTGTTACCCTGTCACTAAAAGTGTACAATGCCAAGTGACAACTACATGAATTGCCAGGTAATGGTGTCAGTTTCAGAAACCTCAGCTAGATTTAGTTTTACCATTTAGTACATATTAAATACAAATGAAAATGTCACTCCTATCTTCAACCAACAGAGCAGGCAGAACAAGAGTGAGACTCAGTGTACAAGAGGACGTGTATCATTCACTCCTCCCACACGATCCTGATTCTGGCTTCAGTTGTAATAATATAAAACTGGTCTGTAATGATTTTAGATTCACACAACATCAAATAGGACCAGAAACTAGTCTGTAATCATTAATAAAAGCATATGTATGATTCATAACAGTGAAACATACAGTCCATAGCTTTTGTTGTCACTGTTCTTTCTCTCTTTTCTTCTATTTTCTGTCTTTTCTCTTGTCTCTTTCTCTTCCTCAATCAAGTTGGGACTTACGTCATTATAATTACATGTTGTCTTCTGTGTCTTAATAATTTTAATAACATGTCCAGCAATACAACAAAAATTTTTAGGTGTAAAATGTTGCTTAATACAAGGAGAAATATACTTTATTTAAAAAAAAAAAAAACAAAAACAAAAAACAAAAAACAAAAAAAAAAATGGTTTTTGAAGGCTTTGTTGTTAATGACAACTTTACCTCATCCTCTGGTGAAACTAACAAAAAAAAAAAAAAAAGCAAAAACCAAATACCTACACAAAAGAAGAATGAAAATACAAAGAGGAAATCTAATACTGTGTATTAACTCACAAAGGGAAACAGTGAGTAAAGTGATGGGTTTATCATTGACTGGAATGAAAAAATATTGTCCCTTCTCTTGATGCAGAGCTTTTTACAGACTTGCACCAGAAATTAATCTGGACCTACAAAATTACTTGTGTAAAAGAAACACTAACAGGAAAACCAACAAACCACTTCAGGATGGGATTATTCCTTTATTTTATACCTACATAAATGCCAACATTAAACTTCTTTCATTATATTTACTCTTGGCATTTGTTGTAAGGAATAGCACTTTTTAGCTTTCCATTCTGTTGAGCAGTTCAGATTTTAGTGATTCAAGAGGGTGTCCAAAAATTACCGCAAACTTCATTCTTTTTAGAAAAAAACAGGTCCTATTAACAAATATGAAGCACTTTGCAAATTTGGTCCACAGTGCGGTAACAAATTGATCTACAGGTTTTTGATTTATGCCATCAAAGTATGAGAGATTTCCTACTGTGAATTAGTAAGAGCTGAATCCCAGCTCCATCAAAATAAATGATAAATCTCCCAGTCATTTCAGATATTTTGCCCCAGACACCTTAGAAGCTTACAGCAGGACACTCTTAACAATATTATGGCATTTGGGAATCCACCAAATTGAGTATCCTCTCTAATACTGACAATTAGTGGGTGTCCAGGGAAGGTAAACATATAATGGTATTTTGTCAGAATACTCTGAGTCTTCAATGCTAACTGCAATTTTCAGTGTAGAGGTTTCTGAGATAAGGGGTAGCCTTTTTATGTGTTAACCCTGATGTTTTTTTCTTTCATGAAGGGCTTTTTATGAACCTATACAGATATTTCATCTCCAAATGTTCCTGCAGCAAGGAGTTCAACAACTCATCAAGCTTTTAGTCTTATAATCAGAAGAAAACCCTTCATTTGTTAGATTTGCATTTGCCTTTTACTGATTAAATTTGATGTCCTCTATTTTTTATGTTGAAAAAATAGTCATCAAATGTAATCTGTAGAGCATAAAGTCTGAAAATCTTCTTGTTGACCTCCATGTCCTTCAGATCAGGCTCATAATAATTTCTGCTATAGTATCTCAGAAGAAGTCCATCATTAATATACAAGAGAAAGCTCAGTACTTGTCATTCATTGTTTCTAAGATTGACTCTTGAATTAGAGGAAGGTAGACACTAGCTTAAGAATAGTAAAATGCTTAAACAAATGAAGGTTGGGGACAGATTTATTGCAGTGATTATGAGATGGTGGAGTTCAGGACCATGAGAGGTGTTAACAAAGCAAATAGAAGGATCACAAACCTTGAATTCAGATCAGTAGACTTTGACCTGTACAGGGACCTGCTTGGAAATATCCTGTGGAATACAGCCCTGGAGAGAAGATGGGTCCAGGTTGATTTTCAGAAACCACTTCCTCCAAGCACTAGACTAGCCCATCGCAATTAACAGGAAATAAAGCAAAGGTTGCAGGAGGCCTGCATGGATGGACAAGAACCTTCAGACAAAACTCATACATAAAAATCAAGCGTACAAGATGTTGATGCAAGGCAGGTGACCTGGGAGGAAAATAGAGACTGAGTGTGTAGTGATTGTGTTAGGAAAGCCCACTTGGAGTTGGCTCTGGCAAGAGACATGAAGAAGAACAAAAAGGCCTTTCTTATCAACAAAAGGAAATCTTACAGAAAATTTAGGTCTGCTTCTGAACAGGGCAGGGGACTTACAAAATGATAAAGGCTGAAGTACTCAATATTTTTTTTGCCTTGGTCTTTACCGGTGTGATTTAACATCAGGAAACCCAAGGCCCTTGAGGAATCCCCAGGAACAGTGGGAAAGTCTGGGACAAGAAATATTTACTCTTGGTGAAAGAGGTTCAAATCATAGAATATTTTAATAGACTGGACATACACAAGAATATGGGACCTGATGGGATGCACCTACATTTCTTGAGGGTCCTGGTCAATATCATTGTGAGATCACTCCCAAATAATCCTTGAAAGATCATGGCAATTGGGGGAGGTTCTTTAGGAAGCAAATATCACTGCTGTCTTCAAGAAGGACAATCAGGAGGATTTGGGGAATTGTAGGCTGGTCAACATTACATCTATCCTTGGGGAGATGATGAAGAAAGTAATGGAAATTAAACATATAAAATACAAGGAGATGATTTGGACTAATCAGTATGAATTCACAAAGGGAAAATCATGACTGACAAACCTGATAACATTTTAAGATGAAAAAACTAGCTTGGTAGACAGAGGAAGAGCTGTGGATCCTTTTTCTCTTGATTATAACAAGGCTTATGACATCAACTCCCATTGACAAGATGATGAAATATGGGCTGGTTAAATAGACAGTGAAGCGGTCTGAAAACTGCCTAAGAACTGTTCTTACAGGTTTTGTGATCAGTGAAGTCCATGGAGGTCAGTTGCTAGTGGTGTACCACAAGAGTCTATAATGAGGGTCTATACTGTTTAAAATCTGTATTAATTTATTGACTGATGGAACAATGCACCCTCAGCAAGTTTGCACATGATAAACAATGGGCACAAATGGAAATACAAGAATTTCCATTTAAAGATAAGAAGAAACTTTTTAACTGTGAGGGTGATCAAATACTGCAATAAGTTGCCCAGAGAGTATACATGGTCTCCATCTGTGGACATACTCAAAATCACTCTGAACATGGCTCTGAGAAACTTGTTATAGGTGACCCTTTTTTGGTCAGGGTGGGTAGACTGGGCAATCTCTAGAGATCTCTTCCAACCTCAGCTATTTTGTGATTCAGTTAAGTTTGTAAGTAAATAGGGGCTTGTACTATCAATTTTTTTTCTACCTGAGACATAGGTTAAGGGTCTGGACAGGGGATAAACAGACCACATAATATGCTCTGGAGTGTTATTAATCCCCAGTTCATAAATGTTAATGACTTTCCTGCTCATGGCTAATCCAGACAGAGAAAAGGGGTTCTGAAATTAGAAGATAAATTCTTATTTTCATGGCAAGCCCAAAGGACTCTCAAGCATTTTGGAAAATGACATGTTAACATCAACACTAATGCTGCATCAGGATGCACCAGAACAGATTTATGTTCCTGAGGGCATCTCATTTATCACATGATCTATGCTACAAGGTCCCACTTTGCATAGGTTTTTCCACAAAAGTTCAAGCCATGTTAAGGTTGAGAATGTAAAGAGGAAAAATATCAAGAGAAACTCTGTAAGGTAAAATGACAGATACTTACTGTAACGGTTCTCCCACTGCCCATTTCATATCCTTTCACATGTTGCTTTGCCAGTTTGGATTGTGTTCTTACATTCCCTTGGAAAGCCTTTCATATGGACCAGGACAGTTTGGAAAACATTCAGGTTTTGTAGTCTTCTCTGAGCAATCTGAGAAGCATAACTGATAAAAGTTCATTCAGGAAAACACATGTATGCCTACTCATATCAGATTATGCATTTATGTAATAAATAAATAGAGGTAACTTTAACCAAAAAAAAAAAAAAAAAAAAAAAAAAAGATAAAATTTCCCAATCTTTCATGCAGTAAAAGGGAGAGGAGGAGAGAGATATCAGATGGATTCACTTTTAATCTGTATTTATTTATATTTTTATATATATTTATATGCAGATTTTTGCGTGTGTATATACAAATACAGGCAGGTACATATAAATATGAGCATGTATGCATATAAGGAAAGAAGAAATATGCAATGCAAAGATTTCAAAGAGTTTTCATTAATGTCTATTGAGACTATTACTTATGTGGTTTTGTGCATGTTTGAGATTTAGGAATAGGTTTTTCCAGTGCTTTCATACTTTACCTTCTCCTGTTTCTGTCAAAAAGATGAATGTTTTGTTGATCCAAGGAAAGAAGTCAAAAAAATTACCACAGCAAAATAAAGGCATTGCAAGAAGCTTAAATTCCCAGGTCCAAGATCTGGTAAGACAGGACAGGCTTTGGTTTGCCACACTGCAATTTTAGGGAAAGATATTGTGATGATAATAAGAAGAGGGGTCATACTTGTGCAAAAAGCCATATCTTCATCATGTTTATCTATGCAATGTTCTTGCATTGTTAGAGTTGTTTCTGCTTTGGGGCTGCCAGCTAGTTTCAATATTTCCTTTCTGCTATTTGTACATGAGCCTCAGAGAAAGCAGGGAGGATGAGGAGTAAGGATCATGTAGGGATCTGGAGATGTTTCCTATTTAACCAAACTGAATTAGTAACTGGGACAGAAGCTGAGTCTGCTTTCTGCAAAATGCCATGAGTGGGAAAATTACAGGTTCCCAGAAAGACTTAAAAATGGCTGTTTCCAGCAACACAAGCACACTGCAACCCATGAGTAAATGTTAATTCACTAAATCCTTTGGTTTTGTTGTTTCAGGTAGGAAAAATCCACCAGATATAGGATAAAAGGTTGGGGGAAAATAAAAAGAGGATTGTTAACTATAAAATATTTATGCAATTTTTTAAATTTAGAACATGTTTTGCACCATAGCAGCATCACAGTCAAATCCCCTACTCTTTTGCATATTACAATGTTTATTTAAAGTGATATATTAACAACTGAAAAGCTTGAAAGCAGTGTATCTGTAGTAGCTTAGTTCTGGAGACATTCCCAGTGCTTATAGGAAGCTGAAGTTCATCTGAGACAGGTACAGCTGACACTAACAGTATGTTAACTGAATTTTCTCAATTAGGAGTATTCTGGTTTGTCTGGAATAGAAGTTAAAATGTAAAGAAAATTCATGAAGGTTTCAAGGAAAATTTATGTTACTTGCAGCAATCAGAACAATAAAATAGATATTTTTTAAGTGCATTAGGAGTAAAAGACATACTAAGAGTGGGATATTTCCATTACTAAACAGTAATAAACAAAATGATAGTAAGGATGCATGAAAGGAGTAATTTTCTATGAAAAGTTAGCTTTCATATTCAAAAGAGGCAATACAAAGCACTTGTAACAGATGAGGTCAGTGAACTACTTTTCAGTCCAGTAGTAACTAATAAAGATAGAGAAATATTGTACCTAGGTATAGACATTTACAAATCAGGGGGGCTGAAATTCTCATCTCAAGACCTGAGCATGGACCTTAAGTGCCCATCTTCCTGTTAATGTGAACCTGTAATAGTTTTCTGGGAAAAAAAAAAGAAAGCAAAACATCACAGAATTCTAGAAAGATAACACTGTTGTTCCATTATTAAATAAAAGAAAAAAAAAGTAAAGTTAAATGTCAATTCTGGGTAAGACAATATAATATTTTACAAGACATTCAGCAAATAGAAAATTCAAGTGAGATAATTTAATCAAATAATAATAATAAATAATAAATAATAAATAATAAATAATTAATAATAATAATAATAATAATAATAATAATAATAATAATAATAATAATAATAATAATAATAGTTTCATGGTAAATAGCTTCCCATAAAGCAAACCTGGTTTTATGTTTGGTGGTGCTTACAAGTTGCCTGTCAAAAGCAGTTCTACTACTATGCAGTATGTTACAGAATTCCATATTTTAGCACATCATTTTTATTAAAAATATGTACTTCAGAGTATCAATAAAGCACACACAGTTCTTTTTACCAGCCTGAGACCTAGTTAACTGACAGCTGTGAAAAAAATTATTATCAGTAGAGAATCACCAGTGAATACTAGAAATTTTAAACAGGGAGCTGGAAAAAATATAAAATTGTTACTGATAAAATTTGCAGATGACACAATATTTATCCTCCATTAGCTGGTAGAGGGATAGATATTAACAATTTCTAAGCAGCCATACAAAGGGATCTGGATTACTTGGTAAACCAGTCTCTGTGACACATGATATTTAGCTTTGTTGTGTTTGGTTCTCTAAAAGCAATTATATATATGAGAACAACATATGCGCCTCAGACACAGGATGAAGCACATAATGATGGAAACAACTGAAAAAGATAAGTATAATGATGGTTTTAAGAGTGGCACTGATAGAAGAGAATCTTGTGTGATCCTGGACTACATAAACAGGGAAGAACAGAGAAGGAGTGAAGAAAATACTTTATTTCAGCATTCATAGAACTGACAGTAGAACAAAATTGTCACATCTGCATGAATAAAAATAAGGAGTTTATTAAAAAAAAAAAAAAAAAATGAACTGGGTGCAGAAAAGATCCATGGGAATTATTTCAGGTCCAGAGGAAATGGTTTACAGAGAGAGACTTAAAGAGCTCAATCTGTTTATCCTATTAAAATGAAGACTGAGAAGTGACTGCAGTACAGCGTATCGGTACCTTCACAGGGGAAAAATGCTGGGTATTAATGGGCTCTTAATCTAGTGAGGAAAGGCACATCAGGAACTAATGGCTGGGCACAATGGACAAGATGATTAACCAGCAGCACAAACTACTGAGGGAGACTGTTTTCTCCATCATTCGATATTTTCAAAATCAGAAAATACTTTTTTTCGTATGTGTTTTGACTGAAGTTTTATTTCTTAAGGAAAAGGCATAGTTCAGCACATGTTTGTGCACTGTTGAAGTGGTACAGGTATTTGGGAGATGTCTCTTGACACGCATTGAAATGGCCAAAACCTGAGTGAATATAGTTAGCACAGTGATGACTATGATAATGAATCTGGCTCCTTTATTACTGCTTCAGTCTCAATAGCCCTGGTTTTGTGCTTTCCAGTTGGCACAAGGAAATGTATCTTGTCTTTTTTCTGTGAAATACCCTACATAAATACGCTTTTTTGCAAATGGGAATATGTTTCATACCCCAAAAGAAATACAATATCAACATAACTTTGTCCTTGTAGAACATCAGAAATTTTTTTTTCAAGGTTTATTGTTCACAGAGCTCAGCCTGCCAATTTTAAGAGCAAATATTCTACTTTAAAAAGATATATGTGGCATCAAGTAATTGAGTTCTAGATCTCTTTTCTGAGGGTCCTTTGTTTCTTTGGTTTTTCTTTTCTTTTTTAAAAAAACGAAATTCAAAGAAAAATGGGAGACAAAACACAAAAGAACTAGAAAATTAAACTGTTACAGGTGAACGTGTCTTAAAATTCATCAAAGACTGTAGCAGAAAGAGCTGCCTGTTGTCTGAAAAGCTTGACTAGATGAATAAAATGTTAGCTGTATTGCTAGAGTTTTGGATTTGTGAACCCCATCATCCTGAATAAAAGGACTATGGCCATTTTCTCAACCAGTTATTCTATAGGAAACCTATATAGTCCCGTGCACAAGTGTGGCTTGAGTTTTAGTATGCTACTAGGCACCTGCTACATTTCTCTTTGCAGGCAGACACTTCACAAAAGCTTAGACATGTACTCAGCATACCAGCCTGGAAGCTATCAGAGATAATGATTACCTACAGACAATGCCAGATGCAAGGTTAACCAGAAGTTGAGGAGAACTTCAATTCAACATAAATGACACAGTGAACTCATCAGTCACAGCTGTTCATTGTCAATAAATGAACCGCAGCTGCAGTCCCTTCCTTTAAAACTGCTGGTCTATGTGGACTGCATTTTGTGAAGTTTTGTGGTTGCTGTAGTTATTCTATGTAATGTCACCTCCATCTATTACTTCTACGTGGTTATTAATTTGTTTTTCTTAAAACAATTATGGTAGATGAGGTATTTACCATGCCAAGTAAGAACCATAGTCCACATATATGAAGCACTACATGCCAATCTTTCAGAAAAAGTCACTTATTCCAGAGATCCTGCAACTGGTAATAGAAAACAACAGGTTATTACAACAAAGAAGTGAAATGTGTACAAGGAACTAATAGCATTCTTTTGATTAATGCAATCACTTGTGGGAAAACGTTTGGCTTTTGTTTAGGCTGTTTCAAAATTTATTTATTAGTAGTATGTGGGGTTTTGGTTTTGGTTTTTCTTTAAGAACACACCCCTTCCTAGTATCTAGATTCAATAATTCCAGAGATGATCACTGTACTGCATCTTCCAGCAGATCTGATTTTTTTTTAAAAAAAAATCACAATACAATGAAGTAGAAATAAATAAATATGTACTTAAAGTTTACATGGATTTCTTTTTGTAAATCTGAAGAAGAAATGTACTTCCATTAAAAAGTTGCTTAAAAATGCGTTCAGTGTATTTGTGATTTAGTCTAGTTGTTTAATTAGTTTTTTAGAAGTGTTCACTATTTATGTTCATGATTTCAATGAATGGTAGTGTTTATTACATTTCAAATTTGTGGACCAGTAAAGTATAAATGAATACGACCTTTTTTTTTCTCATTTCACTGCATTAGAAGGAATGCTATTTGCAGAATGGTCTTTTAAGATAAGTAATGTGCTTTCCCTACTTTTTTCCAGTATTCATCGTAAGCCATTTGAAACAATTGATGTCAAGGTTATGAAGAAACAGTAAACATCATATCATGATGGGAGTATGACTATGTCTGGAGTCCCTAGCTTGGCCTCAGTCTCCTCTGAGCTACACCCACACCAAACATATAATGCAGTAGTGGCACCAAAGAGTTTAGAACTGAAGTAGAATTTACTATTGTTAGACATTATCTAAAGGCCAGTAATCTCTACAGGAACAAGTCTTTGATGTAAAAGGATTTGGATTAGTATTTTAATGAGAATTTACAATTAAAAGCTTTACTTTTTTGAAAAGTCTATGTGCCATGTAGAGTCTCAAGAATATATTTTCAAAGGACCAAAGCTTGTACTGAAGAGGTGAAAAATCTATAAAAGGGGATATATTATCAACATTTTTTTATTCAGTTTTGTTTAAATGTCTCAGAATTTTCAGTAACACTGGAAAAAACTTGAATTGGTTTCTCCTTGTTTCTAGCCTGTTTCACTTTATAATCCCTCAGGGGATAAATTTTCAAGCACTAGGGCACACTCAATGTGCGCCTGAAAAATGAACAACTGGTTTAAGTCTGAGAACTTCTGCTTGAGATTATCTGTGATGCACCAACCTGATCTAAACCCCTTTGAATTGCCCTGAAAAGACCATGATGAAACCATATACTTTTCAGTAAAAATCTTCCTAGATTGCTCAATTTTACATGCTTTCCAATCAAATAAGATAAAGTTTTATAATAACATTGTAATTTTGGTCTTTATTATTTCTTACTTATTATTTTTCTATTTCATTTTAACACATCATTCACTGGATAGGACACAAAAGTATCGAAGAACATTCTGTATAGGGGATTGTGGAACCAGTTCTATTAACTTATAAATATTAATCGATTAAACTGATTTTTTTTAAATACTATAAAATATTAACAAAATAGATTAGTTACAAAAATTTGTCAACATTTTTTTACAAAGATGAACTTCTATTGTCAGTAGCACATAATACATCAAGCAGAACAATTGCAAGATGCACCTTGGGCAGTTCAAGCTGGAGAGTGGGAAAACGTCCTCTACTGGGGATTGTACAGCCCTGGAGCAAATCCCCTGGGAAACTGAAGGAGTCTACATCCTCAGATGCTTTCAAGACCAGGTGTATAAAGCTGTGCTTGACCTAAGACAATGCGGGCAACTGTTCTACCTCTAATAGGCAGCTGAACTAGAGACCTCAGGAGATGCCTTCCAACCATTCTTTTTTATGATTCTGTAAGTAGCTAAATAATTGCAACATGTAATGGATCACTTCTTTTTTCAAACTAAATCTGTTAATGAAAGTCCACTAAGTGATCCAAGTGTTACATAAGTATACCATGATTTTTGTATAAAAGGCTCTAAGCTCTTTCATTTCAGTACTCTGTCTCTTATATTGCTTCATAGAAAGCATCAATATTTTTTCTGAACAAGTCATAAATAATATGTATTTACAAGGAATTTTTAACAGCAGTAAAAAAAAAAAACAAAAACAAAAACAAAAACAAAAACAAAAAAAAAAAAAAAAAAAAAAAAAAAAAGAAAACAAAAACCAACAAACCTTTTTATAGAAACATAGAATCATTTAGGTTGGAAAAGACCTTTAAGTTCATCAAGTCCAATCGTTAACATAACACTGTCAAGTCCACCACTAAACCCTGTCTCTAAGCACTATATCTACACATCTTTTAAATACCTTCAGGGATGGTGACCTCACCACTTCCCTGGACAACATGTTCCAAGGCCTGATAAATTTTTTTGGTGAAGAAATTTTTCCTAATATCCAACCTAGACCTCCCCTGATGGAACTTGACACCATTTCCTCTCATCTTATCACTTGTTACTTTTACAAGTGTTTGTTTTATTTTATTTTGTTTTTTTTTTTGTTTTTTTTTTTTTAAATGTTGTCTGAATAAAAATAAAGTTTTAGTGTCAATTTTATTATGATGCCATATTTTGACATATTTGAGAATGAAACATTATGGCTTTCCATTTCCAAAATATCATTTTCTGTAATTCCCTCCAAAGATTAATCCTCTCCTTCCTGCTGTGTCTTCAAATGGAAGAAAAAGTTTAACTTTTTTATTTTAATATCTTCTTCAATGTTTTGATTGCAGTTCTTTTCATTTTGTGTATGTATATGTGAATGAAAATAAATTAAAATAATGAAAACAGTTTCATACTGATACTTCTTCTTCCTTTCCTACTCTGCAGTTTTCTATTTCAACCTTCAAGTAAAAAATAAATAAAGAACAATGAGTATTCTTACTCTTACCAATCAGTTACTGACTGCATTAATCCAAAATACTATCTAGTGATCTAAATTTCTCAAAGACTAGTTTCTTTATCAAACTGACTTGGAATGTGACCTTAAAAACATCTGTATTCACCTTAAAAAAAAAAAAAAAAAAATTTCTTAGCACAATTTTCAAAATTTATACATATAGAATGCTTAATACTATGTAGTGTTGTTTCTAATTTACAGCAGTAAGACTCTCCTAAATACAGTGTTTTTACTGTGATTTACACCACTGTTGCTGAGTTCTGAATCACAACCATGTCTATATTTATGGTTTACACAGTCCCTGTGGTTGTATGTAATTTTTACAGTTGAATAAAAATAGATCCCTACTTAAAGGACCTTATCATCATAGATCCTTAATTACAGCTATGTTAAAGTAACCTCAAAGGTGGCCCATGTGCCAAAGTAACAATAAATAAAAGGGACTGTAAAGTGAATACCTTCTTCCAAAGGGAAATGTCAACCTGCACATGGAAATGTCACCAATGCAATAACATTTCCTGCTGCAGCACAAGGCACTGAGCAAGAACTGAGCAGAAAGGAGAGCCCGTGTCTTTGTGAAGGGTGTGCATGGTGAGAGGCTGTGGACAGACAGATCTGTCTGTCCTCTGAGCAAAGGAAAGGAAGCTGCCAGGTGGGTGATCATGGAGGAAGTGGATTTTCAGAGTGAGCTGAAATACAGACCCTGGGCTCAATCACTAGAATAAGGCTACTGCACTGCTTTGACATTCATGCCCCTTTTTAGGACATTTTTTTTTTTTTTTTTTTTTGATTTAGACCCTGCACACTCTTCTATGTAAGCAGGAGAGCTTTTCTTTCCCCAGAT
This sequence comes from Tyto alba, assembly GCF_018691265.1. NCBI lineage: Eukaryota > Metazoa > Chordata > Aves > Strigiformes > Tytonidae > Tyto > Tyto alba. The sequence continues at coordinate 11,620,768 of NW_024881318.1, forward strand.
GAGTTCCTGTTTCTGCTGTAGTTGCCTCAGTGCTGTCAATCAAAGGAGGGTGAACTTACAAGAACTCCACATCACTCTGTCTTATGGTTTAGGTGGTCTCAGATGGTTTTGTCTGGCAGGATGAGAACACAATGGCAGAAACCATGTATCTTGCAGTGGAAGCCTTGTACAAAAAAAAAAAAAAAAAAAAAAAAGGAGCAGCAAACACCATTTTCCTGCAGATAGTGAGTGTATCTGCAGTACTTTGTTTCTTTCTAAAACGCTGTTTACATCTCCTGTAAATTCTAAACTGTAGTTTTGATTTTGCTTTGGATCCAATTTGATTTTGTCCAGCCTCCAGCCGTGTGGGCTGCACACGCAACCCTGTGGTCCTGGTTTGCAGAAGAAGAAAGCCCTGGGCCAGTTAGCTTCCCTCCTTTGTCTCTCATGCATCTACTTGGAACTTTAGATCCCTAATCCCTTGTTATTTTTATTGCAGGAAGAGATCTTCTTGCCTCATTTGTTGAATCTGAAAGACCATGTCTAACGCAGTATCTGCCTTTAATGTATTCAATGATTATCTCTGTTGTGAGAGCAGCTGTAAGTGCTCTTGGTGAAGTAATGCCAATGTACAGACCATTCAAACCTCAAAGACAAAGGGAATTTGCTGTTTCTAAGCATTCATTAAATTTAGTACCTACAAAATGCAGTAACAAGGCAGATGAAATTTAGGTAACCATCTATGACATGGACTGAAACATGCTCAGCTACAACCTTAGGAATGTCTGTTAGTTTAGCTTGTATGGGGATGTGGGACTTACACAGGGATTTCCAGACTGAAGGTATGAATCTGCATAGTGAAACCTAAATGGTATTGTATTATACACTACATAAAAGTGACAAATAACACACCCTAACCTCTGATCAACTGTATAAGGCATATGATTCCGTCTGCAGGTGGCTTCAGCAGTAGATGTAAAAAGTTTGGTTGGGCCTTTTTTTCCTTTCCCTCCACTAGCTGAAATGGTTCAAATGTGCAATGAGAATCAGACCTTGTGCTTAAGGGGAAATCAAACCCAGCAAATGTTTCTGGCCCTATTCCTCCAGTCTGTACCACATCATATTACTAAAAGATCTCATATTGTATCTGAGAAGAACTAACTTTTTGATGTTGCTCACAGATTATATCTTCTACCAACATCCTTTACCAATTTTAACTGCTAGATTTCTAACCCAGAAAAAAAGGCCTTTGTTTTCCCAGCAGAAGTGAAACTTTTTTTCCCTTCCTCTTCATCTCTCCCCCTCCACCAGCTCCTTTGCATCTTTTCAATTTACAAAATGCTTTGGGATCATTCTGGGAAAAAAGCTCCATGCAGTATAACCACATTAGCTCGTAAAACAAACACAGAAAAAAATGGCCTGTTGGTCATAAACAAGCTGTCTGTAAATTTGTCATATGCAATCTATGCACTGGATCTTATTCAGGACTGCAAGAAGTGGTGGTTTGTTTTATACTGATGGGCACTGTTGCGAGGGATTCCATCCCAATATAGATGTTTGTAATACACATTGTGTGTCAGTCTCTTCAGTCAGTTGTCAGTAATAGAGTTTGAAAGGCATATAGTGACAGTATAAATGCATATGGTATATCTGAGTATTTTGTTAAAAGGCTGATGGGTCTTGGCTGCTTAGGATGCTACATGGGCTCTCATGCAACCTGCATTTTTACCAACTCTGTCTCCCAAACTGGAAATAGAGACTAGACATACTGGTCTCCCTTTAATGACTGGGCTGAGAGAAATCTGGAGGGCAGTTCATCAGACCTGGCTTTGACCTTTATTTTAGAATGGGATGAACTTCTTTCTGGATTTCTCTTCACAGACTATGCAAATATGTCTCAAGTGATTAGATTAACACTTAGAGCTCAATTCAAATGCTTAAACATAGGCCCTGGGGTGTTCTGGGATCTCTAGCTTTGGGATGCAGCATCCCTTTGATCCTATGTAGTATCTACCAGCCCTTTTTAACTGTCTCAGCCTAGAACATCTCAAGTGGCACTAGATACTTGTGCATGGGCAGTTGAAAATCCTAGGGCTCATCTAGGCTAAACTGAGTGTCTGGTGGACTTTTTCAATAGACCACAAACAGGCAATTAGTGTCACTTGGGTTGTGGAAGGGCATGACATCTGGCCTCCAGTGGCTGACACAAAAAAAACAAATATTTCCCTAAAGTCCTGTACCACACAGGTCAACTCTATGTGGATGTCTCCAAAATGCAAGGACACTTCAAGTGTTGTCAGACTTCTATTTTCAGGCAACTGACTCAAGCCACTATATGTCTAAATTTAGGTGTTTACATATGAGCTGGGTGTCTAAGCTTGGAGAGCTATTGGTTGACCAGATATAGACATTTGCTTCATCTCTTTCTAAACCACTAATTGTATTGACTAGACTTCTATTCTCTATAATGGAAACTCGGGCATTTATCTCACATGCGGACATCTAAAATTAGATATCTTAATCTCTGAGCCAAATCACACCACTAACCTTTAGATTCCTAATTAGGATAAATTAATTGAAAACTACAAGACCTTTGTACAATTCTGGGGCATTCTTATGTTTTCATCTGTCCTTATTTAGAAAGAGTATATAACCATACTGCTTTCTTCTGTCCAGAACTTTGATGAATTGAAGGTATTATGAAAAAATCAGGAACAGTTCGTGGACTTCCTTGGAAAAAAAAACAAAACCAAAAACAAAACAAACCAACCAAACAAACAAAACAAAAACAAAACCAAAACAAAACATAACAAAACAAAACAAAAAAAAAAAAAAAAAAAAAACAAACAAAAACAAAAAAAAAACACAAACAAACAAAAAATCAAACAAAAAAACCCAAACAGTTTTGTACATGGAAATTTGCTTTGTCATTCTGAATAGTCATGAAATACCAATCAAAACTTCAGATCATAGATTGTTCTGTTTTCTCATCAAGTGACAGTGACTAAGTAACAGTATTAAGTGATAGCTACAAAATAAGTAGCAATGGTGGCTCATTTACTCTACCTGGATAACAGTACTGGAGAGACCTGTCTGAGGATTTGGATAGCCCTACTACTAGACATTCATGACAACATTTAGAATTCCTTCTAAGCTTGAGCAGTAACATCTGAATCAGATCTGTTTTGGATGATCTGGCATAGACGGTGAGTAAATATAATTTTCAGCTCTTTGAAGTTGCCTGTGTGGATTTTGTCTTGTTGAAAATGTCTGCTGATGCTTTTGTTTGGTTTTTATTTTTTTTTTAAGAAATACCAGGAGATGATTTGTTTTCTTATTAAATACAGGAGATAAAAAGGATTGATTACCAGCTACAGATAAACCTGGTGAAGTTGAAAGACTGCAACCACTACATGAATACCCAAAATATGCAGGAGGCAGAACATGTATGGAACAAGATAGGATGGAAGTGACAAAAAGTTTTCGAAATATTGTATGAGAACTGAAAATACTCATTCTTGCCTAATTTGTATTCAATTCTTTCTCACCCTAGAAAAAATCCTCTGACAACTGGTGGTATCAAAACCAAACAGTGTTTATCCACATAAAATGCTTATGTTCTCAGAAGTATGGGATTTGATTTCTTTGAAGTGTCACATATTTTCCATTTCAACAACTATGGAAAGTAATGAAAGTACATCTATTTCCATTTTACATGAAAGAAACTGAGACAGAGAAGACCAACCCAAAAAGGTATTTAACCACCTACTTCCTTTTGAAATCATCATATAGCAATATCTGTGGAGATGTAGCTATAAAGTTTAAAAGCAAGACTCAGAGTACTCACTTTCACATCATAATGGCCAAAAATCAATTTCATTGATTCTATGCTGGTTGTTGAGCAGGGAGAGATCCTGATTATCATGTCAGTCTCTGTGGGAACTGTTCAAGAGTGACCTACCACCTGTAGGCTTTTTTTGTGGATATGCCTGCATTGTAAAAATGGCTCACTCCTTGCATTGGGACATAGCCACCCATTCATCACACTTATGTGATAGTTTAGTCTTACCTGGATGGAGATGAAAGGTCTCTCTCCAAGATATTAAAGATGCTGATGAGAGGACTGTCCATTCACAGGCCCAGTTCTTAAAAACAGAAAGATGTTGAACCCTCTAGTTTTCATTCCAAGTATTAAACTTAATGATTACAGCCAGACATCTCCAGAAAATAGAGGCACAAACAAGTCTGTACCGATAAGCTGAGGGCCTGGTGTTGTTGCTTTTCTTTTTTCCTTGATATGGACAATAACTACATTTCAATTTGTACTTTGAATAATGGAGTGATGAGAGGCATTTCATGTTTAATAATTGTCTGATGGAGTCTATCTATGTGATGGGCCTGACTTCACTCTAATGCCTCAAGCCAGGCAACTCATGAATGTCCTGTACCTTCTGAGGTCAGGCATCATGGAAATTTTCAGTGAGATTTGTGTGGTTCTAAGCTTAGACAATCCCTTGAAAACAGCTTCCTGGAATTTAAGGTTTTAAGTTCATTCAAAGCCCCATTTGGACACTGAAATAAACACTCTGGACCACATCTCAAGTGCTTTGCTCAAGGTCATCAGAGAAGAGTTCAATGGAGCTTGGAAATGAGCCCAGATCTCTGCTTAACTCTAGCCATAGATCCATCCATTTTCATTCCATAGCAGCATAACAGAGATTTGGAAAACTAGTCTAAAACCTTGAGAACTGAATAGATATCAAAATCCTTCTGTATCTACTTTGAATCATCCCACAGATTTCTGTGGAGGAATATATTCTTTCTTATAACAAATTGAATTGTTAAAAAAACTATAGAATTTGCTCATTACTTATTAAAGTAAGTACATCTTTCTCATAAATATTGTAGAGATACATGCAGACAGTTAAATGCGACAGCTCAGTGGCCTGGAATTAAATCTGTTGCAGGTATATAATTTAGTGTGACGTTAATTGGGTAGTGGGGAAGCATAAATGAGGAACACAATGTGTATACATTGGAATTTGGAATTTTTTATTAAAGATAGAACACTGCAAATGCTAACCTCAGCAATCCAAAATCAAAGAGGGTGGGGATGAGGGGGAGGAAAGGGAAAATAAAATGAAAAAAAACCTAAACAAACAAAAAAGAAACCACAAACACAACAACATACAAAACAGAGGACAACCAATTGTGTCTCATTTCTTCAGGAAGAAGTTTAAAGTAGTTAGCAGGGATTAAGATTTTCAGATGAAAGAGATCAATTAGCTCTAAAATTGCAGTTTTACCTGATTCTAAGTTGCTGCAGATCATCTTATCTTTATAACTATGTGGTCTCCTGATCTGGGGCAAGTAGAAGGCAACTGAACTTTATGTACATCAGTTGTGGTCTTCTACTACTCACCAGCCAGGGAGGCTGACTGTGGGAAAACATGTGCAGCCTAGTTGGTACATACATGAAATGAATGAGGTAGTCTGCACAACTAATATTCAGATAGATACTCCAGCCTACCATGACACTTCAAGAAACAAATAGTGACACACTATGTCACAAGTCACAGAGTGTGTGACTTTATTGTCAGTGACTTTATTTTCAAAAACTACACAATGTGCTGAAATATCGTCTGTTACAAATAAGCAATTATATAGATCAGGGCATGATTTTCATGCCATCTCAGGTGAACCCAGGCTCTCCTGTCATTTCTTGATGGTATGCTGTATGTTGTTCTTTGGTGATGTTAGGTTAGAGTCTTTTTTTTTTTCCCTTTCCACTGCCATACTCCCATCAGGTATCCCTTATAGGCTATGGACACTAATCTGAGCTACTTCATTCAAACCAGTCACAGGCTTTATCAGGGTAACCACAGACAGAAAGCCTTCATTTCAGATTTCTTCCTATTTGTTGCAGTCTTCAAGTTTGCTCAATTTTGTTTACATTACCAATGATTAATTAAAATGCAAGTAACCATTTTTTGTTACAAGATAATTTTCTTTTTCTTAGTTTGTTGCCCATGAGCTCTCTGTTCAGGCTTTTCTGAGGCTTAGAAAAGCCTCCCATTGGTTATGTAAAGTGCATTGCAACAAACGTGATGCAAAAAACCTTAGGAAACTCTACCTGCACAGTGGAGCTTATGTTTCTGTACAAGATTGTGTCACTGATTGATATCTGCTTTCATTTGCAATTCAGTAAGTGCACGTGGCAACAATTAATTACTGAAGTTTAGGCATCATGTGGTTAAGTCTTAACATTTTGACCATAAGACTGAGTCCACTGGTGATCAACATCAGTAACAGAGCTGTCTATGCCAATTCACAGTCACTGAAAGACCAGATACAACTGACATAACTCAGTGAGGTGTTGTTGGTGCACCAGGAACATCTCTTATGACATTCAGCAATCAGCATGCTTTAATTCTCACATTCTCTGTTTCACCTTCACTGGCTAACCAGTATTCACTCTCAGTAAATATGCGATGCATAGATAAGACTTAGAAGAGTGGGTGAGATCTTAGGGGAATTGAACTGTCAACACGAACATAGTAACTGGGGATTACAGGCCACATGAGGATCATGAGGGACATATGCTTCAGTCTCCTTTTGTCTCAGGAAACCTTGTTCTAGCCACTTACATCACAAAAATTAACAAACTTCCATATCAAATGGGAAAAAAGGTAAAAAAACCTTCCCAGCGTTGCACAACATCCTTATCTAGCTAACCAGATCCCTGCACCACAAGAAACCAAAAGCTACAAACCATGGAATTTACCACTGGAAAAGAGCAGAAGATATTAAGAATACTGTCAGTGCCATAAATCTCTTCTGACCTAATTGTATGTTATTCCTGGCTTAGGATAGGACTTGCTGTGCTGTTCATGCTTCTCTCTATATTACTCCATTTTCTTAAGGTCTTAGAGGTAGAATGCTCTGGTCTGAGGATCCAATTGGATATTCAGCCATAAATCTCATTGATTAAGTCATTTCACCTATCTGTTATGACTCCGGGTTTTTGTTGACTGTTATGTTTGGGTCAGATTCTGTCTTCTGTGTAATAGATGCTTCTGTGGGACCTTGGTCTCTGCTAGTGATACTATATGCTGCTACAATACAGGCATTAAACGTGCCTACTGTTAGGCATAGGTAATCTTACACTGAAAAATAGGGAAAAGAATAAATTCAGTGCCCCAACATATTAATTTGCACAGTCATACTTTTGGAGATTAATCTTAAATTACTCTGAGTAGCAAATCCAATGGTACTTTAATTATGATTATGACCTCTACTTTGTGGCACACAGTTCAACCTATACAACCACAGTCTGTGGTAAATTACTATAATGGTGCTGTAGATGATTCACCATAACACAGAACCTTGCCCTGTATCTGTAGACAAAGACTTGCATGCACATGCACATTTTGACTTGCAACAACCTCTTCATAACACAGATTTATTCTCCTTTGCTTTTACTTTTTTTGGTTTCCCTTCTCTCTCGAGATAGGGTAGCAAGGACCCAGTGACTTGTTGGAAGAAATCTGTAGAGTATGTTAATTTCTGTGGAATTTAGGCAGCCTCATAAGTCTTAGAGATTAATAAGATTCTAGGAAGTATCTATCTTCTGGTGATGCTTTCATTTGCGCAGTAATAAAGTTAGCCTTTCTTGTTTAATAAAAACAATGAGGAAACAAATGGATGTGCAGGCATTGGAACTTTTGAGAAATTAATTCAAAAGCACACAGGAAAGTTTTTTATCATGCTATAAGCACCCAAAAGGTGAAAATTACTCTTCCCTGGAGCTCTTACCCTCTGTGTGCCTTATCTCTAAATTACACCAAACTTAACAAAAAATCCTCAGAAGCTGCTAAGTGTCTCTTGGAAAGTGCTGATCACTACCCTGAAAGGTGATGGGCACATTTCACTGAGACTATCAAGATCTTGGGAGAGTTCTGCATGATTCATTTGCTTCCCTTGCCCATGGGAATGATTTCCTGTTTGAAATTTCCAAATGAATTTTCTATGGAGTTTTTCAATGTCAGTGACAATTTTGAGGTTTGGTTTTTGGGTTTTTTTGTGGGTTTTTTTTTTTTTTTTTGGTTTTTTTTTTTTTTTTTTTTAATTCTTTTTTGGTTTTGAAGAAATGTCAGTGATTTTCCCTGGCTGTTCCCTTTATCTCCCCCCGCAGAAGGTTCTTGTCAATTCAACTTTCGGTGCATAGACAGGCAATTGAAAAGAGCGGGAGCCTTGAAGCAGGCAGGGGGCCAGGGGCTGAACACCCAACTCCTGCCCGGATCCCAGCCTCCTTACAGCTCCAGCTGCCAGGGAGGCACAAGCCCAAGTTGCTTAGCATCTCCACATCTCCTGCAACTCTGGTTGCCAGAGAGCTGGAGCAGAGTGAGAACTTGTAAAAGCAATTTTCTTACCCCTCAAAAAAGGAACTTTGGAAGTTAACAGTTTAGTTTCATTTCGGCATCAGGATTTAGAAAAAACTGTTTCAAAACTTTGTTTTCCCTAGAGATACATTAATGCACTTACATTAAAAATGGTTTTGATTACTTAATCTACAAAGAGAGAAATGTGACACAGATCTTCATTTGATACTAGACTGTCTTTATACCTAGCCATCTGTAGGCTGTTCTCAATTTTCTTGTCTTCCAATAGATGTGTTCCTATAGGTCTCAGAAGGACTGCACTTCTGACAATGGGGGATGCACACTGAAGACAGTCCTATTCCTGTGATCAAGAACTGCTCACATGTCTCTGCAGCCACCAGTTCCCAAGCTCAGTTTCAGGATTAACAAAGCTGCTTACAATGTCCATATGCAGTGCAGCAGCGACTGAGGGTCTTGAGCATCGTTGTATTCCTGCAATGGCACTTGGTAGTCTCAGGAAATGTACCTACTCTTGGGTTTCTACAGGGGGAATTTCTCTTGGAGTATACTGACCAACCTGATATTTACCCTACTTCAAGTAGTGCATTATTTTCATGACCGATAACCGACATAGATGGGACTATAATAAACAGATAAACAGAAGGATGTTGCTTGATTTCTGCTGCATGCAGACAATACTGTCTTTCTGGTTCAAGGATGGACTGGACGCTTGGGTTCTGCATCTCTCAGGGGCAAGTCATCTAAGGTCCCTGACCCTGAACTGAAATTTGTCTAAGTGGCAATAAAAATTCCTGGTTTTCTTGTTGTGGTTAACACTTTGACAAATCAAGAAATAAACTAACTGGTATATTATTCTTCCCTGCAACAGCTTCATTCAGTCTTGCTCTGCATAATCTCTATATACAGATTTTATTTATATCTCTCTCTATAATCTTATATATATAGATAGATATATACAAAAGATTATCTAACAACCAGGACTGTCATGTGAGTTGCTGAGAGTTATTCTTATCTCTTCATTTTTTCAGCTGGATGCTAGGTTACCTTCAGTGTTTATCCTACGTAATTCCTGTTATGTCACCTTTAAGGATGCTTCAGCTTTGTCTGGGTAGAGAACATGCAGAAGTATTTACACTAGTAGGAACACAGTTACAGTCAGGAATAGTTGTCTTTGCTTCTGGTTTGGAGTTGATACTATGGCACAGGTCTGGGTCAGGATATTATGTTTGTAAGAATATTACAGTGGATCTGCTTTGGCCCTGACTTTAACCTTCACTTAATAAAAATGTGTTCTAGCCAAAGGCTATGAGTTCTCATGACTAGTAAAGGTAGGGACCTTTGCAATGTAATAAAACAGGAACGAAATATTGTGATATTTATAGCACAGCTTCTACTCTCCCACTCTCATCTTCTTGCACCCTGAAGTGAAATCTTTATTTTAGAAATAAACACTTTGGAACTTAAATCAGCTTTTCTTTAATCAAGGCCACCTTTTAAATATTATTAAATAAAATATTACTTAAAATACATAGTTTTACATGAAGTGGGAGAGAGATAGTGCAAGAACTTACAGTATATCAGACTGAATTAGTTTTTCATGCTACAAAGTATAAACAATTCTATTTAATTAGAACACCTTGTTCTTATTGCATACAGTGTCATTTTTTCTACAGGTAGAAAGGAAAAAAAAAAAAAAAAAAAAAGAAGTTTTGACAACAAATTTCTACAATGCTACAAAGAAAAATCTAAACTATGTATTTCCCTCACTAAAATGGACTTTTTTTTTTTTTTTTTTTTTTTTTTTTGTTCTTATTGTTTAAATCGTTATCTGAATGTCAAACCCCCACCACAAAGATGAACCCTGGGCCAAGTACACACATTCTCAGAGATCAGTTTTGACTTGAAACCCTTTCTCTCTACTTCATCAGCAGACATAACAAATATGTAGACAGGCAGAGAGAAGCTGGTTCTTGAAGTAACTTGTTTAGGTCATGCAACCCAGAGCTCCACCAGTAGCAGTTTGCAGATACGCAATTCACAATTTCTTACCTACACCAAGGCCATGAGATCACCATGCTTGCTCACCTCTAGTGCAGTCTGTCAAAGTTTCACCATTATCCCATCTGTGTAACCCAAAGACATTAATGAATTTCACCTCACTGCTGTTTTCTCTCCTTTATAAGGTAAAATCAAATCTGGATAAGCAACAGGAGGAAAAAGTGAGTCTGTGTTCTCAAGGGCTTTATTCAACCCCATAAACTCTAAGATCACCTTTCTCTTTCCTCTCTAGTAGCCGTGAAAACAGCCCACTTGGCTATACAGGCTCATTAGTCACAACAGAAAGGCAGCACAAGGTCCCACAGTGACAAGCTGCCACCTAAATCTAGGTAATGTGCTATGCTAAAATGCTGTACACTGGCTTGCAGAAAGATCTCAGTTTCTTGCTAAGGTGACGTTTCCATTTATTTCTGAATTCTAGACCTGGATTTACCACCTCTGTGGCTCATCCCTTCCTGGATTCACATTTTAAAAGGTGTACTTTCCTGGTTGCACATCAAAATCCTCAAATGGGCAGAAGAGGCACACAAATGGTACCTGGGGATATTATCCATAATACCAGACCTATAGATCCAGTCACCACATGGAGACCTTTAGGACAACATCCAGGTGGATTGAGATATTAAGCATCAATGTGGATGTCTTGCCTCTCTTCTGTACATAGTAACCAGTTCTGTCCCATCAGACTACTGTTGTGAGAAAGATTCCCTGACTACGTTGTGGTGGAAAGATCTCATGATAAGAGCTGGGGAAAAAAAAAAAAAAAAAAAAAAAAAAACATATTTTCATATAAAGTATGCATTTTTTCCCAGTCCTTCCATCTCACATGATGACAAAATAAACTCAACCTTCATCAGAAAAGCCCAAAGAAAAGTGATCTGACTGAGTGTCTGCATAGGGCTGCACAATGTGGTTGAGGCAGTACATTTTCATCTCATAATGCAGTCTTGATTTTTTCCTAGTACAATAGACATGCTACAGGTCAATGCCAGAACTCTATGGAAGTGGTTTAAAAAGCAGTTTAGTAATCAGGATATTTGAATATTGTTTCTCTCTTGATTCTGTGATCAAGAGTGGCACCTGTTGTGCCTCCTGGAACAGATCTCTTCTCTACATTTCTTTTTTCTTGCCCTACTTTTCCTTTACCCTGCCCATTTATATGACCAGCTCTTCAAGGCAGTCTCTTTTGTTCCATACTGATCACCACTGGACCCCAGTCTCATCTGAGCCTTCTAGACACAATTGTTGCTGAAATAATAATAATTACACTGAAAGCAAAATGCCAATATTTTTTTACTGATGTGATTCCTGTTTTGTATTCCTCTGGTTTTGTCCCCTACATTAGTGATGTCTAAAGGCAAAACAAAAAGCTGATCATCTTACTACCGTTAAATGTTATTAATGACTTTTAAACAATTGTCAACAAACTTAAGTGCTTGTGTAAGTGAGGGATTAATATTGCCGACCTAATAAATATCTCAGATGCTGGTACACCACTTATGGACAAACTGTCAGTGACGCCTGGCCTCAGAAGTCTCCACCTGGCAAAGCAGCCAAGCAGCACACAATGACACTGTAGTCTGAGCCATCCTTCCTGCTCCTGCCCAGGACCCACGTCTCACTTTGTCAATCCTCCGGTCTACTCTATGTAATGAAATGTTCTCTCCTCCCTCATTCTTATTCCACTAATATTTTTACCCTGGTTGTGTCATATGCCTCCCAAAATATATTGTCCACATCCTCCCTAACAGCTGCCCTCTTTTTTCTGTCTCCTCTGCCAGATACACTTTCCAGGGAATACAACCACAGTACTACTCTGTGTATCAAGGACAGAAGACACAGGATCAGTATGATATAGTCAAACAACACATGATGCCCAACTGCAGTCCTGGTAGAAATGGAAGCCAGTGTGAGCTTATGGTGAAATCTGGGGTCTAAACAGCACACTCTGTTATTAAATTAAACCAGCATAAAAGGACAATGGTGTCAGCAGAAAAGTGATGTCCCTATATTAGATTCTTCCCCTTTGTGTGCCCTTTACAAGGTCTGGAAAGGTAAATAAGTGTTTCTACATCCATTTTACAGGTCTCTACCTGTGAAACATTGGTGTATAAAAGTTTAGTTATTTTGCCCAGATTTATAAAAGATGTTTAAGGCAGAACAGAGACATTAATTCAGGTCTTTTGACATCTTGATCACTGGTCTTTATTTCCTCTCTATCTGTGATTGCTAGCCTCTAAATTTTCATTAATTCCCAGGAAGTAAGGTTTTTTTGTAACAAAAGAACTTGATGTTTTTACTGGCTGTGTGAGGGACATGCTTTAATCAGATGATATTCAAAACAAATCCCAAATGCCTTCTGAACATTTATTACATTCCCTATGGTCTTACTTTTGAGCACTTACCTCAGAAAAAATACTCATTTATTCTTCGCACTGGTATCTCCAATCGTTGCCCCACGCTGTCCCTTCTGCTTGGACCACATCACTGAAACCTTTTTATTGTCCCTTAACTCTCTACCCATACAAACAGTGAACTCACTTCTGCATTACACACAAGGAAGAAAATTTCCTTTCTTATAAGCACAGCAAGAAATAAAATCTAAATCTGAACAAAAACGATGGCCCTTTCCTACTGTGATGTGCAAAATATTTTCCTGAGGCTGGCATCAACTCCCTCCATTTAAGTGAAACTTGTTTTCAGGCACTTGCCTATTCATAATGGATGGGCAGTGAGGAGAGAAAGGGCTGCCTGTCACCAAGATGAATAGACAGATGGCAGGGACAAAAATGGTCACATTTGGTCTGAGCCAGGGGTGCCATTTTTAAGGTCAGGCCTTCATCTTATAGAGGCCAGGAGGAAGCCTGTGATGATGATGATGATGACAGTGCATTTGGAATGATACTGCTATAAGTTTATCATGGCTTTTGCACAGGAGGTACCAATTTTAGCAAACACAGGAGGAAAGCGATCGAGTTAGCCCTGCAGCAGCATCTGAGGATCTTCTTATCTGCATGGATGACTCTCTTTTTACCCACTGCACATCAGAGTTCAGATGTTGAAACAAAAGCTGTTTTATTTCCTGGGGAAACAATGAGTGCTTCTTAGACATCACTGATTTTTTTTCCGTCTCTTGTTGGAAAGAAATACCATAACTCCATCAGAGATTTACCTGCAAGTTTGAGCCATATATTAATCAGAATGGCTGGATTCTTCCCTGGTGCTTATCATAGTGTCACAGATCCTTCATGGAACTGCATTTATTGAGAATTTTTGCAAGCATCACTATTCTCAGATGACTGGACTTAGTTTTCCCTGGTTAAACTGAACACATCATAAAAAATGGCCTCCTCCCTCTTCTTCCCCATTTGCAGCCTTGTGCAGACAGATGCTAGAATACTAACGCATTCTTCAGCTGTTGAAATTTGTTGCAGATTCTCAAAACACAAACACGTCAATTTACCTCGAATTGAGTCTCTAGGTATAAGCAAGTTCTAAACAGCTCCAGCAAATGTAAAGACCATAATATAATTGGACTTCACTTTATCAACAACACCAGAACAGGGCATTGATGTTCAATGCATTTTCCTCATTAATTGGAGACAAAAAGTTGACTTGAACTAGGAAAAAAAAAATTATTTACAAGTTCAAGATATGCTTTAAATAGGAAATTAAAAACAGATAGCTGTATAATCTTATAATAATAAAAGTGTAGAAAGGCTGATAATAAATTTTCTTGCAGCTGTATTTCACATCTGACTTCTTCAGAATGTGATTAAGTAACAAAAACAAACAAAAAACCTATTCCTTCTGGTATATGCAATGTACTTTTACTCATAAATAAAGAGTAATTTGGATTAGTGTTATGTTAGCCCATTGCAAAATGCAGTTCTGTGTGCATGTGTGTTTGGTTTTGAATATCAGAAGTCAAGTTCAGCAATGAAATGTCACGAAAAGGGTCCCGTTCTACAATGGGAAGTAAATAAAGTCATTGTGGTTCTGACATGATCCTGGTGTTATGGCAGCATAGAATTAGAGGCTGGAAAGAGCCAAAAGGCTATATGATATCTTATACTTTATAACACAGGGTAAAGAAGGTAAACTAAAACATACTGCCTCTACCTCATTGTGCGCATATCCAGCCCAACAACTTGTTTTACTGGACAGGTATTTACAGTCTCTCTGTCTGTCTATCATGACCAAAAGAGAAAAGAGGAACACCAGCCTGCCCAGACAATACCTAACTTCTCACTATTCCAAGGCATTTCTGGAGTTCATGGGAAGTGGAATAAAGGCAAGAACACACTTGTGCCTTATGGATGATCTGGGATTCATTTCCTCACTCTTCTGCAGACACAAAGTGTAAACAGGAGACTGGACTGAGTCCATCTCTGCCTCCTCCATATAGAACAGGGAAATCAACTTCCTTTCTTCTGTGACAAGTCTATTCCCTTTGGTTGTGAGCTTCTTCTCATAAGAACTCCCTTTACCTGTGCTGTACTGTGTTTAGCCCAATGGGCAGGTACTGATGGAAACCTAGAGTGCCAGGGGACAGGAGCATCCACTTCCTGTTTAACCATTTGCTTCCCAAATCATCAGATGTTGCATTTCCTTCCATTCATCCTTCCTCTCTAGTGAAAGGCTTCTCTCAGTGATCTCTACTACAGTTCTTCCTATGTTTTTGGGCTGCATCAGGCATCACAACAGCTTCTCCAAGTCAGGATGAGACCCTCTGGCTGTGTGTTGTCATGACAACAGGAGGAAAAACACCAGGAGGCCATTGCCTCAGCTCTGGTTGCTAAGGAAAGGATGGCGTCACCAGCGAGATGAACCTCACCTGACACCTGGTGGCACCCATCCCATGTGCATCTTGGATAAGACCTCCTGGTGGGAAAATGTTTTTATATGGAGCATAAATCGCTTCCTGGGGAGAGCATTACTGTCTCATTGGACAGAGTCCAGTACCGGAGGAGGCTGCAGTTTATCAGCTCTGTCCTCACCACTCCACTCAAAGTGTCTGTGCCATCAGGGGGATTGATGGAGTTGGGAAAGCCCCCAAAACCATATAACTTGACATTAAAGAGAGGCTGTGAAGCTCTCACAACCAAGAGTACCTTTCAGGGAGACATGAAGAAGAATCTGCTCTGTCTCTTTGGTGGATGACTTTTATCATGAAGCTGCACAAAACCATTACTGAAGAAAGGCACAAATTTGATGGATCTTGGAGGGGGGGAGAAAAGAGGAAAGAACCAACAATAAAAATAAGACACATGCTGCTCTCTTTTCTTTTCAGAGGCTTTTGGAGAATCTCCTGAGGACTGGAGGCAGCTGCAGTGGTGGTGGTGTGAGGAGGGGATAGTGCACAGGAACCACCTGTAAATAGACCCAGATTGAACACTGCAATGGACCATACTCCTAGCGTAGGACTACACTTCTCACCCTGATAAATTCACCTGGATATCTTTTCCAAGAGTCACTATATTACAAATGAGTTTATTCTGTGGGGCTTAGGAAAGACAGCAAGGAGTGGGGACAGCTGAGATCTCATGGCAGCTCAACTAGTGAGCTGCAGCATGGACTCCTTTCTGGCCTCTGATATTATAAGCAAATCAGGAACCAGCTCTCACTGCAGAGATGGCTGCAGCAGTGTCGCCAGAGCTGTATTGGAAGTCTAGTTTGTTGCTTGGTGAGCTTGAGGTTGCTGTGTCTGGCTTACTAAGTGTATAAGAGCTTTCAGCCTGCTAAGGTGTCTACATGGGACTGCTGCAACTGCAACAAGTGGATCTTGTAGCTTTGTACATCACCCTGAACCATGGGCAGCCCCACGTGGAGATGCTGTCAATAACATTATGGTGCAACCATGTAAGTGAGTAAGGGGGACTGAAGGATTTTTTTTTTTTTTTTTTTTACCCACTGTATAAATAGAATAAAGGAAAATATAAAGTAATAAAAATAAAAACAAATGGCACAGTCAACTCATCTTTAATGTTTTGCCGCATGATATCTATTTTGTCTAATGGAATACGACTTTCATACACCAACTGGATATTTAACCTTGGCCAAAAGTTATGATGTACATTACAATACACTTTTATTATGTTACACCGTATTGTTGTTTTTATAATCTATTGTTAAGCCCCTAACAGTATGTCTGTGTCGATGAAACCCATCTGTCAAAAGCACGGTAGGGACATTATTATGTAAATGTAGCTGGGTATTCCTTTTGTGGAATTGGGGGCTGGAATTTAATATACTGGCCTAATATTCCAGCCAGAGGGAAAGAAATGTTTATGAAAAATCTTTTTTTTTAAGTAAGAAAAAAAAATTCTAGAAGAATTTAGCTTTTAAAAAGTCAGATCTTTCTCCTCACCCTTCCCAGTAAGATCTTTTAGCACTAATGATACAGTTTCTAATAAAAAATAAAATAAAATATATGAGAGACTTTTTTAAGTGCACCAGGAGACAGATAGGTCATTAATATCAGCACTGCTATCTTTTCTATATTACACTCATATTTCAATAACCTACATTTTGAGGTTATTCTTTTTTTTTTTTTTTTTTTTTTAACAGGTGCCATTTTGGATTATTTCTTTATTAGGGTTTGTTATAAAATATGCACAAAGGTATGTAGATTTCTGGGAGAGGCGTGGGTGAGGAGGAGATAATTTATTACAGTTCTTAAATATCAGCCAAAATCTATCCATCTAAATTGTCTTGCTTTAGACACATTCTGCCATTATTTGTAAAATTAAGCCATTTGTCCCTGGGCAGGAAAGGGGCTAAAATAGAAATAACCACTGTGTGAAATTAAGTATCTACACAGCCCTCCCCTGGGCAAGCTCCCAACCTGAGGAACAAGCACCAGGAGGTTTTTCCCAAAGTGATGCATGAAATGAAGTGTGTGTAGCTCTCTAAATCCAGATTGCCAGCTGATTTCCTCCCCTAAATTCCAAGACACCATCTGTTGAAATCACAAAGGCCTCCACTATCAAACTCTCTGAGATGGTAAAGTGTTGCCATCTCCATCTCTGCAGATGGGGTGCTGAGGAGCAGAACAGCCGAGGGTGTGTTTGCACAAAAAAAAAAAAATAAAAAAAAAAAAAAAAGTATATTCACAGCATAAGGAAAGGCACATACATGCTGGCTACATTTCCTTAGCACAGGTAATGGCAACAAGGATCATATGACAGCAGAAGGTTTAGCATGGAAAACAAGTATTTATGGCCCCCTCAAAGTCTGTATTATCCTTTGAATCCTGAGTCTGTCTTCCTCTTTCAGAGAGATTTGGTGAAAGCTCCTTCTGTTTGGGAATTCTTTCTAATTTCTTTCCAAGGGAAACCATGTGAATGGCGTGGTTTGGTTGAGAGACCTTACCAAACACATAGATTTCACTGTGGGCTAGTACACTTCTAAGAAAGTAATAGCCAGCACCAGTAACAAGCCTGGGCATGTCTCGTGGGACTTACAAGGATTTTGTGTGTCTAATTCCAAATTTGTAACCAAAAAAGCATGACACCACATCTTTCTTGGGATAGTTGCTTCCTTGTTTGATGAGAAAGATTTTAATGTAAGTGATGAAAAACCTTTTGTTTGGTGCATTCACATAGACCATGGGAAACACCATATTTTCTTCATCCAGAGTGCACTCAAGCCCTCAGCTAGCACCCAAGACAAAAGCACCCTTATCTCCAGGCAAGTTCAGTGGAGGAAACATCCATCTCTGGTCCCAGATGGGCCACTGCACAGAAAGGAGTGTAACAAACACAGGTGGTGTTAGTATTCTTTGCCACTTTCGGCAGAAAAGGGAAAACATTTAACTTTGGAAACTCTTCTCTCAATTCTAGAGACCTTGAAGGTCTTGAAATGATCCAGGTTGCTAATGTAAGGGGTCACTGGATGTCTTTATGTGTTCCTAGACTTGGCCCAAAATGCCTAGGTCCTGGGGATACTAAACAGCTGAGCGTCTGTTTCACATCTAAGTCACGTTCAGTAGACATCTTCAAAGCATTCGATAAATTATCATGCTAGAGAAAGGCATCTTTTATCCAGAAGTTCAGAAAAGGAAGTGTTCACACAGGAATATAGTGACTAACTTTTCAATTCTCAGTCTTTTTGAAATCATTTGAAGCAATTTATTTTCCTTCCTACACTAGCATAGGGTATTTAGAGATAGATGGACTGCCTGGTGTCTGTGGTAGAAATTTTCTGTACCCTCAGGACTGAGAAAATCTTTGAGAAAAAAGGAAACCCTGCTTTGTAGCCCCTGTCTCGATGTACTAAGTTATTGTGTGGGCAGGAATTTCATCTCCATATTTTCATATTATGGTACACAGATATGGCAAAATCATTATGTCTGGCTGACAATGCCCAAATCTCAGGTCTTGAGTGCAAGTTCAGCCTTTCTCATTTAAAATACATTATAGTGAAACAACCTTCAGGTGAGTAACAACTTACACTTTGTTTTTCCTATGTTGACAGTGTTTGCTAGCCTGACTGTATCTGATAGTGAACATCAAAGGTTCTGGTTTAGACTGACGAGATCATAGAATCGTAGAATGGCTTAGGTTGGAAGGGACCTTTAAAGGTCACACAGTGCATCAAGATACCAGCAAGGAGTTTCCTGTGAAGTGGCCTTTCAAAATATTATCAGTCAGCTCTCTGCTAGGTGATTCTGCTGCATGTCGTATTCTCTGCAAAGGGAAGGTGAAGTATGATGTGAAATTAGGATAAACATAATGACTGGGCTTAATTGGCAACATACAGTGGAGACAAACATAGTGACTTTTCCTCATCTGTAAGTAAGTAGTACTGCGTTTGGCCAGTAACATACTCAGCTTGGTCTGTACATCAGCAGGGCAAATTTTCATTAGCTGATTTATTAGATTTACATCATCCTCAAATCTCTATTGCTCCCAGCTCCCTGGCTGAAGGGGGTGCACTGTATATATGTCCCATCTCAGAAGGTTCAACTCAGAGGGGAGCTGTCACAAGAGAAGGGAAGAAAATCAGTGTTGTTCCTTGTGCATGCCATTCTCCCATGCTTTCCACAGACACCTGTTTCTGCAGATATTTCTTAATTTAAAGTTTAACCAAAATTTCTTTTAACATCTAAGCCTTTATGTGACATTAATATCTCTAAAGACTAAGATCCAGATCTACAGATATCTCCAAGTCTAAAAATACTTGCCTGCTGTTAGTCCAAAAAGTTAAGTAACTATTAATTCTACTTCAGGGCCAGGTATTAAACCAGGCTGTAGAGATGCATTGTGTGAAGGGGGATGCAAAACATTCTCACACACCACTCATGGGCATGGTAAAAGGCAGAGAATATAAAATGTACTATGTAGTAGTGGGAACACTTTGAATACTCGGGAATATTTCAAAACTCACTACTAGTCAACTGGCACAAATTTGTCAGGTGACAGTGAAAAAAATGGCAGAGATATCAGGATCCCTTTGCTACTACCGAAGCTGATAAGAAAAATAGATTATATGCTGAGGCTTGTGGTTTTGCTTTGTTTGTGTTTTTTATTTTTCCTGGGTTTGAATGAGTGGTGGGGTTGGTTTTGGTAGCAGGGGAGAGGGCTACAGCAGCGGCCTCTCTGAGAAGATTCTCGAAGCTCCCCCAGCTCCAAGTCTGCCTCACCTCTGGCCAGGGCCAAGACAATCAGCTGCACCTCTGCAATAACATATTTAAGAATGGACATGATGAGGAGGAGTCGGATTTGTGAGGAAGAGTTGCAGCAGCTGTATGAACACCAAGGTCAGTTGAGGAAAAAAGGAAGAAAGGAGGGGGGAGGTGTGCTGGAACAGAGATTCCCCTGTATCCTGTGGTGAGATGGCAGGGTGGCCCCCCACTGCCACCCATGAAGATCTACGGTGGAGCAGACACTGATTTATGGCCTGTGAGGTGTTTTGAATGGTTGACATGGGGTGACTGTGCCCAAAGAAGGCTAGGGACTTCTGGGAAAAGGTAGACCCCACTGTTGTAGTTCAGAACTGGGAGGACTGCATCATGCAGGAGTGTCCCACGCCAGAGCAGCTTGGGAAGGGCTGCAGCCCATGGGAGAGACTCCAGTTGGAGAAAGTTGGTGTCCCACACTGGAGCAGTGTAAGAAAATGCTGTGGCCTGTGGGAGGGACTCATGTTGGAGAAAGTTTGTGGAAGACTGTCTCCTGTGACAGGGGGACCACAGTGGAGCAGGGGGAGAAGTTCTAGAAGCTCCCCCCACCGAAGAAGGAAGAAGCAGCAACACTGAGTGCACTTCCCATCCCCTGCTCCTGTGCCTCTGGGGGAGGAGGTAGAGATATTGGGAGCAGAGCTGAGCCCAGGAATAAGGGAGGGGTGGGGGAAGGTGTTCTCAAGATGTGGCAATGCTTCTCACTGTCCTACTCTGTTAAGTGTTGTTGTTAGTGTCTGTAATAAATGTATGTTCTTTTTGTCTTCCCCTAGCAAGTCTGCCTTTTTCCCATGACCATAATGGGTTATTTGCCCCTCCCTGTCCTATCTTGAATCTCAAGTCATTGCTTATTTGTCCCTTATCATTACTGGGAGGGAAGGAAGGAGTGAACCATTATGTGGTACTCAGTTGCCCTCAGAGCTCAAATCACAACATACTTTTTCTGCAAAAATTTTACAACTTTTTAAAAATAAATATTTCAAATATTTTTGTTTTAGAATGTCCCCTGGTTGTTTCATCGGTGTTACAGGTTTCACAGGTTTTGTGGGATGCTTCCATGTGTTCATTTTCCTTCATTGGCTGAATTGTCTGGTTGCA
Organism: Tyto alba; assembly: GCF_018691265.1. NCBI lineage: Eukaryota > Metazoa > Chordata > Aves > Strigiformes > Tytonidae > Tyto > Tyto alba. The sequence continues at coordinate 11,641,984 of NW_024881318.1, forward strand.
CTACTTTTCTTATTACACCTTAGAACTTCTACAGGCTAAGAGAGGAGATACTAAGGTAAAAGACTCTCTGAACACAGCTAACTGTGGAAGACACAGTCCAAAATCAAGATTTGTGAATTAAGATATTTATGTTTGTTGATATAATAGCTGGGGGAATGAGGGGAGTTATTGCAGGGAATTATTCTTGGGGATTGAAAATTCAATATTTTCTTTGGAAAGAAGACTGGTATTATAAAATATTATATGATGGTACTTCACTAATTGATAATTTTTTATTATTATTATTGTTGTTGTTATTCTTATTTAGTAGTAGTATATTATTTTTTTAACCACTGCTAGATAGTAACTTTACTGTTACTCCTGCACTTCAGATGGGAAATAAAATCTAAAGCCTTACTTATGGAAGCCATTGGAGATCCGTGAGTAAATAATTACCCTGGTGCCCAGCTGAACTTTTCAGTGTGTTGTTTCTCCAGCTAAGTGCCTTCTGCACACCCAGGTCAGTGCCTCCCATCCACAGGTCATAGTGTTGCTGCTGTCCTGTGATGCCCAGTGATGCTTCCTCAGTGGTGATCAGTGGGGAGGGACGGTGGAAGGGTTTCATCCTAGTGTGTGAAGTTTTCTGGGCTGTAAAGGGTGCCTCAAACACTTTTGTGTTTACGTGTGGGAGAGAAATGATCCTACTGTCTCAGTCTGGGGAGAGGGGACAGCTGTTCCGGCTTGGCAGCAGAGAGGTGGCAGATTGAGAGGCGGGTCAGTCCACGAGGGAAGGAGCACCTCTCCAGTGGTCCTGCCTTCTGGGCCTTTGAAGAATTTTCGAGCAAACTGCAGCAGCCAGCCGCCACTGAGTGCCCCAGAAGCCCCCCATCAGAGCAGATCCTGATGACAGTATCTGAACATTTTTTAAGCACTTCTGAGGCATGTAAGTCTGTAAGGAGGTGATACAGGGACGGAGCTAGAAACAGAGATCAGCTTTCATAAGGTCAGCTGTGCTCTGTGATTGTCAGGGCAGCATTTTCTGATCAATAACTGCAAGAGTTTATTGATTCAGCCACCAATCTGAACTCTTAATTACTGATATTAAATGTCACGAACGTCCAGAGTTTAAGTCATATGACTGTAATCTCTTATTCCAGAAGCTCTGCGATAGCAAACTCTCATCAAACTTCATGTGGCAAGGGTCTGCTCTCAGCTCAGCTGCTGTACACCAGGAGTGATGTGTCTGGATTTGGTCTGTCTGCTCTGGTTTTGACTGGGGGAAGGGAGACTGCAATCTGGCTCATTGCATCTTTCTCCTTCATGTCACTCAAAACTAAAGGAAAATGAAAAAGAAGAGCCCTTTCTTCACACTAGCAGAAGCTGAAGTTCTCCATTGGGTTAAATCCCTGCTTTAAACACCTCAGTATTAACTGAAGTTAGGAACTGAATCTTTCTTTGGTAGCCCTGCTATAAATATATGCATGTGTAAACAAAAACACCCAGCAAGTGTCAATTTCAATAAGTAGATATTTTATGTATCTATTACAAACATTTGTGCAGAAAAGCAAAACGTGACCATCATATTCTATATGGCCAGGTACATGTGTGTTTGCACAAGGTAAATTCATGAGTGCTCTGCAAATACTGCTGTAATCTCTAGTAACTCCTTAACTAAGTTGTACTTCTGATGCTTAGTAACGGTTTGAAACTCTTTCTTGACCATATAATTTCTTGACTTTTAGGTCCAATACTGTGAGAAACACTGAGCATTCATGCATACTTTCCATTCTCCATGCTATTCATGGTTTTCATAGGATCATGGAATTGTAGAATGGTTTAAATTGGAAAAGACCTGTATGATCATCAAGTCCAACTGTAAAGCTAACACTACTGAGTCCACCATTAAACTGTGTCCCTAAGTGCCACATCTAAACATCTTTTAAATACCTCCAGAGGTGGTGACACAACCACTTCCCTGGGCAGCCCGTTTCAATGCTTGACTGATGGTGATTGAGAGATGGGACTCCAGATGGGTGTAAGCAAGAAGTCGAGAGACTGGAGTTGAAATCAAAGCCAAAGTCAAAGTCGTGGCCGAAGTCATTACCAAAGTTGAAGTCGTTTATTGTCAACAATTCTTCTACAATTATACAGTCTCTAACAATATTTGTCAACATTTGATTGGTCATTACCCTCTGTCCATAATACACCAGACAACTCATTGGCTACAAGTTAGTTACTACTATCCTAAGCCTATTGATAAATTAAATCTTACAACCACAAACACAATGTTCTATACACTTTTAGCTCAAGGTAGAAAACTTTTCACAGTTTAAGAAACGACTAGATGTTTTCCTTCAACTTCCTCCTTGCATGTTTTCTTCAGACAAAGCTCAGCATCCTTATCTTGTTTTTCTACATTCCTGTTTGCTGCTCCCAAGGTTTCTGGCCAACCAGGGTCAAGGTGTCCTCATTATTCACTAGTTGTACAGCACTCCTAGTTCTTCTTCCCAGCCATCCTGCTACACTTGACAACCATTTCAGTGAAAAAAGTTTTCCTAATATCCAATTTAAACCTCCCCTGGCCAGCTTGAGGCCATTTCTTCTTGTCCTCTTGCTTATTGTCTGGGAGAAGACACTGACACCCCCCCTCACTACAACCTCCTTTTAGGCAGTTGCAGAGAGCAATAAGGTATCCCCTCAGCCTCCTCGCCAGACTGAACAACTCCAGTTCCCTCAGCCACTCTTCATAGAATTTGTGCTCCAGACCCTTCATCAGCTTTGTTTTCCTTCTCTGGACATACTCCAGCACCTCAATGTCTTTCTTGTAGTGAGGGGCCCAAAACTGAACACAGTATTGGAGCTGCAGTCTCACCAGTGCTGAATACAGGGTGACAATCACCAACCAAGTCCTGCTGGCCACACTATTTCTAATACCAGCCAGGACGCCACTGGCCTTCTTGGCCACCTGGGCATACTGCTGGCTCATATTTATCTGCTAGTTGACCAACACCCCCAGGTCCTTTTCCTCTGGGCAGCTTTCCAGACACTCTTCCCCAAGTCTGTAGTGTTACATGGGGTTGTTGTGACCCAAGTGCAAGTCCCAGTGCTGAGCCTTGGTGAACCTTGTACAATGGGCCTTGGTTCATCAATCCAGCCTGTCCAGATCCCTTTGTAGAGCCTTCTTACCCTCCAGCAGATCAACACTCCCACCCAATTTGGTGTCATCCACAAACTTTCTGAGGGTGCAGTTGATCCCCTCATCCAGATCACTGATAAAGAGATTAAACAGAACTGGTCCCAATACTGAGCCTTGGGAAAAACCACTTGTGACTGGATGTCAACCAGATTTAACTCCATTCACCACCACTCTTTAGGCTTGACCATACAGCCGTTTTTTCACTCAGCAAAGATTACACCCATCCAAACCATGAGCAGCTAGTTTCTCTGGGAGAATGTTGTGGGAAATGGTGTCAAAGGCTTTACTGAAGTCTAGGTAGACAACATCCACAGCCTTTCCTTCACCCACTAAGCAGATCACTTTGTCAGGTTAGTAAAGCAGGACACCTTGTCAGGTTATTCAGACAGGACCTGCCTTTCATAAACCCATGCTGACGGGGCCTGATAATCTGGTTGTCCTGTACATGCCACATGATGGCACTCAGGATGATCTGCTCCATAACCATTACTGGCACCGAGGTCAGATTGACAGGCCTGTAGCTCCCTGGATCCTCCTTCTGGCCCTTCCTGCAGATGGGTGTTTCATTTGTTAACCTCTGGCCAACTGGGACCTCCCATCTCTACATGGCATACCTGTACCATGACTGCCTTCTCAGAAGGCAGAAAACCAAATGTTCTCTCACAGCTCTTACCATTTCTAATTGCCTTTCTTTTTCCCTCTTCTATTTACTACATCCTTTCTTCACCTGGAGCAGAGAGAAGACAGAAATGTACACAGGACTCGGAGCATTGGTGCACTTTATGCTGATAATGGTATAATGATGTTTTCTTTTTATTTATATTTTTTTTACCTCTGCTGAGCAATATGTTGATGTTCTCATGGTACTTTCTGCTGTGCTTCCTAGGTCACTTTCCTGAGAGCTGACAGCTTCACACATTGTCTGTACAGTTAGGGTTTTTTTCCCCTTTTTTCATTATTTTGCATTTATTGGCATTGAATTTCACCTGCCATTTTGTTGCCAATCATTCAACATCATGAGATCTGTGCTCCTGGCTGTCATATTTATTTTTATTACCCTGACTACCTCAATGTCGTCAACAGATTTTATCTCCACTGCAACAGAAAGGATCCCTGTGAAACTCCCATGATCACCTCCCTTCAGTAAGAAAACTGATCATTTCTTACAACATTTCACATGTACTTCTTTAAGCAGTTATTAACCCAGGAAAAGTTTTTCTTATTTCTTTCTGAAATACTCTAGTTTCTTTAGAAGCCTTTGGTCTTTTTGAAAATCCAAGTGCACTTTTATCCATACGCTTGCTGACTCTTTAAAAGCACACTAATAAATTTTGTAAGAGATAACTACATCCTATAAAAAGTTGTGTTTTCTCTTTCACATTACCTTATATCCATCTATTTGTCTGCCAGTTCAGGTTTTGATTACAATTCCTTCCAATTTGCTTGACATTGTGTCACACATGCTGTTTTGTTGTTTCCTGTTTCTCAAACTGAAAAGAAATCCCTGATAAAAAGATCTCCTGTTTAGCAAGAACTAATAATCAAATTAAAGATGACCATGAAGTACTCTTGATTGTTAATAATACTGTGAGACTAGAAGGAATTATTACTGAGTGTAATTTAATTGCATTTAAAATCTTGTAGGCTAATTATAATCTGAAGAAATTATAAGAGGTAAAAGCTAAATCTTAATATCTGACTCTTTGGATGGTGAATCAGTGTTGATTCCCTCCATTTAGTCTCTTGAACTAGGTCCTTTTTCATGTCATAATTAAGGAAAAAAAAAAAAAAAAAAAAAAAAAAAAGAATAATGTATGATTCTTTGCTACAATCATTTTATTCTCAGAAAACGGAAACTTAAATTAAAAGCTAAACAGTACACAAACAGTGATTACTTCAGTCTCCCTCATATTTTTCTATAAAGGGTTTTTGAAAGATACTACACCTTGGAGAGTCATCTGAATCTTGAGGAAACCAAGTACTCTATTATCAAAATTAGTAATAGACAAGTAATACTGTATCACAAGTAATTAAAATAATTTATAGATGGGCAAAATTCATTAAAGGGTTAGTGAATCCTATTTGGTGTATCATGGAGAACGTAAGCAATTTTTAAGTGGGAAAATGTGACTAATCTTAAATAAATCCTGTGAAACCAAAGAAAGCCTTTAAGTCAATTAATCAAAAGAAGCCAGTCAAGCAGTTGTCTTGAGACAAGCAAATCAATGAATATCAAGAACCTTAAATCTGTATTAAATCCTATTGCTGATCTTTGTTTACCAAATTTTAGCCTCAGTGTCTTCTCTAGGAATATATATTCTAAAAAAACCTGGCATTCAGGAGTAGAAGCCCTCAGCCATTTACATGACAATAGCATTTCAACATCCTGGTGAATTTGTTCAAAGAGAATTTAAATTAAGTTCTGTGACAAATCTTCCCAGCTGCACATCACCTCTTCTAATGTCATCTCAGTGATGTCATCACATGGTAGGAATAATGCTGAGTTACTGAATACTTCTGTTTTATGTCAAGTTGTACTGAGTTTTGTTCTCAGTCTTTCTCCTTAGGCCTCTGTTTGCTGCAAACTCCCAGAAGTGAACTGGAAGAGCTGTTGGCCATACTATAAATCTGAGCAGAAGGAGAGCTGCCTCTCTATTTCAGAGGATTTTCAAACCTTCTCTCTTACTTTAGGCAAGGAAAATCTGCATCTCTTTCAGGCTTGGCTGGATTCAAAATTAATTCTTCTCATCCACTCCTTAACACCTCTGTGGCCTTAGAAACATAGCTCAGGAATATGCAGTCAATTTAATGCATATGTAGTACACTTCTAACTGGCTTTTGTATGCATTTGTATCTGGTAAGAATGACTCGGAGTTCCTTCCAAAGCAAGGCTTTAACTTTTTGCACTTATTCGATCCATTTAGTTTCATAAGGCTTAATACTAGCTGAAATTCTGCTTCATGAAAACTGCAGTGAATTTCCCTCTTATAGAAGTGTAAGGAAACAGTTTTCCACTTCTCAAAAGAGTCGATCTTCAAGAAGGCTTTCCAAATTGTATGACCAGGTAAAAAACACTACTGTTTTCCTTAGTAATCTGTATGTACAAGCTTTACCTTTTTTTTTTTTTTTTTTTTCCCAATTGGCATAAAACATTATGGCTATAACATGTTGCAAGCAAGATGAATGGTTCAACTTTTCGGCTGTTAATAAGAACATACAAGAATTTGGTTAAAAAACACTAAGGCTAAATGAATGAACAGTATTAAGAAGGAATGTTAATTTTTGTTCATTAGTGCAACTTTGCAACACCGTTCTGCTATGCCTCAACAATGGATATAACAAGCTCTCATCAGCCTGATCTTCAGCATAGGTATACCTTAATTAATACATCCAATGTTAAACAACAAATACACAATCTTACTGAAGTCTTCATTTGGTAATGTATATACTATATAACAGTATATGATCTTATATTTTGAAGATTTTCTGTTGTTAATAGCTAGTAAAATTACACAATTACAGTCCACTTTTGTCCAAGAGTTCAGACAAAGCTTCCATAAGTTTCATAAGTAAAGGTGGTGCAATTAAACTTTGCATGTCCCTAAATTTGTTTGCCTCCTGAAGCAACACACCAAACAACCTCTCATTTCTCTATTTAAGGAAAATATATAATACTTTGAATGCTGTCAAAGAAAGATAATGTCTATGTATGTTTAGGTGTTTAAGTTAGCTGGGCACAATCTCCCCTCAGAAAGAACCATATGAAGATATCAACCTTTTCCTATTGACTTGCTGGAAGTTTCATCTCACTTGTCTTCAGCTGTGTAAATTTTGCATCTCTTTCAAATTAGTCAGGTAAGTTGTCCCCTTTTTCAGATAGGTAGTTGCAGAAGATTTTTCCTTGGTTGGCTTCATTTTGTCACACCTCTTAAATGACAAACATCATAAGGAATGAAAGCATCAGTATTCCTGTATTCACTACAGGGGGAGCCTATGAGGCTAGTTTAGATTAAAGTCCTTTCTGGTAATTAGTAAAATGTGGTAAAATGAATCACATTTTTATTTTATCATTACTGCATCAGTTAGTGCTACAGGTTAGGCTTATATCATGCACAAACTAAAATCTAATATTTACAGATAGATATCTCAGAAGCATTTTACTATTTCAGGGTTATCAGGAGATCAAAACAAAAAGTGTTTATAAGATTAAGAGAAAACATGAGTTGTACAGAAGTAATCACCTGCTCCTCTAGAGCCTTTTTTTGAGACATAAGTATATGTTTCTTCAAGTTCAAAAGCTTAGAGCATTTTTAGAAGAAAACACGTTCAATAAGAAATCATCAGGAAGTTTTAATTTTATTTCAACAAGAAGTTTTTTTAGACTGTGGAATGAGAGCTGTTTATGATATATTCTGTTAACATACCCCTACGTTCCTCTTTGCTCTTTACATTTTTGAAAGTCGGGATTCTTTCTAAAGCATATTTTATAAAATCTGTTTTTGTGAGATTATGATAATGTCTATACCAGCTGGATGTCTAGTACAAGGAGTCTTGTTCTTTGAGGAGACATTCATGTTAGTTACTTGATTCTTGACCAAATGGTTCCTAGCTTTACAACTGCATTGCATTTACAACTTTCCAATTTCAGGCTCTTATAAAATACTGTATACAAGAACAAAATTTAATACTTATTTCTAGTTTAAGCTCTAGTTTAAATGTACTAAAAAGATGTTAATGATTTTCTTATTGAAAGTGTTTTCTTCCATAAGTGCTATAAAATATTCAATGTTTATAAATATATTGCCAAGTATAGCTGAAAACAGTGAAAGCTAAAACATGTTATAAATATAAAAGCTGATTTTTAGACTTCATATAATACTGGCTGTTCTATAGCCTGTGGTATTATCTCCTTTAACATGTACAAATGATTCTTGGATGAAAGAAATAGGACCAGTGTGGACTATTTTTAATTAGCCTGAATATTTGAATAGCCTGAATATTTTAGTAAAATATACACCCAGATACTTTTAAATCTATTTTATACATAAGAGATTTAGAACAATTACAAAGCTATAATAATTTCCCAGAAAACTACTAACCACCCAGAGTAAATTCTGCTAAGTATATGTTCCGATGCTATCTATTGGTATTCAAGGATCAGCAGTTATTGCACCCCTCCCCGCTTCTAGCATTGTGCTGTAGGCTTGTATATCTCAATGCCCTTTAGTACTGGTTTCAAATTCATTAGACACATCTGGGGAAACAAAAACACAAAGAGAGAAATGACAAATGGAAACCAGAGGCAAACGCAGAAATTTCCTCAAGATTGCCCCCATGTCTTGATGACAAAGATAGATTAAACTGTTTGCATGGGGTCACAAAATAAGTCCATGGTGGATATAGACATTATATGGCAAGTCTGTAGAAACACAGAAGTAGTGGTTAAACAACGTAGCTGTCAGTGCTGGGTAAGTATTTGGAAGAGTCCTTCAGGGTGGTGCAACAGCAATAAAACAGTGTCTCCCAGAGTGTAAGAACTAGACATTTTATTTATTTAAATTTCTATTAAGGAGCAAGAAATAGTCACATACTATTTTTGACTTACAGATCAAAATTTTCATGCATTCCTCCTCTTGGATGGAATTAAACATATACTATAATAAAGTACCTTGGAAATCTAAACTTGATTTTGTTTCCGGGGAGAAAGAATGAATCATGGAAGCTAGTAGGGAGGAAGAATACTAAAACTTTGTGTTTCTTTGTTTATTTGTTTAAAAAAGACTGCCATTCCAAAAAATCAAATGTATTTTTTTGATGTTTTTAGTGTCTGTCTCAAAGAGCGAGCCACTAGTGCATATGGAAACTTAAACAGATATGCCACCAATAATGATATTCCTAGAAATCCGTTTTCCTCTTGTATATATGTACCTGATATTATCTGAAGCATCCAAAAATGTGTTTGTGTACAGCAGCACTATAATAGGATTTTGTGAATTGTTCTTATCTAAGCATTATATATGCACCCAGAGGGAAAACTTTGCTTTAACCAGGTACATTATCAGAAAATAACAATCTGGGGCATAAACATCCCAAGTGTGCACCTTTTTTATGATGTCAAACAGAGCAAACAATACACATATTTTCCCATTATTTTATGTTTGATTTTTTTCATTATTATTACTATGTTAAGCTGCATGTGTCGGATTTGTAAATGGACTATGACTGTTACATTATGGCATCTGCTTATCCAAACAAGTCTCTCCTGATAATGGTGCCCAGCACTGCAGGCCAGGCGTGGCAGTGGGAGATGAAACAAAGGGTATGTCTCTGCCAGTGGCCACAGGTTGCACCTCTGAGTGATTTAAATGAATGTAATAAGCAATTCAGCAGAGAAGAGTCTTTCAAAAAGCTATTTCCAATGGAAATGCATGAGTACAATACCCCAAACTGTCTAAAATTAAAATCAAAGAGAATATTGAAGACTCTAAAGGCAGTGGTTCCTTCTGTTAAAATTCGCAATCTTGTGAGAGTAACTCACTGGAAAACAGGAATCAACAATGTGAGTAGGCAAAAGTAACATTTTTCATATTCTTTCTATGTTCAGGAAACTTTTTTTTTTTTTTTTTTTTTTCTCTGATTTCAGCACTTCTCCACTGCAGTGTTACGTGTATATTCCCAGCTGTAGAAGACAAGCAGTAGAGATGAGCTGAGCAAGTTTTCATCAAAAGAAATTTTGCAGGACTGAAGTTGCAAAGATAGAAAAATTGATCTAACTGCTAAGATGAAAGACACATCTTTTTAGAGAATTTGTGGATAAGCTATTATCATTTTCATTGTGACAATGGCTGTTTATTTATTTTCCATCTGATCTTGGATTAGAGGCAGACTGGTCAGTAATTTAAAACTAAAGAACCCTTTAAAAAGTGATTTTTGCAAGTTCTAATAATCAGATTGTGGAATCTGCTTGATCCAGATGGTGACAGAAAAGAGATAGAGGTGTGGATGGTCAAAAGTAGAAGACTCTCAAGATCATGATAAACACTGCTTTTCATTTAACACTCTTGCTACAAAACCTTGTAGTTAACTTGAACCACAGCTGGCAGACCCCTGCTGTAGCATCTCTTTTCATTAGTTGTAGGGTCAAGTTCCCCATTTTTCAAACTGAAGTTAGATTGAACCCTTTTGCAGCATCAATGAGTAAATTTCGTGTAAGAAATAAAATAAAGATAAGGTTCTCCATGTTTGAGAAAATATCCTTTTCTCAGCTAACTGAAGGAAGGAATATAATAGACACTCCATGTCACAGCTTCAAAAAGTAACTATTTCACTGCATGACAAGAGTGTTTCTAGCATTCACTCTTTACACTTATGAAAATTAACAAGTATCACTGGAAAATTCTGCAGTGCAGCATTTTCTGAATTTGTAGAAAACCACACAGCATAAAGATTTGCTATCTGGATTGTTTTTTGTTTTTTTGTTTTTTTTTTTTTTTTTGTTTGTTTGTTTTTTTTTTTTAATTCTGCCAAAGAATACTTTCGTATATTGCTACCACTAGATTAAGTGCATGGACATTTGCAGTGTAATGCTACCTGGGAAATTACTTAGGCAGTGCTATCAGCTATGACATAATAACTTTTTGATAGCCTGATGTTCAAATGGGTTGAGCTACCTTCACTTTCATTGAAGTTGATTTTCATTATGGCAATCAAAATCTTTTACAAATAAATCCTTAGCTGCAGTATGACCACTGAAGATACAAGCAACAAACTAGTTACAGAAACTAAGTATTTGTAAAATGATCATGATAATTTAAAATCTAGCTGATGAAAATACCATTTTTTAATCTATCTTTTAATTTGTTTGTTTGTTTGCTTTGATTGATTGTTTCTTTGTTTGATTTTATATTTGAAATATTCTAAAAATGAAGAATCAATTAAGACAACCTTTAATTTCTTGTCCAACACACATACAACCTCAGTTGCGGCTGCTGTTTCCTTCAGAGTCCACTTGACATGGCAAATTCCTAGTAAACTCATCAACATACCACAGTAGTTCCCATACTAAGAAGCATCATTTGGGAGAAGACGCTCAATAGTCCTCTTCTCCCACTGCAGTGAATTATTTGGGAAGCATCATGAAGCATCTGCACATGGACTGTTGAGCAGTAATTTGCCACCTTTGCACAATAACACAGAATGCTACACAAATGCAAGGGTAGTTGGTGCCTGGTTCTTCAGGCCCCCATGATTGTTCAGCCCTGAGGCTGAAGAAAAACATGAAAGTAATTTATTACTTCTCATTGCTTGCTTTTTCCTGAAGGGGAACTTTTATTCCCACACACTGGTTTTAGGTACCTATCAATTCTGCCTGTCCAAAAAAGGAGTTGAAACTTATCATGTGATACTACCCAGAAATGAAATCCTTTGCATCTGACGAGATGGACTGCAGTTGAACAGCAGTTGAAGCATGATGATAATACGTGGCATGAATCATTAGTTCTGGAGAGTAGAACCACATTGAGATCTTCCACTGCATGTTAATAAGTCCTCTGGAGTCAGTAAAGTAGTTTGGCTACCACAGGTTTTGATTCCACAACCCACATTCATGGCATAGTAGCATCAATGACTCTGTCCATTGACTTCAGTAACACTTCTTTCCGAAGTAATTGTTATCCAAGCTGGATAAAATCTGCAGAATGTGATCAGTGGTTTGTGAAGGTGCTAAGTGCTTTGCAGTGGAGTTTTAATATAGCTAAGACAACTGATATAACAAATATATCTATTTATATTTAAAAGTGATACTGTCAATAGTTAGGATTCTATTTAATACATTACAACGTTAGGTAATACGAAAAACAACCTGATAGCAAGCAGGTTTTAAAATACACTAAGTGTGTTTGAATACTGCATCCTAAATGTCCATCTCTATTACAGGATTTTATGTGAGATTAGAAATATATAGGAGATAAAAAATCCCTACAATGAATAAAAAGACAGTAATAAAATAGAAGCTTACTGAGTTTCTCCTTTGACTACTCTTTCTTCTTCCTTTTAATCTTTATTTGACACTTTATTAAAAGTCCAGAGCTCAGAATTTCAACCCCTGGTTAATCACCACTTAATCACTTGGCATATGTTAAATACACATCTCTGCTGCATTGGTTTTTCCCCTATAATACTCTCCTGATTAACCATCAGGCATTACTGTTCATTAACATTGGCTAAATCAGTTCTTTGAGAGCTGTCCCAATAAGACTTCTATCTTGACTTTAACATAACTCTGTTAAGTGAAGAGCAGTCCATAATGAAACCTGCTTTGAAAAGAAGCCATAGTAAACTTGTTTGGTGACAATGTTTACTCCAGAGTCCAGATACTGAAAAGGACACTGTTTTATATCTGTCACGAATGAGAACTGTTTTTTTTTTCCTAAGTTCCCAGATCCTTTGATGTAAATAAGCATCTTTTTTACTCTTCTACACTCTTCTGCAGAGTCTCTTCTGCTGCTTTGCCTTTTCCCAATCATGTCTCTAACTTAGATGTGGTGAATCCACCTTCTAAAATAATGCCAAGCATAGATGCTACAAAAATGACATGGAAACGTGGGTCACCCTTGAAACAGAAGTCACCCTAAACTGTTTTGTGAGGTTCAGAGCAAGCATGCAGGAATGAACTGTGGATAACTCAGTGTCTAATCTTGCTTACAGCATCACTACATGATTAAAAGGCTAAACTTTAAGGAGCTGCTTTGTTCCATGATCTGTCTGGTGACTGATCTGGAGAATTTGAGAAGTTCTGTGAGACTGTGTAGTGTTTCAAAATTGCACAATTACATCTTGGAATAATTGTTCAGAGATTCGTATTTGGTCTTGACCACAACAGATGGATGTAAAGAATCATGTTTTCCCACATCACTGCAGAAGTAGGGCTGCAACCAGTTTCTCTTCTACCTCAATTTTATTGTCTTGTCTACATGGCACTTCCTCCTCCAGTGAATTACAGAATTAATCGCAGCAGTGATATGCAGGCAGGGATGTACGAAATCTTTGAGCCAAGACGGATGCTTGACATAACGAGTCATACAGCAACACCAAGGAACCCGTCAACTGTGATCATTGCCTGGGCACTGAGAGCAGCCTGAGAGTTTGGGATATTTTCTGCAAACACACACATCTTTATTTTTCCATGTGTTTTGCAAACACGTATGGTGGAAGGCTTTTCACACTTTTAGCCTGCAGACTTCTATTGAGTGTGGAAGCAGAGTTTATAAATAGGCTTTCTTCTCTGTTTGCTTTTAATGCCACTTAGATCTCATTTTTGCAGAGTTTATAAACAAGCTACATTTGCTCTTTCTATTGGCTCAAGAGGACAGCTGTCTATCAAGGGTTCCTGTTTATATGATCCTCTATGGTAAGCCATGCTTAGAGACCTTCTGTGGGTTAACAGTAGCTGTTATATAAATAACAGCGTATTGGATAAAATCTGTGATATTATTTCATGTGCATCTTCTTACCCTGCTCTGAAGTTTTCTGGTAGGCAGTCATCCAGAACAAGATCCATTCACCTCTATATTGTGTCCCTATTCATCCTTGAAGGCCCTATGTTAGTTCCTGGCAGACAGTGCCCTAGGGTTGCACAGATCATATGCTAGCAATCTGTAGAGGACTGCATTTCAGCCATAATGAATTAAGTGAATTCTTTCTTCAAAAAGAAGGAGACATTTGACAGAAAATCTAAGAAACACGGTGCCAAAGAGGGAGGTCTGTGCTGTCAAGAGGTGTCAAACTGGCAAAGCTGGAGACCTAAATCTTCTGTTCCCCAACAGGGAAAAACAGATTTCAAACCACGTCACACACTAGAAGCACTGGCAGTGGAAGCATTCATGTATGTTAGCCACGATATAGAAGCACCAGATGTAAAGACGTGAGGAGATTTTAGCTGCCATCCCAATTCCAGCCTCAACTTCTGAGGTATGGAATTTAGCTCCACAGAACGTTGTCCAAGACTACACCATTTATTTCCGTAACACTCTCCAACGCTCATCCCCAGCTCTCATTAAAATACAAGATTTTAAAGCAGTTGAAGATTCACCTTTTATTGCCCAAACACCCCCCAATTATACAAATGAAGGAAATCTTTCAGTACATGTTTAACTCCATTTTTTAGAAGTAGTAAATACTCAAATTCTTATGGGCACAGTCCAAGTTAAGCATATGCTTAACCAATGTCCTGACTCAGTTGTTGCCCTGTATGTGAAGGCTCAATGAAAAATAAAAAAAGGAATCTTGATTGTAATCCTGACTTTGGTCCAGAATTTTATTGCAAGATTTAAAAATAAGGATGTGATAGCTTTAATTATTTAAGAAACAAACTGGTTGTGGAAATTTCACAGAAATGTAAGGCCTTTGGTCTTGTACAAGAGATAAACTTGGCCCATTTTCCTCTGACTAATATATATAGTACAGAAAGAAAGAAGGATGAAGGAAAAGCCATTTTCTTTCATAAGAGGAATATACAATATTAAGGAAACTGAAAACTACATTTCTAAAATTGTTTCTATTTCAGAGTCTTTCTGCCTATAGAGAATCAATATGCCAGAAGAGCATAGCCTTAAACGTTAATATTACAGAATAAAATTTGTTTTTGATGGATTGATGGGCAAATTTTCTTAAGGCCAAGAAATAATGGATACAAACTTTTTTTCCTGATAGTCTATCTTTCCCCTCTCCCTGCACAGAGGATGTAGAGAATAACAGGATACCACTTGCCTGTATATAGAAACATCCATTATTAGGCAGCAAGAGGTTTCAGTAGGACATGTGCCTCACCCCCATATATCCATTTGTAACAGCAAGGGGAAATCAGAATACAGGAAAATGCTGTTGTCTGCTCTGCTACAGCCTAAAAAACCCAGTCAATCAAGAAAAGGTTGACTGATGTAATGTTGGCTAATAATTCCCAGAGGATTTTTCTCTGCCCTAACTACACAGTCCCTAAGCATGCTGAGCTTGAAAGCAAATCCATGTACACCCTAATTTCAACATGCAGTTTTACATCATATCACACTTGCTTTTCTTTCTGAATCATCAACTACTAGAGACTGCTTCCCTAGTAATTCTGATCTTACATATGGACTGAGTTTGAAAAATAATCATTTTGTTATTGTCCTGATATTCGATGATCCTTTGCAGGGATTCCAGTGGCTCTAAAAGATGCTTCCAAGATCACTGGGTAAGTATTTAAATTACATTGCAAATTGAGTGTGTTTCACTATCAAATACCTTTTTATTCACTTTTATACTTTCAGAGGGAAAATTTTGATTCCACATATTACCCCTTTTCTTTCCTGTCTCTTTCCCAATTACTCGTGATGTATTTGGCATCCAAAGTCAATTCTCAGTATACTTTAGGGTGACAAAACACCACTGGACTCAAGTAAAAAATTTTGTCTTGAGGTTGTTTTCCTATTCAAAAATATTTGTACAGAGAGGCTTGGTTAGGCAGTAAAACAATCCTGCTCTATTCTGGATAAGACAAATAAGTGAATGGCATGATGTTAGCACATCTGATAATATGCAATTTTACTCCATCATGACATAGTTTATGCAGAATTTAGAGAAAAAAAATGACCTTTCCTTGGATGTCACATTATCACAACCCACAGTTCAGCCTAATCAGATTCTTAAATGAAGAGTAGAGAAGAGTATTGTCAGTCTGGCTCAGTGGAAAATTATGAAAACTGTCTCAAATCCCTTCAGCATCCTTAGTTTCATACAACCACACTGAAAGAACCAAAATCAGTGGAAGAAAAAAAAAAAAAAAGGAAGAAAATTCCTTCTAAAAACAAAGGTTAAAGTCAGTGTAATAGTTCAGTAAGAAATCAGAATTGTACAAAATCCATAGCAACTTTGTCATCCCATGAGATTCTTGACAGCTTATCTAGCATCTCCAAGGATTCATGCTCACAAGTACAGAGCAGAATATTGTATTCATTGGTTGCATTTTATTATTATATCCTGAATGCTAGCTGAGCAACTGCATTAGTGCAGCAGACAATGAAGCCTGATTTATCCAAATCTTTTTATTGTCTTGGAAGGGGTTAAAGATATCACCATAGAACTGCCTACAATATGCAACTGCTAAAAAGCCCCAGATCTTTGTCAAATTCCAGTGTGCTGCCTTGTGCATATAACAGAGAAAGAACTTACCCTTAAGTCCCAAAGAGCTTACAACATAAAGCTTCCTTAAGGACTCTACAAGCTAAAACTTAATGCTGCAGTATTACGTGTTGATTTGTAATAATATCAGCATTTGCACATAGTAATATGACTTAGGGATATGTTATTGATTTTCTTTCCTAACCATCCAGTGATCAACGTTTCTACTAAGGTTCCTCCATCTTCCACATGTTGTATGGCAAGTCATTGTACCTCTACAGAACTGATCCTTCCTTAGATCTTTTTTGGATTATTACAGACCGCAGACTGTGCCAGGTGTTTCCCAAAGAACAAAGCTTAAGAAATAGCTTTGAGATCTGTATAAAAGCTCATTATCATTATATTTTTTTAATTTTTCTTTATACTGAACTGAGTCTTTTAAATAGTGTAAATCAACAGTTCCAACGTACACCAAAGACTAGACCTTTGTTGAACTTTTTCAAGCTTTCTTTTCTCCCAGTTTTAGTACAGGAGAATAGAGGCTCACTGGTTGATTGGGTAATGTAATTATCTTTTTTTTTATTTCTTTTTTTTTTTTTTTTCTTGAGAAGAAACAGATGTCTGTTGCTAAAAATATAGTGTGACACACCTCTGGACAGAGTCTTATAAAACATATTTGTTCTTACATATTTTTCTGTACACTGTAAAAATCCCAAATATTTTACAGAAATCATAGCTGACTTATACCTGGAAAAAAAGTAAAGAGATTTAACTGGATGTCTTTGTAGATCTTTCTATTTCCATTTATTTTGATTTGAAATTCAGAAACTCAAAAATAAAATGTTTTCTACTGTCTATGAACTCTTTCCTTTGGGCCCTCTGTTTCCAGATCTTTTAGATAACTGGCTATCTGTGTTCATGAAAGAATAATTTTCACTTTCAATCTGTCTTAGACCAGTTTAATCTATTGTTAGCAGTGGCTCATTTTCCATCCAGCTCATAATACATTTCCTGTACCCCATAGGCCCATCACACACCGAAATGCAAGTAACCATCAAAGTGGGGTTTCTTGTGCCGTTGAAAATTAATTGAAAATTAAATGATTACCTTTTTATTTCTTACCCAGAAACACATAGGCACAGAGTGCATCTTAATCAAAAAGTCTTTTCATCCAAGTGCATTCCCACTGTTAATCACTTAGAGTCGATGGAATTAAAGCAACAGAGAAGTCTCTTCTTTGGAAACCCCAAGATCTCATATATTCATATGTACAGTTATTTACTTATTACTATATTTCTAAGAATCTTTGCATGCACATAAATTTCTTATGATGGGAAATATTAATCTTATGTTTAAAGAAAAAGACTGGAAATCATTTTATCTAGCTTCTGCAACTAGGATTTTTTCTATGACCTTTAATAAATCAATTCTTGATGGCTCAGTTTCCCCATTCATGAGATTTTGATTAATAATGACCCTTAATAACACTTCTGTAGTTCAGAGAAGTGTGGTGAAAGTGAATATCCAGTCCTGATGACTTATACTTTAGTAGGTAACATTTACTACTGCAAGTAGTTTTATCAACCTCAATAGAAATACTCAGATGAGAGGTTTAAATGATTAAGGATGACTTGTTTAATATCTGTAAATCTTTTCAATTCTTGAGGTTTAAGGTAGCATTTGTGTGAAAACAGTTTTTTTCTTTATGAAAGTCTCATTTTAACCCACACTGCTTCTTGCAAACCCAAATAATTAAGCATTTTCTATGAGGATGGAAGAGCTGCGAAAGTTTGATGACACTTGGCTATGGATTAGGTATTTTTTTATTTGGAGGTGGGGTGGGGAAGGACTTGCTGTATGTGTCATTTTTGCCAGCGTGGTTTTACATCTTCAGGCAAAGACTCAAGTTGACTAATGACATTCTCAGCTAAGCTGGACAGCAAAAGTCTCTCCAAAATCTAGTTCCTATATAGTCATATACATGCGGTATCACTCATTCTTTATTTTAGTGTCATGCAATAATGTTACAAGGGCTATGGTAGTGTCCCAAATAAAAGGATGCACTCCAAATTAATTTCTTGGTGAGGGAAAAGCAGCATTATAGCAAAAATTAGAAGTCTGAGAAACATTTTTACCATCCCCTGGCAGTTTTCAGGACTTCATAAGATTTTCCTTTTCGCACCAGAAACCCAAGACATTTTTCTTTATCATCTGAGCAATGACACACCTCAGAAATTGTGACACACATTCCTGTTCTGAAAAATGCATGTCCAACTGTTTTATCAAAATGCACAGCAGAGGAATTTTCATGTAGGTTCCTGCCACAACTTCAGGACACATCCTGTGGATGTTTCAATAGGCAACGCAGAGAAAACTCTTAATAGTACAAATCAGTTTTTCTCTATCTTTGCATAGATACTGTAAGATATATTAGATGCAATGCACTAAAGATTCAAGTTATGAGTCTTTCCAATATTTTCCTTTGATAAGACCATGGTGTTTATTGTGCTCATAAAATTATTTACAGATCCCCTAATTATTATTTTGTAGTACTTGAATCATTATTTCAGTGCAGTTTTCACCTGGGCCTAGGAAGTGGAAAATACCATGGTCATTCTTTTTATTTTTTTTTTTTTTTTTTTTTTTCCAAAATCAATATTATACTAATTTTCCTCCCTTTCTGTTACCTCATCAGATTTTCAATTACTTTTCCAAAGTGTTTTTCTTGGATAAAGTTAAGCCAATTACTGCTGATCTTGACAAGTAATGACACATGCCCTATGAACTAATAGTTCTTTCTCTGCTCTGAAAGCAGTCTTTCATGGAGCAATTTTGTTTATTTGTTCTTTTAATACTTCTTTCTCTAAGAAACAGTAAACTTAACTAACATGACTTTTATATACAAGAAAACTCTTCTGCTGAGTTTTCAGTATGACTTCCTATCAGATTGTGCTTCTTACTATTAGATTATACTACTAGATTTTTTTCTAATTCCACAGATTTTGTTTTCCTAAATTTCTTTACCCAGCTAAGATCTTGAGCACTTCCTTACCTCAAATTATATCAATGCTAGTACTGGTAATACTACCTCACAGACTTTGTATTATTCATATACGTAGATGCTTTCTGGAGCTGAAGTTGGTAGCTTTTCCACGTCACAATCAGTTAACCCAATATATATCATCATAAAATCACATAACATCTTTTTTTTTTTTTTCTGTTTTTCACCTTGATCTGTCTGATCCGTGGTAACAGGGATAGGCTGAGTTTACGAGTGAGGGGAAAGATCAGGCTCAGAGAGTGTAGCCAATCCCAAACACAGCCCCACGATGACCAGGGAGTACCATGGGGACAGGATGGGATTAGGTGAGATGTTGCTGTACAAGAACTATTTGCACATGGAATCATAAGGAACAAAAAGAATTTCATGCCTCCAGAAAGGGGAAAGTCATGTTATTTCCTTTCTGTATTTTCAAACAAAAAATAAAATTTCCATTTTTTAAAACAGCTCTTTCAGTAATTTCAAACAAGCTAAGAGATATAAAAACAAATCAAATTGTTCTTTTGTTTCTCTCTAAGGGTTTGGGGTTTTATTTTCAGCAAGGAAGAGAAAAATCTTTCTAGGTCTACCAGCCAAATGAAAAATCAATTAGTTACACAGGTCTGTCTATTTGTTAGGATTAGCTATCAAACAATGCATACATTTCGGTAGTTACTTTTTCCCTATAACTGGATGTACCATGGATTACAATATCATTGTATTTTTGTTTATAACTCTCCATTCAAGATAAAATTTTTAGCACAATTCTTCAAGAAGCAGACAAAAAAAAAAAAAAAAAAAAAAAAGAGAGAAGAAAAAGGAGAAGAAATGTCACCTATATTTAAAGAATATACATATAGCTTTGGGGAAAAAAAAAAAAAAAAAAAAAAAGTGATTTCAAGATAATCCTACAAAATCCAGGACTCATACTTCTTTTTACATGAAACCTCAAAGTGAAATTTCGTTTGACCCCCTCATCTAGTGGAATTATGTTTGGTCACTATCAAATTAACTGCTCATACATAAATGGGACCAATTTTTTTTTTTTTTTTTTTTTTTTTTTTTCTGATAAGAAGCTAATTAGAGGGTAAAGAATATCATATTATCTCCAGATAGGGCTTGGCTAAGCATTATGCATGATCTTTCTCTGACCCTCTTTTCTAATAGCTAAAAATTCCTTCTCAAAAACCATTTTTTCTAGGACATTTCTAAGATGAAACTTGTTAAGCATTTTAGTATCAATACGTTCAAGTAATCACTAAAGAAAAAATTTAGTCCCAGTTACATACATGAGTTTGCTAGGTGAAGAAGTAATAACATGTGGCCAAACCATCAGCTGCTATGAAGTCCCTCTCCACTGAGTTCAGCATAAGAGCTTCTGTTTATAACTGAAAAGACCCTGATGAAAAATCTTCTCTGTTGGGAGGCACTCAAGAAAAGAGACCTGAGGAAAAAAAAATGTATATTCAAGAGTAGCCTAATGAAGGCTGCTTGCAGGTAAAGGATCAGATAAAAAAACATTGTCTCACTGCTGCCACCTGAACTGTTCACTGTGGAAAAATAACAACTGATGCACAGGAAAGTTGCCAAGGAAGACAGGGAAACACAGTTTCTTAAGAACACTGAATTTGACTAGTTAATATTAATCAGCAAAGGTCAAGGCCTTAAACACAAAGCATATTTCAGGAAATTATATGGAATATCAAGAACCAGAATAGCTCAGAATGTTGAACTTAGAATTCAAGGGTTGAGGTTTCTAACACCTGAAATTTCACATGTGTACTGGATGTTCAGGTGTTAGAATGTTTTGTAATTGCTCTAAATATTCTGGTTTGGTTTGGTTTTTTTTTTTTTTTTTTTTTTTTTTTTTTTTTTTGTGGGTTTTGTTTTGTTTTGTTTGGTTTTGTTTTGTTTGGTTTGGTTTTGTTTTGTTTTGTTTTAAATCTGTGCACATAATCTTAAGAATCTACATGTCTGAAAAGCATAATAATTAATTATCAAGAATCCAATGTATTATTAGTTTATTTAATGCTGAAGGAGTGAATTGTATGATGGATAAAGACAGTCAAGTAGCAGTGATTGGCAGGAATAAACTAGTTTCACTGAATGGAGACAGGAAGGATTTCACTCAAGGAATTGGCAGTGAAACCCATCCTAATAAATAACTGAGCTGAGTTGACTTAAGCACTTATAATGCCAGTGTCTGTGATAAGCAATGGAAACATTAATATAAAATGCTTTGCCATAAATGAATACAGTAGAGTTCAGAATGATATATTGCAGCACAGCCATCCCTAGCACGGCATGCTTTTAAAGTGTTTATAATCATTATTATTTTGGTAACAATAAGGGGAAAAAAGAACAGAACAGCAAAAATTGTTATCTGGTAAAGAGGAACTGCAATAGCAAAGTTTCCTGATAAGAACCTACATAAGGATTTAGCCACGGTGAGAAAACAACTGTGCTCAGATACAAATACAGTAACTAAGAATGTAGTTGTAGCTTGATCATTTATAATTCCAGCTGTATGTTATAGTCATATGGTGAAAGCAGTTATTTCATGAAATAACTGAAATTTTCAGATATTTCATGAAATGACCGGCATTAGGGCTGTTCTATTACATTCTTTGACTCTTTCACTCCATCATTAAGTTAAATGACTGGTGTTACTGTGAGACTTACATTGGTGTGATTTTTATCACTTACATTTAGGCATCTGAACTTAGATGTACAGGTCAGTTTAGGCTCTCACAGTCATTGAAGGAAAGGTTGCATGTACACATGGCAGTCCAGATGATCTACCTTAACTGCTTGGTTTTGGATGAGATGATCCATGCTTTGGGTATACTGATCTTGCTTTCCCTTAATTATAAAAGGAATTTAAGGTGATAGTTTTAGATAGAGATGCTTACCCGTTGATTAATCCTCATGACTCTTACTGTGTTGCTTAGCACTATGGATGTTCACAACTGCTGTGAAAAGTATTTCTATTATGACCTGCTCTTGGAGACATTTACCTTCTATATCCTGTGCTCTTTACCACAGGACACCTAAATACATTGGAACCATTTTCTCCCTCCTTTCAGCTTACATTTCTCTTTCCCATTGTGCCATATGGCCTACAGGTTAGAATTAGTATTATATTAATTTTTTTGTTTTGATCAGAACTAATAATTTAACATATCTGTCTTTACACATTCTGGGACATTGATTAAACCTCTCTAGAGTCAGGGCTTTCCTAAAATCCCTAGATTTAAAAATTGCCCCTGTTGTGACAGTTAAATTCTAGTGACAGATGAGCATGTTAAATGCCTTTACTGCCTTGAAGAAATTCTGTCTCATATCCCTAGTAAATGTAGCATTAGTTGGTCCTTCCCCTTCCAGTCCAGAAAAGACTAAGAGCCTGTCTTTATAACTGCCTCCCTGGGAAGTAAAAAGTTCTATCTTCAGACAGCTGTGATAAAGTGGTATCATTCACAGGGAAGACAATATTAGTTGAAGTATGGATGTGGTGAATGTCCGTGAAGCTATATGACAGGTTCACTCTTTCCTAACGAGAATGTGAGAGGTGCCAAGGGATTCCGTGTATCAGATTAACAAAGTCCAATATGGTTCTGATAGAACTGAGAGACTGAAAACTCAAAATAAGTTCCCTGGCTGTGACTATATACGACAGAAGGGACGGTGTAGTTGTGGATTTTTCCAGGTCCTAGAGGGAAGGTAAAACAGACACCTCCAACACAAAAGAGAGCCTGTATCTCCAAGGGACATGCTATATTGCCTGAAACTGTAAAAAAAGCCTGTCCTCCTCCCAGGAAAAAGCATAATTTAAACAGATAGAGTTGAAGTTTTGCATGGGGTCAAAGTTCACTTGTCAGTCTTAGTCTTTCAGACTTTCTAGGCTGTGATATATGGATAGGTAAATATTAGTTTCTACTTCATCTGCATATAAAACTGTCCTGGTTTGGCCTGGAATAGAGTTCCTGTTTGTTTTCATAGCTGGAGGAGTGCTGCAGCCCCCTGAGACCCCAGGGGGTCCCCAGGTCCCAGTGCCCTCACCTGTGTGTGGGGAGCGGGGGGAGCACAGCTGGAGGGCTGGGTTGGGATTGGTTGATATTCCATGTCATGTGACATTATGCTCACCATATAAAGGCAGGAGAGGGCTGGGAGAGGCTGCCACTTCTGAGAGTGTTGTTGTGGTGGCTTTGTGTTTGGGATTGCTGGCCAGGAGCAGGTGGGTGTTGGTCGGCGGGTGGTGAGCAGCTGTATTGTACATTACCTGCTGATATTGCTGTCAGTGTATTATTCTGTTACTATTATTAAACTGTTTTTACCTCAACCCGTGAGTCTCCCTTTGCCCCTCCAATTTCCTCCCCATTCCCAAGTGGGGGGAGGGTGGGTGAGCAGCTGTGAGGCATTTAGCTGCTGAGTAGGCTCAAACCACAACAAAAACCCAGAGCATATCAAAAGGCACTGATTTGCATATCTGTTCATAAAACTGGATGCTCTGAATTTCTTAGGAATGGGCTTTTCATTATGTACTCCTGTCTGTTGTTTTGGCTCTAGGGTATTACACAGAAGAACAGCTGAGAAGATAAGCAGGACTCAGTTGTTGCAATCTATTGCCCTTCCTGTCTCAAACCTTTCCACAAAGTCATACACCAGAGAGGAGTGGGGAAGAGCTGTAATGACCTAATGAGAGTCCAAATGAGACTATTAGGGTACTTCATAACTTCTTAATGGAAACTCTGGACACTGAGACCTAGGGAATATTCATCACTGATTGTCAATATTTCCCATATACCTTGCTTCACACTCTGTTTGCAAGTTGCAGGCTGTTATCATGAATATGTGCAGATATCTTAGAACATTTTTGAACTGCTGGAGTATGCATCCATGTCAGTAAATGCTATAGAAGCAGTAGAGCTTAGTAACTAAATAGTCCCACTGAACACACTGCCCACTAGAAGGTGTAGAAACAATTTAAAGTCACCTGACAGAAGTCACATAATTCTGAGGCAAAACACCACCCCTTTATGTTCTTTCCTGGTCTCGGTCCCAGAAATCCTCAGGCATTCTCTCTTCCTATAGTCAAAAAACGTAAAAAGAAATTTGCTAATATGTGATACATATTTAATGATGTTTACTTTTTCTGCTTTTCTTAAGATTGAATAAACACATCTCTTTCACTTTCTCCTTCTATGTCTTATGCTCTGGGCACTCATACATCTTCGTAGCTCTCTGTTGCACAAACCTGACTTTTTCAGTATCTTTCTTATACAGGAGAAATGCAGTACTCCAGACTTGGTTTTACTGGTATTGTATGGAATATAATAATCACTCCCCTCAACCTGCTGCCATTGCACTTGATAATGTAACCTACTGTGTGGTTAGCCATCATCTCTGCAAGGGCTCATTGCTGGCTCATGTTCAGCTCAGTGTCTACCACAGACCCCAGGTTCTTTTCTGCAAAGCTGTTCCCCAGGCGGTCGGTGACCAGATGGTGGGATGGTACAGAAGTGTCTCCACTTTCATTGTTAACAGTCACTAAGTTCAAAAAGCTCGACATGCACAAAATCACTCCAATCTTGATAGCATTCAGTGACCCCACACACAAAAGTCCAAAAATACCCTGTAAATCAAAATGACTACACCTCTTTCAGCCTAATGAGCAACACATATCCATCAGAGTAGAGGCCAAGACAAGGCAGTGGAAGTTGTATTCCTTCAAGGTACATCTGCCTTGGGATGAGAAGAATTGAGGATGACAATTTTCTTCACAAGAATTTAAAGCTTTAATATTGAGCTTCATTCACAATGGGAGAGATAGAGATTCAGTGAACTGGGATCAGGAGAATGATTTACCTCAAAATAAACTTAAAATGTGACAAAACAGTTGTGCATTTCCAGATGGTAATGAAATGCAATTATATATTTGAACTGAACAGATGCATTATATAGGAATTGTTTTAAATTATTAGAAATTTTTCAAGGTAGTAAAAGTATCTTAAGCCCCTGCTTGTTTCACCTAAATGCTCAATAGCAACATCATCAAAAACATTAGCTATATTTGGATATTTTCAACAGGTGGAAAAATCAACCTTCACTAGCGGGTAGTTAAATTATCTTGGACAATAATTCCAAAGTCAGGATGTATCTTTTTTATGAATGTTAGTATAGTCTTGCTAACTTCCAGATAAACCAGGGTTTCCATGATAACACTCTCTGTAACTAATTTGATGACCTTCAATACTGATACAAAACCAAAATAAATCATTAGAAATCTTTAAAACATCAGATAAGGATCTTATATTATCCGTACCAAAGATTAAAGCCTAAACAAAGCATTAAATTAGGATACTAGATGGTCTAAGTTCTACCTAAAGTCAATGTAGAGAGATTTGGCCCTCTCTAGAGGGTGATCTAACTTGTATCATGTGAATGGGTGAGTGGTGGTCTCAGTCTGTCCAGCAAAAGAGCAGGCATGGGGGATAGAGCCTCTAACTGAGACACATCATTTACATGAAGTAATATCAGATGAAGTAAAATCTTAGCTTCTGTAGCTGGAAGACACAGGACATATTAATTATTTGTTATGACTATATCTGTCCAGAAATAAGTTGACAAATTGTATATAGTTAAGGTACAGGGTTCCACTGAAATGGAAAAGCTTAGAAAATCAGATTGATTTAATTTACAGTTCAATTTAAAGTAATATGGGAAAGATTCTGGTGGCATTGTAAAGTCTTCAGTATTTGTGGAAAAAAACCTTGTTATTTCTGTTGTAATTTGATTTTTATGGTGCTATAATATTTTGCCTTAAATTCTAATATATGGACAAGTTTTTAATGACTTGAATAAAGATGCATCCTGGATTTGAGTGAGTGGCAGGATTTCTGGTAACAGGGGATGGGCTACAGTGGTGACCCTTGTGCCTCTCTAAGCCCCACCAGGTTCAAGACAGACCCATCTCTGCACCAAGGCCCAGCCAATCAGTTGTGCCTCTCTGATAACATATTTAAGAAGGGGACCAGGGAGGAGGAGTGGGAGGTGAGAGGAAGAATTGCGACATCTCTGTGAACGCTGAGGTCAGTGGAAGAACAGAGGAGAAAAGAAGGGGGAAGGTCTGTCAGAGGAGAGACCTCCCTGCAGCTTGTGGTGAAATGGCAGGGTCCTCCCCCACTGCTACCCATGGAGGTCTATAGTGGAGCAGAAGGTGACCTGCAGTCTGTGGGGGACCCCACACCATCTCAGGTGACAGTGCCTCAAGGGGGCCAGGATCCTGTGTGAAGAAGACGCCTTCACTGTTGTAGTTCAGCGCTGGGAGGATTGCAGCATGTGGGGGTGTCCCATGCTGGAGCAGCTCGGGAAGGGCTGCATCCCATGTGAAGGACTCAAGTCAGAGAAGGTTTGTGGGGGAATGTTTCCTGTGAGAGGGGGACCACAATGGAGCAGGGGTAGGAAGTTCCAGAAGTTCCACCCCTGCTCCAAGATGGAAGAAGTGACAGCATGCACTACACCCCCCATTCCCTGCCCCCTGCACCTCTGGGGGGAAGAGTTAGAGATATCAGGAGCAAAGCTGAGCCCAAGAAGAAGGGAGAGGTGGGGCGAGGTGTTTTAAGTTGTGGTTATACTTCTCACTGTCCTACTCTGTCTGTCAAATGTTGTTGTTCTTAGTGTCTGCATTAAATTTATGTTCTATTTTTTGTCCCTTAATGAGTTTGTCTTTTGCCCATGACCGTAATGGGTAATTTATCCCTCCCTGTCCTATCTTAAATCCCAAGTCTTATCTTACTTTCTCCTTCTCAGCACTGGGGAGGAAGTGAGAAGCTGCATGGTGCTCAGTTGCCATCTGAGTCCAAACCACCAAGCCTTTTGCATTATTTTCTCCTTCTCAGTGCTGGGGTGGGGGAAAGGAGGACTGAGCAGCTGTGTGGTGCTCAGTTGCCCTCTGAGTTCAAATGAAGACAAGATGGAAGTTCATTATTTTGTTAAAGGAAAGTGTTTTGAGTTTAAACATTTTTTTACTGATAAACATTTTTTGGTATATTTTATCTAGTTCAGAAAAAGGCAAATTTCATCATCTCATAAATTTTTGATGAAATGGAATTTTTTTCTTTGTCACACATTTAGGTTAATATTATCTATTTATTGCACTGTTTTTCATTCAGCATTTGGTACTCATTTTCAGTTGAAACTTTCATAGTTGTGATAGTTGATTACTTGTACCAATTATTGCTGATCTTCTGGTTGTACTCCATTTGAAATAATAAGCACAGCAAGCAAATATGTTATTATTACAAAATTTATTATGATTATTTATATGTGTAGGGAATATATGCAGATCATTATTCATATGGTAGTTAGATGGTACCACAAACTTGAACTTTGTTATCTTTTTTTATCATGCTATGCCAGTTTCCCCATTTTATGTAATAAAGATTAAAAATATGATTAAAAATCTTGCCCAAGGTTAGGGAGAGAAAGTGAGTTGGAGCAGGGACACGAAGTCTTCTGGCTCTAATTATTTCTAGAGCAATATATTTCATTGTTTTAATGGGACTAAACAGAACTAAGCGTGATAGAAGAAAAGAGTTACAATGGTAGAAATGAGGCTTACTTTTGCAGCCATTTCACTAAAATAGGCTGTTTTCCAGATCACCAGAGTCAGTAGGTGATTAGGTAATATTTGTCTGAGATCTGGAAAGACTGAATACAGACATAAATATAGAATAAGATAGTTTTCAGGGAAGTCAACAGGAGCTTTCCAGACAATTTCTTTGGGTTGGTGGTTTTGCTTTCTCTTCTGCTAAAATAAAATTGTTAAACCTGAGGGCAGTGAAAGAGACTTGTCAATATTGAAGATGAGGGGGAAATATTGTGTAAACTGTAACAATTGTTTTCAGGAAAAATTTTCATATTTTCTTAATAGTCTGGGATCCATATTACCACAATGAAAGCATGGAGGATTGAGGGGATTGTCATGCCATTATGTATTAAACATTGTACTGAAGTAAGGACTATAAGATCCCTCTGTTGCTGGTGCCAAAAGAAGGAGTTACAACGCTCAGGAAGTAGGAAAGACAAGAGCCTGGAATATGTAATTCAATCCATACAATTTAGGCTCCTTTTTGGTCCTTAGGAAGTGCTTCTCTTTCTCTCGCTCTCCTCAATCAGATATTGGGTTTAACTTTTAATAGGTTAAGTTAGGAGAAATGGATCTTTCTCTACATTTTCATTCTGGACCCCAAGGCTATAAACAGGTCACCAGTGGTGAAAGAAATGAAGACTTGAAGATGGGTGAAATCAGGTTTAGGGGTAACAAAGACAGCAAAGGCCAAATATCTAACACATGTAGAACACACTATGTATAGTAAACTGGAATGTAATAAGAAGCTGCAAACAAGGAAAAAAGAGTAAGGTATATAAGGATGTTAGAAAATACAAAATAAGCCCACACCAATTTCCCCAAAAAAGAGGCAGAAGGAAGAAACCCTACTAACATCATCATTTTCCTATTGGCAAATTTGGTACACTGATGACCTGGTCCAAATGTTCCCTTGTTTGAGGAAGACTGAAGTAATAGTATCCAGATGGACAGTGGAAGGGTGACAATAACACTCTTAAAAGCATTATACTCTGTGTATAACTCTGTATTATACTCTGTGTATAACAATCATAACTGCTTTGTTGTACTACTGAGATACATTTTCTTCATAAAAGTATTCCTTACTTTCTTTTTTTGTAATAAGTAAATCTAAACTAATAATATTTGTCTAGTTTTACTGTTAAGATTTCAATTTTACTCATAATAAACTCTTGACTTCACATATTTCCTACCTTTCCCTTTAGCCCATAACAAGATTTTAAGCATAATAAAAGGCTTAAAATTTTAACAGGAAAACAAGTTCCCATTTGACTAGCTTTCATTCAACAACTTCACGGAGCAGCTAAGACAACCAGTAATGATTGTTTTGTCTCATTTTTATTTCTTAGTGGAATTTATTGCTATCTAGCAAGAAGAGTTTCTGATTATAGTCAGTCAATTTGGAAAATATATTTTATTACTTTCAGAAAAACCCCACTTAAATAAAGGGAATTATAAAATCATTTTTACAGTAATCTTTGGATAATAAATTGTCAAGTCTTAAATATCAGCAGATTCTTTTATCTGAGTTTATATTATTGAAATGGATCAGAATGCTGTTATCAATCACTCGGCTGTAAAATGGCTTCATCATACATGTTTATTCTCTTTAAAATTAAGTGATAATATTTGCACATAATAACTTACTGGGTTGTGAGGTTAGTCCAAGTCTATGTTCAATATTATCTCACAATTTATTGGCTACTACACAAATTTTTGCCTAATACAGCCATTTTACTTAGAAATGTTAATTGAAAGGTTGCCTGTAATAAAGCATGTTTTTCTTAATGCAGGAAGAATAAGGTAAAAGTACCTGATGCCTGGGAGGAAGAGAGGAGACAGTGAAATGTGGGAGAGATTGAAGGAGAAAAAGGAAACACTCATTCTAATAAGAAATGAAGTTGAAAGAGGGAGTTTAATAAGGGAGAATTCATTTCCTAAGGGAGCTTAGTCTGCATTTGGTGCCTGGATCAACACACATTCCTAGATGAAAAATATAAATCACACAGTTATGTGATGGATGATGTTTATGTAGAATGAGGCTTGTTAAAGAGGTGCTTATAAGGAAACAGACATCTTCTTTTCTTTCAATGAATGAGGTCTTGGTACAGGCATTTAGAGAGTATCGAAGGGAAGGCAGAAAGTCTAGACTGGTAGGGAAAAATCTCAGCAGAGTATAAAAAAGAGCCATCCTCAATTTCTGAGTATCTGGGCTCTATCACGGGGATATAACAGCTACAGAAAGGTCTCCACAGGAGTTTTTCAGGAAGGGGATGGATTTAGTTTACATGTGGAACTTAATATTGACCTGTTTCAATTCAAAGTAATGAGGTTTTCCAAAAACTAAAAGAAAAGTCTTAGTCTGCCTGGACCTGCTTAAAAATCTAATTGATATGTTGGCTGATGGACATGTAAGAGGGAACAATATAAACAAAAATAAAATAACAACTAAAATTCATGTTTCCTCATGTAGGTTTATTTTTTCTTTTTTTCTTCCCATGTTTTAGAGGTCTATCGCCCTGTTGAAGAAATCTTTCCAAAGCCTTATTTTCAGAGAGCTTTTTCTATCTATTCCCAGTTACACATCTAGCATAGAAGAGAGACACACTGAGTTTCCAGTTCTGAAAAATAAAGTGTTATCTGAATCTACCTCTCATTTGACATTGAATGTATATGCTAATAGATGTATATGCTAGTGAAATATTATGAAAAACAAAATAAAGAATGAATAAGCATATAAAGTATTGTTAAAACTTGGTACTCGTGTCTCAGGCAGACCCTAACTTTATGTTTACTCAGCTAACATAGAATAGTAATAAATTTAAAAATAAATAAATAAAAAAAAAACCTAACCTCTAGAAGTGCTGCATCGTCATTACTGCTCATTGGAAACTCCCCGAGGAATGTTATTCCTTAAGGAGGTGGTGATTCATAGAAATATAAATTTTTTATGACAGCTGTTGACAGAGTTGTATTGGAATCTATGATTGGATTCCATTTAAGAAGTTGTTTTCTCTTTGGTCAGTGCCTCTCCATTTTCTCAATTAGTTTGCTATAGGGATTCCTAGGATCCCACTGTGCCTCTTTACATAGAAGGGAAGATGAAAGCTTGGAAGCTATCAGAGCTTCAGTTCCTAAACATCTTGGCCCCTCCTCATCTTGTTACTCATCAAAGTGGCTTCCCATTTTAATGTGTAGGATAAGAGAAGCAGCAAATTTGTGGAACCTCTGTACAGCCACCCTCCCAAGAGCTTCCAGTATTCATACGTTCAGGATAGCTCTTCTGGTGGGTTTCCTGAGGACCATGACATTTTTTCTTTTATACAAAGAATTTGAAATGTGAGGTTCTCCTTCAGTTCATAACAAAGTCAGCTATTCTGAAATATCAAAGCCCTTTGTGAATTGGAATGACCTTTCCCTGGTTAGCTCCTGCCCTTTAGCAATGGGTGTTGCTGGTTGTTCGAAATTCACATATATGCCCACTTTTTGCAAAAAGGCTATGAGAGGGCAAACTTTCTCCAAAAGGTCTTTAACTTAAAAAAGTCAACCCCAGGCATGAAAAAAAGAGAACAAGTTCTGCGGGCTATTCACCTCTTGGCCTCTTTACTGAAATTGCCAACAAGGAGAGAAGCTGCAATGAAGACTATTCATTTATCTCTGAAAATAATGTTGAATATCTGTCACTGCTTTGGGAAATGAATGACCTGATAATAACAGGTTTTATATCAGCAGGTCCTCGAGTGCCATTCTCAAAGTCACTATATGGGGTTTGAAAATTGACTTCTTAATGGTGACAATCTTGGGGAACAGAAAGGTATTGCATTGCAGATAATTTTTCTGATGCATTGCATTGTCTTTCTTCTACCCAGGCTGATGCTCATGTGCTAAGTATGTTGCCAAGAGCAAAACTTAAGGGAATTGTAGTGATATGACATTACATTGAGCCATATACCTTTCATGTCATGCAATAATTTAGTCTTAAATTCTTTCTTATGATGGTGAATATGGTTCTCACTGGAAAAAAAAAAAAAAAAAACAAAAAAACAACAACAACAACAAAAAAAAAAAAAAAAAAAAAAAACAAAAAAAAACAAAAACACCACCATACTTACAGGCGACATATGTAAACTTCTGAGTTTAAATAGCTTGACCTTAACCAAAAAATACCTTAATTTGCCTCTTGTTTTCAAGTTTCATTGCAGTCAAAGTTTTCATCTAGAGAAGCTTCTCACAAAGGTCAATAGAAATTATTAGAGATTAAGGATGGAATTTTCAAAAGTGATTACTGATACCCTAAGCCTGATTTCCCGGTTTAAATGAACTGCCATTGACTTTAGTGTGAGTACAGTTGGTCAAACTTCAAGAGCCTTTTGGAAATCCAGTATAGGTGATGAGGTTATTCAGATGACAGTGAGAGAAGAAGAGTCCAGGACCCCCAAATTGTGTTATTTCCCTCTCCTGTCCTCTTTCTTTTCTATAAGGTGTAGATATATATTTTTTTTGGAAACATATAAATGTAATCATACCAAACAAATAAGTAAATATAGAAAGATGGAAAACCCAAAATGAATGAAATTGAATGGCCAGGAAAAAGGGGGTTAACAAGGATAAATACAGAAAAAGGTAAGCAAATACAAATCCAATGAGATATTGTCTTGGAAAATTGCAATCTAATTTATTTCCTCATTAACATTTTTGAAACTTAACTAGGCCAAATTTCATAGTAAACAAGAAAAATGAATTGCAGATCCCAACTCTGTTTATGTTCAATTTCTATGCTGTGTTTTGTTCCCCCTGAACTAAAGAAAAAAAATATTTTTTGTTCTTGAATTAATGTTATAATCAATGTAACTTTCCATAGTGTTTGCATTTTGTCACTATTATTTATTAGATACAATATGATAACACCTAAAGAACAACCAAGAGAGGTATTCCATTATGATATGCAAGACTGAGACACTACCCATTCCCAGTTTTGCCTATTTAAATGGTTCATTTTTAATGAGTAAATCAGGCAACAGATATAGAGGGCAGGGGAGTAGAATACATATAACACAGAAGTTAATAAATCAGTGTAATGAATTGTAGACTTCAAGTTATTCTTACATTTTTGGACAACTCTGAGGGATAGCTGCAGTTTTTCATCAATTGTCTAAGGAAATTCAATGCTTATGATCACAAAGCATAAGTATCAGATTTTCCATCCCCGTTTAAGTAGGTTTTGAATCCATTAGCCAAATTCAACTAATTTTACCAGAGGGATAGAAGTAAGAAAAACTACTAAGCTTCTACACATTTAATACAAGATACAGGAAGGAGGCACTGGAAATGAAAACTTAGTAACAGAACCCATCTTTAAACACCAGGGAAGCCACACCAGGAAAAGTGTAGAGCAGCAGCTTTTATCAGGACTAGTGTTCTTTAAACAGGTTTAGTTGACCAATGTATTTATTCAGTGATGGTATTTAAATAAATATTAACCTTTTCAGTCAATGACTATCACATAATGCATAGAAATTTAATAGAAATGAAGGGGGGACTTACTTATGGACTAGTAGATACCTCCATCACTGTAGGCCATAGGACCTCATTCCACTGTCAGTGTACAGATATAGGCACCTATAGGATGTTCCTAACATCTAAAATATGACAAAGCATTCACATTCTCAGCATACTGCTCTCTATCGACTACACAGACTGTTTAAACAAGTAGTTCAGATGGAGAAGCCCATATTGTACACACTTAGAAGTTTAGTGAAATAAATCCTACTTGCCTATTCTTTTTTGCCCTATAAAACAGGGTTAGTATATGAACTGAGTGTGACTGGGTTATATTAATACATGGTGTAGTACAAAAAAGAAGGTATTATTTAGTTTTGGCAAATGTGCATTACGTTGGCAGTATGTGCAGTTGTCTTTGCACAAAAAGGCAGGCAGAGGAATGGCTGCATCTTTATGCATCAGGAATTCCCCGTAAAACAGGACCAGCTCAGCAATCCAAATTGGAAAAGTCAGGCTGTGCTTTGTACATATCCAAATATTTTGTTCCCTCATTAGCCATATACATTTTTTACTTAGCTGGGTACTTCACTTATGGACTATAGAATACAAACTGAAGTTTGGATAGTACAGATGATCCTACAACAGTTGGACTTGATGTTCTAGTTAGGACAGCATATAAATATTGTTCTGTTCTTAATCAAGGGCTTGATTCTATTATGCTTACTTGTGTTGTGACTTTATGTCCCAGTCCTGCATAGGTGAGTGTATATATATACACATGTAAATTAGTAATCTACACTATACTGTCTGATTAAATCAACTACATCAGCTCCTGATAAACAAACCCAACCACCTATCTAGTCTTCTCAGCATCAAACCTTTGGGCTGAGATTCACCCCAGCTATGCTGCAAATAATTCTCAGTAGGTGACTTGTTCTCTGATAGTTGTGGATGTTGTCTAGGATAACTGCACTGCTAGCATGGGTGCCTTAATACATAATGCATGACATCATGACACTGTTCTAGAAAAAAGGTTGTGTGTTAAATAGGTGTAGACTTCTGTGTATGTTTTGTTTTCTTGTTTTAGTCTAACATATATTCCATCTCCCACATAGATAATCTGTTTCTCCTGTCATAGTATATTTTTTTCTCCAATCAAATCCACTAAACCAAACTTGCTATAAGCACTGAAAAATAGATTTCATCTCAAAAAATCAAAATGGGTTCATAATCTTTTTGCTGAGCTGTTGCACATTAAATATAAAGTAATTAATTTCCATAACAATGACTTTTACTAAATATAAGTGTAATTCTGTTCCAAAGATTTCAAAGAAAATGTTTCTGGTTTTGGTTTTGTTTTGTTTGTATGTTGGTGGGGTTTTTTTTTGTATAACACAAACATTTATTCTCCCAAATACAGCAATCCTGCTTACAAGCACTCATCCGCTATATGATTCACTTACATTGGCATCAACCTGTCTAGAGACTGTCATCCAAATGTGTTAAAGCACTGAAAAATATCAGGTAATGACTTATAATTGCTACTGTTGACTGGATATGTATTTTGTACAATTAATTTTGTTCCTCTTTACCAACCTCATCTCTTTATTAGGGTGTTTTTGTTACATATTTTCTTTCAGGCTGAAAATTCTGTGGAATAGAAGTTGTACCATAGGATTTATTTTTACACCATCTAAGATAATGTGATTGCAAATATGTTTGTATATAATCAGTGCTACATCAGTGTTAATAATAAGTAATAAAATCCCTGTGAGATTATTATCCACGGCTCAGGTAAAGAAACATTGAAATAAGTAGTCAACTGCCATAGGATCCTCTGCAGATCAAGTGCTGAAGCAACCTTCCAAACCAAAACAGATTAAGACTCACTTTCAAGGTACGACATAAGGATGTGTTTCTTTAAAACTACAACTAAAAAGTTGACATCATCCCACATATATAAACAAGAATGGATTTCACAGCAGGCCTTTTAAGCTCTCTTAAAAGTTAAGCATGTAATTTTCCTTTATACCAAAGAGTGAGCAATACCCACCTCTGAAAACCAATTCCTCCCAGCTCTCTCTCATTGCTGACTCCAGAAGGAATCAAGAGATCCCAGAAATTTCTAGACATTTAGGGCTCAGCGCAGTTACGTGCATTGACAACTGGCTATCCAAGGCATCCTTGCTGGTCTGACAGATAGGATACAGGACTTCCAAATGCCTTCTATTCTGCAATATGAGCTTAGTGCCTAGGATCCTTTTCCAGGTACAGCCAATGCATTCTGGAGAATAACCAAGCTCTGCCTGAAGTAGGCATAGCATTTGATCAAAGGAATCCCTTTGTGTAGTCCCGCATCTTAGTAGCTAAATCTCAGCAAATCAACTATGTAGACACTAACCTTGCAGATAACTAAAATTAGGTTAAAGGAATCCCAAATTAATAATTTTTAAGTAGCTATAGTTATATTAAGTGCAAATGAGCCACCAGGCTGGGATCTGCAGTAATTTCTGATCAAAGATTCCAGGGTTGGACTTGAAGATGGCAGCTGCTTAAGTTCAGGAAGAAGCTATAAGAGGAGACTGGAGACCTCACACAGGACTTAAGGTGGTACAATCAGACACTTACAATAGATGTGTTTAAAATCTATGTGAAGGAAGTTATTTGGGGAGTATAAAAACTTTACGCTAGCACCAGGATTATGCAAACAAGATTGTTGATATTTTGCATATTTTTTGTCTTTTTTGAGAACTGTATATCAGATTTCCACCCTTGAAAATGTTTTTTACTAATTGTAGAAAGGAACTTTTTGTACTTAAAAATCAGATATGTTCCTTGCTCCAAAGAGCATAAGGCAGAGATCTGGATCAAGAAATACTTAGAGTTTATTTTTAAAGAAGACTGAGAAAGACTGTCAGGCTGACGGGCCCTTGCATGTGTTCCATCCGTATGGAATAAAGTATCAAGCAGCAAAAAAATATAATATGCATACAAGAGGGAAAAAAAAAAAAAAAAACATATACATAATAAAAAGACATAATGAGGAGCATTAGCAAGAGCCATGGTGCCTTTCAGAACACTAGTCTGCTGCAGTCAAATAAAGAGGAGAGGAAGACAGCATTTGTATAAGCATCATAGAAGAAAGATTTTGCTTTAAACCAGTTGTCTCTCAGCAAAAATATTATTTTCCAGTTAAAACTAGCTGAAAAATGAGTAAACACAGTTCACGTGCAATTTGAAATGTTGTGGGATTTTTTTGTTTTCTATATTTTCCCCTTCAGCATAATCAGGTAAAAATATTGAGTGTACACTTGCAAGTAATAATTTTCATCAAAATTTTAAAAATAATAATAAATAAAAAATAGGCATTTCTGGGGAAAAAAAAAAAAAAAAAAAAAAAAAAAAAAAAAAAAAAGTATTTTTCTCCAAAAAAGATTTGTGGGTTCTTTTTTTTCCAAGTAAAACTTGTCTGGAATTTCTAAGCACAAGAAATGGTAATTACCTGGAAATTACCTAGATTTGTGATTTCAGCACAATGAGAACTCCTGACTTCCTCCTATATTATTTACTCTGACTGTGAATACTTTGAAAAGGACAAATAATGTTCAAGAAAACCACAGAAGCTACAGGTCTAGTTTTCTTACTTACATAAAGAACTGTGACACCTACTGACTTTAGTGGAATTATGACAATCAGCATCATCTGAAGATTTAGCTAAATTGAATCTACAATATATAATCTACAGTGTATCTGCTTGATAATCCAAAGATGTGACTGCTTTTCTGTGCATGTAAAGTTAAATAGCTTTGTGCTAAAAATGACCACTACTGGCTCTGAAACCTAGTCCAAACCTGGATAACTACTTATTTGAATGGCTAGTCTACTGGAGATGTCTGCAGGTTTTGTTCGGTGTCAGTAAAGTAGTTGCCTATAATTGTAAAAACTAACTAATGTCACACCTTGGGGTTACAGAGAAAATATACACCTATAGGTGAACTTCTACAGATATTTCCGAGATACAGAGAGTGAGAAACTGCACTATACGCAATAACTACTACACTTGGCCCCGTGTACTGCTGTGACTGCTGCTATACATATTAAAAAAAGGCAAATGAGATATGCGATGAAGTCATAAGAACAGATGTAGCCAAGAGAAGAGACATTTCACAAGTCTTAATTACAGTTAAAAATATTTCTATCATCTCTGAGTGAAGAATTTCTGCATCACTAAGATATAATTTTAGTCATCTTATACCTACACTAACAGAATAGCAGTTCCTGACTATCTAAAGGTAGCAGGAGCCATGTTTTCCTAATCCTGGGGTTGTTTTTTTCCCCCAACAATACAGTTGCAATAATAACAAAGCAGCCTATTCCATGCTACAACCCAGCAGCAAATATAAATCCATCAGAGTGACAATAGGATTAAACTG
This sequence comes from Tyto alba, assembly GCF_018691265.1. Lineage (NCBI taxonomy): Eukaryota > Metazoa > Chordata > Aves > Strigiformes > Tytonidae > Tyto > Tyto alba. The sequence continues at coordinate 11,679,936 of NW_024881318.1, forward strand.
TGGGCACTGTTTGCTTGTTAGTCTTCTCCCTTAAATAACTTCCATGTGAGATGGGAAATTAATGTTGCAATAAGTTGGTTCCTGTTGTGGGTCCAACAATAGAGCCGGCAATCCTCTTACTGTGGAGCATTACTTTTGCCTGTATGTTGGTAGGCTAAACTGTTCAGTCACCTTTTGTCTCCATAGGAGTACAATATGTTTGTTGATTTGCCAAGTTCTAAATCCTATATTTAATATAATGCCTTGATGCCATGTGAAAAATAAAAATATGTCTCTCTCTGAATACCATTAAGAACATTGAAAGGGAGGGAGGAGAAATAGGGGCCAGAGGTGATATATAGAGATTTCCATGCCCAAATCAAAGACCAAGCTGTGACTTTAGGAAGAAGGAGGCATGAACAAAAGGTAATATATTAATTACACCATCTCAGGATCAGGTCTTAAGTTATCACGGCTCATCTTTTTCCACTGCTTTTTCCTTGCTTTAATGTAAGACTATTTATTTGCTGATGTGCTACATCAGCTCTGTAGGCCAGCAGAGAAAGAGAACAGAGTCAAGACTGTATCTTTTCCTAACCAAGCAGATATTCCTATACCTAAATCCAACTGTATTGAGTTTTAATTTTCATAGCTTTTGAATCCAAGCCTGGCTACATCCAACATACTTAAATCCATGACTAAGGGCTATCTATCCTTAGTCTTCATGAAGCAAAGGGCCATTCTAACATAGCAGTCTACGGTCTTCACTGTGACTTGTGCAGCCATACCTTTGTTGGTCTTCATCTGACTGGCTAAAACAGTGATAGTTGTGGAGTTTACATGGGCTCCATGTGTCTAAATGATCTGACGGATGCATGTGTGGTAGCGGCAGCTTGTATTACTATAGCTTAATTTCTGCCAGTGTGACCAGATGAGAGTGGAGAGTCAGATCTGAAGGTCCTCAGTTGCTTTTTGGAGCTGTCTCTTACTCTCTCCTTCTCTCCATTGACAACAGAAGTCCACAGTAACTGCACAGCTATTTTAGATGCCTTAAATTAAGCAGAGTGTTTCAGAGCCAGAGTCACTACCATTTAAATCTGTTCAAAGTAATGTTGTCAGAATGTCTACGTGGTGATGAAAATGACATCTTTTCAAAATACCTAAAAATGTATTGTTTTCAAGAAAATTTCAAGTGAGAAGGAAAACAAATGAAACACAATGATGATGACAAAGTACTGTGTAGCAATACTTTCCACATGGGATACTTCTTTTAAAATTTCAAAATAGCTTAAAAAATCATTAGTTTAGTGCATTAAAAAAGTCATATATAGTTTTGCTCTGAATTTATCACAGCAAAATATTTGGACTGACCTTTACCTCCCTCAATCTTTATTTCCCTCCAGGGAATTTCATTTTTCAGCAAGAGGCTTATTTGTTTGTTCTCAAGGTTTGTTTGTGTTTTATGAATGGAAAGAGAATAATCACAGTTTTAGACTTTCCTATCAAACAGGAAAATCTGTGCGTCCTCTCTCGCCAGGTCTATCACCATCTCACAGCATTTCTGTAAGAAATTAATCTGGTGCCCTCTGTTTGGTTCCCATGGGGCAAAAGTAATGCTCAGATATGTCTCAGCATACAACAAGGAAAGATGGCATTTTCAACTGAATAATTGTGAGATTTACCTGTGTTCCAATAAACTTCTTGAAATCCTCGTACTCAGAACTGGACTCCATGGGTATGTTTCTGTTTACACAGGTTACAAAAATTCCTCTGAATTTACAGTTCAGGTGTCAAAGAGAAAAGAGCAGGTCAGGTGGGCAAGAGAGGAGCAAAAGTAAGAAAGAAAAAGGTCACCCTTTAGCTGGAAAATGGTGAGTTTTATTGATGACTGCCTGACCAATAGAATTACAGATATTGCATCTTCATCTGAGGCCACTCCTTCAAGTTAGAGTTCATGGGACAGGAGGGGATCTTGGGCTGTGACTGCCCCATGCTAAAGATAAATACATGAGTTTAATTACCAGGACTGTCAATCTGCTGTATCTTATCAACACTAAATTTACTTTAAAGAAAGAGAGAAAAAACTACATGTAATTTACTATATGGAGGTGGTGAGGAATGAAAGCAGCATGAATCTCAACCTAAAGCACAGGAGATAATTCCAATGTGAATAAACAGAAGGTCTCTGGAGCAGAGGTACATTCTCAAAGTGACTTTATAAAAGCTCTCTCCTCACTCCAGCCTTCTCCCCTGCTCAGCAGCCTCCTTGAGATCTCATGTATCATTGTTTTGTGCACACCGCTTTCCATGAGATGAGTTTAATAGCATTATAAAAGTCACACTGTGCACAAATTGGGAACTTCAGCTCCTCGGTAACTGCTCTGATGCATACACACTTGCAAAGTTTTCAAAGCAGAAATGTTGAAGGCACTTCAAGGCACAAAAACATCCTTGGGTAAATTACTTCCTATTAGTATGTCACATATATCTTATATATGATTCTGGTTTCATGAAGTGACAGCCGCGCTTGACAATAAAACTTTGCACTCTTTTTTATTTATATTTTTCCTGATTTTTTTTATTTCTTCCAAGTATATAATGTCTGATGCTAAACCACTCATCTTCCTGATACCAGTGAGACCAGTGCTGCCTACTTTGCTTACCAATAAGCTAGAGCATTTTTACCCCACACCCCTGTCTGAAATATTAAGCAATTCTAATTACTGCTGGTTATTTTAAGCAGCAGATGGAAGCACGGATAATTTTAAAAGGTGGGTAGGTTGTCAGTCCTGTGATCCATTTAACATTAAAGGGGAAGAACATGAAAGTAAAGTTAAGTATCTAAAAAAGGGATGTTTCCTTGTGTGGATAAATTTCACCTTAGATCACAGAATCTCACCTTTTTCCAATATCATGAAGCTATATAGTAAGAACAAACAATACCAAGCACTCACTCTCACTTATAGAAAGGGAAAGACTAGCACAGCTTCTCCCTATAGGAAATTCACCAAATTGTCTGCAGTCTTCCCCCTTTTCAGATAGTGATTCCAGGGTGAGTAATTTGGTTCTCAATTTTTTAATGAAGAATCTGATCTCCTTTTTGCTGTGTTTTATGCTTCTGCATAATGGGACACTGAAATTGGAAAATCAGTTTCGGTTCAGGTTTACAGTCTATTTCACTTCCTCATTTCCAATTACAATTTTGGAATATTTTGTTGTTTGCATTTAAGACATCATATGGAGATATTTAACACTTCAGATCTAGTAGGTTAAATGCCTGTTTGAATGTAGTGTTAGGAAAGTTTAGAAATACATAAAAACTAGGGGAAAAAAAAAACCTGTTTTTTTGACTTTTCTGCCCCACACCACATTTATGCATCACTTTGAAACTGAGAAATCACATCTCCTTAACAAGCCCCTGTTTAATTTCCGCTAGAGTATATTTCTCAAATTTTATAGCTGAAAGATGAATTAGATATAGCTAAATTACAGAAAATAACAAGTGTATCCAACCTACATATTAATCTTGAATTAAATTTAGACTGTCCATTTAAATGAGCAACAAACACTGGTTTTACAACTCTAAGAAATGTTTTCTAAGTGGATCTGTTTTCAGTTAGACATCTAAAAATGGTCACATCTGGGAAAACAAGAATATGGGAAGGGAAACTCAGTACTTAGTAAGTTTTTTGAAATGTAACTGCAAAACATTATCTTTCAGACATTCAGAAAAGCATCCAAATTTGAATCTAGGCCTGAACTTCACAAGTATGCTTCATTACAAGATTTACCTTTTCCATGAAAACCTGTAATTTGGACCCCACTCAATACTAATTCACATTAATCCTAAAAAAAATATTCAACTGGGCATCTCATGGTATGGGACACAACTCCCTGTGCAAGCATGTCAAAATCTAAGCCAACACATCACAAGGAAAGAAAGGGGAGACAGCTGTCTTGAGTAAAGCCAGAACATCACCAAGCTCTGGTCTTTGGGAAATTCAGTCCTTTTCCTACTGTTTGTGTGGCCTTTGATGATACAGGTTCACCTTTGAAAAAGACATTTTGCAGCAAACATTTCAGACCGCTGTCCTTTAAATCCAGACATTACAACCAGCTGGAAGTCTGTAGTGACCTCTTCCATGGCAGATCAGAATAAATCATGACAAAGAGCTAGAATAATTGCAAGAACAAAAGAGATCCCTCCCTCCTGGAGCCTGTGAGTATTTTAACCTCTTTAGATTAATTTTTTTTTCCTTACCTGGTCCTCTGAAAGTTAGACATCTAAGTCCACGCTAACCAGTTAGGATTCATTAAGAGTCAACAGAAAAAAACCACACACCTCCAGAAGGGCAGTTCACCTCATCCTAAAAGAGGCTTCAGGAATGAGTCAACAGTACTACCCTCTGCATTACCCCTATCTGTCCTTTGACTCTAATGGATGGTGAGAGCACCTCAAACCTGTGAATTTTAGACACTGAATTTATATATGAGGACTCCCACTTTTTTTATGGTACTCCAGTTTTTACTCCTGTAGAATTATGAATCAAAGAGAGGGAATGATGAAGGCCACATATTCAAGTCTTACCTCTTATAAGTACTTGGTTAGGTAACATAATCACAATATGAGTTGAGGGCTGATTTGAATGGAAAAAAGACTTATGTTGGTCACCTTAGTTATTATGGAAAAAATGCACCATAAACATAAAGCAATAATATCAATCTCACTTTTATGTTCACACACACACACACACAAAGAAAAGGAAACAAGGTAAATTTGGTCTCAATTTACGTAGATGGATAATAAGGCTTTCAATTATTGTTGCATTATTTGTTAGTATGTGGATGAAAGATTAGGTGACAATATGCAAAATATATTTCTGCATATTATAATATTTAGTAATGTCATTTGATTTTTTATATGTTTCATTAAATTGTTTTGTGGCTTTATTATCTACCCAGATGCACAGCTTAGAAATACAATTATTCAGATTTAGAAGCAATAAAATTTGGCATGCATTTACTTGTATTCAGAATTCTTGCACGTTAAAGAGAAATTACTGCATTCTCCCCACATAGCTCTGTTCTTGTGCCTTCACCAAACCATTCATTAGGCGGAGCACATTATAGAAAATACACCATTTATGTTAAGGAACCCTCTGATAACAGATGTATTTGTACAAAGCAAATATTTCAATATATCATAGCCTTTTGATCATGACTATAATAGAAGAAAATCTATACACATTTTCTGTAATGCATATCTCTGTTATATGGTTACTGAGGGGGGGGGGGAAATGAACACTATAGATTATATGTTATAAGAAAAGGTACCTGCAGACAGAATTTGACAATCCTTTGAAAACATTATTGAATACAATTCAAATTGTTCTATTTTATAATAAATGTTTTGAGGTTGCATTTAAAGTCATGTCTCCTAGCTGAAGCACGGGGAGTTTTCCTACGGACACATTGTTCCACCTTTGGTTTGCCTTTGCTATGTTTCATAAATCAAGAACTCAAATATACAACACAATGTCCCGAAGTCATCCCCTGTCCCCTGTAGTTGTGACTGAGTCTGTTGCTGATGGATAGCAGAGCAGAGAGTAAGTCAGAGGTCATGTCCTAACAGAATTTTCAGCAATGGTGTCCGCTGTGCTCACCGAGGCCACCCACAGGACCTTTGGTCCCTGTTTGGACATCAGATGATGATCTTGGGCAAAAACATCCCAGGTTATTTAGTGTAGAAGTACTGGGCTAAACTGAGCCCTAACTACTTATGAATGTACAAGTAAATACACTAAGGAGAAGGTGTTATTACTCAACGTGCATCCTTTTCCTTTCATTCTACCTTCCAGCAGGAGCTGCGATACCACTGTTGAGTAAGCAGTTCACCAATGTGTTGATCCTCACAACTTCCCTAGTAGAAGAGTGTTAATGATGTCCAATTTACTGCCCAGGAGTTAGGTCTCAGTATGCCTGTCCACTGCCAGTCCCTGACCATTAGCTCCATACTGGATCATGTCACACTGCCTACTCTCTGCTCACTCTCAGTGGTCAGCTCTGCTCTGAGAGGAAAAACTACATTTTGTATTTTAGGGAATCCCCCAAAGACACTTTGGCAGGCTACAGTGAGGAGCCTTATGTCTTTGATCCTTCCCTTATTCTAGTAGGACCGTAACATGAATGGTGTTACTGCAGATAGATACCTTGAAATTACATGTCTCTCATGGATTCAGCTGTCTCCCATCTCTACCCACTCATCACATACATAGGCAAAATATACCTTGTAAGTTTATATAAAAGTAGAGACAAGGACAATCTGTGCAATTTAATAATTTAAATGATCTGTGTAATTTAAGATTTAGATAACCAAGGCACAACACAACCATCCCCAGGAGACTATCCCTAGTGATGTGAGAAGTATATGGAGCACCAGCAACCGAGGATACAGGAAGTGTTCATTTTTTCTACCACTTCCACTAAAAGAAGAGAGGCCTGCAACCAAATTTGGTCTGAATGTTTTCTTTTTCTGTTAGAATTATTAAAACGTAGAACAGATTCTTTTTTCTTTAATTAATAATTTGTACTTCAAGTTTTCCAATTAGGGTATAAGAGCCTTGTTACATGAATGAAATCTGTATAATCTTTTTTTTTTTTTTTTGCTTAAATTTACACACATAATACAGATCAATTCTTATTTCTGAAGAGGTATAGAATTTTTTATTCCTTTATCTGAATGGATAGAATTGCAGGCAATTATGCTGTTTATATTTCATAGGCCAAACTATTTTTTTTATGTTAATTTCTAATAACTCTATTGACTTCAAGACAGTTACACTGGATTTACATTACTATAAATGACTGTACATGTTGGGCCTTAAATGACTATGGGGATTTTGGATTACCCGACGGATTTGGAAAACCACATTCAATAATTCTGGTAAAAATGTCTTTATTCCTGAGGCCATTTAATATTTATGCACTTGTTTCAAGCTTGTTTCTAAAGAGTACAATGATTTATTATGTACCAACACTTACACAATAAACTATAATGAGAAAGCTATTTCATTTTTCTCATGTTTACCACAGAATCAGTTGAAGGCATCTAAGAATCTTCCTTGGTTAAAATCAAGTAGGTCCAATATAATGGAGAAATATGACCTGATATAATCCATAAGCTTGCAAGACTGACAAAAAGCTGCCCTGATTTGACTGATGCCAGTGAATATTCTTTGTCTATTATATTTTCCACCTTAGGACTTCTGCTTCCATTTTCTTCCTCCAACTACGTTATCGTTTGAAACCGGGGATAAGTCTTACCAACAGTAAGAGGAAGTGATCTCTCTGTCTTTCTTGGTACACAGATGCGATACTTTAGTCAAGTGGGAATGTCCTGTATACTTCTAAATTGTAAGAGAAACAGATGCCTGTCATTTTCATAAGCATTTCAGTTTCTACATTATAGTCTTTTCATTATTGATTGAAAAAAAAATCTGAATAGTTCTCAACTTCTTCAAACTATGAATCACCTCTTTCATTGTCTCTGCAGCTTTCCTTGGACAAGTACATTGTCTCAAGGGAGGAGAAGCCTTGCTCTTCACACTTGCATCAACCCTCCACTTACGACATTGAACATTCTCCCATTTACACAGGATAACTGAGTGAAGGTTGAATAAAACCCTTAACACAGGGACGAGAAAGTTTTAGAAATATTTTTCTTTTCCCTTTTTTTTTTTTTTTTTAAAAAAAAAAAAAAAAAAAGAGGAATCTGAACCTAAATTCTATAGATTCAGAAAAATATCATATTCATGCTTGACATTTAAACTGAAGACACTAAAATCCAAGAGCTCCCAGATTCACACTGTCTTTCCCTACTGATGAATGCTGTCTTTCAGTAACCACAGATGCCTTCCAATTAATGTTTCACTGTGTTTTATCCACCCTAATTTGTTCTCCATCAAGGAAGAAATGTTAGTCATTACTCTATCAATAACAGAAAAAATGGCTAAAATAAATAGAGGTCTTGATACTTATCAGCTGGTGTTAATCTTGTTGCAAATGAAAAGAGTACCATTTCCCCAAGTTTGCTGAGACTCGTATTATAACATGTCATGCTCAGAGATACAGCTGGGGTTTCCTAAAACACATCATGGCATAAGACCTGTCACTATCATTAGAGGAGAAACACAGCACGAATTATCAGCGCTTGCATCATGTATACCCACTTCTCTCCCTTTGATGACAGTGACAAGATCAAAACTAGTTCAAATTTCATAAAGAAGTTTTGTGATTCAGACGTATGAGTTTGAGCCAGGTAGAGCAATCATGGGGATAACCTCTCCAGCTTCAGGATATGCAATAAGGCCACATGGCCATAATTAAGTTTGCAGTCTATATATATATATATATATGTATATAAATTAGTATTTCTGAACTTCTATGCTACTGAGAGGGAGGAATTAACAGGAGCTTATATGTGTGGTTAACCAACAGGACTTGCAAGGTTCTTCCTGCTATTAATATATAACTGTCTGAACTACACTTTGTTTTTCACTATATAAGCATTTACAATCAAGCAGGGGGGAAAAAAAAAAAAACAACACTAAAAACAACAACAACAACAACAACAACAACAAAAAAAAAAAAAAAAACAAAAACAAAAACAAACAACAACACCAAAACAGTAAAAAGCAAATTTTCTTCATCTTTTCTTCAAAGCTTTCTGTTTTCCATGTAGTCAAATAAGCAAAAGATTTATCATTTAACAGAAGTCCCTGATATATGGCAATTGTCATATCCCCAGGAAAAAAAAAATATAGCCCACTCATTATTGGTCTTGTTGATTTTAAAGTCCTCAAGAAAGTATATCCAGCACAGAAGTGAGGGACTGAAACAATTTTGGAAACACATGAATGAAGAGAGAAGTTCTCAGGACGCAGCTGAACTTCATGGCTACTCTTCCCTCAGGAAGCAGAGTTTTTTGTTAAAGAGGATAAAATAAAAGCTGAGGCAGCCTTATTACCATGAGTCTGCTCAAATGAGTAAAGGGCCAAATGGGGGTACTGAGGAGAATTAAATATTTCCTTTTTATAGGGTCTTCCAAACTGAACAGAGATACAAAAAGAAAATGTCTCCTATTATTGTTAAAGATAAAAACAACAACCATTAGGGTCAATGTTAAATATTTTCTGTTTGAGAAGTCAGAACTTTGGCATATGCCTCTACAAGAAATGCCATACATCTCTGCACATTCAGGATATATTTTCTGAGGCATCATTCCCACACTCTGGTGTTTAGGTTATCTCCAACACCTGACCCAGATCACTATAAACAAGCTACACTGTGGACAACAGAGAGGTCTGCATAGCTAACAACAATAGCTCTGGGGTGGGACACTAGAACAACGTAACTAAATGCTTCCGGCAGCCTCAAAAGTCTGTGAACACAAAAAGAAATGTATGATCTGATTCAACATGGTGTTTAAGTAAACCACGTGAGTAATCACTAATTATCCTGTTCAAAAGAAAGGCAAAAGGCACAGATGAGAAATATAGAAAAGTAGCCATTGGACTAACTATCCAAACTGGTGACAGGCAGAGATGTCCCCTGGATACAAATGTGATGCAAATCTCAGTAAAGAGCTGCAGACAAAACACATTCATTTAAAAGGGCCCAGACATAAGGTGCTATTACAGTAAGTGTAAAATGCAGTTGTTGAGGGAGTTCACCACTAATGATCTTTTACAGCAGCATGGTGAAAAAGAAAAATGATCAGCACAGGGTCCTTCACACTGATGCACCTAAAAGGAGAATAAGGCTTTAGTTTTACATACAGATGTAGTAAATAACATGTACTTATTTATAAGAGGCAGTTATTCTCCATCTTGACCATAAACCACATGTAACCATCTCATGGCCCCTCATTACTGTGATGAAAACATTTTTTGTTTTGTTTTGTTTTGATATGATTTGCAAGCTAAAATCAAACATCTTGCAAACCCAATTCACAAACTAAAACTTCAGTCCCTTTCTGTGGAACATCTACTGGAAGCACAAAGGAGCACAGTACAGAGGTTTTCTCTGAGCTTATTGTTTGATTTAGCACAAATTCCGGGCAAAATTCATACCATACTTGCTAAAGAAACAACTCAGAAAAAGAACCCACACATCTGGGGAGGTACAACATAATATCCTAGTTCTGAGAAGACACCACCAAAGTGACCAAAGTGGCTGAACTGCCTGGTGATGAGCATGTAAGATAAGACTAACCAGTCCAGAACATTTTCCATTCATCCTAGTTCATGGCTGCACCGAGACATTGCAATTAATTTTTGGGATCTACTAAGGCCAGTTAAGAATTGAAAAATCTAAGAAAAAGGTTAAAGAGCTATTAAATAATACTAATACTAATACTGATACTGATACTGATACTGATACTGATACTGATACTGATACTGATATTGATTACTACTACTACTACTACTACTACTACTACTATTAATAATAATAATAATAAAGCTAGACAAATATAAATTGACATTTAAGAAGTTGTCAAGACTTGCTACACATGCCAAAAATATAAGCCAAGTCCAAGTCAAAAAAATCCAATGTCAGTGACTCAGGAAAAAAAAAAAAACAAAACCTCTCTGGAGCAAAGCTACATAGGTCTGAATATGCTGACAGAAAAAAAAAATATATATACTTGTTCTAGAATATTATTCTCACTTCTCTGAGACCTTACTAGGAGACACTTGGCTAAACAGGTAATCAGGAATGCCAAATCTATTTTTGCTAAATATAGTACACCTGCCATCATAAAGTCTGACAGTGGGCTACAGTTTAGTAATTTACTGATGGGAATCGGTTGTCTCAAACAGTAAAGATGCCCCAAGTGTCCATCCTGTGGTTTAATGAAGCTGCCACCTTGGGAAGACTGAGCAGGAGATATTTGCAGATGAAGAGGACAGGGGCAGGAGGGGAAATAAAGGGGACATTTTGCCAAAGAAAACATCACATGAGCACCAAGCAGCAAAGCAAGGTGAACCCAAAAAGGCAGGTCTCCCAGGACAGCTGGATCAGGTACCTCACAGCAGAAATGGCACATGTTAAGGGAATCAGTCCTGGACATGATGGAAGACTGGCAAAAATAGAACTAGTGAGCCATTATACTTTATAACTCCTGATGAAAGTCCCCATAATGCTGATATCTCAGGAGAAACTCAGTAATTTAAGCAACTACAGAGGAATCAATTATTTAAAAATTATTAATAAACTGAATATAATGGCTACACATATTTGTGACTGCATGCCATGTCTGTACATTTTATAAAATTACTTTTTGGCTAGGATGGAGAAGCAGAATAACTGTTGGGAACTGTGCCTTTCAATGGCATTTGTATGGATTGATTTATACCACCTCAGTCACTTAAAATTAGGGCCAAAATATAAGTCAAACAAGATCCATTTCTGGTTAGTAGAAAGAAACAGCCACCTTCACAGGCTGCTTTGTCACTCCTCAAGTCAGGAACCTAAACCTGGGCAGAGTTTTTTTTCTCTCTCTGTGCCTCTGTCTCCTCATGGGCTATGCAGGGAACGTAGATGGGAAGCCAGACTTAGGGGTTTAACTGTTAGACATTTAAAATCAGATGCATTGAATCTTGTCCTCAGCTTCAAGGATGACACTCAACTAACAATATCCATAGTAGAGGGCTCTCTTCAGTGACCTTAGGCCATGCCTTCAATAGGAAAGCTTTTTATCACTTCACCAAGGACTCCTACATGCTAGAGGAGTCTGCTCTATCACCGTTCTGTGACATTGGATCAATTTCCCTGAGAGTCTCTACCACAGTTAGTTTCAAGGTCCCAAGTTAATTTTCTCACTACTTTTATTTCCGCACCCTTAGAGTCTTTTTTTTGCAGCAAACCAAAACCTAGAGAAAAGAACCAGGGACAGGACATCTGCATTTCCCTTGGGTTTCATCTGTTCCCTCATGCATGTGGCTATTGGCTACAACTCTGTGCATATAAGATCAGATTGCTTTACATACTGTCTACCTCAGCATTAACACTCAGATATGCGGCTTTTGTGTCCTCCGAAATGCTAACATCAGGGCACTCTCGAAAGGCAACTGGGAGGCTTCAGGGACTGGTGATAACAGTCTTTATTTCTGCATCCTAGTTTGAATCTAGACCACGGTATATAGCAAACAAGCATTGCTACCATCTGATGGTTGCTTGGGGAAGTGAGTTTAGATGCTGCGAATCTTCATCTCAGAAAAAACACCACTCCTATTGCATCAAGAAACACTGTGCTGTCAGGTTTCTGGCTTGTAACAGAAAAGCTTCACAGACTTAGGTTTTATTTCTAGCTTCTCTCACATGACTCTAAGGAAAACATACAGTATATATGAGTAGAACTGAAAACTGGAGTTTTTTTATATAATTAAATCCTTGTGTGAAGGGCAGAGGTGTATTTTTAACTTAGTCAGATATTTTTCTCCCAGGGAATTTAAAACACCATCATATTAAAAAGTTATTTTAATAACAAAGTTAAAAGGTCATTATTTTCACAAACATAACTGGTAAATAATCCACGAAAAACAAAACAAAACAAAACAAAACAAAACACCAAATTTTTCTTTCTTTTAAAAAACTTTTTAAAAATTTACCTCCCTTTTCAATACATAGATAGAATAGGATTTACTTTATAACTCTTTAGTGTTTTGATTATATACCTTATGTAGTGAGAAACTGAGGCACTGAGATATTAAAGTTTAAAGTCACCGGTATTGTATAGAGATGACCAGTACTTGACCTTTCAACATGTCTCGCTTTATACTGAGTTTTGCATGTTCAAAATCCAACTCAGTGAATTCATCTGTCAGTGAAGACTGAATATTTTCATGAATTAAAATACTTGCCTTCCTTGCATATATTCTCTGCCTGCAATGGTTTCTGCCCCTAACATAACACCTATCCTCAAACCATTCTTGTCTTCTTGTCCACACTCCATTTTTTTTTTTTTTCAGCTAGATCCATCTTCTTATTTCTTTCAAGTGTCCAGTCCATTTTTAATTTCCCCCCTTTCCCTCCTATCAGTACCTAATAGCAACTTCTTTTTCCTTTTCCACTCCCTCTCCTTCTCTTTTCATCCTTCATTAAAAATTCCTTGTCCTGAGTTCCTTCCACCATTCTCAAGCCAAACCTTCTCCTTTCCACATTTGCACTGAGTAGTTGCCTCATCTTCTCCAGCAAGACACACACAAACCGCTTCCCTACCACTCCACCGACCCCACTTCCCCTCCACCCCCCACCCCTGCTGTGAGGAGCGGAGAAAAGAGGGATACCAGGGAAAGCACAAGAGAGACATTGCATTCAGGTACTGAAATGGTGAAAGTGTTGCAGCCCAGAACACTGAACTGTAATTGGAACTGAAATTGAGTTTATTGGTTGAAATTTAAGATATCTCTAATAGCTCAGTGAGTTGTGAATTTTAGAGCCCTGTGTGTCAGCCAAGTCCTGGTCACAGTAAGGGGCACATCTCCAAATCAAATTCCATCATCTGAGATCTTGAATCTTTGCTGCAGCTGACCAGCGCTTTAGAGCTTAATTAACAAAACATTACCAGAAATTTGTAGATAGAACAGGCAATGTATTTTTCTCCAGTCTTGTTCTCCAGAAAAGCTAGCAGTTTAGGGATTTGGGGTTTTGTGTTGGTCTGTTGTCTTTTTTTCCTACAAAGACAAGAAAACATCCAAAGTGCCAAAGCTGTAAGAAACTGGATTGAGTACCTTATAATGGGAAGTGTCATGAACTTTAGGAGGAAACAGAGCAACAAGAGCTGCTTATCTGGGTGGAAATGACCTACTTTTTAGAAGTGACATGATCTGACAACATCTAATGAATCTATTACCTGGGACTATTATCTCCTTTACAAAATGCCAAACTCTCCATTTAAGGATCATTTAAAGTAACAAATTGCCATCTTTTACATAGTTTACAAATCACATGGTTTAAAAATCCTACCTGTTGAAAGCTCTGAGACTTCCATATTGCCCACAACATGTCAGTTATCAAGAAATGAACATTTAAAGTAGTGCTACAATGAAAACTCATTTTGTTTTGCTAATTTTCATCCTGACTTTGATATCTAAGTATACACTTTACAAAATAAGAAATGTGTACAGTATAAATTTATCATAAAATTAATATGTATGTGAGATTTCATTTAAGGCAAACTGGCATGTATTTTTCATACATACAAAAATTTGTTCCTGGTGTAAATCCATTTGTTTATGAGTTAAACAGTAAAAGATATAATCATTGTAATGTATTCCTTTGCTTTGGTATATCTAGATCCTTGTGCATAATCTGAAAGGTGTCACTGCTTCAGGGTTTGTTAGAGAGTAGTTGTTGCCATAATGGAACTTATGCATCTTATCATTTTTTTAGTACCATTATACAGTTTTAAATTATTTTCTCCTTATGAGGTCAATAAACCTTTTTCTCCGTCTTCAGGAGAGGAAATGTAGACAAGAGAATACTTAATAACTTACCGACAACCATACAGGTAGCACAGAATGTAGCTGAACGGGGTTTTCTAGGTAATCTGTCCGTGGCAACGTGGACAATAATTGTTCTCTGTTCCATAAATCCTATAAATAAAGTGTTTGTCCACTGGCAAGGCTCAATATTTTTCAGGGATACAGTGATGTCCTCACTTACCGGATGCCATAGTTTGGGGTCTTTGACTGCAGTTCTGTTATGGAAAAGCTACGGTTACTGTGCTGAAACCTACAGTTATTACACACATGTTAAAGCACAACTCCTAAAGTCCTTACATCTGCTAGTTCTGGAGTTACAGAAAGAGCCATCACTACAGATGTCATATGCTGTAGAATCTTTTCTAAAGTACAGTCAGATGGCAGAGGGTAACATACAGAGATATAAGAAATAAAGACCAAATATCAAATCATTCCTATTTGCACTGATATGTGAAACGGGAATTAAAAATATGATCCTAATAAGAAAAGAAGAGAATGAAATATTAAAAACAGACACATGGACATGTATGTTAGTACATGGTTAAGATGCACCTGTCCTGTTTGTCTTCAAAAAAAAAGACTGAAGGAACTAGTGCAGTTTGTCTAGAAAAGAGAAGACCAGTGGGAGGCAAGGTAATGGTTCTTCAGTTCAAGATCTGCCAAGGCAAGTGTGATGAATTATTCTTCAGAGTCACTGTGGATAGGAAAAGAAGGCATGAACTTAAATCACAGCAAAGAATGTTTAAATTAGACACCAGAAAAATGTTCTGCTCATGGAGAATAGTTAAGCAGCTGAGTAAATTGTTTGAAAAACGTGTAACATCTTCATTGCTGGAGGTTCTTTAAAACACAATGAACAACTATCATGCCTGAAACAGACAGAAAATCTGGTGTAGAAGGACAAAGAAATAGATTATTTCATGAGTCTATATTCATTACAGTGTAAACCTGAGTTATCTCCCATGTGTTACTAACCAAATTCAGCTTTTTGTTTCTTCTTAAACAGAAACTCTCCATAACATACAAACGAGGAGATAAGTGTACTCCAGAAACCAGAAAGGATGACTCTGCTTCATCAAACAGTAGCTAGTAGCTTGATTATTCTGCCTCCAACCTATTGTTCTGCAAAGTAGAGTCCAGCAAAAAACAAACAAACAAACAAACCAAAAACCAACTAAACAAACAAACCAAAACCAACCCCAAAAAAAACAAAACCAGCCAGTTCCAAGTAATAAAATGATCTAGTAAACTGAAAACCTAATTTGGGAAATATTAATAAGATTTCAAGTCTAGGGTATCTAAGGCAAAAATAGAACCATTCTCTTCAATGATTTATAAGATTGCTTTAGAGAGACACGGTAGAACATATACAGTGATGTAGTGAGTGAAAACATTAGTAATTGTTAGCATGTTGCATTTTAAAGAGTAGCGGCACCACTTGCCCTCCTGAATTTTGTATCAGTACTTCCATGAGCATTCCTGATCAGCACAGATGTGACTTTGGTGGTCATGGGAAAGACATGACCTCGGTTCTTCCCTTGACCTAGAAATGTCAGGGTTAATCTGATCTTCAACTTAATATCTAGATTGCTTGATCTCCTTTCTGGGAGTACATCTTTGAAGACAAACACTAAGCAACCATGATCTAACCACTGAGCTTTCAATTAAAAACTCTCAGCTGCTGTCTTATCCTCTGCTTGCCAAACTCATCAGTTTTCTATGAATATAAGTCTTACTTTGATTTTTACCTACATCATCAAGCACCCTCAAATTAAAAGTTACTATTTCATGAGACTAAATAGTCCCAGAAGAGCTAGGTCTCCAGTAGCACAACACAATCAAAATGGCAACCCTCTTCCACATGTCTAGTAGAAGAAATAGAGTTGCCTGGGCACATTACTGTAAGAAGATTATGAACTACCATAAAATTAGATGATGTCTTATGCTACCTAAAGCAGTTTGAAAAGCTTGGGGATTTTTTATCTTAAACTAACAGTCTTAAATTCACCTAAATTTCTCCTTTTCATTTGAACTGTAGTTTGGTATTATCCCAAGTGAGAAGACAAGTGTCACTTGAAGTCAACAGCCTTGCATTTTGAAAGCAATTGGAACCATCTTAATATTCTAACAACTAGTAATTATATTTCCTCATTGAAGGTTCACAGAGGAGACCTCTGAGATTTCTGAAACTTTTTGCTAAAGGGCCTTCAGCTTTTTGGGGAGGACTTTATGCTTACCAAGAAGGACAAGAGGCTCTAAAAGGCTTGTCCCTTTACCCTTCCTTCTCTTTCCCTGAAATTTCTCTCTTGCCATACAGGAGCCCAACAGTACTATCCAGCACCTCAGATGGCTTGATAACTTCAGAAACCCTGCCTCCTGCTCCCCCACAGCTCTCAGATTTCTGTCGTTGGTCAGCAGTTCTCCACCACTGAATTACATCTTATCTCATCTTCTATGACCCTGTAATTCATCAAATATTTATTCTTTTCACTATTGTGTAGGCTTCAACCAAAAGAACTTCACTGAGATGTATGAACAGAGTAGGAGAGTTTCTGTTGCTGAAAAAGTTTATAGTTGACAAGAGACAAATAATGGGGGGAACTCAGGTTTTTTGTCATATTTTACTGAGGTTGAGTGGGAACATCAAACTACTGCCTTCTGTTCACACAAGAAATCTCTGGTATATTTAAAATACTCTGAGTCCCTGCCTAGACTCTAAAATCACCTTCCATTTTATCAAGGTTTTGCATTATGCAAATTATATATATTTAGAAGACACTCATATTTTAGAAGTTCCATTTCATTCCCAAACTTTAACTTTAAACAGATTTATTTGTTGGGTGTTTTTTTTTCCCACTTTCTAAAATTGTTTGCTTTTATTTCATGTTGTCAAAAAAAAAATATGCATGATCACCTTTGCATAAAAATTGGTATGTGCTCCTGATTTGGCTGTATCCCTTGTACTTTGCCACTAGAGGGTAGCACAAACAGCCTCCTTGACAGAAGGTCCAAGTACCCCCAGAAAGCCTATTGGGGATAGATGAGGTATAGCAGGGTGGTGAAGCAGCAGTGTGGTGCTTGAGCAAAAGAACAAAGCTCATTCCTTGCCTCTGCTCAACTCAACAGTGAAGCTATCTCTGAACTGATTGGATCTAAACATGGATGATCATGCCCATTAACCAAGCATAAGTGTGGTTTGCGGGAGCTAAAGAAGGGTACATATAAATTTATATTAATGATTTGCAGCAGAGGTAGGTTTTGTTTAAATAAGCAACTGTACATGTTTAACCCTTTGAGCAGCATACATGTGGACCTGCATGACAGTGCACAGGACACCAATTTTAGTGTTTACGGGAACGGTCTCTGTTCAGTTCAAAGATGGTGGAATTACTCAGTGGTATAATGAAAAAAAAAAAAAAAAAAAAAAAAAAAAACCACAAACAAACAAACAAATACACAAAAAAAGAAAAAAGAAACCGTATGAAAGTAGTGGGTGTAACAACAGTGTGCCTCTGTAAATTAGCATGTACAATAGGCTGGATACTCTGAATTGTTTAGAAAGCTTACTACCACCGATAACTCTTTGTCTTATAAGTCACATAACTGTTACTTGATTTTGCCTTGACAAATTAATTACATTTCAATCCAAGAGTTTCACTGGATGAAAAGCTGACTAGCCTACCTAACCCAGGCCTGAAGCATAACCCACGACTGAGAAGAAAGACAGGAGATAGATGCTCTGTGGATAGAATAAATTTCATGTGCAGATACTAAGAAATAGGTCAGACCTGGTGTAATAATTTCCCCACTCCTAATGAAAATGAAAGGTGATGAATTGTAATATCCAAGCTAGGATTCTAACTACCTTCACTGTCCATAGCAGAAAAGAGGGTGTAGAAGCCAAGTCAAAGAGGGTGAGAATGCAGCAGAGCTATTGTGCACACTGACCTCCAGGCAACATGTAAACTGTAACTGCTGTACAGAAGTACAGAATGCAGCAGCAAAATACTTAAGGAGTGATCCAGTACAAAACAGGATGCAACAGCTGAGGAAGGCCTATTATAAAGAAATTTTCATAAAGTCTCTACAGTAGGCCAAGGAACCGGGGGTGGAGGGGGGGGGTGGGGTGGGGGGTCGGAAGTTAAGAACAGCAGACGGGAAAATTATATAACAGGTTGTAGATCATCAGTGATTTTTTTCTTCTCAGCAGCAATGAATCTGGTAGTAAAATCAGCAGAAAAGCAGTGTACAGGTCTACTGATGGCAGGAATAAAGCAGACCCAGGGGAAAGCCTAAATGGACAATAATTGCAGGTTATTATATACTGTGCTACAGTACAGTGAAAAGCTGGTCAGCTATTAGCAAGGTTGGAGGAATAATCATGAGGACAGAGAATAAAGTTTATAATCTTTCAGATACAGCAAAGCAGAGGCAAGACTCTGGATCTGAGAGATGAGGAAAGAAGCCAATGATATGGAGAGAAAACAACATTATACACCAGGGTTTTATCTTCACCGGTGAGGAAGGAATTTTTCGGGGGTTTCTAAATATTTTTTTTTTTAAGTCACAGTGTCCCGCACAGCTGTAACTGAGTTGGGTTACCTAGGTTGAGTGCAGAGGTGTTCTAGGCTAATGGAGACAGCCCCTCAGGAGAGGAATTCAACCCACCTTAATTTGAATCACTGACTGGGGCTTTCTGTCTCTGTCCACTGACTTTACAGGGAGATTACAGCAACTAACCTGTTAGTTTAAATTTCTTAAGACCTACAAACATCTGAGATGAGGGTAATGTTCAGAGTCTAGAGCAGTGAGGGTCATATGCACAACTACAGGGAGACTCATGTGATGAGTGACATGCTCAGGAAACATTGGTCAGGAGCACTTCTATGGCATTTTCAGGGATGATACAGATTTTGCTACATGGTATCTTTGCTAACTTATAACAGAGCTGCAAGATCACCCATACTTTCACCAGCACAGTAAAACCTGCTCAGGGACAAAGCTACGCCTGTGCACACACAAAGCACTCACTAGTCTGAGAGCAGAGGTAGAGAAAAACACTTCCTTCTAAGTTAATTGTTAAATGTCACTGCTCTAGCACCCCGTTTAAAAATCACATGTAAAGTTATGTAGTGTTACCCATTTCATCTTTTACCTGTCCTTGTTCCTAGATAGACTTATAGCTAAACAAACTTGGTCAAACTGAAAGATGGAAGAAGAGAGAAAACAGAACAGGAAAGGTTCTTCTGAGGCTCAACAGACTTTCCAGGGTAGCCACAATAGTCTCTAAGCAGAAGTCTTCATCTGGGTGTTTCTACATCTAACAGAGTTTCTCTTTTTAACTCCTAAACAGTTTTCACTTGTGGTGTCCCAGGCGCCTAGTTTATTTACCTATGTTAAACACTGAGCTAAATTCAGCTGTTTCAACATAGACATCCACTGTTATGGAAAGAGCTGTGGGACATCACACTCTGTCCTGTAAGTCCTTCGTCATATCTATCCATCCCAAGCACGTCTTAGTTTCTGTAGTGAATTTGAGAGATCACTGAATACTTGTATTCAGACAACTTCATCACATCCCTAGGTATACAGTTACTATGGGTTCAACAGAAAATGACAAACAGTTCCTGGAGGTGATTCACATCTCCAGCAGGCTGAATCGCCTTCTGCAGATGTCCGTCCTTCTGCCTCAACTTTATATATCCTTCTTCCTGGTTTTCTCCGACAGGTGTCATAGTTAAGTGGGATGAGTCTGGACCTGAGTGCCTCCCAGTCCTCAGTGTATTTATCCTACCAACGTTCCTGTGAAAGAAAGATATGCTATAATTCTTCTCTGACATATGGGCAACAGAAACAGTCACGCAGAGAGTTCGTGCTTGAGGAGGAAATTGACTCTCCATCTCCTAGATCACAGCTGTTGAATTGTACCCTCTTATGTCATTAGAATTGGTTGCCTCCAAACAGCCAGAGCTTTAAAAACACTAAAACACTATTACTATTAATTTGATTCTGCTGCATTCATTTAGTTCAACCATGTAGTTTATTTGTAACTTTTTTTAATGCATCTTTGTCAAGTCCCTCATCTTCCCTTGGCATATCTTGATTCAGTTATGACATTAAGGTGGGGGGGGGGGGGGGGGGGGGCGGGGAGAGAGAGAGAGACAAGAGCCCAACTTTTCTGCTGATTATTTCAACTCCCACTACACAGCAGATGACTGAGAAATCCTAAAGATGAGTCAGAGCGTGAAATAAGAAACACAGAGAGATTGTCTTAAATTAATAAGGGCACTTTAAAAATATCAGGGAAAAAAAAAAAAAAAAAAAAAACAAAACAAAACAACAAAAAAACCCACAAAACAAAACCCCCCAAAGTAAATATATTCACATTTTAAAATAAGTAGTCTTTAAAGGTTTTCTCAGTAAAAGCATCAGCATATTTTAATGTGGAAGAGAAAAAATATGTTAGAAAATGTATTTTTGTTTTGATGAATTTTAGCCAAAAATTGGAGAAATAATTCAATCACTAAATTGTAACGCAGGAGAAATTTACATTATAAGGTATCACAATTCAGTTTTAATTATGGCATTGCCTGTAATGCAACCTTAGAATAATCTTAGTTGGAAAACTGCAAGGGAAACAGGAGTGACTCAGGAAATGGGAATGAGTCAGTAAAAGACCTGTTTCCTTTTCCACTTCATGCCAGTTACCAAGCAGGGCTCTGCTGAGGTCATGAAGGATATTGTGACTGTGCAGATGCCTTCCTTCAAACAAGATATCAAATCCAGTCCTGCTTTCTGATAGTTATTGAAGATGTCACAGCCTGTCCTCCCCAAAGTCCAAACAAAATAATCACATTGACAGTCCATGTATTGATGTTGTATTATCCGTAAAGAAGAGATTTTTCCTTCACTTCCAGATGTAAAACATTGCCTGGTTGCTAGATGTTTTTAAACAGAGACTGTTTAGGCCTCTTAGGACCACAATTTTACATCTCATCTGAGAAAGACATGTCTAACATTGCACTGCCATCTAACACACTTCTGGGCTATTGATTCAACACAGAGAACTGCTGAGGAGAGTTTCCAAAGGGCCCAGCATGTGAAAGGCAGTGTTTTATATACAAAATTCAAACATTTCAAGATGTTCCTTTTAGATAATCAATAGCAATAGTTTATTATGAAGTTTTAGTCCAGGCTCAGATACACATAACAGTGGAT
The DNA here is from genome assembly GCF_018691265.1 of Tyto alba. Classification (NCBI taxonomy): domain Eukaryota; kingdom Metazoa; phylum Chordata; class Aves; order Strigiformes; family Tytonidae; genus Tyto; species Tyto alba. The sequence goes on from NW_024881318.1 coordinate 11,701,679, forward strand.
GTATGAGAAACATTGTATTATTCATGGGAAATAGGGATACAGTGTGTAGCTTGCCAAAATGCTCTCTGCCAAGAAAGTGTTTTTCATCACTGAGTACCTGGAAGAGTCTGAGAGAGGCTAAGAAGTGGGCAACTACAGAAATATACTGCTGCCAGCTGTGGGAGGAGTGGAGGATTTTGTTGGCTGTGTAGTGTGATGTTATGAAGCAAACTTGGAGATCTTACTCCCAGGTGATTCCTTGTTGTACAACTTGGGTTGAATCATTTATCGTACCTGACCTCTGAGCAGAATCACTGCCCTATTTTGCATGTCTGAAAGTCTTCTTTCAGAACTGCCTTGTCACATGCTTTGAGTTTTTCAATTTTCCACTGAAAAAAAGGACAAGAGCATCTTTGCCTTTGCCTGCTACTGGATTCAAATGAGTTTTGCTTGGGTGGGAGCTGGTAAAATAAGCTGATAAAATAATTAGATAACTAGATTAGGGCAAATAGGATATAGCCGATAATGACTGAGTGAGAAGTCTGGCAACTGGTCAGGGATAATAGGATTTATTGGGGAAGTCAAATGTGAATTAATTTTTTTTTTTGGTTACCAAATGAGCTAAAACAATAAAACAAGGGACACTAAACTAGGCTTTCAGACAACAAAACTCATGGGCCCAAGATTACAGAAGAAAGGAGAAAGAAAAGAAATAATGATTCTAAACAGACTTAGCAAAACAGAAAAAAGAAAGAAAAGTATCAAACCAAACCCAACCTACACCTTAGCAGGCAAGTAGGAAAATAAGATAAAATGATGAATGATGAGCAGGAAAGGAAGAAGTAGGGAAAATCTTTTTGCTTGTGTTTGAGGCCAGGCTATGGGAAACAGCAAAACACCATATTGCTTAAATTTCAGCTGTCCATGCTTCATTATCTGCATTTTTTCTTGACCACAGTCATACTGAAAGTAAGGGTTGTGTATGAGAATACTATTTGTGTATTCATTTAACATGAGATCCAAAGAATAAAATCTATCTTTCTTCAGATATGCATAAATAATTTTTCCTTGAGGGTCACATGAGACCACTGATTCTGCAGAAAAACCACTTGATGTCAGCTTCCTTAGCACAGAGAGAAGATGTCAGGCTGCAGCATGTACTTTGTATGTGTTTGTCGTTTTGTAGTTGAGAAAAGAATGTTTCATTTTTTTATAGATTGGTTTACAGAGTTGAGTATTGCTTGTTTCTTCTTCCAGAGATGCAATAGAGTATGGTAGTACTTGCTTTGTAATAAGGATGATTTAAGCACAGGAATAAGGAGTTGGAGTAAAAAGCAGATAAATATTTTTATTAATGCAGCAATATTGCTAAGGAGAACAAAATAAAACAAAAACTTAACAGTAAATACTTCCTTACCCATCAGATTTCTTCAAGGCTTTTTTAAGTTCATGCAACTGAGTTTTTAGGTTTGAGTTTTGGTGGTTGGTTTGTGTTTTTTCTCCAGCTGCATCTGTTGATCTAATATAACTTCCTCTGATTCTATTGTTATAGGGAAGACCACAAAACTGGAATCCAAAATGAACCACCACATTCAGAGGGAGTTTCCTCATACTCTGGGTGAGGGGCATATGATAACATTCCGAAGACAATCAGTGATATTCCATGTGCAAGTATTTGGCCTTGAAAAGGACAGTGGTTTTCTATTAGGTTTCCTTGAAAGACTTTGTGTCTGGGAGTGAGCTAGGGGAGAAATAATGCTATTCTCATTTTAGAGTTCATGAAACACAACAAAGTGGCCCTCAGTCATGCCAGAGATCAGAACCAAGGAGTCAGTCCAAATCATCAGACTCCAGGTGTGAGACAACTGGCTGTATTGCCTTGTCCTTTTACTGAGACTATTTCTCTGTCATCCCTCACTAGTGTTAAATGCATAAGGAGAAAGATAATAAAGACCCTAAATGGAGGGAAATAATGAAGACTTGTGAGATTTTGTTCAGTTGTAACAATCTCACATGTTTATTAATAGAAGGTCCCCATGTATAAATATATAATTTTAGCTGGATATGGGCAGCATCTCTTAATTATCTGAAGAAAGAGGGTACTCATTATGTAGATAGTACAGGAACATCATTCAGCAGAAAAGCAATAGAAAATTTCAAGCAAAGAAAAGCATGAACTGCTTTTTTTCTTTTCACATCTCTTGCTTTTCATTATGAGTCATTTCTACAGAGTCTGCATGTGTGTGTGTGTGCATGTGCAAGCATGCATATATTTTTACACATAAAAACGTAATATCTGTATGACTTATATAGAATCATGTGTGTGCTTCCTCAGTAACTCTGAAGGCAGGCAGGAGCTGTAAATTCTGAAAAAAAGAGAAGTTAAATGAATGCAGAGCTGACCCGGCTCAGTGTGCAGTGACTGAGGATAGAATAGAATTTGGTTTCACAAATTGAACTTCCTTTCATAGCCAATGTGTCCCAAAGTGCTTTACATACAGTACAATGAGAGTGATGCCGGGAGTAAAGGCAAACACAGCAGTCATTGTAGGCACAAAAATAGCTCACATGTAGCCTTCTATATTAGAATCTGTTTCAGCAGGAGAAAGCTGGCCTTGGGAATGTTATTAACTCTATATTAATCTGTTTCCTTGTTGCCAAGGGATGCTGAACTTCCTCCTGGACAGTTTCTGAGAGGATAGTTTCAAGAGCATCATATTTTCCATCCTCTTTAAAAAAACCCTGCTATTATCATGTCCAAGCCCTTACATTACACAATGCATTTCTGACTGTATTGGTCTTTTCTTCCTTTTTCCTCCATCTTGGACCTTGGCTGATTGAGTCTGTACTGGATCCCAGATGGTTTTTCGATCAGAAAACTGGATAAGGGCCAACAACAGCATTACATTCAGCCCTTTGCATCCATTGCATCTGCAATCATTGAGTCGTATTGCAGAAGAGTATTTCATTGTTGCTGATTCCCAGGCACCTCAGTCCATCATTGTACAAATTATCTCTGAGGAAACTATTGTGTCCAGGGAAACTGCTATGTGTCATATGGTATTTACATACCACAGTGACCTTTCCTCTGTGCACTCATGGACCATTGATGAACTTAGGACTGAGTCTTGCCCAGTTTAAGGAGTTCACTTGAGTTAGTGACTAGTTGTGAGTCTTGTCATGTTACACTCTATGTTTGTTGAACAGACAAAAGTATCTCCACCAGCTCATTTTGACTAGTCAGGAATGAGAATATCATCCAGAGATTCAGCTGGAAGTTCACGTCCTGTTTTCTGGGGTCTTGTATAAGCCAAAATCTAAATTTTTTCAATATTAAAAACACAAAATGACTCTTCATTACTAAGTCCATTACTTCATAAAAATGAGAAACTGGAGGTCAGTATAGATACATGATGACCCCACTAAAAGAAGCATTAAACATAGTAATGAAATTTAGTGGGCTTTGTTTTTTTGTTGTTTGGGTTTTGTTTGTTTGTTTGTTTGTTTGTTTGTTTGTTTCTTGTTAAATCATCATTGTTCTAATCTTGGTTGTCCAAACCAGAGTGATCTGAAAAAAACCACAACAGTTTGCACCCAGACTGTATGTCTCACTTTTCTTTCCATGGAAACCATGGCACAGGAGCCATGATATGGTCCTGGATTTCATCCTGATATGAGCTCAGGGACACAGAAACATTGTTGGGTCTATAAGCTGTTCTGTACTCAGTTAAGTTTGGGAAATAATATTGCTCAGTCTGGCCCCAATTCACATGTAAATCCATTGATGACAGAGAGTCTTCCAGTTTACACAAGCCTAAGTACAAGAAGAATATGATCATACTAATATCACAGTAAAAAATTAAAATGATTGAAAGCTGTATGTGGCAGAAATATCCCAGAATATTAAGGTCAATATTAGGTTGCATGTTAAGATCGTTCAGCTGATTAATTGGTTTATCAGAAGACACATTACCCTCCCAAGATCACCTGACATTATTGGGTCCTGATTTTCAAACCTTCGATAATCTTTATTGCAAGTATAGCAAAATCAATGAGATATTATAACTGGGGATGATTTGGTATATAATCTGCTGCTGACCAAGTTGAGTGCTTTGAAAGAAGGGAAAGGGAATATGACAGCCAAAAAAGTTCTTTAGAAATGTATACTTATATATTTGAAGTGTATATTTGAGAAGTAATACTAAAGAATTCCTTGCAGTTTTCAATGTTTAGAAACACTTGAGATGAATCTGAGTGTTTTGAAACTGAGGTGCATGTTGGGGGCAATAGTGGCTTTGGGTATTTTGTGCTTAGGGAGATGTTTCCCCCTCACACAGTTGATATTTTAATGAAAAATAGAATATAGGAATTAAACAACAACTAGGCTTCTTATTGAATTATTTGGCATGAAAGAGCAGATCCTTACCCATCACAAAGATATTTCATACCAATCATTGAGACAGAATTCACATTTGCTTGAAAGAGCACTTGCTTTTAAATTAAAAAGCTGAGGTTTCCTGGAATGAGCTGCGAAACCTGATCTAGGTTTTCTGTAAAGCTCGGGAGAGGCAAATAGATAGAGGGAACTTATGGCCTTTGGACAGCAGCACTTCCTCCCTTGGGAAGCAAATTCCCTGCAAAATACAGTCCCCAAAATGTGTACCTACATCTTCAGTTAAGCACAAACTCCTATGTGTTCTGAAACCCGGACCACTCCACCTTCTGTAATGGAAACTCACAAACCACCAGCAATGCTCTTGTCTTAATTTGTCCTCTTGAGATAACTCCAGAAGACAACCAAGCTTTCAGACTTACAGCTTGATTGGACCACATGTTAGTAGGACAAGCCTGCTCAGGCCTGAGGCTCACAGGCCATATGGAATTACAGAAGTTCAACTGATTCAACTGTGCAGATGAAAAAAAAAAGATCACATAGAGATAGACATCTCTTTGCTAAAAATGTCCCATTTCATAACAACTGAACCCCAATTATACTAAATAAATTGGTATGTGCAGAGGCATAATCTCATTCCATAATGTTTTTCAGCCATGTAAAATCTTTAAGCTAGCTGATTTTCCCATGGTCTGATCCTGGTTCTTCAAGGAGACATAATTCTCTCCCAGGTGCATTGCTAAGGAAGCCTTTCTCCCCACTGATTTTATTATATGATATTACTATAGGCAAATGGCTGCCATTTGCTATGCATATCTCTCTCTGATGAAAGAATGGTATAGCCTCACCTTCACATCCCACTCTGTGAGATCTTGGTTCTATTCAAGTTGCATTACAAGCAAACAAACACTATGCAACACTTTGATTAGTCAGTTGGACATTTCCTAGAGTTAAAACCAAGAAGAAATAAAATGTTTCATTCCCTCTGCACAGACTGGGAAGAAGACTAGGCTTTTTCTGTTCAAAATCAATTGCCCCTGGAAAGCAAGGTCTTATTCTGTCAGTCTGGGACTTAGCAGGGATCTCATAGGATTCTTCTTAGTGCCTCTCTGGCCATGCACCAGCAAAAGCAGAACATGAGCCAATGCATAGAAGTAACGCTATGACGGGGATTCTCCTGTTCTGACTCTTGAGCCTTCAGCTGATCCTACTTTGGATATCAGTATTTCATTTGACTTCTTCCATGTGCTTGAGATGATTTGTTGTTTATATTGATTGGAGATCATCCAGTCAGTCCAGTGGGAGGACGTTTAAACCCATATTTGTATTTGTCCCATGATTTTACATAAAAACCTGACTTCCAACGGTATGTGAAGATAATACCAACATATCCTAAGTTTCAGTGTTGAAATAAGTATGTAAATGCATGTACAAATTTCTCTGTTCATTTTATGTAATTTTTTGGTGTAGATAAATTCACAAAGGCCATGACATCTTTATACTTACTGCATTATTTCCTGTCACAACATAATAGCTGATAGTGATAGGTTTCCTTGAAGAGCCACTGTGAATGGAGCTGAAACATTTTGTCAGCCTCCTAGATGAATCTGAAAATTGTGAAAGTATGGCAAGATTCAAAGACCTCTTATTCCATTGTGGATTCTGGAAGAGCTTACACCTTTTTTGTCATTTCTCCCCATGCACGACATATTTGACCTTATGCTTTCATTTCTCCAAGCTGTTGTATCTAGTTTCCTCAAGTGCCTGTTCAGAGCTTCCTCAGAAAGGCATCAGTTTCCTTACCTACCTAGTTCTTTTCTGATAACCTCTCTATTTCTTATCTCAACCCATTGCCTCACCAAGACTTTTCTAGTTCTTCCAGGAAACTTTATCTATTGTCTTGTCCTGTCTTCCCTGTGAGTAACAGTTTTCTCTTCACCACTGCATTCCCTCTCAATTTCTCTCTCTCCCCCTTTTCCAGTTCCTCTTTTGACCTTCTCCAAACATTTTTCTCATCTGACTCCACCTAGAGATCTGGCACTTCTGCTTTATGAATTCAAATCTACCATCTTCTCTTCAGCTAAAAGTCTGGAGGGATGAACAGCCCTCTTTAACACATATCTTTCAGCATCAACTACAGAGGTAACTAGGTCTCCTAAATTAAATTGATACATGCAGAAAGCACAAAGGATGAAAAATTGTCTGCTCTAATTTCAGGTCCAGCACAACCCACCAGCTGGAAATACAGGAAAAGACCTCTTCACCCTCCTATTGCAGTCAACAGAACAAATGGAGTCTGAATCTTTGTATTAAGCTGCCACTTGTACTATAACTATTACTTTAAGATCACAGGGAGATGCATGCAATTTTCAGTTTTCCTGACATGCTGGAGGGGTGTCTGAGATGAAAACAGCTCCCAGGTGGAAAAGTCATTTTGAAGTGACCGAAACCCTACACTTTTCTAGAGAATACACACTTGTGTGTGCACACAGCAGATAGATGAACTATTGTATTTGTTCCATAAGATTATTAATGTTGGGTTGGCTAAACAGCTAACTAGAACCGTGAGTAGTCTCTCCCCTTGCTGTTGGAGCCCTGGAGAGTTTGTAGATCCTTGCTTATTTCTTTCACAGCCTCCATCTGCATGTCTGGCCTTTAGAAGACAGACCATGCTATAGAAAAATCACTATCCTTGACAGAAATAGACAAAAACAATAAGAAATATAAGTTTAAAAAGGTATAAGACCAGATCTAAAGTTTATTACATTCATAAATTCTGGGATGGATTTAGAAAATTGACCATTAAGGAAACTGAGTATATTTGCAACACCAGTAACAAATAATGCAGGTAGAGATATCATCTATCAGACTGCAAAGAGTTGATAGATTTGTGGGTATATAGACAGACAGATAGAGAGATAGTGAAGTATTCAGAGATACAGACAGATAGAGAGAGGTAATACAAAATAAGAAAAAAAAAAAAAAATCCTTAAGGATACTATGCAATTCTACCAGAAAGCTGATTAGGCCTGTTTTTCCACATTTAGCTGTAGAATACCCTCCTTCTGTGTAGAGTATTTTCATACATATGTATGTGTGGATATGCACATACATACATGCACACACACACACATACTCTGTCAACACTTGGTCATGTGCCATGAATCTACATTAGAATGAGGTACGTGAAATCAGCAGCATTGGTGCTGGACCCTGACCGACATTCCCTCAAGCTACTTGGAGAATAAAATAGAAGCAAGAATGCGTTTTGTAAAGCAAGTATTCATTCATGCAAACAAATCTAATATTGAGTCTGTGTCTATGACATATATTGTTCAGAGTGAAACTGGGCATAGTCTCAGAAGTCAAGCATGCCACGGGATATCAGGGTGTTCTGAATCTGAGCACCGGCTTTGTCATTGTTTCCCCTGAGACTGTAAAACTCCACTTGAAAAGTGACCACTGACAGGAAAGGAAAGGAAAGGGAAAGGAAAGGGAAAGGAAAGGGAAAGGAAAGGAAAGGGAAAGGAAAGGAAAGGAAAGGAAAGGAAAGGAAAGGAAAGGAAAGGAAAGGAAAGGAAAGGAAAGGAAAGGAAAGGAAAGGAAAGGAAAGGAAAGGAAAGGAAAGGAAAGGAAAGGAAAGGAAAGGAAAGGAAAGGAAAGGAAAGGAAAGGAAAGGAAAGGAAAGGAAAGGAAAGGAAAGGAAAGGAAAGGAAAGGAAAGGAAAGGAAAGGAAAGGAAAGGAAAGGAAAGGAAAGGAAAGGAAAGGAAAGGAAAGGAAAGGAAAGGAAAGGAAAGGAAAGGAAAGGAAAGGAAAGGAAAGGAAAGGAAAGGAAAGGAAAGGAAAGGAAAGGAAAGGAAAGGAAAGGAAAGGAAAGGAAAGGAAAGGAAAGGAAAGGAAAGGAAAGGAAAGGAAAGGAAAGGAAAGGAAAGGAAAGGAAAGGAAAGGAAAGGAAAGGAAAGGAAAGGAAAGGAAAGGAAAGGAAAGGAAAGGAAAGGAAAGGAAAGGAAAGGAAAGGAAAGGAAAGGAAAGGAAAGGAAAGGAAAGGAAAGGAAAGGAAAGGAAAGGAAAGGAAAGGAAAGGAAAGGAAAGGAAAGGAAAGGAAAGGAAAGGAAAGGAAAGGAAGGAAAGGAAAGGAAAGGAAAGGAAAGGAAAGGAAAGGAAAGGAAAGGAAAGGAAAGGAAAGGAAAGGAAAGGAAAGGAAAGGAAAGGAAAGGAAAGGAAAGGAAAGGAAAGGAAAGGAAAGGAAAGGAAAGGAAAGGAAAGGAAAGGAAAGGAAAGGAAAGGAAAGGAAAGGAAAGGAAAGGAAAGGAAAGGAAAGGAAAGGAAAGGAAAGGAAAGGAAAGGAAAGGAAAGGAAAGGAAAGGAAAGGAAAGGAAAGGAAAGGAAAGGAAAGGAAAGGAAAGGAAAGGAAAGGAAAGGAAAGGAAAGGAAAGGAAAGGAAAGGAAAGGAAAGGAAAGGAAAGGAAAGGAAAGGAAAGGAAAGGAAAGGAAAGGAAAGGAAAGGAAAGGAAAGGAAAGGAAAGGAAAGGAAAGGAAAGGAAAGGAAAGGAAAGGAAAGGAAAGGAAAGGAAAGGAAAGGAAAGGAAAGGAAAGGAAAGGAAAGGAAAGGAAAGGAAAGGAAAGGAAAGGAAAGGAAAGGAAAGGAAAGGAAAGGAAAGGAAAGGAAAGGAAAGGAAAGGAAAGGAAAGGAAAGGAAAGGAAAGGAAAGGAAAAAAGAAAGAAAAAAGGGAGGAAAAAGGGAGGAAAAAGGGAGGAAAAAAGAAAGGAAAAAAGAAAGGAAAAAAGGAAAGTGGGAAGAAAAAGGGAATAAAATAAAAGATTTTTTTCCTTCTGGCTCTTTGCCTCCTGTACATCATCTTAATTAATAAATATAAACACACATATGATACATATATGTGAGGACACACACACACACACACATGCACACAAGCCTTAATTAAAAGGGAATTATTTTGGTAGCAAAGACAAGTACTTAAATATTAAGAGCCCCCAGAATTGTGGTTACATGCACAACCTGGTTTTTCCTTTGTTGTACAGATGCATTCTAATTCAGCCTTTAATTACATGATCACTCACAGAATAGATGGCATGTGCAGTGTCATTTGTTGACTGCAGAGGACTAGGGGATTTTGCCTCCAATTTCAAACACACAAGAAAGCACATTTTGTGGGTTAAATACTCTCCTCCAGGTAAGACCTCTTGTTCTTTTAGCTCATCACTGTCTCAGATTCACCCCTTCTCACTCTGCATTCCTCCTCCTAGTTCCAGTGCAGCACCCAGTTTCACTTTTGGGGTCTTTCTCAATCTGTCTCTTTCCTGACTTACCTTTCCTGTGCCCTGTCCCTAAATTTACCCACCCCACAAGCTCTCAGATTCTCTATGCTTTCCCACAGTTTATTTTCCAACATTTTCTTATGTTGCATTCTGTATATTAATTCTAGCCCCAGTATATTTCTCTCTCCACCCCCTTCTTTCAGTTTTCCCAGATTCTCCCTACTGGGGAGGAGACTTCTGCATCTCAGAAGAACCTTTCCTCCCAAGCTCTCCATGGCTAACTGAGTCAATGCAAATAAATAACTGCAGAATTCTTCAACCCTGTGTCCAGATGGCATGTCAGCACATACCTGTATGGATAGAGTCTCTTTTCCCAAAAAAACACATTGTCCTTGTCTGTAGTGCCTATTGGAAAGACCCTGTTGGTCTGCAACGACCTCCAAATTACACCTGGAAGGTGCCTAGGAGGTTGATATGGACCAAAACCATGACAAAGACTGTGCTAAGACTAAGGCAATTAATAAAGTTCTTAAACCTATGATCTGTATCTGGTCCATTTTCTAGCACAAATGTTATCTTTGAGTCTGAGCCTCAGTCTGTTCCCCATTTGTGTCTCTTCTCAATACATCTCAGTGTACTCCAACTTCCTATGTCTTTACAGCTTTCCTGAATTCCCCCCACGTTGTCTCTTTTCTGTTTCTGCTCTAGGCTCACTGTTGGATCTCCCTGTCAGTCCCCAAAATCACAAGGAAGACAGAATCACTGCTTCTGTCCTACGTATCCAGACTCCAAATGTTTCTGGCCTGTCCCAGGACAGTGCTGCAATGACAGGAATATCTCTTGTCTCTGCTGGAGCATACCCGGTGAGAGCCAAGTCACTGGGGAATCTGGTTTTGGAAATCTGCATCTCTAGTGAGTGTGTGAGAACTGCCATTTTCCCAAAGCTTTTAATTGGCCTCTTTGGGGCAGATTTTCCCCAAGATAGCAAAAAGACTGGAGAGAGAGCTTCACCTCCTGTCAGCTCTTAGTATCACGCTGTAAAGCATGGGAACAGGAGATCTTTGCAAAGAATCTCATTTGACTCCGTTCAAACTAGCCCAGTTCTCCTCTGGGTTGTTCTCAGGGACAGACAAATAGCTCCAGCTGAAATTTTCCAGAAATAGTTAAAGAATTTGAACTGAATGCAGGCACACAACTTAAGAGTTTCAGCCAAAACATGTGCAGTTTATCAAAGCTGAGGAGGTTTTTATCATAGGAAGTTTCAGACAACCTTTGTAATTGGCGGTGCTACCAGATCCTATTAAATTGAAATCTCCCTTCCTCACAGGGGCGCTGTGAGCATTAATTTGTTAATGATTGCATAATGATTTGATGATGAAAAGGACCATATTAACATGAAGCATTATTGTCCCTACAATACAAGCTTGTGTGCTTTCATTACGCATTATGTACAGAGACATATGTATTATGGAAAAGGGATGGGGAGATAATAAACTTGATATTCTTTTCAAAGGACTGATACAACATATTTACAGTGTACATAGCATGGGTAATAGGAATATTCTGGAGAGCTCTGTTTAAATAGCGGAATCCACTGGGTGGAATGTAATGATCTGTATGTATGTGTCTGCACACACCCTGTGTCTAAACATACATGCGAACACACGCATACACGGTCTCTTCTATTTTTCTGTCCTCTATTAACCCCTGGTTTCTATGCAGCCTTCACTTTACTACCTGAAACTCACCAGTGCTACTTTATTAACAAAAGGCCTCCATAAACAAAGCTCCCTTTTTATTACACTGATATCTTTTGTTGCCTACATTGACTACAATCCTGTACTAAGCTCCTTTGGATGTAGATAGTTTTTCATTTCTCTCCTCAGTCAACCTTCTTGGTTCTAACTAAGGCAGAGGGAGAAAAAAAAAAAAAAAAAAAAGAAGAAAAAAAGCCCAACAACCCACACTGATTCATGCATTAATTCAGGGACCAATCTTGCAAATGTTCACATGAGTAATCCTTCCTCAGATGAATAATCCCCCTGACCACAGCAGACTGATTAACAACAATGCACATTGAGGTTTTCAGGATAGGGCCCATCCCCTGAGGCTTGGGTTCTCACCCAACATTTAGAGGATGATGGACCCTCTCCTGTTGTTAGATGTATTAGAGGCCTACATACACCTCTCAAATATTTTATGTGATTGAGTAGCTAATAGACCCTGATCCTGTCAGCATTCCCTAGAAAGGCCAACAAACCAAAGGAAACAATCCCAGGTGAGATAGAAGACTTGGCAGGATCGGGTCCTTTAATAGTAGCTGAGAGTTGTATCTCTGAAATGTGATCAGAACGTGTACCTTTGCTATTAACGGTCTCATGTTTTATTTGGAACAATCTCAATAAAATAAACAGCCAGAGAATCTATGAGCTGATATAGCTACCTAGATCTAGAGAAGCATAAATTACTATTTAAAAACAAAATTCACACATACTGTTTATTTCTTTGGAACAAAACTTGCTTGCAATTTATTTTATATCATTCAGCAAATGATGGCTCTGTGCGCTATGGGTCCAGGGTTTTGAAGTTCAGCAGAATCCCCTTCCGGCAACCTTTAGGCCTATTCCTGACTTTCTCTTTTACTTGCTCGTTTCCTGGAGAACTAAGATAGTCAGGACTGATGTATCGTTATGCCCTCCTTCCCTGCACCAAACAGTGTTCATTAAAAACTTGCTGCTAACAAGGGCCAGATCCAGCCCTCCTGGAAGTCACTGAAAAGCTGTCTATTGACATCATGGGGACCAGGAGCATACTAATGCATGCAAGTACCCTTACTAATGCGGGCAGTCCTGTTAACAACACCGAAGTTGTTCACAGGATTAACAGCAATCAATCAAGCCCTTTGAAAGGCACATTAAAAGACAAAGCCTGGTCTGCAAACCCTTCCTCACACGAGGTGTGTGCATACCTGTGCCTGGTGGGGCTGCATCTCACTGCTCCCAGCCTGGCAATGTCAGTGTATTTTTCCAGCTGTGCTGATTTGGGGTAGCATTTCTTCTGAGGATTGCTAGCAATCTACCCCCCAAAAAATAATGTACCCAAAAAAGCCACTAACCAGAGTGGGTATCAGGAGCAAATGGGGTTGTAAAAGGGTTTGGAGGGGTTTGCTTTTTTCCTGCAAGTAGACACATAAAAAAGAAAAACAGGGCAAAAATTTGAAGTGTTTTATTTTGGTTCCAAGCAGATAAATAATTTTTATTCTCTGGGAGAAACTGAAGCCTGTTACAAAAGACCTTATTCTTACAAAATTCCTGTGGACTCCCCTGCTTATGAATTGCTGAACTGGACCCACTGTGATTACGCTGGGAACATTTCTCACTTGGGAACTGTTCAGCAAAGGCTGGTTTATAGATAAAAATTTTGCTCCTCCTTTGCCTATATCTGTTTAAAATCCAGTGCAGCCCCTCGTATATGTGTAAAGGTGCTTATGGGGTACATCTTATTTCCATCCACAGCAGCAGCTGTGTTCATCTCGGAGCCCTTGTAGCAATATTTGTGTCCGTATTATTTCATCCTGCCACCCCTCACAGCTGTGCCTGTGCACCAGGGGGCTGTACTTGAACAGCATCCATTTCTAAATGACTATACTTACAGCTTTGTGAAAACGGGGCGTGGACCAGCCCTAAGTTTTAAAAAATATATACTGTTATAAAAGTGACACCCTTGCTGAGCAACAAAATGACTATTTTCACTGCCCTGTTCTTTTAATTGGCTTTCATTTGGGATAAGCCATGGTTGCAGGCAGAGTGGCCTGCTCATGGACAAGGTGTTAACAGAGCTATCCCTGGGATGGATCAGTGCCGGATGCTGTTTCACTTTTCACTACAGTGGATATTCCTTCTTTTAAAAAGGTTTAACAACTCTTCCTTCAGTAAACCTTCCTAGCTCTATCATGGGTATGGTTTTAAGGTTCAGAAAGGGTAGATATTAAGATTTTTAATGTCTTGGTTCAGGCTGGGAGGGTGCTGGAAGATTTTGTTTTATGCAGGTTTTGTTGTTGTTATCCTTTTATTACAGTCCAAGGCACAAGGCAGGAATTGAAAGCAGGTGAGTCACAGGGCTGGGAATTTGGGAGAGGGGCTGTCTGAGGGTTTTACCCTCCCCACGGCTCCTGGGCTGTCACATCTCTGTGTCTTTAGCCTTTAAACGTTCTAAGTGCATTCCCCGGGAAGGGAAGACAGACAGATCCCCCCTCAGACCCCAATAAATAGCACGTCTGGTCAGACAGCAGACAATGCGCGGTGCCTGCCACCAGCCCGGCTTTAGGCGTCTGACAGCAGCTGCCTCCCCATTAGCGGCGAAAGATATTTAAAGAGCCGTAAAAAAGAAGTGGGGGCTTGGCTCGGGTGTCGCCCCCAGGTGCAGGCCCCGGGGAGAGGCGAAGGGGAAGGGCGGAGGTGAGGGGGTACGAGGGCCCGTCCCCGCCCCACCGAGCTCCACACTCCTCCCACCCCCCCCACCCCCCGCGGGGACCCTCGGTCGCCCGTGGGAGCGGCTCAGCCCTGCCGCACACCCCCCGCCCACCCGTTCCGGATACACCCCCCAGGATCGAGCCCTTCGGCGCTCGTCTCCTGGCAGGGGCGCTCGTTGAAGGCACGGGAGGACTGGCAGTCGCAGGAGTAGTTGTAATAGCTGGGCCACCTGCATTGGGTTGGGTTTGGTTTGTTATTTTTTTGTTGTTGTTGTTGTTGTTGTTTGTTTGTTTTTGTTTTGTTTTGTTTTTTGTTTTGTTTTGTTGTTTTGTTTTTATTATTATTTTTATTTTTCAAAGGGTGGAGGGCAGGTGGCTGTCTTGCTGCCCTGTTACTAAAACAAAAGCCAAATTAAGTGAAAACTGCTACAGAGGTGTTGCGGTTTTGCTCCTTTTCTGTTTGTCTTTTAAAACAGAAATAAAAATAAATTCCGGTCAATAAAACAAGCAGGAACGTTGCAAATTTAAACCAATAACCTCCCTCCTCCACGGCTGCCCCTTCCGTTTGCAGTCACACTTGTTACCGGCTCCCTGCCCGGCGCTCCCGGGGGACGAGAGGCCGGGGGGGAAGGGAGGGGGGGAAGGGGGGGAGGGTCCCGCTCCCATCCCGCCCCCCCCCGGGGCCGCCGCCTCCGCCGCGGGGAGCAGCCGTCGGCGCCGGGAACAATGGCTGGGAGCCCCCGCGGAGCCCGGGAGCAGCCCAGGACGGATGGGAGAGGTGTCGGGGGGGGGAGCTGCGAGCACCCCTGGGGCAGGGGAGGTGGTCGGGCGGCGTGTGACTGCAGCCTGACCGGAGTGTGTGTATGTGTGTGTGTGTGTGTGTGTGTGTGTGTGTGTGTGTGTGTGGCGTCGGGGGGAGGGGGTGGGGGGGGCGGGGATGTTCGGGCCAGGTAACTCGCAGGCTGCTCCGAGCTGGTGTTTGTCCGAGGTTCATCCCCGCACAGCTTGCACCGTAACCTGGGGAAAGGGGAAAAAAAAAAAAAAAAAAAAAAAGAAAAAAAAAAAAAAAAAGAAGAAAAAAAAAGAGAAATAAAATTGCTCTGAGCAGAAGCAGAGCCTTGTTTTGTTACTGTCCGGATTACTGTTATTATTATTTGGGGGACAAGAGGGAGTTGTGTCCTTAATCCGAGCCTCCCTGCCCTCCCCACCCCCAGATGCTATGAAAGAAGAGCTGATTTCATTTCCACCATACGGTACACTTTGTCTGGAGAGCATTGTTCGGACAAGCAACTCCCGATCCCTGATGACTACAAAATACGATTTATGTTTCCATCAGAGAGAGACAGAATATCCTGATGGCTTGAAAGTCGGGCAGGAAAATCTTATCTAATAAATCCCTTTCCAGTACACACACGCACGCACATACACTGCACACAGCTAGTATAGGAGATAATGCCCGCACTGATTGTACGGAAAATTAATATCAGCAGCATGAAAATTAGCAATAGTCATCTCGATATTTTTCGTCTCCCCCCAAAAAGCTACAATAATACAGTTTGCGCCTTTCCTAGCTTGATGTCATCATCATCAGCATAATTAAAAAAAAAAAAAAAAAAAAGGAGCTTAAAGAGCATGCATTTTTTTTTCAGATGCAACAAGAACAGATATAGTAGAGAGAGATTGTAACATCACAACCACAACAACAACAGCAAAAGCAACCTCTGAGCCTGAGGATTCGTCCGTTTCTGAACTGCTTTTATTATCAATTGAGAAATCATAATAAGAGTAAATAATATATAAGAGAAATCATCATAATAGGAAGAAGTCAGAACACCTTGGGTTTGTTTTTTTTTTCCCTCTCTCAAATAAAAAGGCAGATTTCCCGATGATCACTGAAATTATAACGACAACGATTGATCGGAGGGCTTGCAAAGGAAAAGGAAAAAAAAAAAATCATCATCATTGGTCCTAAAAACGCAACCGTTCCCCTTTGCTCACTTGGCACAATAGAAATTGACTGTCTCTCAAAGAGCCATGCGCCTAGTGCTATTTATAGCCAGGGGCTGTGTTGGAAGATACCATTAAGCTTCTCCCGGGCAGACAGACAGGGGGGTGATTGGATGGGAGGAGGGGGTTTAGCCAGAGCAGAGGCAAAAGCAATCCCCCCACCCCCAGCCTGCCTTCCCCGCACACACACACATCCACACACTCACACCCCACCCCCTAGTCTGGCTGGGAATTTGAACCGATCCAGCCTGTTTAAACGGAAAGGACACAGATCTTCAATGTAAAAAAAAAAAAAAAAATCAGATCAGACCCAGAGAGAGAGAGACGGAGAGGGAGGAGTGTGTGTGTGCGAGTGTGTGTGTGTGTGTGTGTGTGTGTGTGAAAGAGGGAGAGGGAGCGAGCGAGCGAGAGAGAGAGAGAGAGAGAGAGAGAGGGAGAGAGGGAGAGAGAGAGAGAGAGGGAGGGTGAGAGAAAAGAAGAGGGGGAAAAAAAGGAAAGAAGATTTTCTCTATGTATATAAAGATGGCCACGTTAGCAAACGGACAACCAGACAATACCAGCCTGAGTAGCAATCACAGCAACCCCAGCACCAACGGGCATATGAACGGATTAAACCATAGTCCCGGAAACCCATCCACCATCCCAATGAAGGACCACGATGCCATTAAGCTCTTTATTGGGCAGATCCCCCGTAACCTGGACGAGAAAGACCTCAAACCGCTCTTCGAGGAGTTCGGGAAGATCTATGAACTGACGGTGCTGAAGGACAGGTTCACTGGCATGCACAAAGGTGAGTTACCTCCTGAACTTTCCCGGGAGAGATCGGGAAAGGAAGGCAGGCTCCCGCTCCCTCTCTGTGTCTCCCTTTCTTTCCTTTCGATTTCATTTCATTTTATTTCATTTTTGGCTGGCCCGGGGGCGGAGGCGGCAGGCTGGGGGGGCAGGGAAAGAAATAATAGACCCTCCTGGAAAGAGAAGAGAGAGAGGCAGGGAAGGGAGTCAGGTCCGTTTGGTCTATTTATTAGTATTTTTCCTTCTTTCCCCCCTTTTTTGGGGGGTGCGTGCAGCCACTTGAGAAAGCCGGGCGAGCGCAGGAGCGGGCGGCGGGGCTGGCGGGGAGCTGTCCGCGCGCTGCTGGTGCTGAAAAGGGGAAGCGGATTTCTTTATTTATCTTCGGGATCCGCACATTTTCCACCCACGGGTGTGTGTGTCAGTGTGTCTGTCCGTGTGCCCAGCGCGGAGCTGGGAAGCCCCTATTTTGCAACTGTTGTGTATCTGGCACTGGCGCCTTTTCTTTTTATTTCCTTTTTTTTTTTTTTTTTCTTTTCTTCTTTTTTCTTTTTTTTTTTTTTTTTTTTTATTTGTTTCCTCTTCCTTTATTTTTATTTTTACTGCAGTTACAATCTTTATTTACAGTCCGCTCCAAAGCCAAAGGCTGACAAGAGTCAGTTTCTCCAAGAGGATATTTAATTTTTTTTTTTTTTTCAGCGTAGAAACAGGGATATAAACAACAATAAAAAAGCCCATCTCAAGTGGGGAGGGGTGAGGGGTGTACAAAATCACAACATGTGTGTGTGTTGGAGAGGGAGAGCCAGGAGGGATGGGTGGCAGTTCAGTTTCAGAAGGGAGAAGTCTCTGAGAAGGCATATTCCAAGCACTACTTTAATGTGCCCAAAGTCCATCCCGGGAACTTTTTAGGTTTTCTTTAAAGGTGGTGGAGATGCACTCCCCACGCGATGCCTCGCTCACTCCATTTCTGCCTGCTCCTTTCCCTGCTTAGTTTAAGCTCTATGGAGTTGCATTTCAGATTAGATGATGTTACATTTTGGGTGTGGGGGAGGGTGTGTGTAGTCGGGGAGAGATGCTTGGATCCTCGGGTAGGAAAGTAGGACTCACGGGGAAGAAGTTGAAGATAATTTGCATGGTAGCCCGCTTAGGATCAGGAGACACCCAGGAGCGAAACAAGACACTCTATTAACTCAGGTTCTATATACGTGTGTGTGTGTTGATTTAATTAGATATGTAGCTATTAAAAAAAAAAAAAAAAAAAAAAAAAAAGAAAAGAAAATAATAAGATCAAAACAGAAGTGATTGGAGTGTTACTCCAGATTTAGTGCAGGAGGAGAAAGGATTTTGCACGGGGCCATGTGGGGAGTGGAAGTTACATATGTTACAGGATAGGTTCACTAGCAGTGTCTACTCCAGCTTGGTGCACTCCTGGCAGGGAGAGTTACTGGTAATGGCATTACTAGCTTCCCAGCTTTCCAGATGCCTTTGTGAGTTCAAAATCTTGAACTTAACAGCATGTTTAGCAGGCATCTCTTCCCCCTTCCCACTCTCTCCCTTCCTCTCTTTCACTCTCAGGAAATGCGAATGAAAATATACCCTGACAGTGCAAAGTACCAGTTTCTCACAGGCTAGAGAAAATGCTCAGGGCTCGGGGGCCGGGGACTCAGTCCAAGTTATAGGATATTTCTTCCTTCCTTTCTTGCCGGTCGCTCCAAACACCCTTCTCATATTTACAACAATCAGTGTAGCCCTTCCGAACCTTGCTTTCTTTTCAGACTAGCTTCCTAGAAGCCACATCAAGGTCTGATGGACATCATTTAAACGTGACATCCGTACTATAATAATTATTAATACTAACAATAAAAATAATAGTAAGAAGCACAAGGAAAGAAAGGTCCTGGGAGGTTTCATCTAACAGATGAGGCATGGAGAGTAGCCACCGAGCTCATGTATGCGCGCATGTGTTTGCAAAAATTATCTAAGGTTTTGGTAAAATAAAAATAACAACAGTAAAAGCTACACTGAATAGAATCACTCAACATAGTGTGGAGGAAATCTTTGATCTAACACCTCGATAAAGCATTTTTGTAGTGGGGGGAGGTTATTTTGATATGTTGATGAGATTTTATTATTTTATTATGTTCTATCTTAAACCTGTAATTAATCAATCTATGCGCTAACTTTAATTTCTATTTAATAGATGTGAATTCTTCCCGTTTCAGGTCAGTTTTTCTTTTACTGTATGCCTGTATTCACAGAGACAAACTCAAGAAGGTGGGGAGGGAGTGAGAGAGAGAGGGATCATTTATCTTGCTTAGATGTGTTTAACACATATTCCTGAATTAAGCAAGATACTAACTTCACTTCCCTTCATTTCATTTCTTTTCTAAAGCTACAACCAAGGAAAAAATCCAGGTGGGAAATCTTGTCACTTCATCAAACCAAATTGCATGAGTTCATCTTGAAAGAAACAGTCATTTTTAACCTACTAGAAGTTTTGGACTTTGGAAGGAAAAATTATGATGATGACTGCTATTTCACAAGCTAGGGTTTGAGTGAAGCTTCAAGAGACACCGAGTTGCCAGCATTTCAGAGATCGGTTTTATTTAGTACATCCGAGAAGAGTTTGAACTCCTTTCTAGCGATGCCGCTGATTTATTAGCTAATCCTGATAAAAATGTGCCTCTGGCTACCTGGAAAAAAATTACTTTCTTGCCAGTAGTGATTAATTACTATGAAGTCAAAAAGCATGATGGGGCTTTGAAGGATGAGGATTGTGTTTGGCTTTTTTTTTTATTATTTTATTTCATTTTATTTCATTTTTAATCTATTTTTTTTTTCTCTTTTCCCTTCTCTAAATGCAGTCATGTGAAGCACACCATTCACTTAGTTATCCTTATTTTGGCTTTGCTTTGCAGGCATAGGTGAAGAATTGTATAAAGGTAGTCCAACTTGCCTCTCAGGGGTAGGATGTCAATATGATACCCCAAGATGCTTTCCATAAGTGATGCATAATGCTTATACATTAATTGATCCATCACTCTCTGTTGATTTAATTCCTAATCCAGGGGATGAGGCTGTGACAGTGGTATACCTTTAAGGGTTAATAGTGGACTGTAGTTTATTTAAGTGTACGGAGAGCAAACCTTGGGTGTGGAGCTGGAGATGGTGGGTTTGTGTTAGGAGGAGGGAAGAGACAGGAATTAGCTTAAAGTAAAAATGTATCAACCGGAGTAATTTCAGGTGTAAATCTATTGAAATGAGAGCACAGGATCTGTATTCTTGAAAATATTTTGAAAAGATCCTATTGTGGTGCTCCTGTACAGCAGGAGGAAATTGAAATATAAAGACATGAAGATAAAGTACATGACTATGCCCCCCTCCCAAAAAAAAACTATCACAAAAGGAGAGTGAAGTCCAGGTTCTCTCACCAGCAGCCCCGGCAGATATCAGGCCAGATACCAGAGAAGAGGCAGGGGAGCATGATTCTCTTGCAGGCACGCAAAGAGAGAAAAGGGTACGGGGGAAGCAGCATGTGAGGGAAGGCGGGAAACGCTTGCCAAATCCCGGAGAAAACAAGCTTTCATGGCACAAGCGTAACTGCTTCATATTTCCCCCATCCTCATTTCTCTCCACACAGGGCAAGAACAAGCTCCTGCTGTGGTACTTTGCTCTAGGGTTGGGAAGAGGCTGTGTGCTGAGATCCGCAGCTAGAAATCTACCGGGGCTGAGGTGACCCACCCACACACTCACACACACACACACACACACACACACACACACACACACACACACACACACATGGAGTTAACTAATCACACTTGAACAATTTAGCAAGCCATTCATTCATAACTTCCCCACTTCTTATCTAGCAGTGGAGTATGCTTAAAGGTTGAGTTACTGGGAGACATAAAGGTTAGTGCTCTCAGGACAGCCATATTATAATGCATTATCTTTGAAGTCATTTAAGGCCAATTTAAGTGGTATTTAGTATAATATTTATGAATTAATGTAATCTAAATATAGGACTGTCCCCATAGGTTTAAACAGTCTTTTCAATAGAAGTTTGCTTGTACCCAAGGTCTGGAATGTGTTTTAATTTAAAACACACAGGTCTCCATAATATTCTATTTAGGAAGTCAGAAGAAATCAGCATTCCACACTTAACGGAGATTTACTGAAACACATGCGGGTGAGTGCACTTAAAGTGTGGAGATAGTGTGCAGTGGGAAAGCAAGAGTCTTTCATAGACTTGAGAGCTACAACAGTCTTTCAACCCTTATTTAGGGGGGAAAAAAAGCACAAAATCACTAAAACCTCCTTGAAATTCACCATTGCAGTCCCGTGGTTAGTGTGATGTTCCTACCTGACCCGAACCTCACTCGATAAGCGTTCAATGCAGCTAAGAAAATGCAGTATGAAAAAAATAGTTTAGTTCTTTTGTTGCTTTACCTTCTCAAAAGTATAAATAATTTTGAAATTTAAGACACCTTGGGGATGGGCAAACAAGGCTTCCATTCATTATATTCTGTTCAGTTTGATTACAAAAATACATGATAGAAAAATTAAAACCTTGTTAAGTCTAAGGATGTTTATAAAGATTTTGGATATCTCAGAAATTCAAAGGTGTAGCGAAATTGAGCATTCTATTAAGATGATGTATTTGTAAATATGTGTAAATGTATAGGTTTGTGTTTGTGTATACATACAGAAAAAAGAGATGTATACACATTCATGCATATAGCCTTTGGGAAATGGAAATTTAGTTGAAAAGAGGCACAACGCAATACAGGTGCTGAATAAACTCCTCCATAATTGAAACATAAGGCTTGCCTGGCTGAAAGCAACACATACAGCATTTAGTATGGTAGTAAACCAAACAAGTTTTAGGGAGGTAAATGCACAAATAAACTGGAATAAAACAGAGGAGGCTTTATGCCTTAGGTCTAAGGAACAACCCCTTAAAACAATCAAATTGCAATTGGTTAGCCTGATAGAAGAGAGAGGTAAAAAGCAAGTCCCTGTACATTATACTCTCCAATACAGATGAGCATGTGTTTTGGTAATGTCAAACAGATAGCCCAGATTGCTTCAGAAATTAGAAGACTATATGTTAACTCTTTTTTTCAGGGGTCTGGACATGGATTCTGGTTTCTAAAAGCAGCTGCAGCCAGTTATGATGCCATTGTTACGGTTGTGTCAGCATTTCCAATACAAACTCCAATTTTCTGGGATCTCTCGCTTGGCTGTTAAGTTTTGCACTGAAAGCTGTTCTTCAGCTAGCCCCACAACCATATCAACTAATCATCCTTACAAGAATGGATTTGTTTTAAAGTTACATAATGTGGAGAAAAGAAAGAAATTAAAGTTTGTGTTTCTAGAGCTTTTGTTTCTTCTCTTATGTTTCTCCAGGTTAAACTTATATTTCCTACATATTTATGGATTACGATTGTTTTTGTCCCTCGGTATCTACATATACATGTGCCTTTTGGCATTTTAGGGAAGGAAAAAAAAGTATTTATTTTCTTTTTTAAAAAATATATATAGCGACAACAACCAAATTTCGTAGAATTTACTTGGCCAAAACAAGATTTTAATTAACGTTTGAATCAGGAACTGACATAATTTCTGAAGTATAACAACAGAAAAAGGGGACAATTTGTTTTTGGTTTATTTATTTTTTTTTTTTCCTGTATTCAGCCAGAAGAGACCGGGAACGTCAGCACTGAAGTAGGGGGAAAAATTGAGGATCCTTGTCACCTTGGATGAAAAGCGTGGTTCATCTGGTCCTGTATCCTGCATCGGCCAGTGGCCAGTGCCACAGACAGGGCTTTCTTTAGCAGAGGATTCAAATTGCATAGTATAATAAAAGCCAGGCAGCTGATGGAATAGTCTTTTGAAGGAAGTTGTCAGAGAGTATCTGGAAATTTTGCCTGAGTAAAGAGTGAGTGCGATTGCAGAAAGTATCTTGTTCTCAACCGAAAAGTGGATTACACCTGTCAAGGAAGGTGGGCAGAGGACCCTCTGCGTTGTGGAAAAGAGCAAGGGGCAGCAGGGGCTGGGTGACTGAGGAGGGCCTCCCCTAGCCTTAAGAGCTAGAAATACGCAGCCACATTTTTCAGCAAGATGTCAGGGTGTTTTTTATCATGCATACCCTGTGCGCATGCATACCAGCCACACTGACCTGACAGACCATAACGACACTAAAGGAGCTCTTACCATCCCTCCCGTCAATCAAGTGTGAACTGAGGCGGGTTTATGCGACAGGCAGTAATGGTTCCAAGGGAGAAAAAGTGGGGGAGATGATCTAGGCTGCTGGGCTGCTTACCTGCATTTAAAATAGAGACAAAGTATCAGATGCCCAAAGACTCCTGTAGGTGTTGGCTATAGACATAAAATAATATTCCATAAAAGCAGAAGGCTGCAGAGCAAAACATGATCTGTCCATCAGGTGCTGTCTGGTTTCTGTCCTGTCAGAGTATGCACTAAGAGAGTGAGGTGTTAAGTTAGCTAAACTGAATCCCAGCCTTGGCAAATAGGCTGGTGTTTCATTAATCCCAGCATCACCTTTACTTAGGGAGTGAAGTCCTTTTCCCTGCTTGCTGGGCAGAAGTCAGCGAGATTTTTGCCATCACTTCAGTGGGTTCATGTTTGGAATCCCAGTGCAGGCTTGCACTTAGCGTTTCACATTCCCTTTAAAATTCTGGATTGTGGACAGCAAACCACAACACTTGCAGTTAACTCTACCAGCTTCTATGCTTACTGGCTCGTCCCTTAACTTAGCTTTCCTTCTGTAAGTGAAACTAAAATTATAACTAACCTGAGGAACTGACAAAGGCCTGACCTCTTCCACGTTTCTCACTCACTTAACTGCTCCACCGATGTCCATATGACTGTTGCCGGGGTTTGTCATGGCGGACTGACCCTTATGTATTAAAGTCTGCCTTGGAAAAAGGGAAAAATAATAACCATGGTGAGTTAAAGTTATGGCATGTCTTCCACCGATGCTTCACTGACTGAGTTGGGGTATATATTATAGGGTACTCTTTGTCTCCGTAAGTCCTTGAGATGCATTGTCGCATTTTGGGGATCTCAGGATCTATTGAATCACTTTGTGCTGCATCACTTGGTGTGGGCTGGAGTCAGGATGTCACCGCAGATATTGCATTTGTTTGCTTTTGTCACCATGAGCCACAGCCTGAATGCACACATAGGTGAATGCAGCTTTTAATGTGCATTCATTATATCCAACTGACATCCCCTCGAAGGAAGAGAGGGCTTATTATTGTCACTCCTTAAAATAAAGATGGATGAGAGCTCTAAGCCGCTCAAATAAAGTGCCTGACCATACGTAGTAACTAAAAATAAATCATATACGGCCATCTATTCCATGTAAATGAATGGCAAGACATATAGATATAGACATTGTGTTAAGTTTGTCAAGCAGAGTAGCCAAAAATATTGATCAAGGCAAGGGGGAAAAATTGATAATGAACTGGACTCCAAGAAGACTTTAATTGACAGTGACTTCTGTGAACCAGCTTTGTACAGTATATATAAACTGACCACAATGTAACTTTATTGCAATGCACTCTCCTTTAATTAATTGTCACCTTTGTTAAGACTGGCTACAGATCAAAGATTTAAAAATACTTAACAGGTTCTTAGTAACGAAACCTTCAGATGCATTAGAAATATCCGACAGCTCAGCCAGAGACGTGCAGGTTTCGATCTACTGCACCCTTATCTGTTTATTTCTCCCTCCTTTGTTGAACATGGGCAATCATTGTTTAACATTAACTATTCCATAGATGGCTTTGTTGGCAATGTTGATGCCTCCAGGGATATATAGTTGCTGGTGACAGGGGTCTTGGCTGCTAGGTCTCTCAGAGTATTTTGTCACCAGAAAGTTACTTATGGTTTGGTAGACCAAGATCCAGTGCAGACACAGTTTGTAATGCAGGCTATTCTCTCCCCTTTATGTGAATGAGGTCTGTAATTTCCTTATTTATATCTGGAAAAAAATAAAGAGACATAGTTTGCATAAAAGGTGCAGCCAAGAATGAACTTTCATGTGAAAAGTGCATATTCAGAGAGATGGAAGTGTGCCTGTCAAGTTTGTATATCACATACAAATGCGACCATTTATTATATGTGCATATTAATGAAAACACGCATTCAGTACAGACAGGCTGATATAGGTCTCTAAATATTTTCTAAAAAACAGTATAGATATCATACTCTTGCGTGAAAGTGGCAGGTGACTTAACAGGCTATTCCATGAATTTTATGCTGAGTTAAATATGATACATAGCTGTTTGTTCATTATACTAATTTAATGATACAGTCACACTTAATTAATCCAACTCTGGTTTATTTGTACATTGTGTTTGAGTCTCCAAAATATTTTAGAGGCAACCCGGTTGACTTCCCAGTGTGCTGGGGCAGATAACTCCGGACATGAAGCTTCTTCAAACAGAATAAAAATGGAGCTTTGCAGACAGAGTTGGTCTGATGATATCTGACTGGATATTTGGCCTGTTTCTAATTCAAATACCTGTGTATATAATACACAGAGACTGTGTATGCACGTATGTATTGAAAGGGCAGACTTACATTTGCACATAGTTCCTCTCCTTTTCAGTCCCTAAGGATAGATTCGCATCACATAATATGCATCACTCACTGCAAATGCACACAAATATCTTTGTCGGATTCGGTAGCTTCTTGCAGGTAGATGTATAAAGCAGCATCAGCCTAATAATATCCCTATAAAACAGTGCTTCCTTCCTAGGATCCAGAGGGATGAAGGTTGTCAGAAGATCAAAAGATATATCACAGTGCGCTTGTAGAAATCCCCTGATTATGTTTCCTCTCTATAATGCTCTAATTCACTATTTGATCAATCGTAAAAGGGCCAATGCTTTAGGAGTAAAAAAAAAAAAAAAAAAAAAAAAAAAGTATTAGGTTACCAGATGCTTGAGGGTGAGTGAAAATCACACCTAAAATTATATGTAGCAATACAGTAATGAGCTTATCAATACTTCTTTAAGGAATCTGACAGCCCTATAGGAGAGATTCAGTTCTGTGAGCAAAGGTCACAATATAGATATTGCTTATTAAGACTATCAATAGCCTGGTTGACCAATCTAACCAGAGACTGTATAATGTACCTGCTGTTAACAGGCAGGGAGGAGAACTGTGAAGAATTTACAGAATTGCCTACATGTAATATTAATAATATTGATTGATTCTAATAATATAATAAGGTAAAGATGCACTCCTTTGAAATGGTGCATGTGAGAGAGGGGGTTGGGGAAGAGAGGGAGATACTTTTACTGAGTATATTGAACTAGCTTGCAACTCTGAAAGCTAACCCAGAGAAAACTCAGTCTTATTGCCTCTTACAAGCAGGGCTCTGCTTCTTGTCCATTATTTCACCTGACCCAGACAGAAACGGGATATCTCTTTCTCTAGGATCAGGTCTTTGCCTGGCAGCTGCAGAGGAGCTGCAGGCCTGAGAAACTTAGAGCAACCAGGACCATTTTGGTCAACTTGTTCAGCCCCTGTCAGAACAGGATTAATCCCAGAGAGCTCTTTTTCAACACAGCAATGCAATGCAAGTGTTTGATATATTTTTTTTTTTTTTCACACCTTTAGCACCATTTAAGAAATGAGGGGATAAAGAAGGTGGAAGTAACATATATTCTATGATGTGCATAATCTATAATTGATGAGAAAGGACTTTGCAGAGCAGCTACAAACCTGATCCAAAGCCTGCTGAAGTCTTCAGGAAAACTCTGCCTTGCCTGCAGCAGTGTTTGGATTGGGTTCTAAGTTACGGGCAGTTCTGCAAGGTACTGCTCATTGAGGCAGGAACGACTAATAATACACAGTGTGACTGCCTTAAGGTTGTTACTCATCTAAATCCAGATAGCAGACTTGCTTGTTTCTGAATTTCCTAACTACTCCCTCTTCAGACTTATCTAGGTATGCTAGTTCACTCCTTCCACTATACCATTCAGCTTGAAGTGTCTCGTTCCAGTTTCCGTATGGTAGTTTCAAGACAGTTTGTATTTCATTATGTTTTCTCTAAGTTTACAGGGCAAATGTTTTTCTTTTGTGAGCATTTAATTGCTTTTAAAAGCGATTTATTTGATCGTATTCCATCTTCAATAATACATGGATGAGGATGCAATTTTTCATCCTCTTTTATAAAGATATATTGTTATTCAGTTATGATATTCTGTGGGTTTTGTTCTGTTTTGTGCATTTGGAGGGAGTCTGGACATTTTTTTTTCTTTCTTCCTATCTCTTTTTTTTTTTATTATGATTTTTTTTTTTTTCTTTTAAGAAAAATAAATCTCATTCAAGATACTGGCAATAAATGGAAAAGTAGGAGTGGAAGTGAAGAATGGGCAAGACAACCAACAAAAATCCTTTGGCAATGTCTTTAAAAACATACCATTGCTGCATGTTTGTTTGTAAGAGTCTGGATCCAGACAATTTTGATATCAAAGAAAAGAGTATCTTACAAAATATTTAACTCCAAGTTTAGTCATTGACAGAAAAAGGGAAAAAAAAATCAGTCCAACCCGTAGAAATACTGAGAGGAAATGCACATGAAGATCTTGCAGGGGATAAGGGTGATAGAGCGGTGCTAAGTTTTAGATTCTACTGTTGAGTTAGTAAAAGTTAACACCAAATTAATCAAACAAATAAACAGACAAGAAGAGGAAGTTTTGCCACTCCTGGATTATTTACTAGTAGCTAATAAGCCTCAGAGCTGCCCCTTTTAAATTGCTGCTTGTGCCTGCAGCTTTATTGAAAAGAAGGGCATTATCTGGTGGGTGAGGGCTGGCAGTGAGGATGCCTGGGTTGTAATCACAGAATGCATAATTACTCACCAACACTCTCTGATGGAGTCACTTAAGCTCAGTGCCTTCAGGCCTGATCTGAAACCTGTTGAATCAATGGAAGGATTCCCATTGGCTTCAGTGAGCTATTGATCTTTCATTTCCCCATCTGCAATATTAGGCCAGTCAGATTTTATTTTATTTATTTTTTTTTTAGGAGTGAGAAGTTAATGGAATAAATCTGACATTTATTTTTTTTCTCAGTAAAGGTTTTGGTGATGTCTGATGACAAATAAGTTACATCAGAACCCCTTTCAGTGCAGATCAGGAAAACATGCTTTCAAAAAACATGTGGGAGGTGGAAAATTAGCTTTGCTCATTTCACTTGTAAATACATATTTGTCCCTGCTTTGCCAAGAAAGGGTCAATGAAAATTTTGCCAGTTTTCTTTTTGTGAGTAGGATTCAGCCTCTGTAATTTCTCTGTCTACAGGAATATCATCATTCACTGATTCAGAATCTTGATTTATTTTTTTTCTTCTTTTAGTGAATCACATATATACTCTTCATTGTTATGGCAACTGAGGGAGCTGAAAAGCTCAAGGATTTGATGAAGGGCTGCATCTCACCTTTCTTCTCTAAGGTCCTGATCCAAACCTATTGTTGGCAATATGATTTGGATCACACCGAAGGTGTCTGTCTTCGCCGGGTCAGTAAAAAGAGCAAGTTCCCTCTAGACAAGTGTACTCCTGTCCTCAGTATGGGCAGGTGGAATTGGTAGTCATTATCCATTTGCTGAGGACCAACCCAACACTCTCTGAAGTCAATAGTTAGACTCTGACCCAGCCTCACAAACAACAGACAGACACCATGTGAATCCTTAATCAGGGATGTGAACGTCTCTGACTTTGTCAGAGCAAGGTAGTCCAGAAGGGAGTTATCACTGCTGCTACCCAAGAAGTAGCTTATTCTGGGGAATAAACAAGATTCCAGTGACTGAGTATCCAGCTACAGCAAAATTAATTTAGAAATCTTTTAATTTAAAAGGGGTGTTTCAGGTGATTTCCTACAGTGAATATCTGACAAGCAGATGAATCAGGCTTCCTGCTTTTTTATTTTCTTATTTCAGTTGCAGTTTTAGTTAATTCTAACAATGTATGTGTTGTTTTTTGGTTTCTTGTTTTTTGGTTTTTGTTTTTGTTGTTGTTGTTGGTGGTGGTGTGTGTGTGTGTTTTCATCCCATATGAGCTTATGTCTTTTATGAAACAAATGGAGGAGCTGGAGCATGCATGTGTGTATGTGTGTATGTAGAGTCGATTATCTAACCCTTAGTCTATTTGAAATCATCACAGTGCACTCAAGTCAATGATATTCTGTCAAAGGTGGAGAGGATGAGTGTGTGCAGTGTGAGTGTGTGAACATGATGTTGTTTGATTGCCTGAAATCCTACTAAGTCTCAGTTTCAAAGGCCTGGGGGCAGCAGGGAAAGTATTTGTTTGTTTAATTATTTATATATTTACTCAGCTTTACTGACAGTGTTTGCAGATGGGGGGGAAAAAAAAATTGAAGAAGGAATGTTGGGTTCTTGTTTGGAAGGGAATGTGTGTTGTATTAGCCTCAATTTGTTCTCCCATATAACGGCTGTTTTGTGTTGTTAAATGATAATTTGTTACTGACCAGCTCATTGAAAAAGGCCAGAGAGGTGCTGGTAGAATTAGATTTTACGAGTTTATTCATAAAAGGAGTTGCACAATAGGTATGTCATTCCCCTGTCTTCTCCTCTACACCGATCCAGGGACAGAACTTCTAGAAGCAGCTTATTATTCCAAAAACAAATAAGTGAGCCACCAGCAAGCCCAGTGACCCTGCTCCATTCTACCCAACAAAAGACATCGGTCTGATTGCCGGGTGAGCTGCTCACTCCCCAGTCTCTATTCTCCATCCCTGTCCCCTGCATTTCCTTTCCAAGTGCTGCTCCTGGGCTTTTGCCGGCTGGGTTTGCATCCAAGACCAGTTCCTCATTCTCCCTTACCAAGCTTCGTCCCCTGGTTGCAGGGGAAATCGTGGGTGCATGGACCACATGCTCAGAGCTCTCCTCAGGTTCAGGTCCCTTCTCCAGGCACCACTCCAGGCTCAGTGCCCGTTTCTCACAATGTCCTCCTCAGACTACCCGTGTTCCTCAGTTGTTTATGTTCCATAGCAAACTTCTTCCACTGCAGACCTGTTTCCCTGGCTCTCACCATCTCTGTTCATGCTCCTCTTCCTTCTGTTCAGCTCTGTACCGATGTTTTGCCCTCATGCTGTTGCTGGCTGTCACCCCTGTAGAGAGCACTTCAGCAGTTCATGTCACAAGTCACCACTCTGATTCTCTCAGACCATGTTAACTATCTCTCCTCTCCTTTCCTTTCTCATATTTTCCCTGAACAGGGTGTGGGAAAAGGGAGCCATGCTGACCAAGCATTTTCAAAGAGAAAAAAGCTATGGCTAGTAGCAGAAAGACCCACACCCACAAAGTATACATACACAGATACAAAAACCATATGTATTTCTGTATGTAAACTACTGAGAGAGTAGACAGAAAAGGTGTTGCTTTTATTTCTTCTTTGAAGGTTCAAATCTCGATGTCCTCTTTCAAAGATTAAAATAATAAAACACTGCACTACGTCTATAATTTCACCAAGGCAATTGCACATTTTTTTTTAACTTTTCTTGTTTCATTAAATCAGCAGCCGATTTCTCACACCTGAACAAAAATCCTGCATACATTTTCTTTTGAATTCTTAAAATCGTGATCTTATTCTTAACTATTCCTGGCAGCCCCCTCTGGGACTACAGTTCAGCTTCTTGCAAAAATATTTTTTCCTGCTCTTTTGAAACATAACTATCCCACAGCTCCAGGACCCTTCTCTAGCAACCCCAAATTAAAACAAGAAGGCAAAATAAGCCTCCAATGTAGTGCTGCATCAGACTTTTCTTCATTCAGAGGCAGGTAGGAAGGGATTAGGAACCTATTTCTATCCCAGCCCTCTTACTACCCTTCTGTGTCCTGCCAGATCACGTTCTTAGACCTTGCTCTTCCTCAGTTTGCTATGTGTAAAGAGGAATTTATGATATCCAGCTTTGCAAAGAGCTTTGTGTGTATTTAAGGTAGAAGTCATGCCGTAGCTTTAGTGGAGATGGTCTAAGGTTATAAATGAGACAACATTTGTAAGGAGAGGTAATATCTTTTATTAGTCCAGCTGATATAGCTGGGAAAAAACTGACAGACTTCCCTGTGTGCCTGAAAGCTTGTCTATTTTTTTCCAACTATATCAGTTGGTCTAATAAAAGATATTACCTCTCCCGGCAAGCCTTGTCTCATTTGAGGTGTAAAGCATGTAGGCTGATTATTTAGGCCTGTTTTTTGTCTGTGTTGAGGGATTAGACATTTCTTCAACTAGGTGGCCAGGGGAAAAGCAGCCCAGGGTTAGTGTCCCTTTCTCTCACCTTCTGTGATCAGCAGCAGTGGCCATCTCACAGGGGTTATGAGGCACAGAGAAACTCTGACAGCCCTTATTTTCTGATCCTGGAGATGTCCTTTCTTTTTTGCTCTTCTGCTCCCTTACGGAGCACCACATGCCCTCTCCTCACCCCTGTGACTGTGATTTATTTATAAAATTGCTGTGTGTATGTGTGTGTGTGTGTGTGGGCAACCACACAAACATGCCCAAGCTGCCGAGCAAGCTGATGAGCATTTTCTGATGTATTTAGCAAGTAATAATGCAAACCACAGGCGAAAAGTGCAGTGAGGAGAACAGGTAAAATACTTAAACCAGGGAAGACATTGGAAGGAGGGAATTTTTCCCTCAGCTATTAATAAATTGCACCACCCTCCATATTTGGGAGAAACATTTTTTTTTTTTTTTTTTTTTTTTTTTGTCTGATTTCATAAAGCACAGCTGAAAATACCGAGCAGCTGAAAAGAATCCAGAAGCAGGTAGCGGGTTTTCCGACGTGGAAAAATCCTACTTGTATTCATAATGCAGCAGTTGTCAGAGGACAGCTATTACTTATGCTTGGCTTTACTACAAGGGAAGGTATTGGATCATCTATTCAGATCAGGATAGTCAGCTATGCCAGAGATTTAATCAAATATTAAACATGGTCAGTAAACTTAAACCAACGTCGGATGTGCAGGAGTTCTGCTCGCTCCTTTTCAAGCGAGCGCTCTAAGAGGAGAAAGTTTTCTCCCATTTCTCTCTGACTGAGATTTTTTTGTGGTTGGAGGGATCCTTTTTTCAAACAGGGACCCATACTGGTGTATGTCTAGGTAAATGTGCATATGGGTGTTTGCATGTGTGTCTCTTACTGCGTCATGCGGGGACTGAGTTGTCTTTTTCCCGCGAGTTCAAATCTTTCTTGCTCAGATAATTGCCCGTACGCTTCTAGTCATTTGCCCCATATACTTTCTCTGTCCATCTCTCCCTCTCCAAATACAATGTTTTCTCTCCCGCTCTCTCTCATTATCGGTTCAACAGAGGAAAGTGTGTGCCTGTAGATGTGTATGTGTGTGTATTTGCAAACTTGTGCAAGTAGATGCACATATCTGGCTGCTTATTGATAAATAATACAGATACAAAGCCACATCTGCCCCCTTCTTGGGTACATTTGGGCTGTATTTACACCCTCCAGCCCTTATTTATTCTGACCAGGGGCAGTCAGGAGTGGAACATTTTGCAAGGAGTTATGGTTTACGTTACCTCTCCCTTCTATTATTCATTCTCTCTGATTTTTATCTAATCTCTCTTTGATTGTCCTGGTGCAGCTTAGGAGACAAAGTGAATTTTTATTACATCATCAATATAATCTCCAGCTAATCAGCATCTGTGTGCATTACCATGCCCCCTTTGGCTTTTAATCTGTGTCCATAAATAATAAGAATAATAATCGGGGCCGTTTTGTGTGCATGCGTGTGTTTGTGTGTGTGTGTGTGTGTTGGTATCAGGAGAAGAGTCACAGCTGCACTTTTTCATTTCAGCCAGCTTGTTTTAGCAACATTGGACCCAGCTTTGTGCAGATTGTCTTGATTATTGCCCAGATTAATTTCCTGGTGCCTAATGTTTAAATCATGGAAACAATTAAAGCAGACGAATCCATACACATCTTCTTTCAGCAATTGAACTTTGCTGTTAACTTGTACACACATTTCCATGGTGTTGTAGGCAACATGCCCAGTGCCGATGGAGTGTGGAGCAGTTAACATATCCCCTTATATGGGTGTTTAACCTCTACATTTTTAGTGTGTACTTGTTACTCTTTCTTGGGTATGAGGATAGTGCATCACATGTCTTTGAACAGGAAGCTCAGAGACCAGATTTTTGACTTTTGATCGCTGATCTTTTTCCACAGCTTGCTGTGTCACACTTAGCCTGACACTCAGGTCTGCAAATTTTACAGAGTTGAGTCCCTATGTATTTTCTTCTCCTCTCTTTCCACCTCTGGAAGAACAAAAATAATATGTCCCAATAAAGTAAGACTTGTGCCATACTCTGAAATTTTCATCCTCTGTACAGATGTCTTGTGCATTTTAAACATAATCACTCCACTTTCTCTTTAAAATAACCTGATTTGGCAGAGCAAGGCAATGGCAGTGCCTGCCTGTTGAGCAGGCAGACTTCAGCCTGGCTTCCCAGTGGCTTAGGGTGATACTCGCATCTGATATACGAACTGTAATGTTTGTGTCCTGTCCTGCAGTGCCAGGATTAGTCCTTTCCATGTTGTCCAAGGGTAATCACAAACACTGTCCCAGAGTTCAATCAGATACAACAAAATCTTCAATAAAAAAAGGCATACACTCATGGACAAATTTTAGACCGATGCACTAAACAGCAGAAAACCCCTTGGGAAAGGGTTTGAATCTCTTCTGATGAAATGTAGTTATGGTATAGAGCCGTCCATCCAGCAAAGTGTGCACTTAATTCATGTTGTGGAAAGCCTCCCAGAACGCAATAAGTTCTTAAAGTTGAGCAGGTGCTTAAATGCTTTGCTGGATCCATGGAAATCTTCAGTTCAGATGAAATAATTAAGCGTAGGGGTGTTATAGAAGCCAAGTGAAAAGCATAATTCTGTGACTCAGAAATAACACTCCTTCATAGCTGTGGCAGAACACTGAAATCATGAAAGAAACACTGTTTACCTTGAACACCTTGCAGTGTGGATCGAGCTGAAACCCTTAGTATATTTCAAAATATTTCCTTTCTGTTTTTTTTTTTTTTTTTTTGTTTTGTTTTGTTTTGTTTTTTTTTTTTCATGGACAGATTCTGATTAGATTTGGACTGGGAATGGGATTTGCTCTGAACAAAGAGAAACACAGAATATTTTCAGTTTTCTTTTTTTATAACAAATCCTTTTCCCTGGCCCCTCTAGCTCCACCTCCTGTTTTGACAAACCATCTCATTTATCAGATGGGAAAAGAGGAAGGGGGGAACAGGAATATTTTTGGTTGCTTCTGTTTTGCATGATATAATCCCCCTCTCCACTTAGCACCTCCGTAAATAGGAGCTCCAGTCTGAAATTGGTCACAGTTTATTACATTCAGGACTAGACCAGATTGGGTCCTGAGTCTCTGTCAACCATGTAATGAAGAGACCAGAGTTTTAAATTTTAGACAGATGAAGTTGACACTTAGTATAACATCTCCTGATTTTCCTGGATCTATTATTGCTTTGCCTTTTAATTTGGGAGGTTTATTTGCATGTGTATTACCTGGACTCTCTTTATTGTTTCACTATTTATTTATGCCCTCTTGCCCCTTCTTACTCCCATTTTTGCCCAGCTTCCTCAAACCCAGAAGCTAAATCCCCCCGGGCAGGTATGAAACCAACATCATTCCCGGATAAAAATCTACCTTGAAGGATGAAGAGCATCCCCCGTTTGTAACGGGAAGGCATGAAAAAGAACACATCACTTATCTGAATTTGCTGTTCATCCAAGCACTGTTTATGGAGATTTACAGTACCTTGTCTGTGCAAAGAGCTCTGTTGCATGATGACTGCTGGAGGATTTTAGGTGGCGGTATTAGCTGCAGTATTAAAAATGCATCGGAAGGCATGGGGTTGGAGATTAGTTGGGTAGAAAAACCCATGAATGAAGGGTTAATTACATTCAAAGAGGCCATCGTATGGAGCAGAAGAGGCAATAGGTTTCTTTTCTTCAAAATTTACTAAATAGCTGGAAACATGGTTTAATGAATTTTAATGGGATCTTTCTGAATCCTATGCATATTGCATCTGCTGACTGTAGGAAGTCAAAGTATTGTTGAAAGGGAGAGTATTGCCCTACTTTAGGTTTCACAGTTCAGTATTTAAAAAAATATTCTGCAACAAGCACTTTATTCAATATATATTTTTCTCCTTATTTAATTCCCCCTCTTGCAAGCGGAAAAGACTTTCAGGATCTGTGAGCCCTCAATACCATAGATTATTCTACTGTTATATAACATGTGCTTTACATTTATTGAGCCATCTTGTGCCGTCAAGATAAAGGAGGCCTTAGTATTTTTCCCTGCTTAGGAGCCATCTATGAAGACGTGGTGATGAATTCTACTCTCAGTTATACCTATGTAAATCTAGAGGAACTGACTCCCCTAAATTTCTTCCAGTATTACTGTGAGATAAATGAGATCAAAATTTGGCCCAGTCTGGTGGGAGAAAAGAGAGAAAGAGTTGGACTTCTGTTTTTTCCCTTTGCAGTGTGCATGGGCTGGGCTGGGATCATATACTGCACAACTCATTTCTGTGTGGGCTCTGGCAGGGGCAGCAGGAAAGTCAATTTATTTGACTCGGATGCAACACAAACAAGATATTCACACGTTAGAGAGAGTGGGTCATCTAGCAACGTGTCAGAAATCCTGACTGCAACATCTTCATGATGCTGATTTGCAGTGAGCCAGCATCATCTTCAGCCTGAAAATCAAAGGGAAACTGAGGCAGGGGAGGTAGTGAGCCTGTCTTAGAGCAGCTGTCTCTGACTCTTGCTCATATTTTTACACCTACTTTCACTATGTTGATGTTGCCTATTGCCTTGGTAACTTGCATTTTCCCTGTCACTCTTTCTCAAAATGCCAGGCACCCTCTCACACAGCTGATAGTATAAGGCTGCCCTACTTTTCATTAACCTGGGGCCCAGTTCTCCTTTGGGGTACAGAGAGTTGCTGCAACCCTCTCAAAAGAGGCTTTGAGATTCCCTTGAAGGCAGCGGGAACTGACAGGGTTTAACACTTTGCAGGACTGTGTTTAGGTCTATTGAAGGAGAAAAAATGCACTGTTTTAACTGCAGCGGCATGATCAGGATGACAAAACTTCTCTATTAGAGGCATTACAATACCTGTATAGAAATGGTTATATTGACATATGAATACATACACATACACACAAATAGAAGCAGGAAAGTAAAAAAATGCTGGTATCAGGCATTTTTACACCAGTATGTCTGTGCCCACCCTCCAGGTTCTATTGGGATAATGTTCTCCATAACAAGGTGGTGTTACAGTGGCTCCGGGCTGTGGACTCGGATGGTAAGCCAATGCAGGAGCAAGAGCTTCCTGAAAGCAGAGACAGCCTCAGATCTGGATCTAGAGTGAGATTATCCAGACTGAGAACAGCAGGAGGACTTTGCACCTGGACTTTTGTAAAGAAGATAGGTATTTAAATGTACTTCTGTGGAACTCGAGGCTGCACTGCTCCCCAGTATGGAGTTGTTGCTTTTCCCCCTTGTCTCCCCATCCTTCCCTCATGTGTTTCAGATCTTTCTCTACTTACAAGCAGACAATGTGGTGCCTGCTTGAATGGCACAGATAAGTTAGCCATGCAGCTCGGAGCGCCAGCCCTAAACCACCTAGCCTCCCTTTGATCTGAAATCAAAACAAAAGACGTCGGCATCAAAACGGTCCTTTGCCAGGTAACGGTTACTTTGTGCGCATTGCCTTAATTCAGCTGCAAGGAGCTCTCATCTCTTTGTATCATGCCCAGATCTGTGCTCATCTTAATACTTTATCAATGTGCCAGCAGGCTGCTTCTATCGTGGATACAGCTGTGCAGAAGCTGTCAGCATTTTTAAGTAAAGCATTAAACAATACTTCAGGTGACAGCAAATTGTTATTTCCTTACCCCCCCTCCAATTCTTCCCTTTTCCCCTCCCTCACCAAACCCAGATGCTGAAGCCCTTATTTTTATGTCAGCTTCATGCTGAAATTATACAACCTAAATGCATTTTTCCTTCTTTTTTTTTTTTTTTTTTTTTTTCCTGATGGGAGCTGTTCTCTCTCCTAAAGGGTGGAGAATGGCACAGAAATCCTTCTGAGGGGCTTCAAACAAAATGAACCTCACAAGCAAGTGGCTTGTCCTTGTGGCTCATTCCCTCTTTGTTTCTGCTGAGCTGCTGGTTTGAGCCCAGAAAAGCCACCCACCTAACCCAAGTCTTGCCACAAGGACAGACTTAGATTCGCAGCCCTATCTAGACTTTTAATGCACCATTACAGTGTTGTTGAGAGCTGGGAGTTAGGCAGTTAGGCAAGATGGCTTTTTTTTTTTTTTTTTTTCCTTAGCTCAGCTGTTGGTTTACTTCATAGACGCTGAGCAAGTCATTTCTAGAGAAAAATTAAAACTGGCTGTCACTTCTTTTAGTGCCTACTTCTTTTGTATGCTCATTGTGTACGTGCTTTGGGCAGAGGGGTCCCTACTGCAATTGACGTTTCAAGCTGGACACTGTAAATAAGCAATTGATTTAAAAAACTCAAGATATTTATCTTGTCAACACTGTGTTTCCAATCCTTGCTCTAAAAAACTGGATAAATAAAACTTCCCCATGAAGAACTTTGAGATCTCCCAGAAAGTTAAAAAATTGACATCCACTTGAAGTACCAGGGATCAGACTTTGTTGGACTTGCACATACTGTGTTAACAGATATTTCCTAACAGTCAGAGCTTTGCCAGATTCTTGCTCAGGGGAGTCCAGCCTGTTTTGGTGAGTAATAATCAAGCCACCCCAATTTTTTGCTTCTTTCTTCTCTTCTCCAGAGAGCCGTAGTTACTGAGCCACTGCTACGTGAGACCAAACTTTATCGCTTGTATGTCTCATTCAGCACTGAGCCTCTCCTAATAAATCAGCTTGGATTTGATATAGGCAGGACCAAGGTCAGCCTAGCTTGACTCTCACTGTCTCCTCCACACACCAGATACAATGCTGCCACGTTGTGGCTCCTTCCTATCTCTTCTGCCGCACATACTCGCCTGGCACTCGGATCTTGCAAGAGAAGAATCCTGGCTTTCTCTCCAGGGAAGGACTGTGGCACTCCAACTCACATGCAGCATGGTTGGGGATGCCATCCAGCCCCACCTGCCTCCACAATAGGCAGAGACCAAAAAAGACCCCCTGCCAGTGGCCATAAATTTCAAGCCGCTTGCGCACTCCCACATTTTATCTCATGTGGCTGCTGGTGCTTAGTATAAAGACACTCTCTGAGTTGGAAGAGAGGGTGTAGGAATGCCAAACTTAATTTCTCTGATAAACACTACCTCCTGTATGCTTTACCCCCACTCTCATATCCTCATAGAGGTGACTGATCCTTCTGGTGCAAGGAAAGTATACTTGTAGAAATGAGGACAGAATCAGGATGCTCTTTTCCTAAACATCCATTCTCTTTATTGGATGTCAAGTTCCTGATTCTCTTTATTTTTTCTCCCATTGCTTTTTTCTTTGTTTCCTTCACTCCATTTGGGAAAAGAAAAACACACACACACAAAAACACAACAGGGCAGGAAATTAAACTTTTCCACAAAGATGTTTTGGTAAGATGCTCTGTTTCTTAACTCATTTATTTTGTACTGATTAATTTTTACAGGGAAGAAAGGAAGGAGTGAGAGAGAGGGATGTGACAGAGAGGGCAACTGAGTGGAGAAAAGAACGTTCTTTAATTTACTTAAAGGGCTTTGTCATCGGTTGTTGTTTTTTCCCCACATACATGAGAAAACCATAAGAACCTTAAACCTATCAGCAACACTCACATGAATGAAACGCCAGGTGGAACTACTCCTATTTTCCTGGATATGATAAGGATAATGGCTTCCTCCTGATGTGATTCTCCCCATTTCATCCTGGTTAGGTAACTCTTAGATGTACTGCAACACCACTAGACATTCCAAGGCTCCTTTTAATTCAGGAAATTAATTAGCTGCTTTATACCAAAAGGTTATTTCAAAACAAGGCCATAGCATCCCCCTCCAATCCTTCTTGCTCTTTTAGGATGATACAAACCATTACAGTCAGGAAGCACTGGATGTCTCTGGTTGCCTGCTCATCTCTGGTTCCCCGTTCATCCTCTGTGCTCCGTGGATGGCGTGCTGTATCTTCATGCGGTGAATCCTCAGAGAGGATCAGATCCTTTGGGATATTAAAGTTCAAAGAACAGAAGGGCAGTGCCTAAATTTTAGGAACTTGTACTTTAAAAAAAAAAAAAAATAAATGCAGGAATATCAAAGATAGTTGCTATTTGCAGGGAAAATGTGCCCCAGACAAGAAAAAAGCAGTGGTTGTCTATGGACAGTCTATGGTGTCTTACCCTTTCTGGAAACAGGCTTAGATTTTGAGGTGGACATTTCATGTTCAAGTGTGATAACACACAACTATGCCTGAGTGTCTGCAAATACCAGCTGTCAACTGCAGGCGGGGAATTTGCCCACATCTCATGTAGGGTATGTAGGGTAGCTCTGGGGAATAAGAATAGAGAAAAATCTCCATAATTTCTCCATATTTCCCTGGTAGCTATTAGCAAAAGATACACCTGTAGTCCTCATGCTGTGCAAATACTTCCAGACACCTGATGATGTATCTGATGCAAGGTTTAAACAGTGTCTTATTCAGAAAGACTCCACCACCCTGAAAACAGTGTATTACCTGTGGTTGCTCTGTTTTATGTTCCTATTGGCATAAAATCACATGAAGGACCACACATTTCCTGCTCTTATTGAGAGAGAAGGACAATCTTAGTGTGAATAATGCTGTTGTTAGAAGAATAAACCTAGTGAGGAGCAGGAGGAGGTATCAGAAAAGAGTCGTTTAGTAACCACAGAAGCAGAACTGGGACTGTCACCCCTAGAGACCTGGCTAAAGCCGGGATACTTGTAGCTCTGATTGAAACAAGAATACTGTGGGTCTGTTTCAGGGCAGCATTTACTGGGATGCTTTTCTGTTTCAAGACCTAAGTGCTTATTTATATACCTTTTGTTTGGGGCAAAGTTCTGTGACTCAGTTTCCTGAAATTCAAAGTAAGAAAGGTAATAACCCCATGCCTGGAAAGGTAAGATGCAAAGACTAATTCACATTTATAAAATAATTGAGATGTTTTAAGGAAGATTTACTAGAAGGGCTGAATAATTTAAAAAGACACAGGGGATCAATGCACAGCAAAAGACATGGGTTTTTGCTAATATTTTTTAAAACACAAGAAAACATTGAAAAATAGACTGTAATACTAAGGTCCTTAAATTATTTTCTTGCAGTTTAGCTCTCAATGATTTCTTTTTTTTTTTAGTTTTTTTTTGTAATTGTGATCACATTTGTATTACATTTTTCCAGCAACAGCCACGATCAGCACTCCACTGTACTAGATGTTGTACAGGTACATATAGATCTACAATATTCCAAATGGACACAAACAAGCACACATCCAGTAGAAGAAAAGAAGTACCGGATCATGATCTAATAGGTTTGGTTCCTAATCTTGAGTTGCACTGAGATTAAGATTCACACCCTTAAAGGCACTTAGAGCCCAACTCCCATTGAAATCAATGGGTGTTAGATACTTAAATAGCTTTATGGATCTGAGCATAAATGACTTATCCAAGGGCAGAGCAGCAATCTTACAGCTGGGTTGGGAATTAAACACAGATTATACAAGTCCCAGTCCTATTTCTTAATCACAAAATCATCTTTCCTCTCCATATTTTGTGCAATAAATCCTTGGCATTCATATCACAACGTGGATACATAATGCCCATCCCATAAAATCACTGGAAATCTGCAGTGACAAAATGGTTTTCCTCAAACCAAGCCCAGCTGCAGAGACACCAGTACACTTTGTCTGCATTTAGGGTTGACTTCTGCTCTCCCTTACACCATGGCAACTGCTATGGCCTTCAGAGTTGCCTCTCTAAGTTTACACCAAAGTGACAGAGAGAAGAATCCAACCCCAGCACTACAAGTTCAAACATTTTTCACCTGGCTCTAGGGAGGGGATGGATTAGACAAACTGAACTTTCTGAAAAGATCAATATGGAACATCTCTTTCAATTACTCTCCAAGGTACTAAGCCTGTGAAGTCGGTTATGGTGCATTTATAAATCTTTCCAGGTGGGGCTGTCTGACATGCTCCTCTTCCACCTTTACTCCTTGCAAGCAATCCCTTATTTCCTGGGACAAGCTTGCAAGGCAACGATATTCACAGTGACTGTCAGGAAAGGATCAGGCCTGAGTCTCTCAGAATCAGGACAGATGGGGACCTTTTTGATCTCCCTTCCCCAGACACTAACATTCACATAATCAGACACATAGCTACAGAACAACAGGAGGGGCTAAATTCAAACCTTGTGAAAGCCACTGCAAAAGCACCAGGGCCAGAAGACATTTCAGAAGCTGAATATATGCATTATACACTCCAAAATGATCACAGCTGTGATAGATAACTAGTTTAGATTCAGTTATATAGGGGGAAGGGGTGCAGGAGCCCTTATGTCGATACAGCTCCTTTGATTCATGGAACAGGTTTAAAGCCTACCCAAAAAATTATGCTGAAGATGTTGGGTTTAGTTCAGTCATCTCCTACAAGCCTGCTGGCTCCTCTCTGATACTGTGGGGTTGAAGTGAGGATTTGGAGCAAGCAGGGAAAGTTTTCTAGAGGACCATGAGTCACTTTACAGTAGTTATGTTTTTCTGTGCATTTACCTGACAGGATGATAGGAAACCTGCCAGTTAAAAGAGCATCAGTGTCCCCAGAGACGTAGTCTGTGCCCCTAACTCTCCCCCTCTGAACACCCCTGCTTAAGATCAGGCTGTCTGAAGTTCTATTTTGTTTTCTGTCTTGGTGTCTGATTAGGACCTTCTCTAGAGGCTTTAGCTGAAAGGCAGTAACAGGCTCAGGCAGCAAAGGTTGTGAATGTTTCATACATATAAACTATTTAGACGTTGCTTCAACAAGGCTGTAGGATTAATGCGTATTAATTTTCATCTTCCAAATCCGACTGCAGACCAGGCTTAAAGACACCACTGCCAGAGGAACTGGCTCCATTTCTGTGAGGCTGTTTCTTTCCTATAGGGTGCAGTGAGTCAGCTTTTGGGGTGTACCCCAATAGCCAGGATGGGCCTGAGGCTTCTCTTAAGGTAAAAGAAAATCCACATGATGGTGTAAAGAGAGCAAACAGTGGAACGTCAGTCCAGCCTCCTCTTTGTATTAAATGAACTCTCCTGCTTCATGCAGCATGGTCATATCTTGGGATTGCCTTGGCTCTGGGGTAGAGCTGTCCCCTGTGTCACCTCCATTTGGGCTGGAAGCCCCTCTCTGTGCTAGGTCCTGCACAGATGGGGCACAAAAAGACACCTCCTGCCTCAAGGCACTGGGACGCTGAGCAGGGGACGAGAGACAGCAGATGGATACTGGCAGACGGGGGAAGTGTGAGGGGACGCTGAAACGTTATTCGGCAACGTGGCTGGCAGCCATCTCAGCAGCCCAACTCCTCCAAGTGCCCGTACAAGAGCCAGGGGCGAGGAGGGGCTCAGCGGCAGCCGAGGGGATGGCTTTTGGTCTTGATTAATTAACCTGGCAAATGTGACAGCCACCCTGGGATGTGTCCCACCAGGATCCTTCTTACCCTTCCAGCTCTTCTTTACCCCAACCGAAGAAAGGACAGGAGGGAGGGATGTTCTTGGCTTTTGGCCACTCTAACAGGATTTTTGGGGAGATACCTGGACTAGGAGGGTCTTCTTTACCTGCATATCTTCACGACAGACACTTCTGCAGTCCTTCACCCTTGCTTCTAAGGAATCATCAGGGAGTTACAGATGTACACCAACAGGATGGACAGGGAAGAAGGAATAGCTGGAATTGTGTGAAAAAGGCTCTAAATAGGGCCAGGGAAAGCATTTTCCTCTATTGCTTTGCTTTGAGATGACCAAACCCTCAGAAGGGTGAAGCTTTCAATTTTTCACCCACTGAGGATTTGGTTCTGTGACAATAGCCAGAAGGGACATTTAGGCACTGGTGTGACAACCTTTTCTCACCAAGCCTGGAAGCTGTGGCAGTCCAGAAGACCTCCTCACTGCCGCCGGGTGGAAACAATGCTGCAGGGCGGCAGCGGGGAAAGCATTTCAAGAGCAGCTGCTGACTACGGCAAGTAAAATTGTCCATAACCTGATCCTAACTGCAGGATCAGGCTGCAGCAAGGTTGAAAAGGATCTGGCATCCCTGGTGACAGCATTGGGTATAAGTGCCAGCCTTATTTTAACACAATTTGTGCTGTTAATGAGGGGATGTATAGGCACTGAGGAATATTTGCATGCAGTGACTGTGTAAGGATTACATATTTCAGAGTGAAATTCCTAGTGTGAGACAGCCTTGGTATATGTTATGAAGAATTAATATTTATAGACAGTCTTAGCTGGGAATTTCTATATGGAGGTGCATTTGCATTTTTGGAAAATAACTTTTTAAGAACTTTTTTTTTTCTTTCTCACTAAGTAGAAATAACTTGTTGATATACCGCATGTAGTATGAAAGGGTGATTACTATCACATTTACAGATACTTGAGCAAAGTGCACATAATAGATGTATTTTTACATTTTAATGGTTACATTATCCAGAAAAACCAGAAACATGCACACAACTACATTACAGATTTAGGGGTCCAACCTTGCACCTTTTAAATCAATGAGAATGTCACTGATTTTAATGTAAGCTGGATAGAGGCTTATATGTCATTGTAATGCAGTAGTTAAGGAATAAATATCAACACAAATGAGTCAATATATCGATCTCTTTTAGGTTCTGAAACTGTATTTTGTGATACCTATTGCAATTTTTTGTATGCTCATTGTGACTGCAGTGCAGCCGTTCTGCTGCTAAAGAACAGGTCATGGAGGGTACCAGTATTCATTGTATAGTAGTGACACCTTCAGGTCACTACCAAAACCAGTCACTTCTGTGCAAGGTGCTGCACACACCTGTGTGGAGAAAGAAATCTTTAGTGAGAGATTTGATGATGTGACAAAGGACAAAGGGCACATCAGTGACAGAGGTGGCAATGAAAGCCAAGTACTGCAACTCCAGGGAGCAATCAGAAGTACAGACCTGTAAACAGTTAGCAAATTCTGGCTTGAGAGTTTTGGGATATTTTTTACCAATGGAAGGAAAAAAAAAGAAAAGGATATATTATTTTTAAAGATAAAAGAAAATAACTTTATGTTAAGCTTAAAAATAAATCTGTTTTATTTTCTAATTAAAAATAAAATCTCAAGATATTTTGCTTTTGATTGCTTTCATGTTGGGACATCTTGCATCTATACTTTTCTTAAAAAATAGTACCAAAACCAAGTCCTGGCTATTTAAGAAAATAAATTATTCCCACAGATAAACTTTTTTTTTTTTTTTTTTTTTTAGATAATCAGAGAAAATGTTTTGACTTTATCCTTTTTATGTCCTGCTTTAAACAACTTGCCAAATTTCCTCCAAATCTGTGAACAGCTTTCCTTCCTGCTAAGCTATTTTTCCTCTACAAATATCAGCTGACAAAAAAATCGTGCAAGTCTAGTCATCAAGCTAACAGTCTGCTCTCAGTCTCTCTAAACTAGGCAAAAAGTATACAAAATAGAAAAGAAATTAGGAAAGAGCCAAAGAGGCCAGAATA
Organism: Tyto alba; assembly: GCF_018691265.1. Lineage (NCBI taxonomy): Eukaryota > Metazoa > Chordata > Aves > Strigiformes > Tytonidae > Tyto > Tyto alba. Next base: position 11,746,383 of record NW_024881318.1, read on the forward strand.
AATGCAAAAATGATTTCTTCTTCTCTTAAAGCGGCAGCCTGGAGTGCAGAGATATTACTCTGAGATGCACAAGAACCACTAGAAACAGCCACCTCCATATGAACAGAGTGCTCTACTCTGCCTCCATCTAATACGTGAGATTTATAAGTGCTTCAGTTCCCCAGAGGCACTCAAGCATATTGCTATATATAGGACTGTTCCCAGATTACAGAATGCTTTCCCTTGACTGTAGTGTTATCAGACCACAGGGATTTTTTTCTTCATATTTTTTTTCTTTAAAACCAGTTCACTCTAAGCTCTTTCCCTTTGTTTGCCCTACAACAAGTGTTAATCACTGCATGGAAATGGGTTCAATGCCCAGTTCAAAAGCAATCCTAGGCAAATAAGGATAAATATCTCCTCCCAGGAAGTGACAATATTTATATGGCACATAACATGGACAACAGATTTGTTTTCTGAATGAGTTAGCTGGAAAATCAGTTAGGGCCCTGCCTTCCTCTGAGCTCTACCCCCAGTGGGGCCAGAGCTGGGCAGCAGCTTGAGTGGCTGATGTTGAGTTCGGAGCTGTCAGAGGTCCCCCCCGGTAGGCGGCATCACTCATGGCTTGGAGGCTGCATGCATCCCATCCATGACAAATCCATGGAGGACGTGAATCTGTCACAGGTTCCAGCTCCCACTCAGGCTGTTTAGCTCTGGAAGTCATTGTTTTGGTCTGAAGCATTCACAGGGACAGCAGCCATCACCCCTCCTTCAGACACTGTGAAGAGGGCAACCAGGCATGGTCTGCTACAACTCCCATATGGGGTGTGGTTTTATACCTTTTAGGGGAGGCATGGTCAGATCCTGAAAGAGTGCTGAGTCCCCTCTGTGTGGAGCGCTTTTCCTTTTCCCTTTCACATACAGCGAAGTTAGTCTCTTTGTCCTCCTTCACTCTTAAACCAGTGAGAGATTTCATATGCCTCTGCTCCTACCATCACTGGCCCCTTCTCCATTTCTTACATTTTTTCCATGCTTTCCTTCCCTGTCATTATTTTTGTCCAACAGCTATTTGTTCAGTAATCTCTCCCAAGAGATTAGCACACTAATAGGCAGTCAACAAAACAAGAAAGAAAGAAAGACACAGTACTTAAAGGATGAATACTTGGGAGAGAGCATCAGTCTTTTGATGTCCTGATTCCAGTCGGGTTTATTTTCTATATATATGTCTAATAACTATACGTCTTCATACAGTTGTCTTACTGTTCAAATTGAGATTTCTGACTGTTTTTCAAACCTTACACCTCTCCTGAGCTTGGGGGAAGAGGAAAGTGGTGGTATTACCAGTACCCAAAGGGGTACCCCCGGGCACAGAGTGATTTATGTATTTTGGGCAGTAGGATGGCTTAGCTGCAGAGTCAGTCCACCCATTACATGTTTTCATGCCCTCTACACCAGCTCTCCCACCCCCATCCTGAAAACATCTCCACACCTTCCACTTTAACCCCATTCTTGTTCCCATTCCAGGCAACAGCAGTCCGTGTCTCTTAATGGTTGGGTAAATAACACGGTGCAGAACTGGGGCCCTGTCTCCAAACACAGATGATCTAGTTCTCTCAGTCATGACTGGCTAAAAGAATATCATCTGATCTTTAGTGACCCTACTGTGCTGAGTGGATAACAACCAGGCATTTAATACACACGCAGAAAAAGGCAGAGGAATTCAAAGTGGAAAAGATGGCTGTAACTGCGTCATGTTTTGCATGGTCTGACAACAGCTACAAGTATGCTCTTTAAAGAAAGTTTGGTTTTGTAAGCATGCTCCTCCTTTGGTGGCTGCTTTTGCTTTCTTTTTCCTCTGACAAATTCTTTTAAACTGGCAGCAAAGACTTACTTAGGACTGCATTAGGGGTTCTTGAAAACACCCTTTTTTTCTTCCCTGGAAATTGATACCACACACTTGGGCGATTTTATTTTTTTTAACAGATTGGTAGACATTCTTTTCATTTCTCCCTTGTGATTTTATACAGAACACTTTTTCAGGCAGATCTTTTCGAACCCCTCCAAAGCAGTCAATGAAACCATTCGCGTGCATACAATTAAGCACAAAGGGGGGGGGGGGGGGGGGGGGGAGGGGGGGAATGCTACAGCAGCCTAATAATTTCATATGAAAAACCCTCCAGATTGTTAATATTTTGAAGTAACAAATCCTTTTGAACAGAATTTCAAAAAGTCATACATGCCTCTAACAGTCATTTTAAATACCCAGAAATTTGGGAGCATATGGAAGCTAATAATTTCAAAGTGATAATAACATCATACATTCTGCCCCCAGTTCGGCCCTGATCCTGCACAGTTGAAGCCAGTAGGAGCTTTATTATTGACTTTGTTGAGCATATGATGAAGTACTCAATGGGATGCAGCCTCACTCAAGTCAAATGGATTGCATGGGCATAGCAGAATTTGCTCATGCATTTCTGATAATGTGTAACATAAAAAACACCTAGCAGACTTCAATATCCAGAATCCACAGAGGGACAATAGGTGGACCTCTACTTGGGGAGTGAAAATGCAGGAGGGTGAATTAGCGGGAGTAAACCTTAAACTTCATTGTAATATAGGTATCTTTGGTATCCAAGATCCTAGGACTCCTCCTAAATGATCAGAGTAGCATAGTTATTCCTTGTGATTCCTAGTGTACACAGAAGAGGGAGTTGCTATTAGAATTTGAAAGGCCATGAAGTTGATACTTTTGATTTCAAAGAAAACAAAAAATTGGAGTTTAAAGGTTAACAGAGCTTCATTTCTGGCTCTTATGCATTCAGGAAAATGGAAGAGATACTCCAGGATTATAATATTGAATTAAAATTCTTAAGACAAAAGACATTCAATCATTTTAGCTCAAAACAGTGCATTTTGAGATTTATAATTGTTGTTTTGCAATATTTAAATCTTTAAGATTAAGATTTTCTCAGTTAACACACAGGCAGGAAAATGTACTTAAAAAAAAAAAAAAAAAGTTGAGATTCCCATATAATCTCACACATTCTGGAGCTTCTTGTGAGGAAGCACAGCAAAACACACCAGGCTTGTAGAAACTGGAAGAGATACCAATACCAAAAAAAAGAATAGCAAAGTTGTTCTTTGAGTACGCACATGATGTATTTAGTTATTTTGGGGGTCAGGTCTCAAAATTATCTTTTAAATTTTGCTTTGCTTGCTATTCATTCCCATTCACCTTCTCCTGGAGTCCAGTGAACACAGGTACCGTCTTTATAAACAAAGCTTACATCTTTGAGGTTTGCTTAGAAAACTTTTCAACATTAAAGATTCAAAGGGAAAAAGAAAGAGGAATGAAAGATGTTGCTTTCTTAAGAACATAAGTACAGTCATACTGATTCAGACATATGGAGCACACAAAGCCACTCTGCACCCAGTAGTGGCCATAAACACATGCCCAGAGAGCAGTAAGAACAGGGCAAGTGTATACAGTACCTCCTTCAAACATTCTCCCAACCTATTACGGTATTTAACCCAACAGATTTCCAAAGCTTGATGTTGCTCATTTCTTCATGTAATGAACTACAATGAGCAATTTCATCATTGTGCTGATCTGATCCACAATTATTGAAAACTTAGTTCTGTATGTGCACCACATATTCCACCTAAATATGTGCACCCAGCTAATGGAGAGGAGAAAAGTAATTCAGAGGGCACAATAAAGCCTTGAGCAGAGTCTTCTGGAAGTACCCAAGAAGAAATACAAGTCCAGAGACCTACCTGGAACATACAAGGTTTGAATATGCCTTTTAGGACTGGCCATAAGGATATATATCCCTAGTATAAGAAAAAGAACGATCACATAATTCTTTGGAGAAATGGTACATTTGGAACTAGATCAAATGCCCGCAATAAAAGCTGAATCCATGTAAAATTTGCCCCCATTTAACATTTCACTCTAAACTTCAGGATCAGCTAGATTAGATTTAAAGTCCATCCAGCCTTTCAGATGAGTCTGGAATTTGAGAGAAACAGGGAGGACTTTTGCTTTTGCAACGTTATCCTGTAGATGAAACACTGGTGATTCTTTCATTTGGAACCAGCTATCAGTGCTCCAAACAAAACCTGAACAAGTGTGACTGGAGAGAACAGAAAAGGATTTTTTTTGTTCATATTTTTATCATGTCTGTACATTTCCAAAATGAAAGGTTAGGATATTAAAAGTAGTGACCAAATTTACCAGCACTTCTGTAGCAAGATCTTTACACCATCTAATACCCCATAAGGAAAGATTCATTTTTATCATTATCTCCCACAAATTGCTTGTTTAAAAGTTTAATTCCCACTTTGTGCCTGTGAACAATGCAATAATGTCCTCTTGCTGTTTGTGTTTTCTGACCCAGGCCAACAACAAAGGCAGGAGTATGAAATTAAGGAATGCTTTGGATTTCTATTCAAAACACTCTGTATTCCAAACCTAAACTCCTGCCTCTCCTCATCCCAGGTATACATTTGCATCCTTTAAATGATCTTGTTTATTTTGTGTGTTGGAATATAGTTATCTGAATATTAATTATGGTTTTAGTGAAGTTCATCGGTTGAGTGCAGGAATTGAGAATTCTTCCTTCAGTCACAGCCACCTGCTTAGATTTCTGTGTTTATCTGCTTCACTGAGTTTAAATCAGTTTCTGTAAGTGAAAGTCTGTTGCTTTGAGCAGATGTTAATGCTCAGAAATAGTGTACAGTCTGCCATTAGCATATGTAGCATAATGCTAATAAATAGAGGCATGTACCACCCTTGAAGGTGATTCTGATTTCGATGGAAGATCTCCCCCCCACCCCCCCCATCCTGCCAGTCCCTTTCCTTAGGGAAGCCTCCAGCACATACAGCTGTTATAAGTGAGGGACCTTCCTCCCAGCCTGGCAAGACCTTAGCAAATGGTCCATTCTGTTTATGCTACATTTGGATGATTAATGATATTGTATATTGTAACTAAATTGTACTGCTATTATCGTCAGGTCACTGCTGACAATTAGATATATCATCTCTGGGGTTCACATACAGATAACAATTTTAACTATGTGGATAAGTAAAGGCTTGATGGTATCCTAATGCTAATGTAAATATTACCACACATTGGAAGTCGGTAATGCTCCATATATGGGGATTGTATTACACAACAGCAGACATCGGGCAGCTGAAGCTGGTGTGATTGTGTTGCAACAGTGGTTTTCTACTTTATCCTCCTTGTTAATTTTTTTCCACTCCCTAAGGATTTGAAATAATCCGTCTGTAAAACATGACAACCATTTAGGCTCAAAGGAACCCAGCAGCTTTCAAGCAAAACTGTAATCAAACTGATTTGGGATGTCTTGGGTGTTGGGAGGAGGGAGTTCAGTTGCTTCGGTGCTCTCCAAGCTCCCTGTTCAATGTGGTACTTTGAGCTCCATCACTCAAGCAGAGTCACTGGAATAAAAGTTGTTAAAGCATGGCCAGTTTATCCAAGAGCAGGAGGAAATTTGAGAAAACCAAGTCCTGAAAGTGTCTTTATGTTTTATCTCAAGATCAGATCAACAATCCTAATCCTGACAGCTGCAGGTAACTATTTGAGAGAGAGATCATGCTGAGTCAAGATGAAAAATTTGATAAAGGACTTATTGAAGAAAAGCAACGTTACAGGTTCTGTCTAAAGTTGAGAATGTATTAAAAAGGTTTGCAGGAGGAAAAAAATTCAAATTGAGTGAAGCTTCTGCCCCTTTTACTATTCATCCATCAATAACTGGCATGTCATGTTAGGACTCAGACTAGAAATTAATTATTCTTGCTAATACCGAGGAACCTATTGCACCAACCCTTATCTTCATAAATCCCAATATACACGAGGAGCTAAAAACACGGAAGTCATTGCAATAATACCAGCGGAAAACTAGAATGTGATAAGAATCAGTTTTACAGGCCTTGCATTTCCATGAGTCTAATTCCCATTTCATAGGGAGGAAAACATAGCAATCTTCATTCAAAAAGAGAAGAGAATAGCTGGATCAGAGCCCCCAACTGATTTATACTCACAATTTCCTTCTGAGATAGCAGGAGTGGATGTGAAAAGTGGTCTACAAATGATTCTGTTCTCCCACTAGCATGAGAAGGGAAAGATTTTCCTAAAGTCAAGAAATTACTAAATTCAGATTTCATTGGACTGTGGTTATTTTTAAGTGGTTTGAGCTCCCCATTTCCATCATTTCAAGTGGGTGATGTTTCCCATTTTCCACAGAGGAAGGCATTAAAAAGGAGAAAGTTTTTGCACAGAAATAAAGGTTCTAGTGCACTGAGTTCCCAACTCAGTGATTATAGCACACCTTGTCTGATAATTCAGTGATATTTTTGTAAAAAAAAACAAACAAAACAAAACAAAACAAACAAACAACAACAAAAACAAAACAAAACAAAAAACAACAACAAAAACAAAACAAAACAAACAAACAAACAAACAAACAAAAAAAAAAAAAAAAAACCAAACCAACCAACCAAACCTCTAAACCATCCCCCAGAAATGCCAAACCCAAGAAGAAACAATAAAGAAGTGCAAGGCAATGATAGTTCATCTTCTTAAAAATCTGAGTTCATGCTGCAGGAACAAGTCTCTTGTTGGTGGATTTTTACAGATACCCAGAACCTGAAAAAAAACACCTAAAGCAGATCCCAAAGTATCTAGGACTATGCTATATGAATGGAGAGGTGGTAGCAAATAGAGCCTCCTGATATTACCTCCCTACTAAATATCACAGATCAGAGCATCGTTTCATTCAATAGTCTGCACCTCCTGGACAAGGGATTCATATTCAAGACAGTGTCTGTGTCTCTGAGCAGGAGCACCCAGTATCTTCAGGCCTCAGAGAAGAAGAAAACAGATTTTCTCCCTCCACTCCAAGCACACCTCTGCTGTAAAATCAGCCTATTCAACAATTTAAGAGACATAAAATAGGGACTGAGCTGTATCAATTCATTTTTATTCCACTGATGTTCCCTTGCCCACTGTTTGCACTTATTGATCTGCAACTAAAGGAGAAGGCCAGTAACAGGAAAGAATAAAGGTAAGCCTGAAAAGTGCTGCTGTTCCAGAGCAACGTAAAACACAACTTGAAGCTGGAGGGCAGAGGAGGGACAAGGAAGCAGAGCAGCAAGAGAAAAGGAGAATAGAAAAAGGAAGAGAGAATTAGAGACAGAGCAAACAAGATTAAGTTTCATCTGACTTATTGGATGTATACTCAGAAAGCAAAAGGCAAGGAGAGGAAGGGCAGAGGGAGAGAACATGAACTGCAGCAAGTTCTGTCCTGAGGCTCCATGCAATGGTTTTGTCAGAGACTCTCTGAGGCTTGTGTCACTTCATATGATGTGTAGCTTTAATGAAAGAAGGAGGGGGGCAGAAGAAAAGGGAAAAAGAAAAAGCAACTGAGACTTTCTGTCTCTTCCTCAGTCTCCATTTGCGGAGACCTATTGGCCATAACTCTTGCAGGGCAAATAACAAGCATTTCCCATCTAAATGTAAGCACATTGGCACTTAATCCTATTTTATAAAGGTTATAGTTTTACATAAATCACTCACTCTAAATGCACTTTAGTCATCCTGCTCGTGTTAAGTTTCCCTTTAAGCCTAACTAGGCAAGGAAGATTTCTCCCACTGGCCCTCTGGACATGACGTCACTAAGACTGAACTGTGATCTCCATCTTTAATATCCCTGGAGGGATTCATCTGTAATGATGTCAGGGGCTAAGCATATTCCATTGCCAGGGTGGAGGAATTAAATCTGTCCTTCCCCTGTCTCACTCAGGTCCAGCAGAACTAAAAACAAGTTGTTCAGAGAAAACTAGTGATGCTTCACTTTTGATACCTCATTCTCCATGCAGATTCCCTAATGTCTACTACAGGGTGAGCTTAGTAGCCTTTTCTTCAGTGATTTCACTATCAGTCATCCTGTTAATGAAGTTTATAATAGTGTCCAAGACCTCTCCTCTCTATCATATTGTGTTGAATTTGTCCAGTGAGTTCCAGGGTTACATAAGAAGGACAGACTGACAGACGGAGCCACCCCTAGGTAGGCAGATAGCATAGGTACCTGAAAAAACAAATTTCCTTAAGAAATTAGTTTAGAAGGTATCCACTGGCATAGTTTCTGCAAGTCATCTTTTGCATATTTTCATGCAGATGTATCCCAGATTAGGAAGGTACATTCCAGCTCCTGTACATTTTCTTAACTTGTTCAGTGCTTATTTTCTAGCATGGTATGCAAGGTGTTGAATCATCAAGTACCCAAGGATCTTGGATTAAGTTACATACAATGATTTTAGGAACCTCAGAGCACAGGAAAACTTCTCCAGCTGCTGCTTTTACTTTTTTAGAAAGTCCAGCAGGACGAAATGCCCTATCAGAGAACACCGGGATTTCATGTGGTGATTTCGAGTCAGAGGAAGAATTTAAAGCAATCATCATGAGACAGTGAAGGAAAAACAAACAAACAAACAAACAAACAGAGATTGTGCTAGGCATGGAGTAATAGTGAAACGTTCATACCCTCAGGAGGAGAATGCAGGCCCTAGGGTCCTTTGTTTCTGTAGATGAAATCCATGCTGGTTTCTCCAAGTTTACATACAACCTCATCTGGCCATCAGCCCAGGCATTCCCAGAAACGCTTAAGACTGAGACCATGACTCTTGCTGTGTTAAGAGGGACCTGAAATAGAATGACTTGAAGAGCACATAAACCATAACATAGACAATCACTACCCATGCCTGGTCTGACCTACAGAGGGGATTAAGTTAACTCTTAAGTATGCAGTATTGATAGCCAGGGACCTGGCAGAAAGTAGGGCTGGCTGCACTGACTAGCCATTGGAGTCACCCAAGAGCACCAAACTGGCTTATTTCTTATTTGTTGGTGTTCTTGGTATGAAATGACCCACTAAGAGCATTCATTCCTTCAACAGGTGACATACCAGTCAGTTAAATGTGCTTGGGAAACACAGAAAACCTGAAAGGTTTTTTGACCAATAGAACTTGAGTTCCTTCAGCTAATATGATTGAGCCACCCTTGTGGTCCCTCTCTATGGAATCTTTAATTTAAATGTCTCTTCTCTGCCAGACAGCCATTGTCATGACATTTCTTCCAGTTTACTCACTCAGATTTTTGACCTAGTAAAGTTACCTGCGGTTGGATAATAGGTTCCGAAATCACCCTAGTGGAGAAATGGAGAGTCAGAGGCAGTAACACCACCATCACACAGGCTTTGCCTTCTGAAAACTAAGCTAAAAATACACCGTCTTTCCATGGAGAGAAAGTAAGTGAGTAACACCAGCTGGCGGACAAGTTGCCGCACTCAAGCTTCCTGATCCCTCTCCACAAAACAGTTTCTGGTAGTCTGCAAGGATACACAGTACTCTGAATTTCCTGTGAATAATCCATAAATATTTTTAGTTTTACACTAGCACAGAGTTAATATAGTCTTTGGGTTTAAGACATGATTAGTTAGGTCTGGGTCTAAATGAGTGTCTCTGTCTAGCATTAGAAGTGATATGCAAAGAGAATGAGGTGTTTTGGCTTTTTTGGCCTTAGAGCAGGCAGGAAACAGTATGTGACTTCCAGTCAACCAATGCAAAGCCAAGAGTTATCAAACTAAATTCCCAGTATCTGATTCAGGACACTAGTGTAAATAGATGAAGCTCCACTGAAATCAGTGGTGTTTAACTCTTCACACTCTGATTCTATCTCCAAAATCTAGATGATTTGAAGAGGCTTCCAACATCACCAACACATACTCCATCTTAAAGGAAAGCTAAGACCAGATAGAAGATGAAAAGCTTGAACTCCATTGTAGAGAATAATTGCACATCTATGAAATTCTTAAGGCCTCTATGTCAGCCTCAGCTTAAATAGCTATACAAGCCTAAACAGAGAGGAATGAATTTAACCCACAAACAATCATGAAGGAAAATTCTACTTGCCAGTCAGTGATGATTCATGCATTAGCAAATTCATGGGAAGTTCAAAGCTCCCTAGTTCTGCCACCAGCTTTGCACAGCTGGGAGAAACTCCATTTCCTTGTAACAGTAACGACATTCTACTACAAGAGGAAAAATAAATTTGTTTTCTATCAGACAACCAATAGAAATAATTCATAAATTTGCCTTATGTAATATGGTTGTGTTTGGAAAGCTCACCTGCAATCAGAGTCCCATAGTGCAAGGTGCTGTTCATGCTTTAACAAAAATGCAAGCCAAAAGAAACAGAAGAGAGGAAGTCATACATTCAAGGCCATGCAACAACTCAGCAGGCAAGAGAAAAAATTAACTGAAGTTTTTTGACGACCAGTGCAGTGCTCCTTATGCTACATCACGCACTGTGCCATCAGTGAGGTCAGCAAGTTTTATATGCTTCTACTCTTTCTATCATCATTACACAAGAGCACCTCACAACCTATATTCTTATCTTGCCCCTAGAAAGTATAAATTGCTTCTGTTCCCAGTTACATAAAACTACAGCCACAAATAAATAAATAAATATGTCTAGACCATAATTGGTGGTGCTTATGTCCCAACCTCAAATGCCCCACTCAGTTTCTACTCAACCCCAAAAACACCTATTCCATCAGCATAAATACACCTTCTCTAACAAATCCATAATTTGGAACAGGGCCCAGATCTGAGGTCTCCTCTGAGTCACATAAATACTTTTACCAGAGCAAGAATCATTCTCTCAAGCTCTCTTCAGTCCAAAATTAAGATACAAGCAGCAGCAAAACATCTTTATCCCCTGCTAATGCACCATCCAAAGCATCCTCTTGATTCTTTTTGGTGCACATCATTTGCTTTGGGAACAGTAGTAGCTGTCACATCAAATCACTTCCATGTAATTGGTGGGGTAGTCACTCACCTGTATCGGTCCAGAGAGCCATCTCCAGCACCAGCATGCCCTAGCTATGCTTAGCACACTTAGGTCAGCTGCCTGCCCTCCTCTATGCTTGAGATTCCCAACCAAAACTACTCTCCACATAGAAACCTGAGACAAAAGTTCACCTGAAACATTTAGGGCACCGGGTAGTTTGAAGATTTTGTGTTAAAATCTCCTTGGCACTAAAAACCAGACTAGGTCATGGAAACACAGAGCGTGTAGTTTCTCTAACAGATGACAGAAAAAGCATTTCTTCTGTGCAGAGAAAAGCAGTCTGGAATTAAGGACAGAAAATCAAGCTGCTACTTTCTAAAACATGGATTTCAACCTGCCTTATACTTAAAAGAAAAAAGGAAGACAAAAAATCCCAAGAAGGAATCAGTAAAAACCACACCCATCATCTTAAAATTTAGTTTTACAATAAATCTAAACTGCTCACATTAAGGTCTTTCTTCTGCTGAAACAGCCTAGGAGGACTTTTATCCCCAAGGGGATACCAGAGTCACCAAAACTAGCTTATTTCCCTCCTACAAACATCTCTAGAAAGCATTACAGCTGGAAGGTTGACTTAGATTTGAGACAGACACACATGCTGGACTGCTCATGCAAGAGACCACACACAGTTATAGTGACTTGTCACACCTGTTCCATCTTTGCAAGTGCAAGTCACAGACTGCATCTGAGCCACATGGAGCCACATCCACATTCTGCTCCCCTGTTTGGCTGTACAGTCACAGCTCAGAGCCACAAGGCAGGGCAGAGCAGTACATATGCTGTATGGAAAACAAAGCAATAAAACCAGAATGTCATCAGTGAAAATCAGATTCTTCAACATTACTGAAAGGTGAGTGACAAAAGTTTTCTTCCTTCCTTCTATCAAAAGAGCACCAGTGCCCTCCACTGCCACCATAAGAACCCCAAACCAGGGAATATCAGTTTTATGCAGTCATAGAAGAGACACCAGGTTTAACGTGTTTTGTCCACGTGTTGTCAGCAGATGTTTTATGTCCATGCTCCTTAACAGTAAACACCTGAATAGGCCTCTCCCATCAGATATCTCCTCCAAACCAGGCATACCCAATGTTTAGAGTCAACTCTTTTTTTTTTTTTTTTTTTTTTTTTTTTAAAACCTCCTGGTAAAAACATCTGACTTCTGGAAAGGTGTCAGCCAGGCAATTGCTGTCTTTGATACTTAAGCACTTTATACTCTTTACCCTAAAGACCACCAAGTTATTTATTGAAAATTGCTCTTTTCCCTGTCAGGATTACCTAAAGAAGGGGTAACAAAAGAGGGTTAAGACAAAAGTGGTTTCTTGCCCATAGTTATGAGAGGGGATACACCTGTTTTGCTCAGAAATGAAGGTACACCTTGCCAGGCTCTGTTGCAAAGCTCTGCTCCTGCCCCTGACAACTCTCCAGGCTGAAGTGGTTCAACCTGGGGGAAGGAGCTTGTTGTAAGATCAGACCTAGTTCCCACTCACTGCATTTCTCATGCATGTTCCCATCTGGTGTAAATTAACATTGCTTTACCAAAGTCAGTAAAGCCACAGAGAACTCATACAGCTGAGGTGTTAGTTATAAAGTTATTTTCTTTTCCCTGAGTGGCTTCTCTCTAGAGTTGCTTTGCATGAATGGATGATCAGAGTGAGGATGATATAAAGTTATTTAGATAGTAGACCTAGTTTTAAAAAACATTTGGAGATATGTACCTGACTCTGATTTTAGATTTAGCTCTTAGTCACTTAGTATGTACTTTCTGTTTCTGCATTTATAAATGTAAATTTATATCTTAAATATACTACTTAGAATGTAGTATTGTAACTTTTCTCTTTCATGAAGAATGAGAGTTTCCATCGGTAAGTTAGAGATATCAGGTAGCAATTCTTTTAACTGCTAAGGAGTTAACTCTGAAATCCACTTTCAACAAAAGAAAACAAAACAACAGAAAAGTTAGTGCGTAGAAAAAGTATTTATTATTTTACTGGCAGTAGTGTTTAAAAAGCCTGATTCCTAGAGCAGCCTCTACATTCTTACAGCCCCTTAATCCTGTCTATGTAAGAAGTTAGCAGAAGTTTTAGAAAACTGTACCAAACAATGTATTTCAGTAAGCCTTTCTTATAAGCTTAACAGACTTGCTTGTTCTGTGAGTCTTTCTTAGCTTTGTTACTTGTAAAGTATCTATTTGTATTTTATTGGGAAAAAAAAAATATTTAGCAAAGACCAATTAAGAAAAAAAACAAACCCAACCTCAAACTCTTCCCCTTCATTTATTTTATTAGAAATAATAGGAATCAAAACAAATGCCTACTGAGAACACTTTAAAATAATCTTTCCAATATTTATTAATTGTTTATATTTCATTTCCCCTAAAGACACTTGGAAAAACAATTTTCTCAAAAAGCAGGAACACACAAGTTCAGGGCAACCCCAGAAGCATCACATAATAGCATCTAAACAAGCCTCTAATGTCATCTCTTTTTATCATTTCTTTCCCCCAAGCTGTATCTTGTTAAAGTTTCCCTTCAATGAGAGCATATTTTAGCCTGCATTTTTGGGGGGATGACCTTCTAAAATGAGGGGCAGAAGAACTTTAAAGGCCCTAAAGGGTCCATTTTGCAGTAAGACATAGACTGCTAAATCCCTTTGTTCCAGATGGTGAGTATCCTTAATTCGTGTTTGTGAGCTTGGAGTTGGATTGTGTGTTCTCAAAGCTAGCTATGTCTTTTTTTTTTTTTTTTTTTTTTTTTTTTTTTTTTTTTTTTTTTCCCTTCTTTAAAGTTTAGAACTTCTATTTTTCTTTCCTAGCTGAATTATTTTCTACTGAAAATTGTTCCAAGCCACCTCCCTAACAAATCATCTCTGAGCAGACTTCAAACATGGAGTTTTTTTGTTTTCTAAAAACTATAGATAGACCTGTTCTTACAGTTGCTTGAAAGTAATTCTCATTAATACAGTATATTAAATCCTGCTCTTGAGAAGACTTTGATGTGTGGGATTAGGAGCTCTTCAGGATGGGATCTATCCAGTAAGAAGGGCTTGCTTGGGACAATGAGTTTGTGTATTAGGGCCTAGAGCTGTTAGTTTAAACACAAGTAATAAGATGAGGTTATTCCCGTATGTGAGTCTATATATAGAACCACATTTCCAGGCTTATGCTTTTACCTATGCAACTGTTTTACTCCTAAATCCCTATGCACCAATCCTGTACAGTTCTGGGGCGCTGTTTTATCCCTCTAGATGTTAATAAGCCTCACTGGCAAGGAACAGAACATTAGTCTTTGATGGGTAGGTAGATTAAATATGCACGCATAACAGTAAATATTTATTTAGGTACCTGAGCTATTCTGATTAATGGCTGCATTTTTCTTTTAAACGATTTGAGTACTTTTTAATGGCAATTAATTAGTATTTATGGCATGATTATTTAATTTATTTCACTCTTTTGCTGCTAGTACTGTCAGAGACGCTGGAAACTCCAGGTTTTTACAGTTTTCTTAGGTTGGTAAATATTAGTTTGCTTCTGTCTTCCATGTGCCTGGGGATGCACAAACCAGCACGTCTCTGCCCTATTTCCTGGCACTTATTTACCAGCAGCAGAACTGCCATCCAGGGAAATAGGACTCTGATCCTGCAAGCACTTCATGAAGTTTTTTAACTTTAAGTACACAAATAAACTTGTTGTGGTCAGCAGTGCCATAAGGATTACATGCATAAGTTTCCAAAATTGGGACCTCTGGATCCCTCTAGTGACCTGCTTAGCTTGCAGTAATAACAGGACAGCTCTCAGTGGACTATGCATAGAGATACCTAATGCTATAATTTGGCCTTGTAGGCCCTATGTAAATAGTGGTAATACAATTTATTTTTGTCCCTGATTGTTGAAGTACAAGTAAAATAAACAAGGTTTTAATGAAAAAGGAAACAAAAACCCATCTGTATCAGCTGTAGTAGGTTTGCCCACTGTGAAAACTGTGAGCAAAGAGGATAGAGCAATAGGTATCCCCTTTCTTTGGCCTGTAAGGTCAGCTGCAATTATTGCAGGCATCCATCTCTTGGTACTGTCACTGTTGTGCAGGGACCTATTTTTGACTGTTGAGCCTGGAAAGAATCTCCAGTGTTATCCTCACAAAAACCTACTGAGTTAAAAAAGTATTATCATTTCTACTTTCGTTGAGGGTTTGGAAGTTAGATGGGATTTACTGTTGATAACTTAAGCAGTCTGAGTTCTCCACTGGCTTGTGGTATGTTTTGGCTGTTTGATTTTTTTATTTTTCTGAGGCATGTCAGTTTGTAAATGAGACCAATACAGTAGGAAGTCAAAACTTTGCAGATCCCAGTCCTGTTCCAGATCCAGCTGAGACAACTTCAGAGATGTAGGGCTCCTGAGTTGATCTGGTTACAGAAAATTCTAGCAGCTGTAGGAGAACTTTGTCTCCTTACAATAGTAAGGAGAGGCTCAGTCCCTTGCCTGGATCAGAGTTGGAAGCTATCAAGTGGGAATGAGTTGATGGGAGAGGTCTCACTGAAGGAGTGGGTGAGACGATTAGTGTCAAGGGATAATTCTTACAGACAGATCTCTTATTCTCTCATCCCCTATACCCCTCTCCCTTGACAGCTTCAAGTCAAAACAAACTAAACAGATGTGGGAAAAAATACCACTAGTTGAATAGCCACCAGAAATCCAAACAACATTCTATCACGGGTTCTAGGCCAGCACACTAATTTATTGAGTGCATGGTGCTGTTGGAAGTGGCCCGGTGTGCTAACTCAGCAATAGATCATGATAAAAAATGTAAGTGATCCGTTATCACCAGGTTAATGCGTTTTACTATGCAACTCTGCCAGCTCAACAGAAACATCATTGCATAATGATAATGATGCTCCGCAAACAGAAGCCAGAGGAGGGGGAGGAGGGAACGAGACCTCACGCTCTGGAATATTGCAGACATTCCTGGGCAGAATGGTCTGTGTTTTCAATTCATTTAAAAATAAAATAGGAAACTGAAGTGACTCAAGTCTTGAAAAGCAAAGATGTTAAGGAATCATTAGTTCAATGTAATAAATGCTTTTTTTTCCAGTTCATCTACCTGATTAGGAGTGTTGATAACCATGAAATTCACCAGATACTTTCTATTGTTTAATTTCTCAAGAGCTGACAGGGCTGTTCAGATCTGGATGCACTTTGCTGATAATGTGGATGAATCAAAAAAATGTCTTCCTGCCTGGCACATGAGTTCTTGCAAGCTTGAGAGAGACTGATATTGGCAGGCAGGAGGAAGGGAGAGGAAGCACAAATTGCATGCAGTGTCTGGAACATGTATGCAAGGGGAACACAACAGCATGTACAAGTGTGAGAGGCAGAGTCAGGCAGGGTGTTGGATACCAAAACGGTGAAACAAATGAGGAGGCAAAAATAGAGTATGGGATCATGGTACTGATGGAGTGTTTGCGAGTCGGGGGTGAGAGAGCATGCAAAGGCGGTGCCCTGAGTGAGATGAAATGTCCGTGTGGAGTCCCTGCGAGTGAGGAAGAATACATGCATGATGGAAAGCAAACACAAGCACACCATCTGCTCAGAGGAACTACGCAGGTGCGGTGTAGTGAGTGACATGGGTGATGCTCACGTGAGAGGTGTCACAACTGTGGTGCCACTGGAAGGGAGTGTGAAAAATTATTATACAAGCAGAGGTCAAGAGGGAAGTTCTCCTGCCTCTGCCTTCCCTTTCATTAGGCCCTGGGTGCAGGATAGAAACCCTCATGTTGTATTGCTTTACCCGTTTTTCTTTGCATCTTCTGGGTGTGACATGTTTGTCTCTGGAACTGTAGAAAGTTCTTGCAGTTGGTATGCTCGCCTGGTTATTTTTAGCAGGTGCTTTGCATCATAAATTCTACCATCTTTAACACTGCTGGCTAGACTTGGTATAATTTACCTTTGGTTTAGTAAGAAATAGGAGCTGACTCAGGGATTAAGGCGTGTCAAGTCAACACAAATCAAAAATAAAGCAGGGGAGGATTAGTCGGAGGTGAATGCAACACAAGAGCTGAGTGTTAATTGTGAGAATGGTGCAGGGGAAGAAGAAATAAAACCTTCATTTGCCCCCTTCTCTGAAGATACAGACTCTCTTGGGGTCAGCATTGTCAACATGTCTTGTTGACATGTGTGTCTGTAGTTTGCAGAGATTGCAGTCCCTTCTGCAGAGGTGTCCTTTCTTTATTGCTGTCCTTTCTTTATAGCTCAGGTTTTGGAGTTACATCTCCTAGATTTGGAAGATCCTGCTTTGGTTCCTAGGTGGCAAGGAAGGTGGCAGGCCTCCACCACATCTTGTGGTTTGAAGCTGCTGTGTGGTGTGGCTGTGAGCAGAGGCTAGCTGCTGACAGGAAAAAAATGGAAGATGCCTTGTTCGACACAAATTTCCTTCTCTGGCAGCAGGATTTCCCTTACAGGCTCCAAACAACTTAACCATACTGGGAACTAGAGTTTCTGAAGCACTGAAAGTTTCCTTGCAAGCCTATTGTGGGAGGGAGGATGCTGTTGAGTAAACCTAGATACATTTTAAATATAGGTTCCTGTGACTTTATTGAAAGACATTAGTGATGTGGCAGCACTGAAAAATCTATGGAAAAAGGGGCTGGTCTTCCCTGGCTAATCCCTACCCTTATTTTTGAGAATAAAAAACCCTGAAGATTTCAACACTTGAACAAATTATAAATCTTCTGTCTTCCCTGAGGACGAAGTGGGTTATTCTGTTCAAACTGCTGGGGATCATGTTTTTTCTATAAAGTAAAGACTCAGTATTTAATCCTTCAATGAGTGTACAATAAGCTTCCTTGAATTATTATCTCCTGTTCAACAGAACTGTTCATACACACAGATGGACTTTATGGTGAAGCCCCTATGACACACTTCAGGCTTTTGTGTTGCCCTCTTCATATCCCACATTTCATGGCAAGTGTAAGGCTTTGGCCAGATGATAATATAAGAAAATATGGTTCAGGTTTTTTTGATCTTTTTGTTCTTGTTTTACCTGTGCCCTGCCCTTGTCAGGAATAAATGGTTATAACAGACCTTGAAACAATAAATTTCATAGCCTCAGGTTCGTTTCTTATGAATTACTGTCCTCATTGAAAATCTCTTTATATTTCCTTTCAATTCTTTTTCTACTGACAAGATGTGAGGACTAATTTAGAAGGAGATAATAAGAGCAGTTGTATGTGCACATGGGCATATACACATTCTCTCTCAAGATAGAGTAAAAATTGTGATTATCTGTTTAGATTAATTATACTTAAAATTCCCAGTCAAAGTTAGATGTTTGTTGTGCTAGTCACAGCAATTTCACAAAACAAAACACTGTTTCTGCCACTGTTGTCTGTCAGCAGCCTCTGATAAGGAGAGTGGAGGTAAGTAAGGGTTGAGGGCTCCAAAATGCATTAAAATTGGTATAGGACAGTTGGGTTGGATCTTGTCACTACAAGTGTGTTGCATCCTAGGAGTGGCCCTGCCCCACTCCACATATTCAGAGTCCCAGCAAGAAACAGAGTGGAGATGAAGAAAGATCTAATTGCCAGACTTCTGAACTTGCGTGAATAAAGAAGCATAAGTTGCTGTGTACCAGGTTATATAATGGAGTGGATATCTGTTGGTTGAGATTGTGTGAGAGTATTGGGCAGGCACTGGCCAGGGTACTGCTCCAAAATACTGATTCCATGAGGGCTCAGATTCTAAATTCTCTGTGTTGTGTATTTGAGTGGGTGGCACTGTATGGAACTAAGGTACCCTCACAGGGTTAAAAACAGCTGACATCCTGTCTATTAACTCATTTAATTCCTCTCCTGGGTTAAATCCAACCCTCCTGTATTCAACCATCTCATCTGGTAGTATATGTGAGCCTAAGGGAAGGTGTTGTTAGGACTCCTTCACAGAGTATGTTTGAGTTTGTTTTTTTTTTTTTTTTTTTTTTTTTTTTTAATTCACTTTCTGTAAAAAGAGAAAAGAAAGAGTGAAAACACTTACAATTTTTCCCCACCATGTTGTCATGAAGAGGAGATGGGAGGGAGGGATTATGTTGGTGCCAATGGAATATTATGTCCCTATCATTGTGCTTGAAGATTGAACCAATGAAAATCTCAGTTTATAAGTGCCTTGTATCTGATCTTTCACTGTAAATGTCATATAAAGAAAAGATGTCTCTGATATTTCAAGGAGCACCAAAGTCTGTGATGACACACTGGTATCAAGATTTGCATATTTATTATAGATAAGCTGTCAAAATGTATGTTGTCAATTTCACCTTATACTCAGAATTTAATGATGCACATAAAGGACAGAAAATCTTTAATATTAATATTAATATGATTTTAGATTATAAGACTTCATTGTGGATATCAATCACCTAACCCTTAAGGACATGTCACTCAAGTTGATATAGTTTATAGAAAATTAATGTAATCCATTCTGTATGATCTATTGCAGGATCAGGGGCTCAGGAGGTGGTACAGGTAGTAGGCAGGGGTTTGGTCACTATTAGTTTACATTACTTTCTTAGATAGGTCAAGTTCTTTGAGTAGATTAACTCTCACTGACCTGGGGCTTATTTGCTGTCTTTCATGTAACTGTTGAGGTATTGTGAAAACTCTAACCTGAAGAGGAGTTTGCAGATTTGCTTATTGCCCTCTGTTGTGTCAGTGTTTACATAAGCAAGTTGTATTTCATCAACAAGAGGTGGTCTTGGAGAAATATTTTACTTCCACTTGCTACTTAATAGCTTTAAAGGGGAAGGGCATTACATCTTCCAAGGGTCTAATGGAGAAGAGAATACAGGACAGTAGTTGAGAAGTGTAAGTAACTCCTGTGATCGATATGGCTGGAGGTAGCTGTAAAAAGAGGGCCAAGGCTGTCAAGTTTCTTAAACTTAATTGCTGATATATTATGGAAAAGTCACCCTGATACTTGGAGAAAAGCTTTAAAAAAACAGTTACAGGCCTTGTCTTTTTTCAAATCTTCTTCCTCAGGTTAAAAAAGGCTCATTCATTCAAAGTGTTACCAAATCAACCTTCTTACATCTCCTTTGCATGGGCAGAAGTTTCCAGATAGCATTTGGAGAGGAAGATCAAGGTTTGGATCTTTTACTAATATGTGGAGTATTTGCTGCTGTAGTCAGCAGTCGACACCAGCTCTAGTGGAATTCCCATGCAGGACACATAGAAGACAAAACTCAGACCAGGCTGCAACAATTAAAACTATTTTCCTTTGATCAGGGAGACTGAACGAGATCATTGCCAGCTCTCTCTGCAACTTTTGTATGATTAGATGAAATAATTTGTGGATGAACATATATAGAACCAGTTTCAAGCTCCATCACAGATGGGGTAAAATTTAAATATCCTAACAATGGTGTTCCTCCTTGTGTGCAGCTCTGCTATCCTGCCCTTTCTTTGCAAGCCTTATGTTCAGATTAACTGTGCTGGGACACAGCTATCTTTCATTGAAAGTATGCACGACATCTAGGTGTAGCCCCTTTACGTTATTTTAACTTGCTAGTGATTACCTAGCATGTCTGATAACGCCCTGACATCAGTTCACAGGGAGGAGAGTGTTAGGTCTGCATATAAAACCATATCTTTAGCTTGTTTTAGAGTTGTTGGGTTGATTTTTCTAAGGACCAAGAAGAAGCTGTCCAACTTTAGAAATGGTCCTTTTTTTGGATCCCTGTTTTGAATTAAGTAACTGATGCTGATTGTGTTTAGGACTTTAGGAAGTAAAACACCCACCACCCACTTTTTGTATTATCTTGTAAACTGTGAGCTTTCTGATGGACACCTAATTGTGTAGAGGGCATCTGGGCTCTGACACCATGGTGGGATGGGGGAGAAGGAAAGGCAAACTGCCACACTAATATTCCCACCAGCAGAGAATCATAATGTGAAAGTTCAAGCATTAAATTAAGATGATGTGAATCTCTTTCCTTTTTCCACTTCAAAATACTTGCAGCAAACAGGTAGGGGAGCTCTTATATTTAGCACATGAAAGTAGCAGGAAATCCTGGCAATGAGGGCTGGATCAATGTAGTTAGTTACTGCTGGAGTTTATACACATACATACTCCTCTTATCTCTGAAAAAGACAGTATGCACAGGCTCAATAAATCAAAAAGAAGAAAGGTAGGTGGGAATGAGGAGGGGGGCAAGGATGGCCTGAAAGAACTGTAGCGGCAGTGCTTTAAAAAAAAAACTTCCTTTCATCATGGCTTTTAATGGAGCTGAGTTTCCACAGATCTTGTGCTAGTGGCTTGGTTTCTGTCTGATATTGGGGTGGGGATGGAGGGATTGCATTGCATCTTGTTTATATAAATTAGTTAATGGATGAACACTCTGAGCATGTTTCATTCTTTTAAATAGTACCAAAGCTTCACTAATACAACTTTCTCTGCACGTTGGCAAAATGCTGAATAGGGAGAGCTTTCTCAACATGTTCATGACTCTAGAGCAACTGTGAAAGCAGTAAATTCCAAATTCTGTCCTATTTTGACTGCTGTTTACCTCTTTTTTTATCCCTTCCCCCTCTCTATGTCTTTTCTCCTGCTTGCATATTTAGGACACTTACTCATCTGTGTAACTGTCTCATTTATTTCCTGTAGGCCTCCTGCGTAGTAGTATAAGCAATGAAATAACCTAATCAACCAAACATGTGTGCTCATTCGTGCCTTGTGCATTTTCTCCTAGTTGTATCTGTTTATCTCCTTGTCTCCAATATCTACTTTTATCTATTAGTATGTCTTCTTTCCCATGTTTTATCCGTTAATACCTCTTGTTCAGCTGAGGATAAACTCAGTAATAATTGCACTATAAAATGAAGAGTACACTACATGTCTCTTATTGCTCAGGGGTCTGTTAATTGGAATTTATAAAGTTCAATAAACAGTAATCCAATAAGACCTAAACTCTTATTCATTTATCTTAGAGGTAATATCCAGGCTGCCAGCAGCAAGCTGGAAGTGGCTGAGCCACAAGCCTTGGTTGCACATGCAGAATGGATTTGTCTTTTTACCTCTGTACTAGGTACCTGCAACTGTGAGTCTCCCTGCAGCCATGCCACCTTGGTGGAATCTGATGGTGGGAGATGTTTTTCTCTCTGGGAGGCTTTGAAGGAAATGTAATAAACAACTCATGCAAATCAGAAGGTAATAATATTTTCCATCATGTCTGGACCTGGCTAGCAGATCCATGTGGAGGTAGTCACTCTTGTGACTCCAGGCATTTTCCCTGTTTTTTCAGTTGGACACTACTAACTTAAAGTTAATTTAAAATGAAATTCCTTCCCCCCCTCTGAATTCTGCCTTTAAAGTGTTAGACACCTATTAGTGGTATCTGCTCTCCTCCTTCACTCTGTCCTAAAGCACTATTTATGAATCACACTGGACATCACTGGCTGATTTTCAACTCAGCCTATGCTTTAGTGGAGGGTGAGAACATGGAGCAGCCCTGTGATATATTTTCAGTACTGTGCTGTGAGCTCTGAACATCCAAGCACTAGGTTTTCTGCAGTCCACTGCAGTTGCAGCCAGTCCTGGAGTCCAGAAGACACTGCCCAGGTACTCTCCCTAAATCTGTCTGGGAAAGCAATGCAGATGTAGGGTGAGATAGGGTCATGTTTCAAGGCCTCTTGTTGACTAGCATAGGGCAGATTGAATAGCCCTGCATTTTGGTAGCAAACAATTAAGTGCTCTGTAATATTATCTCTGCGGATGTTGTACCAAATATATCTCTGTGATAATGCAACTTAAATAGCAATGTATTGACTGGACAGGCTAAACAGGTAACGTGATACCTGATTATTGGATCAGTTTGAGAGCAAAAAGTAGTAGGACCTGCAAGTGTTTTATATGGGATGCTGGGAATTGTAGGAAGCACACAGGAGGTATCTGTCTGTCTTGCTACAAGCTTTTTGAAGAGTGGTATAACCATGTTTGCTGCTACCTGAAAGACAGGCTGTGGAAAAAGAATTTGTCAAACAACTTCTGAAATTCTTCTGTGGTGTGTGGTTTTTTTTTTTTTTTTAATCCTATAATAATTTCAGGCTTTTACACTGGGTTTATAAAACTAAGTATATTGCTTAGAAAACCCCTATGAAAATTGCATTTCAGAATCTCAAAGTGTTTCCCAGGAATCCCCACAGAAACATTTCAAGCATGCATCAGTGTCTTTGTTCCTGATAAACAGTTGCTATAGTTCTGACAGAAGATGTCTGTACTGGGGATTATGCACCTGAACTGTGAGTTAGGAGTCTCAGAGTTTCCTAACTATTCTGCAACTTGAAGCCAGACACCCTGTCAGCCCCTTACTAAAAATTAGACTAATACTGATAGCTTCTCTTATTAGAAGTATCAATAGTGCTTCTGCATTATTGGTTACTTAGATGGTCAAAAAATAGTTTGATCTTGATTCTGTGGTATTTCTACCTGTTTCCAGAGATTGGAGTTCCCCTGGATGGTTTTACTGAAGCCTATTTGTATTTTGAAATGGGATAAGGGCATCCTCCCAAGATTTCAAAGCAGTGATGTTATGGCAGTGGTTTCTATGTCAATGTGTATGCACCGATGAGCTTTTTGCAGCATAACGGGGTTGGCAGAGTTCCCCAACACCAAGTGACTAGGCAAATGATCATATGAGTCCACTCAAGGGCTTTTTTTATTCTAAGGTTGCTACCTTGGAGTCAGCAAGTCTTTGAGATGTAGATAGAAGAGGTTAAGGGAGTATACTAGGGAGAGAACATACCTATTTCTCCTGTTCTTGTGCTTTTTTCACTTAATAACCATTACTGACCACTGCCTGGGATGGGATACTAGGATAAATAGACATTGGGCCCGATGCAGCCCACAGTGGCTAT
Organism: Tyto alba; assembly: GCF_018691265.1. Taxonomy (NCBI): domain Eukaryota; kingdom Metazoa; phylum Chordata; class Aves; order Strigiformes; family Tytonidae; genus Tyto; species Tyto alba. Next base: position 11,770,187 of record NW_024881318.1, read on the forward strand.
AAATAGCCCTTCTGAGACCCCTCCCTCTCCATTCATTCACTGACAGCATAAACAACTTTGGGCCATCACACTCTGTTCTGAGAGCCTCAGCCATGTACCTAAAGTGAGGTGGGAGGAATACCTGTCCCCGGATCTATTCCAGTCAAGTAAAAAGTAAAAACTAAAACCATAATGGTGCATGACAAATGCTCTCCAAAACACAGAGGTGATGTTGGGCAAGGCAGTATATTTGATGCTCTTTTCCTTTACCCCCTTTTGGTAATGCAAAACCATTTACTGAAGAAAACTAGAGTTGTATAAACCCTTAGTTCATCAGTGTGACAACTGCAGCAATATACTCGAACCTTTCATACCTCAGTGTTGTAACAGCTTAATATTAGGTGTTAGAACAACATAAGTCCCTGATTTAGGAGTATTCACTCTTTTTAGGACTGTGGAAAAAATCCAGGCTCTGTGGTAAGGAGGGAAAAGGGACCTCAATTTTAGGAGCTTTAGTACAGAAATGGACAAAAATCCTCCCCTTGATTCAAAGCTTCAAAGGTGTAAAGTGAAGGCTCGTTATGACCTATTCTGTCAAATGAAGCACAGTAGTGGCTCAGAGGAAATATCCTTATATATTATCATGCTTAAAAACAGGCAATGTCATAAACTTTTTGAAGCACCTAACATACTACAGAAGCTGTGCAGGCTGGTAAAGTCACTAGTTAACATCTCTAAATCATGTAAAGTTGCCAGTGCTATACTCTTTTCTAATGTTTTCAAGGTGACCTGCCATTCTCTCTATAAACAGGATTTTAATTTTTTTTTTTTGTTAAGAAGGGAAATGCATCTTCTCTGGGGTGGTGCATAACAGCATTTTAACCATGATGAGGCACTGTTCCTTATCTAGTACCTAAGGACATATAGCCTGACCAGAATAAAGCACCGAACAATTAGTTGTTGACCACCATCACAATATTGACATGTGCTTCAGTAATACAGGCAGGGACATTTGTTTCCTGGTTCCTTCATAACCATGAAACATTGGTTCAACCTAAACACAGGTGGGCCCATTGTATCGTCCTGCAATTTTTACAGCCACATCAACAGATTGAATGCTACACTTTCAAGGAGGGCAAGAGGATTTAAAATGCCAGGGGCAATTCCGGCCCCCTGTGGCGTTTACTTCTTTTCTCAAAGATATTACTTAGATGAATAGAGGTTGAAATTTCTTTAACTTAATTTTAAATAGGTGCCTAAAGTTACACCTTTAATTCTATATATAGGCAGCTAAGTGTGTGGCCTAGCTTTCAGAGATACCAAATACACATCAGATCCCACTGAAATCAATGGGGAATATCTCTGTGCTCAGCACTTCTGAAAAATCATGCCACTTTAGGTGGCAGCATTGATTTCTAGTTTCCATTATATGTCATGATAAGTTATACCTAGGCCAGGGTTGTACAGAGCACAGTGTTTCAAACAGGAACTTCTCTCTTTACATTACTCTCATCATGCTGTGATTTCTACCAATCCACTCCCCAAACCTCCTTCCTTCTCTGAATTGCAGTACTGCTTCGCTGACCATTGTCAAAGGTTCATTTTGTTCCTGTAGAAATCTTTTGCAGTCTGGTTAACATTATTTAGCGTTTGGCTATCATGTTTATTTTGAATCAAATTAATTAGGTTTTCCATGACTGGTGTTTTAAGAGCTTCTTGATACATGTGTTCTGAATATTGTCTCTGGACATGTTTTGTGGACAGTCTTTATAAATGTTTGTGCTGTGGTGCTGTTTGTTGCTAATTGCTGTGATTTGTTGAGGCATGGGACAGCTAACTGATTTCACTGTGAGTTAGGCCAGGCAGGAAAACAGTAGATTTTATTCTGAGGGGAGAAAAAGAGTAGGAAACAAATGCATTACAAGTTCTAATGAGATTTTCTTTGTTAAGTAGCAAATAATTATTTTGAAAGACAACTAAAAAAAAGGAACTTTTTGAAAACCGAACAAAAATCATGTCATGTTTCAAAAATAATAAGAGAAATTACAAAATCATAGAGTGGTTTGGGTTGGAAGGGACTTTAAAGATCATCTAGTTCCAACCTCCCTGGCATGGGCAGGGAGGGACACCTTCCACTATATCAGGTTGCTCAAAACCCCGTCCAACCCAGCCTTGAACCCTTCCAGGGAAGGGGCAGCCACAGCTTCTCCAGGCACTCTGTTCCAGTGTCTCACCACCCTGGAAGTAAAGAACTTTGTCTTTACATCCAAATTAACCCTATCTTCTTTCAGTTTAAAACCATTACCTCTTGTCCTATCCCCATACCCCTGATAAGGAGTCCCCCCCGACCTTCCCTGTAGCCCCCTTTAAGTACTGCAAGGCCGTTATAAGGTCTCCCTGGATCCTTCTCTTCTCCAGGCTGAACACACCCAACTCTCTCAGCCTGGCCTCAGAGGGGAGGTGTTCCAGCCCCACAAGCAACTTCATGGCTTCCTCTGGATCTACTTGAGCAGGTCTGTGTCCCTCTGGTGTTGGGGGCCCCAGAGCTGGACACAGCACTGCAGTTGGGGTCTCACCAGAGTGGAGTAGAGGGGCAGAATCACCTCCCTCGACCTGCTGGCCACACTTCTTTTGATTCAGCTGAGGATACAGTTGGCTTTCTGGGCTAAGAGTGCAAATTGATGACCTGTATTTACTTTTCAACCACTAATATTTCTAAGCCCTTCTCCTCAGGACTATTCTCAATCTACTCATCACCCAGACTGTATTTGTGTTTGGGATTTCACTGACTCAGTTTCACTGACCTTGCACTTGGCCTTGCTGAATTTCATGAGGTTCGCAAGAGTACACTTGTTGTTCCCTGAGGCTATGTTAAGGGTGGAGGGTGTCTTTACAAGGAACTTGGAATACTTGAAAAATGATGTCCAATATTTGACAACACCATTGGCTTCCAAAATCCCTCAAAAAAAAAAAAACCCCAAACTTGTTGACAATTAATTTTTACTAAATATAACAATATTTCTAAAATCTCCAGTGACTTTCAAAGACTTCTAAAACTTGTGTAGCTAAAAATATAGTTCATGGCAGTTCTATTGCTCTCTTCTAAACTTAAATGAATCTGTAAGAAGTCACTTATTCCTTCTTCTATTGAGAATGCAATCTCTTAAAGATTCTGCATGTATTTAGTGATGGTTTTTCCTTGTACTGATCAAATTGTCAAAACTGTGCCTGAAGCTGAGGTTTATCCCCCAAAATTCATTCACTTCCATCAGTGACAGGATCTGGTTTTCTGATGTTTTCTCTCTGTGGATCAGTATTCTCCTTAATATGTGAAAACTGAAGGATTCTGAGTAACGGTTTGGGATATAATCTGTATTATAGTGCAAAGAAATTAGTGGGAAAAGTGATATTTATGGAGCACTGGGATAAAGAGTGAGGCTTTCTTCCAAATACCAAGGAAAGCAAACCTTGTATGTTCCAGTTGCTGATCGTCATAGAGATTATGTTCATAATATATTAGATACAGATATGGAGTTGGATATCCGAAGAGTCCAGAATTTCAATTTGGCAGATTGCTATGTATTAGTAGCTTTTTAATTTTGGTCATATTGTTGTCTGCTTGATGTATGTAAATTTGATAGCATGCATCTTTCACGGCCTCTGCTAGCTCAGGGCTGCTACCAGTGTGGTCAGGATAATATACTGCAGTGATGTTCTGGGATAGATGATATTGTGGAGTTTGTGCTTTTTCAGCCTGTAAGCAATTCTTGGGGTTCCTGGTCTTGGCATCTTGCCTAGGCTCTGTCTTTTTGACTGCTAAAATACCAACTGTGTTCAGAGATGTGTTCATACACCAACCACTGTCTGGAGACCGTTCTGTCTGAATTGTGTTGCATGAGCGCTGTTCAATTTTGAGCAAGACTAAACTATTTTATGGGTGTCCTCTCCCTCAATGTGAAAGAAGCTTTTCTCTTTGGTAGCAAGAACAAAAGATGTTTAATGGTTAGGGACTTTCACACTGGCTAATACACATCAAGAGAAGGAATTGAAAGCAAGAATCCTGTCCTTTACTTGAATATGCTTTTTGCCATATTATAAAAGTTATGTTAGCTTGCAAATTTACCACCTTCATCAAAAATGTAACTGCTCTTCCTCCTCCTCTTCTACACGCTCCCTCTAGCGTTATCAGGTATGTATGACATATACTGTCCGCTGCTCAGGTGAGTCTTGTTACACTAGAACAAGTGGTAAATGTCACCGGGGTTTTGTCTCTGGAAGAAATTCCAATGGCAGGATTTGCAAGTGTGCTGGGAATACGGTGCCATCCCCCTTTCCCTTGCCTTTGCTGCACACCTGCATGAAACTCGCCCTACCCATACCCAGATAATCTGCAACTCAAATCTCTTTTGTGTATCTGGAACAAATTGTGCTGGCTGTTTGCCATGCAGTGAAATCACACAGTTTTTCATTACACTCTCAGAAGCCTTAATTAGTGAATAAGGCAGCTGTATGCTCTCAAAAATACATCTATCAGTACAAACTGCTGCCTGATGGTCCAAAATAAAACATGCCAAAATTTCTTTCATGCTTTCTGTTCTCTTAGAGCTTATGGGCAGGTAACTGGGGAGGAAAGGGCGTACCAAGGATTTTGTTACCTTTGTGATTTATATTCTTTACCGATAAAGAAGAAAAGACAAAAAGCATCTTTAAATTGTTTGTCTGATTGGAGTGATCTGTCTCTGTATGAAATTATGCTCCTTTCTGTCTCCTCTAGTTATGCACCTGGTACCTTGTAACTCCTGGTTTCATGGGCCTTACATTTTTAGAAGAAAATTTTTCTGATCTTCAGCCATTAGATCCACAGTGCTGTTTGCCAGTGGAGTGGAAGAGGAATGCTTGTCTTGAGATCTTTCTAAAGAGAGTGAGGCTCTAGGGTGGCCCTTACCTGTCTTAGGGAACTGACCAGAATATAACATTTTTCTAGAAAGGGACAAAACTTCTGGTATGTGTCTCTTCGAAAGGCTCTTGGTCTTTTTTGTTGAATAAATTGGCCCAGGGTGGATACACACAAGCAATAATATTTCTTTGCTTAGAATTTCTCCTTCTCTTTTATAACAACCTTAGAAATGAGCATGTGGAACTTCTTTACTACTTTGTGGGGCAAAATATCTCCTCTTCCCCAGTTCTAAAGTATTTCTAATAGAAAATTTTTACCAGCCCTGAATCTGAGCTGCTGAAACATCACTGGGGTTTTATTCTCCCAAATTCCCTGTGGGGTAATGAAATGCAATGCTTGATTTACAGAGGGAAAATAAGAAGCTGTCACCTAAGAAGCTTGTGGTTAAAATGGGAATTGAACCCACATCTTCCACATCAGCAGACAGCATGGCGTTGATCTTCTTGTGCAGTGTTCAACTGGCAAAACTTCAAGGAGGGGAGAGGATTGGTTTAGGATGGCATCAAGGGGATGCAAATTTACATTGATTCCTTTCATCTCCCTTAGCCAGGAAACTACCTAATGAAGCAAGTTTACAGAAAGTGACAGAAAGCCCAAGGGAGAGGTCTAAAAATGGTAGAAATATTTCAGTGTTTTATATAAAGAACTGGACGGGTGGGGAGACATCAGTCATACTGTGAGTATTTTGTCTTGTTTGTACTGTTTTCTACAGCAGAGGCTGAAACATCCTGCTTGTGAGGCAGGGGGAGAAAGTTTATTTTGAAGATGATATGGTGTGTAGTGGAATGGTGGAATCTGACCTTGTTACCTGTGTGCATCTAACATGTACTTGTTCGCTTTCTTTCTCCCCTCTGCACCTTCAGAAAATCCATGTACCTCTACTTACTTGCTCATCCAGATCAGCTCTGCTTTATCTTCAACAGAGTTCTAGTACAATTCTTGGACTCCTGTGACAGAATGTAAGATTCAAGAGTGAGGCAGAGATCCATCTGGACACTGTCTGTGTCATCTGGAGAAAACTCAAGGTTCAACATATGAGTCTTCCTAGCCTGAGATGGTGGTATGTCTCTTAGCTAGTCTACACCTCAGATTTCCTGTTCCTTTTGAAGAACTGTAGTTGGAAAAATGTTCACTGAGAAAATGATAATAACAAAAGAAAATTCAACTTTTTTTATTTTTTTATTTTTTTTTTTTTTTCTTTCCACCTGTATATTTCTAACAACTTCTAACTCTCAGTTGCAGATTTTGGGAATAAATCTAATGTTCTTTTGTAGTACAGTGCAGACAGAAATACATCAAGTATCTTAAGGTGAACCAAACATCCCAAACAAGACAAGACCTTAATTTTTATTTCCTTACTCCCTCCCCTCATTTCTTCTCTTTCTGTTTTCTGAATGGTACTGTGACGTTTTAGCTGTGGTTATATGATATGAACAAAGAGCTTTGGTAGTCAGCAGGGCTGATAAATTGAGGGCACTGATAATTGTAATGTTCTTACCACTGAATTAAATAGTAAATTAAATTCTGCCCATCTGAACTTTTAATGTGAAAGAAATACAGCCTTCTGCTCTGGTTTTCTGTCCCTTGGCAGACTGGTAGCATCTCTCAGGTGTTATGTTCCTGTTCAGAGGTCTTCAGTGGTGCTGGGAGGAGATATGCAAGTAGACTGTTCAGACTTTTTTTTGTCTGCAAGTTTGATCCTACTCATGCCTCAAAAAAGAGGCAACATATAAGATCAGGTTATTCATGGTGGCAGTAATAGTAATAATTGCTACCTTAATAGCCTATGGGAAGTGAGTGGGAGTATGTCTTAGTATTTATGGTGGGCAAAGGGACACCATGAAGAAGCCCTTGACAGCTCCAGTGGTTTCTGCTGTTTGTGTTGTCAGTGGTGTGTTCTGACCTCAAAAGGCACTTTGGCTGGGGTAAGAGCTGAAGGAAATATATTGCCTTCTATGATGTGGAGGGGATGGGAGGGTTAGTTGAAAAGAAGGCTGATCCTGGGGGAGGTGAATTGCATACACATCTTTGCTGTGCCTCTTTTGGTTGACCTTGCCCAAGTCACTTTGCATGTGACCAAGTCTGTGTCTTCTCATTGGCAAATGGAGTAAAGATACTGACCTCCTTAAGTGCTTTGAGATTTACCCATGAAAAATCCTTTGCAAGAGAACAGTAGGATTAACATCGTAGGTGGAGATCTATGATATCCTGTATCCTTTCTGGATAAATAGGATGTCATTCTCTCAGGTTGTCAATCCAATAGCTGTCACTTGTCAGAAGCACTAAATTCAGATGCAAAATATATAATTCTAGGAAAAGTTAAATGTACTAGGGTCAAAAGAAGGGGGTGGTGGGAAAATGAGATAAGTTGTTTATGTGGAGAGGGAAGGTGTGTGTGTGGGGGGAAGTGTTTGGTGAACTTCATAGACCACTTCTTCCCTATTTCTGAGGGCTGGAATCGCTTTGCATGAAGATTTCAACTGCTAGCTTCTAGCAAAAAACATTAGCTGCAAGAGAAGCAAAAACTTATATTATGGAGCAGCACTTTCTGTAATTTTTTTTTTTTTTTTGAGGCACACATTTGTAAACACATCTAAAATTAGAGTTCAGCATCAGAACAATGAGTACTAGCTCTTTATATTCTCTGCTCTCAGAGATTTTGATTTTTTTTTTCCCTCTCTCTGGATCATAATATAAGTGTGTGTATATAATTTATTTATATTTTTTAAAGAAACTTTCTATATTTCCATCTGTTCCAATTAAACTGAATGGAACAGCTTTTGTAAGTAAATGGAGGGAGGGGAGGAAGAGAAGGGAGTAAAGAGGAGAAAATGGATTAAAACACAAACCTTGAATGGAAGAAGAGGAAACATTTGTTGCTTAGCACCAAGATGAAAAATATTATCTTCTCTGTACTAAAATCAGGAAGCAAATGTCTTGTTCCTCCCCCTCTGCTTTCCTTTCTCCCTCAAAGCACTTCCAGCCTTTAGCAAGGAATTTGGGTTAAGAGACTTGAGTACACATTGTCACATAGGACCTGAACATAGCATTGCTTCTATGGCAGATGGCATTTTCTTAAATGGAGAATGTCTTTGAAGTTAGAGTAGACCTTACATCACCTCTCCATGTTTTGAGTTAAATGATACAGACCACAGAGAGGAAAAATCTTGGTCATCTTGGACAAGGTGACCTCCAGAGGTTCCTTCCAAACTCAACTATTCTGTGATTCTGGAAAGATGGTCATTAGTGTGCACACTTCAGTTTTGAAAGGGTTGATTTTTTGTTTTCTCTCTTGGCAACTTGCTGAATCCCCTCTGCCCTGTGGAAAATCCTGACCAGAAGCTCTAATTTTATGGTAAAGCATCTAAACATCAGTCCACTTGGCTTGTTAAGTGACTATGACAGCAGACCAATGGTACTCTGAAAGGAAGTCTGCTTTTTTTCTAGTTTTTCTTCTGGTGGTATGGTGGTTTTTTTGTTTGTTTGCTTGCTTTTTTTTTTTTCCTCTAAATGGAATACTTTTGAGTAATGCTGAATAAAACCTTGTACTTCTTTGTCTCCAGGCTTTTTGGCTGCTTTTTAGCTCCACTTTCAGGTGAACTGAGGTTTCTAGAGCTGGTAGCAACTTCTCTGCATGTGTCCTCTTTACCGTTTGTTTGAGGGCCTGAGCAAAAAGCAGAACAATGAGACAATGAGCAGGGGTGGAGACTGGTCTCATCCTGTTTCTCTCCTGGGGTGGGGTAGTGGTACTCTGAAGGTGCTCCCACACTAAATTCCCACACACAGCCAGGAGAGAAGCCCATCTTGGCTGCCCAAGCCCTTGTCATGTCAGGAGAGTGACCCAGGCCTATTTAATGGTTGGAAGTTGTATGTAGGAAGGATCCCATGTGCTTTTTAGGTCTGTAACCCCCTCCTTCCTTTTTCCCCCTCTTCCCATGTCAGTGTTTTGTTGCCATGGAGACAGTAATTACTCCAGGAGGTTTCTAGACTCTGCTGAAGCTCCCATCAGTCTTGCCTCCCACCTGGGGAGCTTCTGACATTGAGTTAAAGGTCAAGTCCTCATGTAAATATTTTCCTTTCCAAAATGAAATATTTTACCTATTTTGGGTGACTGTGGCAGCAGCACAGAAAACAATTTGTCAAATCACATACAATGCCAGAGCTGGGACACTTAAATTCTATTCCCTTCAGGTACGTGGGAGTAGGGGTGGAAATGAACAGCCTCGTAAGTCATATTTTAGTCCAACTTGAACGTTTGCTTTCCCTGCACTGAATATAACGCATGTGCTTTGTCGTTCTCTTCCACCCTCCTCCCTCCAGCTTTTCAGAGCTTCTTGTTCTCATTAATTTTTTGTTTGCTCTCCTGCCTACATATAAAATCTGGGATGAAATAATTTTTATTTACATTAGTCATAGGTTCACACAGCTCTAGAAAGGAACCCCTTGGTCACTGAGTCTGCTCCCCTGCTATTACAGGAGACCACATCATTTAATTTCTTTCATAAACTACCTGTTAAAAGGCAGAATATTCTCTTTTGAAGTGATTGTGAGGAAGGATGGGGAGGGAAAAAAAAAAACAACCCTTGATGTTTCTTACACAGAGTGCAAAAAAATGGAGATGTGTTGTTAGAGCACTTATTCTAAGAAGCTGGAAAATGTGGCTTTCTTGGTTTCCTTTCCTCAATTAACTCATGAAGTCACCTGCTTGAAGGTGTTATCCATGTGTGTCAGACAGGCAAGATCAAACAAAGAACATCTGGTGTTGAAATACCAGTCCTTTCTCAAGAGAAGGCCAGTGTTATAGTCTAAGATGGTGCACTGAGATTCACGTGACCAAGTTCTGCTTCTAGCTTTGTCTCTTCTTAAGTAACCCCAGACAAACCATTTTCTTGTTGAGGTCTACACTGTCAGTCCATTCATGCTGCAGATTACCTGAAACTTTTCAGGGAGAGAGCAAGGCAGAAAGAAGCATGTTTGTGATGACTCCTTCAGAAGGATAAGCTCTGACAAGCAGTCCTCCATCCAAGATTTTGCTTGTGCTCTGCACCGCTGACACACAAGTGACACTGAGGTCGACTGTGCTCATGTCAGAGGCAGACTGGAAAGCAGCAAGTGTAATTTATGAAGGATTGACATGCAGTTAAGTGTACAGTGATGGAAAGTGTGGTGGATCACTGCACTGGTGCACTTGACTTGTGCATCAGGCACGTATCTATGCAGGTTCATGTCCAGTTCAAAGCCAGTCCTGAAAGCATAAAAAATGGCAACACTCGCAGCTACAGCATTGTCAGTGTCAGATGATGCCATGGGGTTTTACTCTTGATACCTTTCAAAGCTTCTCAGTAAAGCACACAACTGTAATTAGTTGACAAACTGGTTGTGAGGAAACTCTGGGCTTTTATAATACCCTTGCATTTCAATGGCACCTTTGATCTTGAAGCACTTTACAAAACTGTATACACACAGAGGAAACCTTTAGCCTTGGTAGTGATGTTCAGTCACTGTTGGGGTGATGTGCAGTATCTGGGTAAATGAACAGTGGTGCTGAGCAGCAGTTGCAGTGAGTGCTGGAGAAAGATCAGCAATGCATTGAAGTAGTAGAGGAGTTTTGGGTAGGAAACTCATGTCAGTTTGAATATCATGCCTGAATGAATACCTTTCACTCAGAAAAATTTAAAGAGGCTTTCAAATTATGTTAGTGCATTGCTTCTAAACCAGTGTGTTGAGCTAGGAAACTTATGACCAGGAAAGGTAATTCTGGGAGAATCAGGTGTACTTGGCTAATTTCTTTGAGACAGTGACTCAAAGAACAGAGGGCTTTTTTTAATAGCTAAAGCTCAGAATACAGTCTAAGATGAGCCAGTGTAGTTGAGCTGCTGGAGTAAGCAGTCTGCAAGCAGATCTAGGCTGGGTTGTATAGACAGTGAGCAACTTTAGCACTGGCTGAGTTTAAAATGCTTAAGACTGGACCCCTAAAAGGATAGCTGTTTAAGTTGGGTTTTTTTGGTTTTTTTTTTTTTTTTTTTTTTTGATGAGACAAGTACCCCATTTGCTGTCTCTTTTAGCATAAGGCCAAACCTATGTTTTATAGGATTGTGTGGCTGTGTGTTGTGGTGTTTTTAATTTAATTTGATTGTAGCTCACCTCTCTTAACAGAGGCTTCTCATGGAGGAGAGTTTACCCTGGAACACAGCATCTTCCAGAATTGTTGTGACCAGTTTAGACCTTTGTTTACATCTTGAAATCCACATCTTGCACCCACTGGGCACAAATAAACTTGGTACAAAGCAATGATAAAGACATTGCAAATGTCTGTCTTGAATGAAAATGTGGACTGGCCTACAGATGACCTGCTGTCAAGAAGAGCTTATATTGCTAGTGGTCAGGGTTTGCTGGCCTAGTCAAGTAGGTTTCATGCTTAGCAGTCAGGGATAAATTATCTGACCTCAGACTTCTGACTTTGTCCCTGGTTTTTGAAGAACTTTGGGCTGTCAAAGTAGGACATAGATACAGTAGCTATGGATTCACCTCCCTACCACCTCAGCCTCTTGTGCGATATTCAGCGAGCTTTCCAGTTAACACCATATCTTGGTTTCCCCATTTAGCAAGCTAAGATAACCTCTTTTGACAGCATGCTCCGAGGAAAAAAAAAAAAAAAAAAAAGGACCTTAGGTATGAACAAATGTTTCCATTGTCTTGTATTGCTGATGAAGAGCATCCTTTAGCCCAATTGAAGCAGCCTGCATTTTGAAGCAGAAAGATGAGTTTAATCCCTGAAGGTTGAGCCACAGCATTAGTTAAAGGCCTAAGCAGTGCTGCTACAGAGTAATGTCACTTATTGGTACATGGGTCTAACACTTCGGGGAGGAGGGCACAGAGGTAGATTGCAACTTGCCTGTATCTGGAGGATGCAGTCAGCAACATTGCTGACTTGGAGATTTTTGGGTTCCCAGAGTTGCACTCTGAAACCTTGGTCTCCCTAAACACAGTGTAAAGTCATTGGACTGGACACAGTATTAAACTCTCCTGCTTCACAAACTGTGATCTTCTCTGTGATATGGAGTCACAGTGCACCACATCAGCAGACTACTGTGTAGTAAATTCATTGTGTATTGTGCAAGGGACCATTAGTTAGCTTATTATTAATACATGTGTGGGCTTTAATATACTGGTACTGTATTTGTCAGCATCTCTACCAGGTTTACTTTTGTCCTTTGTGTTTTCCCCAAACAAGCTTATACAATTAGTTTCTTCTTGTTTCCTAAATTATTTTTGCTGCTCTTAATTATTTTACACTCCATATAAAAGAATTATTGGGGTGGGTAATGAGAGGCAAGGGATCACCTCACCATTGCACTGCAGGCAGTGTGACGTTAAGGCAATTTGGATTTGTTTTTGTACTTGTTTATATTTGGTTGGCTGCTTAAGAAATAGGGGATATTTGGGATTTGATTTTGGAGGTCAGGGTGTGGGTTTTTCAGTAGATAACTACAGTTCTATTAGGTTCCTATTGGTCTTTATGACCAAGGAGGACATTTATTGAAATAGGTTTACACTAAATCTCAGATAATTCATTCAGAGATTAATGTTCTTGTCTAAGAATGTGGAGTTATTGGTTATTTCCCTAATTTTTATTACTGTGTAGACCATCCTGCTGTCTTCCCATTTTTAAATATGTCTATGTAGCACCTCTAAACTTCCATGGCTATTTTCATCATGGACAGAAGAAAAGACAAGCTTCTGTTGGAGATTGTCTTCTCAGCATCATTCAAATAGTTAGTGGAGAAGAAATGTGTGAGGAGGGTGTGGGTAGGATGAAGTTTACAGCTGGGTAATTAAAACTTATCTACATTCCTGGTCACTAAGAAGACAGTCAGCCCCTCAAGTACTGCTTGACAGAGCCTGTATGGGCCTGATGTTTATTATTTCTTAGATGCTGATGCACCCCTCAACTATCCTGGTTAGGATTCAGTGTGAAGACTGGCATTGGAAAGTGTCTGGAGAGCTTGGGTACAGAATGCACTGCTGAATTTGAGACAGTGCCTATTGCCCGTCTAGGGTAGTGCTCCCTGCCCCTCACCAAGCATACCTGTGCTTGAAAATTTATACCAGAACTGGAGTAGTAGCTGCATTGTCCAAAGCTCTAGGGTAAACAAGGCCCCTAGTATATTCATTGCCAAGTCATGCTTGGATTGCGGTGGTTAAATGCTCAAACACCATCTGCTTATATACTCTTGCTGCCTTCCACAGAGCAGCACCCTTGCTAACGTTTGCTTTCTGGTAGATATAAAGCTATGAAGTGCAACATGTTTGCCTATTCTTTCCAGGCTGTGATAGATCAAATACATCATTTTTTTTTTTTTTTCCCAATAGCCACTGACATCACAAAGATCTTTGATTAAAATTTGAGGTGTCATTCTTCCCACAGTGGACCCTTCCCTTCCAGTGATCACATCCGGTCTTCCTCCTGTCTAATCTTATGTAGCAAGAATCTTGTTGTAAAAATCTTGCTACTGGGAGATGGGTACTTAATTGGGGTTCATAAAGAACTGGGGATGAAAATAAACAGGGGAAAACCTATGATGAGCATTATAAAGGTCAGGGAGAACACACTAATTAAATCTGATAGATATATTTCTCTTAGGAAAAAAGCATGGCAAGTTTTTTTGTGTTTTTTTTTTGTTTGTTTGTTGTTGTTGTTTTTGGTTTTTGGTTTTTTTTTTTTTTTTTTTTTTGTGTGTGTGTGTGATGGGTGGGGAGGTCTTGAAAAAGGGGGATGTAGTTTACCTGACTGTTCATATCAAAATTGAAGGATGTGGGGAACAGTTCCCTACTAGTAGGGATGTGGTTTGTGTAGGGTGGCAGGGCCGTTCCTCAGCAAATGCCAATAAAACTCTCATGTCCCCAATGTGAATGAGCCCTTGCTGCGGGGGAAGGGAACACCACAGGAAAAACAAGGGCATAAGCAGCCAAAATCTCTCTAAATAGAATATTTGTCAGTTTTCCATGAGGCACTGGTGGGTTTTTAAGCACTTCTAAGCTTTGAACAAATTAAGACTGAGTGTAAAGTGTAGATATATTTATATTTGTTCCATCTCTTTTGGGTAAGTTGAGGGGCTGGAGGAAGACTCATCAATTCAATGCATGTTCCATTAGAAACTTCTTGGGATTAGATCAGGTTAATGAAAGGAATAAATAGGGCTTTGACATGTTGTTTGGTTTTACAGGACTGTGTTGTTTTATAATGTTTTATGAGAAGCACTTATACTACTCTTCAGGCGAGAGATTATTGAGCCTTTTATAAAAACTAAAAGAAAACCCACTTCTCTTTCTTTTCCTTTCTGTTGCTAAGTAGATGCTATGTTTGTTTGCAGTCGTCATTTCCCAATAGAAATGCTATGTTCTGGAGCACTGCCTAGAAAGAAATGGCTTCAGAGTACAGATTTCAAAAGCAGAAGTGCTGGTGAGGTAGGAGGTACGCAAATCATGAACATCTAACAGAACCCTAGAGTAAATAGATTGTCTTGGAGAGATGATGAATGAGTAGAGTCCCAGAGGAATAAACCCAAGCCCTCCAAAATCCCACTCAGGCCCCATTCTCATATATTGTTGATAATGCTTTCTGCTTCTTTAGAACTTTAGTATCTCAACAAACAATTGAAAACATTACTCTAGCACCAAACCTCTTGCCCTGCAGAGAACATCTGTAGTGATGTCAGCATTCAGTTTGAACAGGTTAAACCCACTTAAGAAATGTTATAATGTCCACTTTCAGAGATTTAGTCTTTGATATCCTGGTTCAAATGGGACAGCTGATCTTTTGATCTGTTTTAAGGGTTTGGAGATCATTCCAAATCAACAAGGAATACTTGTTAAGCTGATTTTGCTCTGACATCCATTTGGTTCTGTTAAGGTTTTAATCTTTGCTGATAGGATTTTAAGTGAAAACACAGTAAAAGTGTAAAACTGCCTCTTAAGGTGCCTCCTCTCTTGCTGCTTTACTCTCCAGCTCAGCTGCTACATCCCAGTTTTCATACACAGTTATAACAGTATTTTAGATAGTGTCATTTCCACTTGTTATATGCTCTCCCTTCCCCATAATGACAATCCCTGAGCATTTGGTTTAATTTGCTAATCCTTCCAGCAGTATGGAGATGTACAGGAGTTACTACTCCCTTGCAGATGGGAGGCAGAGCTAAAGAAACAAAACAGCGTGCTCAGTATCGTGCACAGCTTGGGGAATGCACAGAATTTAACAGGATCTTCTCATAATATCAGCTTTATCTGAGGCTCTAGGTTGTACTTGCAGACTGTCACTGGTCTTGTGATACGGACAAATGTCTGTTAGGCCTGTGTGACCCACTTATGCTTGTATCTTAATGAAGCTTTGAACACAGACCTTTCCTCAGAGGCAAAAGGCCAATGCACTCGCCCATGAAGTCTATTCTCATTCTCCCATTCACCTTTAATATTTTGTTGTTAATGGATCATGCTAAAAAGGATTAGCCATTTCAATTTACATTCTGCTGCTTTCTGCATTTAACATTCTCACTATAAGTGATGAATTATTGACTATTTAAATGTGACTACAAACAGCCTGAAAGAGAAGGTCTGCTTTATTGTTTGCAGTGTTGAACTCAAACAGCATAGGTCAAGGTTTTCCCTTCTCTTTTTGGTTACCCATCAGTGGGCTGACTTCCCAGCTTTCACCTCCTATCCCAGTACCCTGGGCTGGTATACTGTCTGGTGTTTAATGGCCCAAGAAGAGGCTCCAGGGTTAAATATTGTTAAGCATGTGAAATTTAACCTATATTATTGATATTGGGTTCAGACCAAAATGTCTGCAAAGTGGCTTAAAAGGAAGAGTTCATTATAGAATAAAGCACTTTGGCAGAAGACCAGATCCA
This sequence comes from Tyto alba, assembly GCF_018691265.1. Lineage (NCBI taxonomy): Eukaryota > Metazoa > Chordata > Aves > Strigiformes > Tytonidae > Tyto > Tyto alba. Next base: position 11,786,030 of record NW_024881318.1, read on the forward strand.
CATGCCCTTAAAATTGCTCTTGATTCCCCCTTCATATTTAAATGTACATAATTACAGAATCTGCCACTGTTCAGAAACCAAGATCTGTCATTTGAAAATAAGTCAGAAGAGATCTAGGTGCAAGACAGTGTACTGCTATTTAGGACTTGACACACTGTCTCTTGAGCAGCTATAGTGATGCAGTAGGTCACAGAGATAGATGTATCTCTGGGTCTGGAGTAGTCTTGTAGTGACATAGAGGGTACCCATGAAAGCAGTGGTGGGTGCACAGGTTTCAGGTAATGGTTTTTATAAACTGTAGAGAGGTTCCATATTTCCCCTGGAGAAGTGAAGGAATCATCCTTACCTTGCTCTCTGCAAATCTGTGTAAGACACAAGTCAATTCCCTGTGGCCACCTCAGAAGATAGAGGTGAATCACACAACTCCAAGGTGCAAACCAGGACATTTGTTTCTGCTTGTGTGCTGGTTTTGTTTTCCAGGTTACCAGACCTGGGAAACAGTAAAACTTCCTGGTAGCTGTCTAGTTCTTACCTGCGGATGATGAAGTTGGAAGAGCTGGGCAATGTCCTCTTGCTGTGGGTATGTAGTGTCTCCAATTAGTGATAACCTGTCTTTCTAGTTTTGATATGGGTAAATTTCATAGCAAGTTTATTTAGCTAGAAATGAGGAGAAAAGAGGGATAGTCTTTCAAACAAACAAACCAAGAAAGCTCTGAACTCTCTTCCGTCAAGCCACTTGAAATTAAACTTTTGCCTTCCCCAGTTCTGCTCCCATAATTGTCCTCTAGGCTCTGCATCATGGGAGTCAGCCCACATGTGGAAAGCAGTGACTAAGAGGAAGGTCCAACTCAGGCAGGCAAAAAATTAAAATATTTTGATAAAATAAAATGCAGAAGCCCCAAGTTATCAGTAAGAGACAGGCGTGTGTTGGTGGCATGGGCGAGCTTTAGCCTCCAATAAATTAAAATAAATTAAATTTAAATTATTTAAATAATTTAAATTTAAAAGTAAAACAACTTTCCCAGAACAAATCCTCATGTTGCATTATGGCACTTGTGCATCTGCTGCTTTTGGATGGTCTGTGTAAGGTGTGGGGAAGCATGGAGAGAAGGCACACATCAGTATGTCAAATGAAATTTTTTCAATTCTTCATGGCCTTGGAAAAGAAGCAGTACATAAGCATAAGCTTCAGTTTTTAAATTGGTTTTATAAGACCCTTTCTGAGTGAATTAGGCAGGTTGAAGATGTGATAACAAAGGGAGGAAGGAGGAAAAAGATATTAATGTTGGTCAGAAGAGCATGAAATGGTTAACTATTCAGTGAACTCATTAAGCACTCATTCTTGTCTGTTCTCATCATCAGACATGTACTTGGGAAACAAAACCTCCTGGTTAGAGAGAAAGGTGGTGGACTGGTGTGGACACAATCATATCCATCAGATTGTTGAGCATGACTTAGCAGTTAGTTCTGACCATAGGACTTTTAGCTTCTCTTTCTACCTATTATATTTATGCTCTGAGGCTTCCTTTATCTTTGGAGATTTAAAAATTTAAGATTAATAAATTTTCAAAATTTATGACTAAAAGACACTACCTAAGCACTAAGCATTAGCGTTTTTGCACAGTGTTTCATACCTGTGTTTCTGCATGCATTCATATGCCTAGAGTGTCATGCATATAAATTCACAGGCATACAACATTACACGGTACTGTTAATAATAATCATGCAGATTCTTGCAGGGTCTTTTGTTTAAGGAGATCAAAACACTTAAAGTTTCTCTTACACACATAGAAACCTGACATAGGAAGTTAGAAAAGTGTTGACAGAGTTTGAAATAACTGATTTCCATCTCTGGTAATGTTTATTTTAAATTAAATAAATAATCTCCTAGGAAAGCTAATAATGCTTCTTGAAACCCAGTGCAATCAGCTGTTCTAAATACAGCAAGATAAAGGGAAGGATTTCAGAAAGTGTGCTTTTATATTTGGATTTTTAAAATGTTTTAACTTGTCACTTGATGTAGTAGTGCACCATCTGAAATCAGTGACCCCATTGTACTAGCTACTAAATTAAATTAATTCTAAAATAGTTGTGTAAATGAAAGAGACAAGGAAAGACTGGTCAGAGATGCTGCTTAAAATGTAGTGATGTGGTAATGATTATTGTAATAGATTAGTGACAAAATTGCTTTTGTTGCTGCAAGTTTATGCTTAGTCCCAACTGTAACAAATAAGAGTTAAAAGTGAAGGTGAGAATTATCTATGCGGATACACTTTTTTTTTTTTTTTTTTCCTGGAAGAGGAAGTGGATCTGTTAGAGAAGGGAGATCATTATTTTCAAGAAACATGCTGGCAGAAATGACTCAGTTCTGCAAATTTCCCTTTATTGCTTGCTTTAGAAAAATCTAAGTTCTTTTGGTAATGGGGAACTTATTTTAAGAATTTTTACAGTTGTGGGAAAGGAAAAATGACAGACCTTCAAATCATTTTGGGCCTTTCAGACTATGAAGAATGATTTTTTTTAGCATATGGCTACAGGAAGAGGGTCTGGATGTGCTCTGGAAAATAATTTTCCACAAGCGATTGCCAGCTCTGCAGAAGAACTTCCTGAACAGAGACTGAAAAGATGCTTCTGATTCCACTCAGGGTGTTCTGTTTAATGGAAATGTCTAACTTGCTGCAGTAAACCTTGAAGTCCCCATGAAAAATTAATGGAGGAGAGAAAGAAAGTCTAAGAACTTTCATAGTGCTGCAGGAAGAGACTGGCACTGAGGCTAGGTGACGTGAGAAGTCCTGTGGTTCTGCCAGGTGGTGCCCTGGAAATAGTGAGGAGTCCAACTCTCATCACGCTCTTGAGCACTGCTGAGTTGGGAATGAAGTATTGCAGATGAGCCCCACCAGGTCTTGTAAGTTAACTGCCTTTGCTGTCTTTCAGCCTTGATTTCTGTCTCAAGGAATTCCAATGATGAGTAGAGCTCTGACAGTTAATGTGAAGTTTCTTCTCTTTCTGGAAGATAGACAAAAGTAGTTCTTTACTTCTAACCAAAGGCAATCCCTGTGCCTTGGAAAGAAAAGTATCTTCCCTCTCTTCTGGACAAAATATCAGTTCTGGATAAGCATTTAATTTAATTTGTTCCTGATGAAGATGAATGGGAGAACTTTCTATTGGATAATAAGATAGGAAGTAGTTGAATTTAGCTGTTCTTTTCCTTATGGAAGATGGAGTCTTGAAAGCAAAGTAATGATGCTGCAAGACCCACTGGGTAATGGTATGCAAATGACAGTAAGGCAATAAAATTGCTGGAATAACAATTTGAGCAGTATGACCCTTACATTAAGGAATTTGACTTTAAAACTTATCTTAAAGAAAATAAATATAATTGTCAGAGGAGGAGTGGAGTGAGATTTGAAAAGAAATTTAAAATAAGTAAAATATTTGCTTTCCATCTTCATTTATGAACAGTCGTGGGGTCTGTGAAGGCTTGCTTAGCAACAACAGTTGGGTGTGGACACTGGCATCCAGAAGCAGGAGACAGGTTTTGTTTGTGGTGTTCTGGCATATGAGAATTTAAGAATATCCCTGAGGTCCAGTGATTGACATCATCAAATGCACTTGCTGTTCCTAAGTTCTTGTCTGTCTCAGGCCTGTTTGACAGCAGAGTCAAAGGTCAGAGAGAAATTAATCTGCTGTAAATGAAACTAAATGGATTGCAGGGTGCTGTTTGTGACAAGAGTAAGTGGTGGAAGACTTCAGCATGCAAAGGGCTGTAATTTAGATCTTGCCAATGGACTGGGTCATTCATCTTTCCCATGTAAAATGAGATGAACCTAATCCTTCCAACAAAATAGGGATAACAAGCAAGAAGGGTGTTTTTAGCAATTTAACCCTGGGGCATCTACTATCTAAATGACTAACTACTAATGTGCCTCTCCTGCCCCCCTACCAAAAGGAAGAAGAAAAATAATGTTCATATGAAAATGAAATAAATTGTTGTTATTCTTGATATTTCAGTTCTAACTGAACCCTTGGTAATCTTTTATTTGTTCTCCAGAAGGTTTGATACTTGAGTGGCAATAGTATCTGAGGGGTACTGTGGATCAGTGCTGGGTGACAGAAAATTTGGGTTCTCTTCCCTGATGGATGTCTTGGGTAAGGCCTCCGGTTTCTCTAATAACATTACAGGACCTAGTTCAGGGATCCCTCAACTCTTTGGCCACAGTCTGAGATCATATCCTGTGTGATTAAATCTTTCTGGAGTCCCAACTGCTTCTTATTTACTGTCTCCCTCTTCAGTATTTTATTTAGTCCTCTGAAAAGTGATTGAGATACACATAGATACAGGAAAAAGCTTTGTGTTCAGCTTACCCAAATGTGGTCCCAGGTATGCATACGCCTCTTAACATGAAGAAAGGATTGATTCTGATTGGGATTTTTAGGTATTAGAAGGCATAAAAAGATTCTCATGCAATCAAGTGAAATAAATGTGTGTACTTGTAGGGGAGCTAGATTTCTATTGAGAAATGTATAATGATCCCAGCTTCTGTGACAGCTGATCCAAAATGTGTGTGTATATAAATGAATGTATATCTCAGTGCTTAGATACTTGCATGATGGATGCTCTAGGAGAAGGTAAACTAGCCAGAAAGGTATGAATAAATGTCTTGTCGGTGCCTATCAATAGGCAGCGACTGCTGCTGACATGCTGTGTCTCAGTGGGCAAATTGTAAGGGCTTTAAGTAAAAACAATTATTGAATGTATGATGTCTAAGTCTATTAGTTGTATACTATTATTGACTGACGTTAGATTAAAAAGCATGTCCTTATTACTCTCTCCTGTCATTAACTTGCCAGAAAAGGTCAGTCAAGAAGTATATTATTACTAAATTGTAGACTCACACATTTGTAGCTGCAGCAGGAATAAAGCCGCAGAGGTCTAGAGCCAAACTTTGAGCAAGCCCTGAGCCTAATTTTGTTCTCACTCCTCACACTTTGTAGCAAGGCCAACTGCTCTCCATCTAGATCCGTTGTCGCTTCGTCTATATTTGTGCTGGAAGCAAGAGGATTTGTCTTACTACAGTTTTTCCTCAAATGCCTCAGGTTACCTTTGTACTGTATAAGGAAGCTGGATCTCAGCCTGCACTTGTGTCCTAACTTGCTTGCCATCAATGCAAGATAGACACAAACCCATGGTGTCCTTGACCTAAGGGATAGAGGGATAAGAGAGGGAATAAAGTCTTTATGCTCAAAATGCATATTTACCTGTGTCATGGAGGCACCGGTCTGCTGTCTGGCCTGTATCATTCTGTTATTTAATGTTTCCTGAAGCCATGATGGTCGATCAACACCAAACAGTGGAGAAGATGCTGCCAAATCCTTCCTGAAAGAGCCTGACATCTGCTGCTGCAAAGCAGATGGGATCTGTAAGCAACCTTTCCTAAAGCAGATCTCTGTCAGTGGACACCAGGAGTCAAAGCCCCAAGCAAGAACATAGAAGGGTAGAGGGTAGGCAGGGAAGGAATTGGACATCAACCTTTTTGTTGACCCACACATCATAAAGGCAAAACCATGGTTTCAGTGACAGACGATCCTTGTATCATCACTGATTTCAGTGGGAGTTAGTCTGAAATGCCTAAATTTAAGTGAATGAACTCCTTTCACAGAAACAGTATTGAACTACATAGAATGCCACTGTGCAGTGACTGATAGTTTGGAAGTCTTTACTTGAAGTTTCATGTCACTGGCATAAAATCGTAAGATTGGGGATGGGTTGGACACCACTTTTTTTTTTTTTTTTTTTTTTTCCCCAGAGTTTTCTTGGAATTGTCCTTCAGCTGTTCTAAACATAACACTAAGATTTCAGCACAAATCAAGCTCAGAGGTGAAAATGGGAATTATTCTTTGTCTCACCATTGTGGACTTATAGATGTAGCAGTAGGTTACTGACACAAATATAAAAACAATGTGCACTAAAACAAAGCTTTATTTAGAGTGTTTTTTGGTCCCCCTGCCTCCTGCCTCAGACAAAACAATCCACCACAGTCTTTTGATTCAGAACTAAGCTCCTTATAAACTTTAAATTTGAGACCTTTATTTCAGGAAAAATGTAATTGTTTTTGTCTTGTACCTTCTTCCTCCTATTTCCCCATTCCCAAATAATCTTCCTGAAATTGTCTGGGTTATAATATGTTTTTACTCTTTGACCCTTGCATGTCTGAGGGAATTAAGTCACAAATGTCTTGTGTTCACAAAATTGGTGGTATAAAGCCCAAGCTTTAAAGATGCAACTTGGCAGCTTTTAAAAGGGCATAAGTAAAGGAATAAAACATTGGGTGAAGTTTCCAGGCTGATTTGAGAAAGTGATTCTTAAGTGGGTTAGGAGAATTTAAAGAAGATTCTGTCATTCATTGTTCGTCTCTTAAAGATATATAACGATGACTCCTTAGATATACATTTAAACATCTTCGTAAGCGTGCTTCAGAATATATTATTCTCTTCCTGCAAAAATGGTGGGGGGATGTGTGTGATTCCAAAACAGGCTAATATTTAAAGTAAATCTCAGGTGTATTATGTGGCAGAAGTAAGAGGGAGCCAGGGAAAGATTTTGACACTATAGTAGGAGGGAGGAAAAGAGCTGTTTGTCTTTCATGAAGGAGTTTAAATGTTCAAGAACAATTCAACTATCTGGAAGTATCAGCCGTGTTCCACAGGTCAAAATCAGAGAGACTTGGTGGATATGCTGAATGAGGGCTGGTGATGTATGCTGAAAGTGAGCTGGAGGATAGGTGTTACAGAGAAACCCATTCCTGTTTCTTCATGTGTAAAACCAAAACAAGGGAGACAAGGTGGGAAAACATTAGTGTCTGCCACTAGATCATTCTTGCTATTTTACATCCTTCCTACTGTCTGCACTTCTCTGCAACACACCTGTATTTCATTTGATCTCAAAACTCCTCTTCCTAACAACTTTGGAAAAGTTAAGTTTTTGAAACTACTCTTAAGAATTTTTATCTCTTTTAAATATCCTATCTCTAGTCTGCTGTGTTTCAGAAGTGTCGCACCAAATCCTGAAGCGGAGAGTGAGAACACCAAGCTCTGCATAATGCAGGTGCCCAGGAGAGCACTAGTCAGGCTGGTTGCTATAACAGCTTGTAGCTGTAGAACTTCTTCCATTCCAGAAAAGATCCCAAATCTCTTTATGGACTAAGTTGAGAGAAGGTAAAATGCACTATGGACAAGTTGGGAAAAGCTGAAAGAGGCAAAATACTGTTTTTAACTTGGTATCTAGGATAAACAACCCTGACCTACTAAGTACTCAGGATACATAGATGGGAAATGTAGTCAGAGTTTTTCTGCTTTTTTTAAAAGCATTCTTTCAACATCTGTGAAATGGGGATAGCAATTTCTCCCTTTTCGGTAGCACTGGTCCAGAAGAAGAATCAAAGTTGCAAAAGACTAGAAAAACCTTTGATTTACGAAGTTTCATGAACTATACTCATCAGCTATTGCATTTCTCTACAGAGGATGGTTATGTCAGGTGAAGACTGAGGTGAGGACAGAGACCCCAGACCATGACCATACAGCCTAGTTTCCTTCTGGTAATGATAGAAATGGGGAGGTCTGTCCCTATAGCTTTAATAGCAATGATTGCAGTGATCTAACTCAGGAAACACTTAAGTGTTGGAGTGGTCAGGCAAAAACCCCCCATGAATTGTTTGATGAATCTAAGACTCCCTTAAGCCCTCTTAAAAATCCAGAGGTACTTGTTCTATATTCTTATTAAAAAAATATTTCCCTTGCAATGTGGTACTGCTTTACATATCAAGACTGATCTTTCCTGGAAAGCTTATTAGTTATCTTAAGCAAAAAATAATGCCTAATATCAAGACTGCTGTTGCGGTAATACTGGGACAGCTTTAACTTGTCAGAAGTACAGCATATTTTTTTTTAATTGAGAAAGGAGAAATGGTTATATTCTAAATCTCTTCCACCTGCCATCTTAAATGCTCAATAGGATTCAGAGTGAGGTAATGTATATTGCATTATAATTCCAAAATATAGGGTTGGGGTTTGTTATTTTTTGTTTGTTTGTTGTTGTATTTTTATTTTTGTTTATTTGTGAAGGTTTCTAGGAATGAAATGGACAAAAAATGTTAAATGGTTTATGTATACCGTGTGCTTTGGTAGCTGGTTGGGTGAGCTGACCTCCCAAGCTCCATTTCATAGTAATTGGTGTGAATTGACAGTTCTGTGATTCATCTACTACTGCTATGCTGCCAAGAGTGCTGCTGTTAATTTCTAGAGTTGATCAGAAAATATGGTTTGCATGACTAATATGCTTATCTAGATATACTATCTCTTGTAACAAAAATTACAAATGTATGGACTGATTTTTATTAAATATCAAAATGCTTTTTTGCTTAGATGATAATTTCTCAAAATAATGGAGTACTTTACCCAAGTTTCCAATAGAAATAATCTTTCCCTTCTTCCTCCACTTTAATTTCAATGACAAATTTCTGAATTTCTCTCCCCACCTCCTCCATTTTTCTTGCATTTTCAGCTTAGTAGGAAATGTTCCTTTTCAACATAACTTGAAACCTGTGCTTTCTGGAAAACAGAAGCCAGTCCTGTTTTAGAATAAGGTAGTCTCTGTGATGCCTGATAAATCACTGCACTCAGATGAGAATTTAAGTTGACAAGATGCAACCTGGAACATAGGACTTGGGGGAAATCCTGGCTCATCAGGATCGGTTCCCAACTATTGTAGACAACGGCATCGCGTAATCCCTTCATAAATTTATTGAGCCTTGCCTTTAAACTAATTAGGTCGTTTGCTCTCACTACCATTGTTGGAAAGCAGTTTCAGAGAATCACTCCTCTAATGGTTAGAAAACTTTTTCTAATTCCCAAATCAAATTTATTCATGGTCAATTTATACTTATTTGTCCTTGTGCAATATTGTCCTTTATTTTAAGTGTTTCTTTTTTTTCTCCTTGATATTTACTGTGGGGAGGTAACTAGAAATCCTATTTATGCTAAGCTTTTTTTTTCATTTTGGTAGGCAGACAGAACAAGCTCTCAGTTCCTGCGTAAAACACGAACTTCGTAAATCTAAATCTCTCTGGCTCTAGGATTTGTATTCCACCTCTTGGAACACAGGTGTGGGGAATGGTACCCCCTCTTCATTATGAGGCCTCACCTTGATAATTTCAATGGCACTTTTTTCCATGATCTTAAATATTCCTTTAGGCACAGGCTTTGTTTGTAACTGCTAGAGGCAACATTAAAGCAACACATTGAGATGAAGCCACTGTCATCTCCTTTTTTCACTTGAAGGAAGGAATGTTATGATATCTTAAATGACCAGTTTGGAATAGCAACACCCCTGGATATGCATTTCACAGTGTCATGTCATGTAATGTGCACTGGATGGCCACTGACTTGATATCTTTCCAGGCAGTCTCTGACCATGCAAAGACCTACATGAACCTTGAATGCTGACCAAATCCAGAAGAAAGAGTAACTACAAGTTGCTCTGGCTTTCCCTCTCATTCACAGTGTGACATACGGTGCAAAACCATGTGTGAGGGGAAAGACTGATGTTATGTAGTCCTTCCTGGTGTGGAGTGTGAGCTACAAGCAAAGCCTTTACAAGTAGAGTTCTTCTGGGGACACAGAGTTTCATGAGTTCTGCAGGAATCGTAGACAAAGGGGCAGTGGTATGGCTGCAGGGTGTATACTCAAGAACTGTGAAAGTCTCAGACATGGTAATGTAGAGACTTTGTAGATACCTGGTTGTATTCCAGGGAGAGCAAAAACAAGAGGTAGAGTAACATAATCATTATCTATAAAGATCAGTCCCTAGTCCAGTGTGTCAATGGGTTGTTACTGAAGAATACTTTTTATTTGGACAGACCTGAGCATGAATCATCAAATGTCATGTTATCACACTGCTTTTTTACATCATTATATAGGGGTATCAAAGAAATATATTGATATTGCATGAGCTACAGATATTGATATTTGTCCATTTAGCTCTTTAATTTAGTAAGACACTTAAAACTGAAGCAAGCATCTAAAAAAAAGCATGTCCTTATGATCTCTGAGTATGAAATTCTTACAGGATTCATCCTTGGTAATGCAATTCTGAAATCTCTTTGTAAAGAGAGGAGTGGAAAAAAGCAAAGTACTGCATGAGTGGAGTTTGTGTGGTGTGTAGAAGGGTTATATGCATGTCAGGGGTTGGGAGGAAGAGATGGGCCTTTCAGACACATCCAGTATTAGGACTGTTTAATAATAGTTGGGACAAGAGTTTTCTCCTTTTCACTCTTTTGCTCCTTTCCCAAGGTAAGATATCTTGCCTTCTTGACTATAACAAAGTATTCTACATGTCCTGATAAACCTAATCTGTTGCAATTAAATCATATGATAATCACACCACATGTTTCAATTTATGTAGTAAATTACTTCAGTTATACTGGAGAAAGTGGCTTCATGAACTTATTTTGATGTGGATGCTGGGCTTCTAGGATCTGTACAGAACAAAGACAGTCCAGTGACAGAAGCTAGAGTACAGAGAATTGGAAAATAGTGTGTAATCATATAACTGACAACTCCTATAAAGCATGCTTATATTAATGTAGCTTTGCTATATGGAAAATTTACAATTCTAATGTATCCTGACTTCTGGTTTACATTAAAAAAAAAAAAAAAAAAAAAAACAAAACTTGTATTTTCACTCTTAAAAATGTAAGGACTATGCAGAGATTTTATACCTTTTTGAGGGGGTATTTATAATCTTTTCTTTCTGGGGGTTGAGGGAATACTATTTAGTATTCCTGTGAGTATTCTCTTATCATTCAGAAGGTATAATCACGAGAAATTTGGTTTATCAGCAGAAGTAGAACTAGACAAGAAATCCTGTGATAAATTAGTTCTATCTTTAGCAATGTTGATGTATTGAGACCAAAATATTTAACAAGTGCTTCAACTCGAAGCTTCTGTCAGGTGATTTGCTTGGGTCTCAAAAGGTTACCTGGCTGTCTATAAATGGGTTGGTAAGATGCTGGGAGCCCTGTGGGTCACACATCTAAAGCTGTAACCTCTTGATTCACCTTTTGGACAGGGCAGTGAGATCAGATTATAAGTGGTCCTGCAAGCAGGCTGATACAGTGCATGTTCTTAAGGCTGCAGCTTGCTAGGCTGGAGTCTACTACTTTTCCTGGAAAACTTATTCACTATAAATCATTAAAACCCCTACAAAACAACAATCCAACCCTCTTAAATCTGTTTGCAGGAAAAACAACTACTGAAATGTTAAAATGTAATAAACAGTGGAAAATGCAAGATTGTTTCATCAAGTGATTACTGTATACACAGAAATTGCATTTGGCCCAGAAGTCTCTGAGCCACAAGGCTGGAGTCAAAGAAGAATAGCCGGAGGAGGTATTATGCATATTTTTTACCTTATACTCTTCTTGGGCATCTGCTTCTGTCTGCTGTTGGAGACAGGATATTGTAGGATATGGACTTTGTCTGACCTAGTACCATCATCCTTATATAACGTCCTAATCACTCCTTTTGAAGGCAATGCTATTTGTTGTTTGGGTTTTTTAAAACTCATTAAACTCTACTCTCCTACTTTCTGACATCAGCAGGGATTCTCCAGTGAGTTTCAGCCTCCAAGAGATGCTCAGCAGCTGGTTCAATATTTTTAGCTTTCCTGATGGAAAAAAATAATAAAGTGAAACCACATCATTAATGTGTGTTTGTTTCCAGGCATCCACTAGCCAGTGATTTATAGACTGGTAACAGAAAGTTTTGGTAGACCACTGTATTCATGAGGTATCCTAGAAATTTTCTTTCATCAATCTTTTAATGTCTTGGGCAACATGACTCCCACTAGTCTCTTTTGAAGAGACTGCACTGTGGTCTGAATGCCTTCTCATTGAGAACTGTTTGTTGGTACTGTGTTGGTACAGACATGCCTTTGTGTTCATTCTTGGTTGAGAGCTTCTCTCATCTATATTATATCAGTGGAGAAATTAACATCAAGTGAGATATATTAAACTTTAAAAGAACCCTAGTAGAATTATAATTGCTTTTTTATAATTGACTCTCAATTTTTCCCCAAAAATTGATCTTTATAAAATAAAAAAAATACACCATTTAGAAAAACTTGGTGGGTGAGTGGCTTCTCAGATCTGTCCAACCCCTTAAAAAACTGCAGGCAGTTGCCCAGCTGACCATGGATGGACTGCATCCTAATACAGCTTTTCATCTGAGTCAGTTGACATTCTAATTTGTTTCACCAAGAAAGGTCCTTGAAATTGGTTTCTTAAAAGAAAGGGCTTTCTCTTGGGTTAGACAATGTGTTAAACTGTTGGATAGAATTGTGAAAGTTAGAAGTATGAAGAAGGGGGGAAATAGAGGCCCTCCAAATAATTTGCTCTTGGATCAGTATTAACTTTTGTTATTGGTTTCAAGTGACTTGAGTAATAAAAGTTCCATGAAGGACTGATGTGCTCTGCTAGATGGGAGAGGCAGTTAGTAATGTTTATTTTTACAACCTGTAAGGTCATGGACTTACATCTTATAACTTGCAATTGTCCTAAATTGCATAAGAATCTGTGGTCATGATTCGGTTCCAGGGTGGCAAGCATTTGTCTATCCTTATGCCTCACAGCAGAATAGGGAGACAGAAATCTTACAGAACTGTCAAATGAACAGTGACATGAAAGATGTTGGAAAATTTCCAAGTTATAAGTCTGTGCTGAGAGGCACCTTGTCATGTTGATTTAACTCTTCTTTCTACTTTTTCCATTCCTGCCTTTTCTACTTTCCCACCTCCAACACATACACGTAGACATCCCTCAACCACCTTTAAGGGATTATTCCACTATTGTCCCTGAACTCTTGGGATTTGGACAACTCTAAGTTATGTGGTCATGAATTAAATTCATGTATGTAGACTTAAATAAAAATAAAATTAAATATATTCTTGACTAACAAATCAGTTAGAAACAAATGTCATCCTGGGGGCTTTGCAAGGGGAACAAACAACAATATTCTCAACAGTTAGAAAGCATTCCTGATTCTTAGCCTAAATGTTCTGTTGTTGAATTTTATGGTGTTACCTCTAGTTATTCTCTGGTATAACCCTGAAAAACCTTTCTCCATACTTTGTGTTTACACCTTCAAGGCTTGTAGCTGATTATCATCTATCCCCTTGAATCACCATTTACTCAAGTTATACATGCCTAGTTCTCTTAATCTTCCCTAATAAACCAGTCCTCCCAACCCATGAAGGATTTCTATTACTTATCTCTGAATTCTATCTTCTTTCTTTTTTTCTTTCCATGTGTTTCTGAACACTTCTAGGTGGTCATCACTGACAAGATCATTTTAGATGTGGGGTTTCTATTGACACCAAAAGAAGGAGGTGTCTTTGATTTGGAAGTGACACACACACTACTGTGTATGATATTGTCCACTATCATCTGAAAGTGTCTTTTGACATTACTGCCTTTTGACTCCATTAGTCTTGAATATTCAGAAATTTGCCTCTGTGGTGAAACTCTACCTGTATTTTAAGAGCTGAATCATGCAAGGTTCTAAACATGGCTAATCGTCCCCACAAGGGATTCAGATCACTGGGCATCTTATTAAGGGGTTCAGCACCCTTTAGGATCTGTTGTGATTTATTCTCCATTCCTCTTCATGTGTGAAATCTTTGTTGCTGCAATGTTTAAATTTAAGATCAGATCTTCTACTTTTCTAGACAGCTCTTCCATCTTGATTGAGCTGACATTTATCATGATCATTCCTCCTGCCAGTCCTCAGTGTTTTTGGGGGCTACACTGCAGTCTAGTATGAATTTAATTCTCAAAGCAAAAATTTCTGCTAGAATCTGTATCAAATGTTTAACTGAAACAGTATACTACACTGAACCTACTGTTCACTAATTTTTAAGTTGATCAACAAAAAAATGACCAAAGTATCTCTCTGGTAGTGATTACTATACACTTTGCCTTGTGTTCTCTATTCATCAGGAAGTTGTTCTTCCTTCACTTCACACTGACAAGAGCCCTTTTAAACCCAGTGCACTGAAGCTTTGTGAATTACACAGATCTTGTTGTAATTAATTTCACTGTTTCTTTTTCACTTCAGAGATTACATCCTTATGCCTTTTGTAAAAATTTAAAGTTTTAGACTTAAATTCACACACTGTTTGTTTTTAACTTCTTGCACAGGAACTCAGTCCCACAATAGTAGATGGGAAAGTGCACCTGGATGCAAGGGACAATGGTACTTCCAGTTTACTTTTTTGAGCAAAATGACTTGGAGCATAATGTATTTGTGAGTTGATGCAGGTATTTGTCCATGTTTTAAAAAAAGTAGACCAACAGGCATTCATAGATCTGGGTGGAGCCTTGGTTCAAGGCTGACCTTTACTACAAACTATTTGTGTTGCTCTGGACAGGTGATTAAATCTTCTTTCAGCCTTTGCATGCCTTGTCTTGTTTCTAAATAATTTATACTTGGCTCAGTCTCTTAAAAACAAGTTTGTACAATGCAACAATGTCTCAGAGCTTTTTGCCAGAAAAGATATGGAAGCCCTGGTTCTTGGGACCTACCTGTCTTCCTTTGTGCTAAAACAGATAGGACCTCTGGGAAGCTTTTGCCATCTTTCTCCTGCCATATTCCCAAAGCACCTCATTTCACATTGTTTTCTCTCTCATGCACACACACACAGTATGTCTTGTGGTTCTCAGCCCTAAGTAGATAGAGGCGTGTTGATTAAGAAGATTACTTCATTTGAGGTTGCTTGCAGAAGAATTTGATCTTGCTTCATGCTATTCCACTGCCTATAGTTAATGAATAAGTCAAGTTGACAAAAAAGGGTAAAGAGAAAGGAATAGCAGATAAGAGACAATGCTTGTTTGCTCCTAACATCACTTAGAGTGTAGAAGAAACTACTCAAAGTAAAAACATATAGAAAATAGCATCTGATAATGGGAGTTTAGATATTAATTGTTCTGACAGCTGAAATTTGTCTCCAGAAATCTCATGAAGCCAACTGGTATTGTGGAGTTTTCTCTAGCTTATATTGTGGATCTTACAAGTTTCTGGAGACTTCCAGTCTCAGGATGATAATTTTGCAGGAGCAGCTGCTGCTTAAAGATTTTCATTTTTATAACATCTGGAATCAGGAAATACATTCTTTGTGGGTTTGGATTTGATTTGTAATATAAAAGTCCTAAGGTAGCTTCAGATGCTCTTACCTGAATTTAAACTTAATAAAACCCTGTGGAACTTAGCAAACAGTTTCTAATGTTGTCCCATTTACAGTTCTTGTGTACAAGGTGAGGAGGAAAACATGATCACAAGTAGTGGAAAGGTATTAAAGTCGATTTTGAGAGGTGACTTAAAGGTTCCACTCTGAATCTGAACTTCCTGAACTGAAGAAATGTGGACTGGCAAACTTGGTAAGAGCTCTAGAGAGATAATTACAATAGTCTGTTTCTGAATAAGTTGTCTAATAATAGCTCTTTCCTGCAGTTGTTTCAACACCTTTTGCTTTCATGCTTGAGCTGGAAAGTCTATATTGACACACATGCCCTGTCGCAGAGAAGAAAGAATATAAGGCTGTTTGAAGCACATATAAGTTTGTATTTAGAACAGGCTACTTGCATGTTCCTGAGACAAAAGCATAAATAACTTATCATTTGATGGTGCTATCAACAAAATGTTCACAACATGACCTTGATATATATATATATTTTTTAAGGGTGAACGTAGCAACTTTTCTTATGTTTTTAATTACAAACATATTTCTTGCATGTAGAGTTGATGCTATTTTCCAAGAAGTGTTGGTTCTTAACTCTGGTGAAAGATAATGAGCAGTAAAAAAAAACAAAACCCCAGAACCACCATATGTGGATGAAAAAAGACAAGGCATGGAAAAAGTTCTATGTGGCAGAACAGTTTAATTTGTTTAGAGATGGTTTTGATTTAGGTTTCTTTTTCTAAGATTCAAAGTATCTAAAGTGAATGTTGTTTAACAGTAACACAACCTCTGGAGATTAATGGAGAATTCTTGAAGATGTCTTCCAAAAGAAGGGGAACCAAAATTGAAAATAAAATGGAGAAGAGGGAGGGAAAGTTTCTGAAACAGCTAAATGTTTTAGAAAATCCACCGAGTTATTCATATGTTGCTAACAATAGAAAGAACTCAAAGGCAGGACCCAGAACAGCAGGTACAGAGCCTAATTAATTCATGTACTCTAAGGGAGCTTAACCCATAACTGTCTAAATGCAGACGGTAGTGTTTCAACAGCAGGGTTGTTTCTAGTTATGTTTCTGATTTGCAGCAGTGAATCATATGGCAAAAAAAAAAAAAAAAAAAAAAAAAAAAAATCACCCTATTTTCTTTGTTTATCACCACTATGGAAGCTAAAAATCTTGAAGATTTCTTGATATTTTTTTTTTTTTTTTTCTGAGGCTGTAATATAAAATAGATAACACAAATAAGTTGGATTTTTCTTTGAAGTAATTGGGATGTTGAAGTAAACCAAGCTTAGAGGTGATCAGGATTTTAATTTAAACTTAATGTTTCCTTGCTGAGTAGAAGCTGGAACCTACTTATTCTTATGCTCACTTGAGTGATCTCTAGAGTTTGGTCATGACTTTTCTCATCAGTGGCTGAGTTCTGAAATATTGGAAACTCTGTTGCTTGGTCCAGAAAACCATTTGATCATGGGTTCAACTTTAAAGTCAGCCTTTCTGTATTTTATAATCAAAAGCATGTCCTAATTGTTTGATGGATAGGGCCTGAGGACATGCATCTCTTCTTACAATATGGAGTCTACAGTTATTAGGCAACAAGTGAGAAGCTGAAGTGAGTCTGGTCTGTTTAAAAAATAAGTTCTCTACTGTAATTCAAAGCATCAAATATTTGTAGGCCCTATTAGACACATCAGCAATCTCTTTCGTAGATAACTACCTTAACCAGTAATCTGAGTCTTATTTCTCTAATGGGGAGTCTATTCATTGACTGTTTGCTGTGTGTATGGAAATTACATACCTGTTCTGGGAATTAAACTGGTTAGACTTGCAGAAACTTGAGAAGTGAATCTTGGATTTACTTGGACTCAGATGATCAAAAATATCTCAGAAGTTTCAGGAATAAATTTAAAGCTAAAATGTTGGCAGTTATGGGAAAACATACCTGGTATATGCTATGTCAAATCAATGGTACATTCTGTGTCTTATCTTGACTGCACCAGTCAGCAAAGGATGGTTCAAAGCAACTTGCAAGGAACTTTCAAGACTCAGGAGAAGCTTATCATTGTGTGAATCAGAACCAGAAAGTGTTCCCTCTTCCTGAGGAAAAATGAGAGATCAAAAGGTTTTCAGTTATCAGTGGGATAGAGGAAAGGTATATGTGGTTACTTAAGAATAAATAGAGGCAGACCCTCAGGGGTCTGCCAGTGATGATACACTCTGCTCTGTTTTGTAGAATTCCTATGCTCAAGATATTATTCGTCTGATTCAGATTAGAGTCTGGACTACTGACTGTCCTGGAATAAGTTCCTCTTGCTGTAGGCTTTGATCAGAAATTGTATCATGGGACTGAGGAACATTTCTTGGTGATGTATTTCATTGAAATTTCCTATGATATTAAAAAAAAAAAAAAAAAAAAAAAAAAAAAAGTGGTTTTATTAAAAACCTACATGTTATCAAAAATCAGGATGAAACCATTGTTTGTGTTTTGTTGAAATGTTTACATGCACTAGCAGTTACTCAAGTTTCTCTGCTGTCTGCCTGGACTCTGCTAAATGTAATTAAGCACTGCTCGGTCTGAGGAAGGACTCTGGTTTGGATTATGCATACCCATGTCACATTTTGAAATATCATAAATGCATTTTAAGTGAGCTAATATTCTGTAAATATAGTTAACTTCTGCATTTTCAGATTTGGACTCTTAATTTGTTTTTTAATATTGGTTCATGGGTGTATACGAATGTGCTTTATGTATGTTTTTACACAGAGACCCCTATCAAGTTATCTATAGTAGGAAAATGACAGCATCATAATAGTTAATGGAAAATAGCATAAGAGGAAAGAGAAAATTAACATTCCACACAGCAGGGCATTTCGGATGTTAATCTGCTTTGCAATATAATTGACAGGGAAGCTGATATCTGGGAAGATTTTTATTCCTATCTTTTTCTCTAAACAGTTAGTGTTCAGTAGTTGTGCAGCAGGGGAGATGGAGAAAAGGAAAGTTCTAGCCAAGTGAATGTTCTTTACCAGCAAAGATGTTAACTTTTGTCAGAAGGTAGTTAATCACTGAGAGAGAAACAGATGAAGAAATTGGATAAAACATTTCCAGTTCTAAAAGTCTTTATTGATTGTGTCCCCCTCAAGAAAATTCAGCTCAATCTCTGAAACCCTCAAGTGATTAAACCTTGGGCAGTCCACTGTAGACAGAGCAAATGAGAATTGTTTCAAAACCAGACATGTAGAACTAGGATAGTTAAAGCGAAAAAAGATTTCTTTTTCACTTTGAAATCCTAGCTAAGAGACGTAATCTGATATGTTCTTTTCAAGGGAAGAGTTTTCTTAAATGTTACAATCTTTCTCTGTGTAACAGATCCCTGAGTCTTGAAGTAATGAACTGTTTTATTTCCAGAGGAAGAGCTCTCTTAAACACAAACCTAGAGCTTGGAAAATGGTGGACAGATCTCTGGTCCACCACCGATAATTAGTACCTTTTTATCTAAATGTTTTAAAGATAATTAAGGCACAGAGAGACTGAAGCATCATTAAATGAGATGTTCAAACCTATGACCAGTTGGTAATTCCTATTTCCCAGACATGCAAGTTTTTGCTCTCAAAGCAGCTTCTCTACAAGACTGTAGATATTCTTAAATTGGAGCATGACCACTAGCATGTGGTCTAAGGTATGCAATATTATTATTCTTCTCCATTTTCTGTATACAGCACAAAAGTCTGGACAGTTGTTCTTGGATAGTTGTACTTGAATTGCAGTTTGTTTTCTTGCACTCCATAGTGTGATGCTGGAGTAAATCCATTGGCTTCTCTGCTTTGGGGTTTTGGGAAGTTTGGTACAATAATGGTGGTATGGAAAAGGCTCTACAGTAGTAGACACTTTGAACTGATTTATGTATTCTTTCTTGCATACCTGTTAAAAGAAAGGTATCTTGTTCACCAGTTCATGTGTTACACAGGAGTCTAGCATAAAACAAAGTAAGGACAACTATTTTGGAAACATCACTTTCAAAGTCAATTAATATTATTGTAACTAAAAGAATTAAGCTAATTGACCCAAAGAAGAAAAAATGTGATAGTTTTATCATTTTTTAGGCAAGGATTCTGATTTTAGTAACACTTACAGGTATCAGAAGGGCTGTAGTTTCAGAAGTTGTCATCTGTCAGCTGGTGGCTCCTCTGAGAGGCTGCTCAAAGCTCCCCCAGCTCCAAGTTGGACCTGCCTCTGTCCAAGGCTGAGCTAATTATCAATGGTGGCTGCACTTCTGTGATATCACGTTTAAGAAGGAGAACCTGGAAAGAGGACCAATTTTGTGGGAAATGCCTATAGAAACACTGAGGTCAGCTGAAGAAAGTATAAGGAGGGGATGAGGTGTGCCATACCAGAAACTCACTTGCAGCCTGTGGTGAGAGGGCAGGCTGTCCCCCTGCAGCCCATGGAGGTCCAAGGTGGAGAAGATGCCCACCTGAAGCCCATGGAGAACCCCTCAAAGGAGTATGTGGCTGCACTCAAAGAAGGCCAGAACTCTGAGGGAAGCTGGTGATGAGGCAGTTCATTGCTAGGAGGATTGCAACATGCAGAAGGGAACCATGCTGAAGCAGTTCATGAAGAGCTGTAGCCTGTGGAAAGGACTCACATTGGAGAAGTTTGTGGAAGACTGTCTGCTGTGAGAGGGACCCCATGCTGGAGCAGTGAAAGAGTGTGAGGAGTCCTTCCACTGAGGAGGAAGGAGTGACAGACACAATGGGTGATGGATTGACCACAACTCCCATTCCCTTCCCCCATGCCTGGGCAGAGGAGATAGAAAAATAGGGAGCAAAGATGAGCCAGGGAAGAGGGAGAGGTGGGGTGAAGTTGTTTTTAAGATGTGGTTGTAATTTCTCACTGTCCTGCTCTGATTTGGCTGGTAAATTAGTGATGATGATGATGATGATGATGATGATGATGATGATGATAAAAATAAATTGATGGTTTTTCTTTTTTGCCCAGTTGAGCTTGTCTTTTGCTCGTGACCAAAATTAGTGAATCATCTCTCCCTGCTCTTGTCTCAACCCACGAGCCTTTTCTTATATTTTCTCCTCCCCATCCCCCCACGGATGAGGAGTGAGCAAGTGGCTGTGTGGTGCTCAGTTGCCCCCTGGGCTTAAACCAGGACACTCAACCATTACAAAAGTTTTTGAATAAAAAACTTGATCAGACTACTTGAGCCAGACTTCTCAAAACCTAGGGTTATCCTACTTGTTCTGGATTATCACCAATTTAGCTGAGGTCAGTGTCTGAGCCAAGGATTCTTCCGAGAGAGGCAATAGATTATGGGTCAAATCATGAACCTAATTTTATGTTGGTGTAATTGCATACTTCTCTTGAGCTATATGCAAGCTCATCCCTTGACTGGATTTACATCCCTGAGTTCAGAATCTGCTTTAGCTCTTGGCTTTCATTCAAGAGCCTTAAAGCACCTAACAAACTTTTTAATTTTCCCTCATAATGACAAAGAGTAAACATAAACCCAGAAAGATTAAGAGTACCTTCCCCAAACCCCGTTGAAGTGTATAAGTATTCTTTCATTAGATTTAGACTAGTTCTTTAATGGCTTGTTCAGACATACAGAAAATACCTGGAAATGATCATGGTTATAGTCTAGAT
The DNA here is from genome assembly GCF_018691265.1 of Tyto alba. Classification (NCBI taxonomy): domain Eukaryota; kingdom Metazoa; phylum Chordata; class Aves; order Strigiformes; family Tytonidae; genus Tyto; species Tyto alba. Next base: position 11,806,974 of record NW_024881318.1, read on the forward strand.
CTTAGAAAATGTCTCTGGATATAGATGTATGGAAAAACTAAAGGCATGTTTTGTGTGATGTTATGTTGTTCTAATAAAATCATAAGATGTCACTAAAACACATCATGCTAACAAAGGGTCATAAGTCACTAAGTGCTTGTGCTTTGATCTAAACAATAGGAAAAGATAAGAAACTGTGCCAGGATACCTGTGGCTGTCTGCCAGAATAAAACAAGCAAGGGGGAAAAAACCCTTAGTTACAGTTATTAATAGATCTCTAGTATGCATCATCTTCATCTCCCACCATATGTAACAAGGATTAATTAAGGTACAGATAATACATATATTTGAGGTAACTGGGAGGTTGAAGGTGGCAGATGGAATCTGATGCTGTGAACATGCAACCTTGAAGCTAAAAGCCTGCACCTGAGATGTCTGTGCATGCTTCTTACACCCCATGTAGAGGATAAGCTTCTCCAGAAGTTTATTCCTCTCTTATATGCTAGGTGAAATGAATGTCTCATCATTGACGGTAGACTGTAAGATAACTAATTTTAAATAACTAAATTTGATCTAGGTGACCAGTGCTTTTTAGCTCATCAGAACAACTTACCTGGTTTAAAGTGGCTGGAGGTCAATTGATTCATTGAAGTGATAAGCACTGAGATATCAAGTGAAAAGACTGTTTTTATTTGTCCCAGGATGAACTGAGCACTGGTGGGGTGAAATTTCCAGAATTATTCTGTTCAGCTCAGAATGTGTCCCTTGACTGTTTTGTCTCCCAGGCTTGTGCAAAATCTTCAGGAAAATTACTGTGGGGTCAAAGTTGCTGTAAGTGCAATCATTATCCATCTGTATGCTATGTAATTATTATTTATGTTATTGAATTCCCTGGAGGTAAAATTAAAATAGAGCTTTTATATTTATTCAAGCTCTTTATATTTTTTCAACCTCTTGTTTTTGTTTCCCCCTTCTCTTTAACAACCTTTTTTCTCAAGAGATCACTTTATATATCTTCATGTTTCCAAGAGATTGCAGTTCAATAGGTTGAGAGTTAATTGCCAGCTGGGAGTTTCCAGATGTTTATGCGCTACCCCAAAGAGCTGTCCACTGGTAGCAAATGAACAGCTGGAAAGGCACAATCCAAACAAAGCAAATTTTAGCTAATTGACATATGTCTAGAAGACTTGTCATGTTTTGAGAGAAATGGAATTGAAAATGGGAACAGCTAGGGTCATGTCCTTCATTATCAATAATTAAGCAATTACATTTTTTTGTTCAAATTCAGATATAATTCTCAAGCACTATACTCACTTAGTCATTATCACCCATATAAATAGATGACAAAAGTAATACATAGACTTCACTCTTTTTCCTGAAGAAATGTGTTCAGAAATATTAGTTATAGTGTTGAACATAGGCTCTTTCAGGGGGCTGGATGGTGGAAATGATTTGTAACAGAATATGAAGTCTTTCACCTAGAAGTCAGATTCACATCCAGCCTAAACAGCTGATGGCAAGTGAGCTGCTAAATTGAGCTACTTAAGTGTTTACTATCAAAATGATTTTTTTTTCTTTTTTTCTTTTTAGTGAAATAAATGGTTCTGTACACAATCAAAAGTTTCAGTGGGGAAAATTGATTGTTCTGAAATTGTTTTCCACATGGAAAATCAAAATTTAAAAAGTAACTTTTTTCACCAGCTTAACTTTTCTCTGTAAAACCCAGTATAGCTGCTTCATATGACATTTATTTCAAGACTCAGTTGTTTAGGGTGTTTTATCCTGTAGTGTCAACCTGAGTGCTCAGTGTTCTGTTCTTTAAGCAACGTTCTTCAGGAAGGAAAAATCCTTTGGAGAGGTCATATGGATGCACATTGAAAGAGGTAGACTAGGAAAAGTAACACCTGAAAGATGGGAAGGGAAAGAAATCTTAATTGCTTTTTGTCCTAAAGCACAAGGAGATGAAATATAGAAAATATTGCAGGATGGAATAATAGGTATGTATTTTTTTTATCACAAGCCACACTTTAATGTTTTTAAAAAACATTACTCTATATGATGGCTCATGTTGGGTTTGTGTCTTATAGAACAATCTTGTGATAAGTAAAGGGAAGACAAAAAAAAATCCATGAAATAGCCTTTTCACGTTAAAATTTGAGGTTTATTATGAACATTAATTTCCATTCCAGTTGGCCATTGCTGGGATGGAACTTCTTAATGTCTCTAAGCAGTTAGGATTTACTTAAAGTAGATGAGTTAGTATTTTTCCTAAATAAATTACTTTTTGCCCAACAAGAGGTGAATAGAGTGTAATTCATGTGCATGACATCTTTAAAGAATGAGGCCAACAGAAATATCTCCACAAAACATTTTTTGTCCCTGAAAAACATGATTTTTTTTTTTTGTCATTGTGAGAGACTATACTTCATTGTTTCAATTTCAAAGTATTTTTGCCCTTAATATCTTTTTCATGAAATCAGTGATTGGATGCATCCATCTAAGTACTGTTTCTGGGAGTTTGGTACTTCTACCACTTAAATAAACATGCTTGGAAAGAACTTAATAGAGGTTTCTCCCTGATGAGAACTTGACCGCACGCACACTTTATGGGGATCTTGGAAGGAAATTTTACTCCTTCAGAAAGGAATAGTCTTCTGTCTACTCAGTCTGAATTACAGTCATGATATGGTAGGAATTGCAGGACATTGTTACCTTGAACTGTCATCATGGCCGTCCCAATGAGGAGAAAAATATAGCTATCATAATGGGAGCTTTACACTGTATAGTTTATCTCTATAACAGTGCACTATGATGTGCCTAATTAGACTGTATCAGCTGCTCCATGTCTGCTACTAAAGGGATAGTTTCTTATTGTGTCTAGTCAACAGCTCTCAGCCTGTGATTTAGCACTGAAATTAAATTTAAACATAATTTCCCATTTGATTATCAAGCTATGGGTGACTTTTAAGGATCCTTTTTAATCCATTACTTCTACTAGCTGTAAACTCTCTGCCACAGTTTCTTCTTCTTTGGTAGATGTAGACTAACTGAAAACTCATCCATTTAAAGTTAGAGAGGAAGAAATGCAAATAATTCCAATTAGAGTATGCAAACTTGTTGTTGTTCAGTCTCCTTCATTGATTGTCAGCTTCTACTTCTGAGTCTCAATTATTGAGATATAATAAATGTGATGGGTTTAAACTGAAAGGAATAAGACCTTCAGAAATATAGGGTGAGAAATAGGGAAAAAAATAAGATTTTTTTCCCATGCTAAATTGGAACTTTCATCCATCTTGTATCTTCATTGTGAGATTAGTAGAGTGACTTCCACAAGACAATCTTTAAAATTATGTATCTATGTATGTGTGTTTGTAGGAAAAAAAAACCCTCCCTAGACTTTTGTGCATATTAATCTGTTAAAACATTGTGAAGAAAAAAAAAAAACAAGTGTATATTTCTTCAGTAATATTGTCTAAGGATCCAACCTGGATAAAACAGTGCAAGTTGTATGGACAAAAAGATAACAGTGTTGATCAGAGCTGAAAAAATTTCATAGCCTACTGTTTACTCACCTGTTGCATACCTTTTTATATGCCTGGGAAGAAGCTGGGTGGGTCAAGATGAAGTTATGGAACACATTTATTTTGGAAGTCTCTCTGTACTTGTGTTGCTCTTGAAAGATGCCCACAGTTTGATGGACATATTGCTTGAACCTTGAAAGATATGATACTTCCATTTCAAGGAGCTGGTGAGGTTGCAGACATTCTGTAGTAACGTCAAGAGAAAATGTCCTCTGCGTAACAAGCACTTCTTTTACTGCAGGAACTGACAGGTTTTCAACATATTGCAGTAAGAAGGAACGATCTGATCACATCAGACACACACACAACTGGTTTAAGACATTGCAACATTGACAAGTTTTACCAGTTTTACCAGAAGGTGAGCAAGAATGGAGGTGGAGAGAGAAGGCAGAACAGAGTTTTTGCTCTGCCCTACCATGACCAGGTCTTTAGCTTTTGTAGTTGATAAGACAACTTTTTGGAAGAATCAAAGACATGATCCATTGGAACATCTCTGAAGTTCTAATGACCTGCAAATTAACATGGATGTTTTGGATTGATTGGTTGGGCGTTGCTGTGATTGACTTTGTATGCATGGCTGGAAGCCAATGAGACCTTGCAGCAGCAAATGCAAGGTGGTGGCTTTCTGGTGTGATGCAAACAAGGAGACTACTTGTGGATGAAAGTCAGGTTAAACAATAGGCGTAGTCCTCTGCTGTAGGAAGTCCCAAGTCCTCTACATGCTTTTTCCTTTAAGTGTTTGTTACGAAGGAAGGACATGAGATCTTCAGTGTGATATGGCAGTAAGCTGTTTGTTCCCAGTGTTTCTGCTGGAGCAGGAGTCCAATCTCATGCTCCACTTTGCCACCATGTGGGTTCTTCGAGATCCTTAATCCTCTACAACCCTCTGTATCCGACACTTCAGCAAGTATTCAAGCAAAAATAAGCACTTATAGCCACTCCGTTGCTCACTTTTCATCCAGGTTCAGAAGAAGTGATTATAACTTAATTTCTCAACTCTCTACTATCGACGTATTAAGGAGAGGTTTTTTTGATTGATTTACTGGGAATGGGATGATGATGGGAAAGTGGTTTTCTGAATGTCTCAATTTTAAACAGATTCTCTCTGAAGCACTGTTTTTACTGAGGATTTGCCTTTTGTTTACAGGCTGTGCCTTCCTAACATACTGCGAAAGGGAGTCTGCTCTAAAGGCCCAGAGTGCACTGCATGAACAGAAGACACTGCCAGGGGTGAGTCCAGATTGATAACTTTTTTTTATAAATCTAAAATGGGTTACATATGGAGTTCCTGTCTTGGGTTTGGAAGCATAATGCCTCCAGTTGCTTGGATGATTCACTATTTGCATTGTGCTAATAAAATCAAGATAACACCAACCCACCAAAACTGTTTCCATGCACAAAATTAAAAGCATTTTGTTCTTATTCGGAGTTAGGAAAACAGTAATTAACTAGTTATTGGGTAGATTCTACCAGTCTTACTCAGCTGAGGAATGGTTTTAGAGTTCTGACCACTACAATAAGATATTAGAAGCGCTCATCAGGTACCACCTCTTACTGTTTTTCTTTTCTGAAACAAGGTGTGGCAGCAAGAAATAAACAAACAGATCACACTATTGAGTTATCACAGAACGAATACATATTCCTGATGACAAAATGGTTTGACTCAGTTACTTTAGTATTCAAGCAGCTGTAGCAGATTGGAAAGGCGGTGAGACAAGGAGAAAAGAGAGAGAGGAGAGACTAACACAAGATAATGAGGAAAATTATTCACATGAGCAAGATCTAAGGTTCAGACAACACAAGCAGAACTAAAAATAGAATCAGCATTATGTGGGGAAGACCTGCCCTGCTGGGATGGGTTTCCAGTTTAGCAGTAATTGGAGAAGGGAGAGAGAGAGAGACTATTTAACTTCGGCCAGGGTACATAGCTTGGAAACAGCCAAGTGCAGTACTTCTGTGGCTAGAATAGGGCTGGTTTCACAATGGCACAAAAGTCAGTGATCAAGTAATTAAGAGTGGGATCCTGAGGGTTTAAGGTTGCATCTAAACTGAGAAAAAATTGATTCACAAGTCTACCTTTATTACTTGGTGTTGAATGACTGAGTCCTGCATATCCATAACTTACCTTTCTACAAAGCTTAAGACACATCAATTGTTATATGTTGCTAGAAGAAAGTGTTGATTCTTCTCTGCTTGTTTACATCATCCTGGGTCTATTTACCGATCTCTATGCCACCTTGCCAGTATGGAGATGCCCACACATTTGCTCATCTGCATCTATCTTTGCTTTAAAAGACATACCTTATGTAAATATATATGTACTTCATTCCCTAGAAATACATTTTTGTCAGCTGACAACTCCCTCTGAATTATTTTTTCCTAGAAACTCGTCAGTCACAGATTGAAAGTAACTTGAGTATTGCTGGGGTTTAGGTTTTTCTTTATTTCCTTTTTTCTTTTTTTTTTTTTTTTTTTTTGTTTCCCCCACCTTAACAGGTGATGTTTCTTTCTACTCTCTCTTCTGAATGATAGATGTACAAAATTGAAAATATTTTAAATAGAGATATCTCAGGTAATATTTTACCAGAAATTTTCTGAAATATGCTTGAAATCACATATGTATTTATAAAAACTGGAGATATTCTTGTGGCAAATAGAGTGTTGTGTATTTAAAAGATACTAACTAGAATTCCAATTGTTTTCACTAAGACTGCTTGGTTTCCTCATTAGGAGCCAGACCACCCACTTGCTTATGGAGGTCCTATCTTATCTATGAGGTTAAAAACACATCCTGAAGTTGTATGATGGGAATATCTTCAAGAAGACAGTGGGTCAGTGAGAATGAGGGCTCAGATATTAGGAGGGAGGACAAGTGATGATTTTTTTTTTTTTTCAATTACTTCTTTATATATCCACAGTTCTGAATCTTAGTCTGCATTTTAGAAATTTCAAAACACAAAACTCTTAAAATCAAAACTGCTGTATCAGACAGTGGCAAAATTCAACCAGCTTTTGTATTAGGATCAAGAGTTCTTTCAGAGGTTATACTGACGGATTCTAGACTACAGGTAAAGCATTTCTTCCTTGGTTTATGTTACTTCTGTGACATATAACCCATACTGACCACACTGACTTCAGAAAGCTTCTTTGTTTTGTTTTACACTCTGAGGTGACACATCAGGATCTGATTGAATCAGGAAGAGTGAGTCCTCTGTTTAAAATAGCTACCAGGTTTTTGAGCGTTCTGAGCACTGACTTCTCCCATCCCTTTCATTTCCAGTTCTGTTTGTCTCAGGATAAAGGTTTACTTTACACTAGCAAATCCTCTGCATACAGCTTTCTGCCAAGTTTCTGAACTCATCTTCTGAATGATGTCACTGTAGTTTATTTAAGGAAACCAGCCTTGTCTCTTGATAAACTATCATGCTGAGATACTGTTTTATAGTTCCTATGTGAGTAGCAAAGAATTATGACTTACCTGACTGTTCTTGATAACATGCACCAACAATATCAAGCATAGTTCATCATCATAAAATAAAAAGCACTCATAAGGTCAGGGGTCTAAGTCCTTATTCACATGAGTTCACAAATGACACATATATAACACCTTCTCTTGACCCTCTACTGTCTGTGACACAAACAGCACTACTGAGGAAGTATCAAAAATAATTAACAAGCCTCAGATAAGAAAAAAGGAAATAGTACTAGAGTGAGCCATTGAATCAAGATAATTCTTCCCCATCCCCCAATAAACTATGTATTTGCCTGCTCTTGCAACATTGCTGTTTGTGTTCTTTGTATTATAAAACACAGAATTGAGTCATTTTTAATAATATGCACATGAATGCTAATGTATGGAAATGGTGACGCATGAGGAGTTTGTGTCCAGATTCAGACGCCTTGCCTCTTAGCTATGTATCACTTTGTTTTTAGTAGAGTGGCTACATGCACATATTTTACAGTAATTACTTTCTGGATGTGCTTTGTAAGATGACAGAAATATGTTTCACATATTTCTATGTTATATGTGGGACATAAAGTCATCTTGTGGAATAATCAAAAGACTTTCAAGCAGGTATGTGTTGATTAATAAAGTCTTTATGGCACTTTGTTTTTGGGCAGGAAGGAATCATGATAGATATTTTGAAGCAACTAGAATGGAATGTAAAACATACAATTATCAGTTTAATCCTCTTAATATAAATGAATCAGGCTGTTTTGGACATTTTGAAATTGTCTTGCCTAAAACAGAAGGTTAATGTAACAGGGTATGTATGTATGTGTAAAGAGCCCTTTACGAGTGTTGGACAATTCAAATTCTAGCATTTACTTGCGATTGTTTATTTTACATATAATAGAGTATCTGGATGATGAAGTATATTAGTTCTTTAATAATTTATAGAAATGCTTTGATGTTGCAGTAATTACATTAAAGGTCACATATCAAAGGTAATTTGGTTGAGCAGCTGTGATGGTTTCTCAGAAGCAATCAATATTGCTGTCCGTGGTGCTGATTTCACCAAGGGGACTGCCAGATTAAAGGAGGCTTATTACCAGCCAGACAGACACGGGGGAAATCAAGAACAGATTGGAGAGATGCACTATCCTCTTTCCCCACCTATAATTAACACTGTTCACCATAATCTGTGCTAATCCTTCATAGTGGGAAACCACATTTTCTTTTCCCCCCAACATTATAAAAAGCAAATTAGGCAGGGAAGAGTAATTTGGGAGAGCAGGAAAGAGAAAGTAGAGAAACTAAAAGTTGATTCACCCTTGGGATTTCTGATGCTGATATATCTCAACGATAAAATGCAATATCAAAAAGATAGCCCATGGTCTTGGGGAAAACACAGGGAGAAGGGGCAAGTGGTCTAGACAATGACAGAGCAGGGGATGCGAGAATTGTCTGCCTGTAGATTTGGTATAATATTATCTATTTGTCCCACAAACCTCCACAGGAAATAAAATCAGGGAAATAAAATTATGTTTTAAGTGTAGACATTTTGATTACAAATTATAGTGAAGCCAACATTTTCTCCCCTTTCTTTTTCCTTTCTGAAGTGAATAGCAGAGGATAATGGTGAGAAATGTAATTATGTTATCAAGATCTACTTTTATTTATAGCACAAATAAACTGAGCTCATGTATGATAAGCACAGCAGCATTTTTCTCCTCTAGTTCTTTGTGGAGCATTCACGCAAAGGGAGTGAATACTCCACGTATACTTGGTTGGAGGCACTCCTTCTTTGCATAATGTTAAAACCTCCCTGTAAGAATTTCAAAGAATAACTATGAAATTAAGTAGCTAAGAAACTGTTAAGCTTGACAATCCACAGGTCTTATTCAGGCTAGGAAGTAGACTGGGTTTTCTTACCGTATCTGTCTTTTTTGAAAGGGAGAGTGGTACTACTGATATGCTAAATTTCTCAGTCTATAACATAATTAGTTTTCTTTCTAACTTTTCTTATATCCATTGACTCTTCTATAAAAAATATATTCTGCTTTATTAATCATATGCAAAAATATACATCTGTAACACTAGAAGACAGGTGATCCCATAAAACTCATATTAAACACTGTTTTAAACAAACAAACAAAACCCCCTCTTTAGTGACACAAAAGTTATCCTCAGTTTAAAAATTAAAAAAAAAAAAAAAAAAAAAAAAATGAAAGTTTTTCAAAGTTATTGGCCTTATTCGTCTCACATTCATATGTGTATGTGAGGAAAGACACCTGAGTATGGAGGGGAAGGGGAGAGGGTGTCTTGCAAAATCTAGCCCCACTTGAATCCTTGTAGTAAGGCTTAAATGAGACATAAGTGTCATGTGGACTTCAGAAGTCATGCACATATAGCATGGATTTCACTGTTCAAGCAGACTTTGTTGTAATTTTACAGTCTTATTGTCTTTTTTTTTTTTTTTTTTTTTTTTTTTTTTTTAATGTCCCAAAGCTTTTTCCAAAAGCTTGTTAGAAAACCATTAACCACATATCATCCTGCACACTGTGTTATGCTAAAAATGGTATTATATTCCCACACCTTTCCATTTCAAAAGTTTTTGCTACCAATGTAAATTGCAATTTGGTCAGCAGTGGCAGGCTGGATGGGTTCCATTGATTAAAGTAGCCTGCTGAACACACAGGCTGCTCGCCATGCCCTTTAGATTTTGAAAGAAAACACATTTAATTGTTCCCTTGGGAGAAACATGTCTGTTTTCTGAAGTTAAAAATGAAGATGAAAAGGAATAAAAACAGATTTGAGGTAAGAGACTTGCAAAAACGAGTCCTGTAGAATTTCTCCAGTGCTTTAAAATCTTTGGGTGTCAATGTCACGGTTAAAAAGATTTTTTTTTTTTTTTAACCCCTCATTTCCTCCCTCTGCCTGACCAGCTAGTAAAAGGACTTGGATCTTTCTTTGGGGGAAGGAGGGGACAAGAGAGGGAGAGGAAACTATATGCACTTTCCATTTGCTAAAACACCCTGTAGTTTGACACTGCTGTTCTGTTCAGCAGATGAGATGAAACACCTGTGTCCTATCTGCTTGGTAAACATTAAAGTTCCATTTCACTAGTTAAAGATTGGCTTATGTATCCCTATACAGCAGCCTCTAGAATACAAAATAAACTCTCTCTGCCACTCTGTCCAAAGAGCTTTAGAGGAAAAGGATACATTCTGACAGAACCAGTGTGTTGAATGCATTCTGTTATCTCAGCTGAGACTGGGGTGTTCATCACACTTGTGGTAGCTGACCAAGCTTAGCTTGATATGCAAAATGGGAACAAGACTTCTCAGTTGTGTTTGACATTTGGTGGCAACTGAAAAAATGGTGTGCAAAAAAAATATAAATTATAAAGTTAGCATTGTCTTGTCTTTCTAATTCAACACCTTTCGGTTTTCGAAGGATGATTTCCAAGTAATTCAACAAAAGCTTTTGCTGGACCTTCATTTGCTTTAGGTATTATTCAATGACAACTTTTCTCTCTGACGTGTCTGCCATAGGAGGATCAATCTAATTTTATGTACAACTGTAAAGATGAATGATAAGTAGAAAGGATTCAGGCAAGTACAAGCTGAATAAATTATAAAGGGCAAATGATGACAGGACTGGGGGTCCCAAGAGAGACTGATATGATAACAGAAACTAAAGACGAATTTATGATGGATGTAGTTAGCATGTACTGGGGCTGTTAATTCTTCAGGGTAGTTTTACAACTTCTTGTGATTGGAGCAATCAAAGTATTTCATTTTAAAGAGATGCTGTATATTTTCACTTGTCTGTTCTGCATATTTGTATGTATGGCCTCATTTATATGCATAGCAGTAAACTCCCATAGGGTAGTCAAGCTTACCTTCCATCAAAGGGCCCCTATTCTCCAAACCGTAATACCACTGTTTATGCATAAATAAATAGATAATGTGTAATGATTTGAGGGCAAACCTGCATCTCAGAGAAAAAAAAACGAAAAGTTTCTATTTTCATGGAACACAGCAATCAAATCTTTTCAGATCATGCAAGTAACTGAACACCTTTAGCTACCTTCAAAGCCAAGCCTAGGGATTGAGTTAGCTCACTGATCCCTGATGAAAAATTATATATAACAAGTTTCAGGTAGGTCAAATTTTGGGCTTAAACTACTTTAAGAGCAGCTGATGCAGCATCATAAAGTTAGAAGCAAATCTGATCTTGGAGCAGTTCTTGATTGCATTTCATTCATACTCTTATTTCTATCTCTTGTTCCTTATTATTAAGGATATTTGCATGAAAATGATCTTTTTTTCCTTCCTCTGAAGGGTTATCTCTTGTCTGTGAGTAATGCTTACTCTGGCCTACATTTGTGAATACCATGGGTTTGATTCCGACTTCATTTATACAAGTGTAAATCAGCAGTGATCTGATTGAGGTCAAGGGATTTGTATGGTGTAGGAAAGAGCAGACTCAGCTATATTTGTCACTGCTGAAATGATGTCATCGTGAACAGTACCATAGCTCTAAATGAGGAAACATATTTCTACCAAGAATCTTTGCATCCGAATATCTGATATCACAGAATGCTGAGCATCCCTGACACCTGCTGGGTCATTCAGTAGCTCCCATGGGCTTCTTGCTAGAGAGAGATCCCAGCTCCAAACTATATGAATTAGAGATGGTTGACATCTTGGTATTTCAACACTGTTAGCCATTGGATAGTAATGAACCCTAAACAATAGGGTTTCCAGTTACATCACCCTACTGATTCAAGTGATGATGGGATACACCCAGGAATAACTTACAAGTAGTAAACCTCCACTTCTCATCCCTTGTTCTTTATCACATAGAGACAGAAGAAGAGGAGACACCATTTAACAGTCAATTTGCTTTTCATGTGTGCAGTCATATGGATGATATTGTGTGATATTACATAGTTCAAGAGTCATTATTCATAGGATAACATTTCCTAAAACACCTACTTCCCATATTTGCACTATATAGTAATGGAGAAGCATGTGCTGATTATGATCTGTAGTGCAAGCCTAATGTAAGCTTTCGATAAAACACCTAGATGAAGGTGCCATGTAATTATGTGATTAGGACTTCTAATTGTGGCAATATGACCACTTATACTATAGTTTTACCAGTGGCAGCTGTACTACTCATAGTTAACATTGGTGTAAGCTGTCTGCCCTGTGTTTCTTCATGTAGTGTATACATTTCTTTTACTCCTTCAGATACACAATAAGACAATTTTTTTTTTTTCTTAAAAATACAAAGGTTGAATACCATACATAATTGATGGATCAGTTATGAATGCCCACCACCAAAAATATTATCATTGAAACTTGCAGAAGTGTGTGTCTTGGTCTAGTTTAATTTAAATAGTATGTATAATAACAATGAAAATATAAACCCACAGACTGAATGCTATGGAGAAATTACATTCCATGACTGTAGTTCCCAGGGGGGTCATTACACAATAAAGACTTGAATCTTTCCTGAAACATTATTTCTGTTGGTGCTATTATGCTATGTAGGTTAAGAACATGTATGCATGTTGAAGACAGACTTTCATCTGTAGTGTAGACAGACTGCAAACCTTATTATGTGAAAAGTAGCCACTGGCTGCAGATCTTTTAAAAAAGCTGTGTATCCTTTATTAAATAATCTAAGAGCATGATTCATACATTAAACTTAAAACTGTGCCTAACATTAAGAACACCTCTTACAGAACTAGCTGAGCTGGAATGCTTTGGGGAGTGACAAAATCTGTCCCATCTCACCACTTACGGATAATTTTTGATAGGACTTGACGTGATGTAACCCATTTAGCTTCTGCGCTTCATTTCTGCTGTGCTCTTTACCTTGGCAAGGAGAAAGTGGTGGGGAATGACTGACCGTGAGATTGCACTATCAGTTCAGGCAAGTAGCTATCTGAAGTGACTTTGTTCTGTTGAGTAGCTGCAGTGAGAGACTTACAGTGGCACTGCATGTATGAGCTGCTGCATTTGGCAGGTTCCCAGCAATGTCAAATCTCTCTGATTAGTTTCTGTAAGTACAAGGACAAAATTAAGCCTAACTTATTTTTCAAAGAAGAAATGTGTATTTCCCATTTTTCTCTTTAATGGGAACTTCTTTTATCTTGTTTCCCATACTCTTTGTCCCCTCCTTTTCCCACCGTGTCACCCCTTTTTTTAAAAAAAAAAATCTTTTAAAATACATTTCCTTTGAAAAAATATGTGCCTTCAAATTTCTTTTAGTTCTGTACTTTATTTTGACCTTTGTATGCACACATTTTCAACACCAAATGAATTCTATAGTTCTAGAATGAAGTTGTTCCCTTTCTTTCCTCTTAGTTATGGTAAACTACAACCCTCAAAGCCTCCACTACTTTCTAGTGCATATTTTCTTTGGCATTTTGCAAAAAATGAATTTTGATCACTGGCTTTGTACAGGTTTTAGCAGAGCAAGTCTTGTCCATCTATAACTAATCCATTCCAAGCTCAGGTTATTCCATCAAACAGATGGAGTGAATTTATTTTTCTTTTGTTCTGTTAATGGCTCAGTCATTTCTATGTTACTATAGTGACTTTGCATGACAAATATGTAACTTATAAGACATGCTGGCATGAGTTTCTGATTTCATTTATGGCTTTGATCAATGGAATAACATTTTGTTTCCAGGGTAGTAAAACTGGAATCAGATTCTCTGGGTCATTTTATTATGGCTCACTTACTGACCAGATCTTCTTTGGTAAACATCTGAAACATTGCTTCTGACTTTTGCATTACTTTGTGGTGTCCTCTCTCAATAAAGTCATATTAGTGCCTCATGTCTGGCCAAAGAACATTTTCTCCTCCTTTTCTCCTCTGTCCCATCTCACTCTGCACGTCTGTCCTTGCCATCTCTTATCTCCTTTGTAGATTTGCTGGAAACATTACTCTCTGTTCACATAATGTCTGCCCGGTGAATTGAGTTGAGATTACAGCTGCTGAGGAGGAACACTGTGCTTCCCTAATACTTCTGCCTGGGAGATCACATATTTTTTCCAGACAAATGGAGAGACTGAGGTTACTGATCTTTTTCACGTTATGTGAGGTTACATGCATACAGATAGCAGAGTTGCCTTGTTGTATATCTGATGTTTCATGAAATTGAGGTTTAGTGCATGTGAGCTTTTCATTGTGTGTTCCTGTTGCTCAGGAGAAACAAGGCAGCCAGGAGAGGGTTGTTCATGCGGTGTTCTCTTGCCTGTTCTTCCTTAGAGCAACTGGTGAGTGAATAGGGATTGATTTCTGTGCCCATACTTATCCTGTACAGGGGAAGGGGGTGGGGAGCTGAACCTTGTGTGCTAGCTGTTTTGGTGCTAGCAGTCTGCTGATCCCAGTTTGTTATTTTTTTTTTTTTTTTCTATTGCTGCACCTTCACATTTCTTGATATTACACACATTTCTCTGGGAGGGGAGAGGCTGAGACACTCCTGGGAAAGCTGGGCATATGTGACTGCATCCAACAAGCAGACTGATGCTGAGGGGATCCTGAGAAAATGTATATATTTGTGGGCTCTGTATGGTTTTTGGAAACTATAGTACAAGCTCTACAAATGTGGATACACTACAAAGAGTAAAATACAGGTGTGACACCCTCCAAAGATAGTGTCTCATGTCCCAGTAGAGGTCCTAGATTTATCAATATTGATATGTGTTTCTCTTTTATTTTTTTCTATTAAGCTTTAAACCTTTTCCATCAGCACTCTGAACTCAAGCTGCCATAGCACAGTGTTAATTCCTCTAAAGTGAGCTTGTCCAAACTAATTTCATTGTCTTTGTTGAGTGAAGTGCAACAATTAATCAGACAAAACAAATGGGTCCACACAAATCAGGTATTTACAATTATTTCAGTTTGGATAATCTAATGTGATGTTCATTGTTCAGCTAAGAAATATACTTCCCAGTGAAGGGGGGGCTCTCATTCTATACTATTGTCTGCTTGGTGTAAATTCAGAGTAACTCCATGGACTCTGTCAGAGTTTAAGTTTCTTTACATCAGTGCAGCCCAAATGAGGATCTTATCCTATTTCTTTAGATGCCCTGTAAAGCTGCCTCTCTTCAGCTGCGCTTGCACTTTAGAGATACAGTCAGGGGAGGTGGAAGGTCATTTCTTTTTTTTTCCTGGGCCGGGGTTGTGGTGTTGAACTCATTCACTTTGGGGAATCCAGCTTTCTTTATGCACCTCTTTGCTCTCCAGCACTGAAACTCTGACTGACAACTCGGGTTAGTCTCCAGATCTGGCATTGCTGCTGACTTTCTGGATAGCATTGTAATTAGATTCCCTCATTACCAGTGCCTCTCTTTCTTGGTATTAGCACCTTGGGGCTATATTCTGGTTTTCCACAAATTCCAGCTGAAAATTCACAGCAATCATGGTTGAAAGACAGGGGATTGTACCAACAGATCAACGCTAAAAGACAGATCACTGCTACTTTCTCCATTTCTTTGTAGGATACATTGTTTTTCCTTCCCTCCTCCTTGTCCCTCTCCTGTCCAAGTAACACACTGTGTTCCTGGGCAATCTTCACAAACTTAATCACATTTGGGCCCAGTGTTTCTCCTGCAGACCCTGGAGTGTGCAATGCTTAGGCCTTGGTTATTAGTTTACACAACAAATGAAGCCCATTAGAGGAAAATAATCAGGGCTCAAGAAGGCCACCTCACTCATTATCTGAGGAGGTTATGTTAAGCCCCTGTAGTTATTAATCATACTTTCCCATGCAGATAGCTGAAGATTAAGAGTCACATTTATCCTCTTTGCTCCTCATTCTTTCACACTGATGTGCAAACGCTCTTTATAATCGTTGTTATTATGGTTATTCATAGCCCATCCAGTCAGCCAGGACTGCTCCTGAGACATTGTTTGAAGTCTTGCACCTATCCATGGTAGCTTGATGATACAAATCAGAGCCGCTGGAGGTCTCTCCATTTATATCTCGGAAAACATCCTTGAGAGTCCTAGAAAGTCTCTGCTAGCTGTTATTGAATTGCAGTATCTTGTCCAGAGGCCAAGAGATTTCTGAACAAAAGCCGACACTATTATAAGAGCCAAGTTTAACAGCAATCCTCTTGATTTCACTTGCTTTGCCTTTTAATACCAGTTCTAACCTTGAACTTAGACTAAGATGATATGCTACCCTGTGGATTTTTGAAGTCTAGCCTAATGCCCTTTTAATCAAAGTGAATGACTCTTTTTTTATTACTTCATTTTTAAAGCACTTAAATCAACTGGGATAAAATCAGATTTGTACCACATGGACTCAACAGTGGGTTTACCAAAAAAAAAAAAAAAAAAAAAAAAAAAAAAAAAAAAAAAAAAGGAAGCATTTATTCCACCGGAATAAATTATCTTTTTATTTTTCTTTTTCCTCTAGAAATGGTAGCCTGTGCACATGCTCACACACACACATACACACTCAAAACAAATCCCCAGAAAACCTTCATAAAAATGCAGGTACTTGGGAAAGACATTTGGAATCTTTTCTACCCAGAAAGACTTTAGTCATGTAGCATTTGCTTCAATAAAAAATTATGGTTAAAGCAATAGTTAGCAACTAACTTCATTCACCATATAGGGACTGCACAACCATTCAGTTACAGATCGTATCAATGTACACATACTTCCATCTGTTTGCACACTTATTCCTTTTCTTTGTGTCCACTATCAACTTTATAGAAACTATGCTCCAATTTTCTTCTTGTTCCACTTAAAGAAAACTGTTTTTCTGTAAGTGGGTTTAACTTCTGAAACAAGGGCCAGGTCAGTGATATACAGAAATCCTAGACCAGTGAGTCCATAGTATCTATCATACAAACTTATAATCACCAGTTCATCCAGTTGCTAAAACCTGGATTCACTCTTGAACCTGTAGTGTGAGTTACCATAAATGTCAGCTTGTCCATCCTAAAATTACTTTACAACCTGTGAGGAAAGGCACATTTCCAGAATGAACAGTTCATACCATTTCTCCTTTGACTGAAGCAAATAAAACTCCTAACCCTGAGTTATTCTTAAGAAGTCAGAGTTCAAGTTGGGTCTGTTTCCCTCACACCTGCAATAATAATTTTAGTATGCAGTGCTTATGCTTCCAAAATGCTGTGCTTAGTTACTGATTCTGCATATCTAGAGGAAATTGGTACTGCTGTCTTGAGTTGAAGGTCTAGTAGTCTCTGTCATTTCATGATCTGGCTCTTCTGGCTCTTTTTTTTTTTTTTTTTTTTTTTTGGGGGGGGGGGGGGGGGGGGGGGGGCGGGGAAGAGGTGGGGATTTTTTTTTACTTTTTGTCCTAGCTTAGGCAGTGTACTTGATAATGTATAAGACTCTTGCTAGAGCCTTATGTGATTATTTTTCTTTTTTTAATGAAAGTATTTTCTCTAGAAAAGGTCAATTCAAGACCTTTCCATTTGAGGGATCATAGTGGTTTTGGTCATGCATTTATTTGAGGCAGAGTTTTTGGATTTGTCAGAAAATGCTTGTTCAAATGAAAGGGCTAGAAAAGCAGAAATCAACCCAAACAGGCAGGCATGACATTTGCTTGACATATGGAGCTTCCCTGATACAAATCCCTGCTTTGCCTAGTTCAAACTAAGATGTGAACAGACACTGGCTTTCCTCTGCCCACCCCAATTAAGTTTCCTACTCAGCTGATTCTTGGCTATTTGAAGACAGTGTTTGTACATGCACTTCCTTTATTTTCTCTTCCCCTCTATTTTACAGAAATTACTAAGTAATTTACCTTTATAGAAATTACTGAGTAATTTACCTGAAATACTAAGAATTTTTTCTGAGTGAATTAAGATTTTTGTATGGATCATTGAGGCACAATACCAGACTTGGTTGATTTTAAGAAGAATATACAAGGTCTTGACATGTTGTAATGAGAAGGTACTAGGCATGCAGTCTAGGAGTTTATTCTAGCTGACCTCAGATTTCATTAAGATGTTGGCAGCTGTCTATCTCAAAACTGGTCTCCCTTGTCTTCCTTTAGGTGGGAAAGTGTAGAGAGAAAATACCTATGATAAAGTGGAGTTCTGAGGGCTGAAATAGGATCAGGATTTGAGAAATCTAGATACAATACTTGCCTATGTAACAGAAGTCAATGAACCTGCCTTTGCCTTGACATCTTACCTACAAAATGGAGCTAATTAACCTTCCCCCACTGTTACCTATTTGATAAGTAGACATCTAGAGTTCTCCAGAGCAGGATTTTTCTTTTCATATACATCTGTGTTTATGTACATGGCTTAACAGTGAGAGTTTCTGCTTTTGACTACAGTGTCCTAGACATTCTTGTGATGCTGACAAAAGAGGATAACAGTTGAGAGGGAAAAGCTTTATTCCAATAGAAGTTGATGGCTCAGGATGATTCTTGCTTTTCAGAAAGGGGCTCTCTTTCCTCTTTCTCATGATTGACCTGAAAATAAATAAGGGAAGAGTGACACTCTTACGATTGCGTTTCTTTTTTTTTTTTTTTTTTCTTTTTTTTTTTTTTTTCTTTTTTTTTCTTTTTCTTTTTTTTTTTTTCTTTCCAAGAAAGGAGAGTTTCTCTTAGACTCATGCTGTACTTGTCCATGCTGTGTTTGACATCTGTAGTAAAATTTGGGTCAGATATATTTTCAATAAAAAGAGGCATCCTACAAACTGCCCCTTACTTGTATTAGGGTCATGTCAAGAATAATAGAGACTATTGTCATTGCACTGAACCTTTGCATTGTATTAAGTATTCCTCACTTGTCTCTTCTTTGCTTCTCTCCAAGACATAATACAAGATGCCTATCATGTTCCACCACATTTCACCAAAGTGCACAGAAAGAGAAGCTGGTTAGCAGGGAGCAAGTTTCCTCAAAGTTACTCTAACATCAATGAGCACAAGGGAAAATATGGAGCATTCGCTTTGTCTTGCTCAATGGTATGTGTCCTCTCCCACTATCTGGGTGACAATGACAGAAAGGAAGGAGGGCTTTTGTCAAGGGGAATTTTAGGTTTTTTTCTTGCTATTACTTCATGGGGAGGTTTCATGTTCAGTTTTTTGTGAATGGTGTCCTGGGGAGAGATGAGGGAATGATACTTTGACATATGAAAAAGATTTTTCTAGGTAACTTTCTTCCAGTGTTGTCTCCTCAAGGCCTACCATGTTGCTCACAGGTGCACAAACGTTAGGCACCTGCCTGCATGCAGAATAGGTCTGTATTTTCTTAGTATTGAGATTCCCTGCCATATCTGTACACTGTCCACCTACACCAGAAAAGTTAATGTGTTATCACAGACTTGCACCCACCTTTGACCTGTTCACATCTAGTGATGGTTCTTGGCCTTGACTGCCTCATATATCTTGCCCTACCAGTTCTGGATCAGTGCCCACAGCAGTGTGGTCCTGATATGCCTACACTTTTGTATATCAATGCCTGTCTCTAGCCCTCAAGAATACTTTCAGCACTGAGCCACAGTCAAGCCTCATTCACTTCTGGTGTGACAACTGGAAACAAGGAGAGTCCACCGAATTTAGTTTCACTCATGTCTCACAAAAGGCTTTGAAGTCAGATCATGTAGGTAAAGGAATTATTTGCTTCAAATTCCATGCCCAGAGCTGCTCTGAGATGCTTTCACTGAATCTTTTCTGTTTCTGAATGGTATTTTTCTGGGTTAGATGGTGAAATCCAGTTCCCTCCAGAGGTGTGACACCTGCTCGCCTCTGTCCAAAGCCCTATTTCACTTGATCAAGAATTCAGAGTCATCTGTTTGGCACCACACACCTGCACTTTCCTTCCCTTTCCTTCTCTCCTTTCCCTTCTTTTTCCAAAACCTTGTGACATCCTTTGTTATATTTGAGGTGCTAGCACAGAACAAAGTCTTCCCAGGATCAAACAATGTGCTGCATGCAATCCTTACGGTTACAAACAAGGTCTTTCACTGACATAAACACGTTTCTGTGCTGCATTTTCAGCAACCTACCAGACTTGATTCAAGGGTAGCTTTTGATTTCACAAGGAAACTTTATTCTGTCCTTCCCATACCCAATTCTTCAGAAGGAAGGGGAGGGGGGAAAAAAAAAAAAAAGGCTCAGTTTTGTTGAAAGAAAAGGGAGAATATCTTTCTTAAAATTTTAGAGAGAGATTTAATATATGCATGTTGTACATTTTGTTTGTTGCATCATGTAGAAGATAGAGAACTTTAATGAGGGATAAATGTATCTAACATAAAAGGCAAGAAAGAGAGGACCGTGAAACTTGCCTTCCCTCAGTGTGTGTTACATCATTCTGATGGTTTTTATTTAATATTTTTTGGTCCTCACTTCCACTGTTGTTCAAATAGCCCTTCAAACCATTGTTGTTTGAAGAAATAGGTGGGTCCAGGACATGTTTTGAAAGTTGGATAAATGGTTTTCAATACAGGATACTAATTATAATGGACAACTATTTCCTATGACTCTTCTCTTCATATAGCTTCAAGCAAACCTTCAAAGGAGATGCATTGAAAATACAAGTATTAATGTACAGTTTTATGACTAGCTTGATTCTTTTGCATTCTATCTCATGGGGATTCTGAAGAGCTTTATGAAAATTTAAGTGACGTAGATGCTGAAAACTGAATGCAAATAATAATTTTGCAAATCCCATTAGTAGAGGTTTACATTAGTTTCCAGTACACTGAATACACTATTTTCTGCACATCTTGGGGTTTTGTTGTGTTTTATTTTTCAGAAGATTTGATAAAAATCCTTTTAAAATTGTTTTCAAAAGACAATTCTGCTTGGACATTGGAAAAAAAAACCCACATAATTTTTTCTTCTCCACTTCCTATACAGCCAGGAAAATGGAAAAGTAAGGAGTGCTAACAATAAATAATACCCCTCTCCATATTAATGCAAGAAAAATATATATTTTTGCTAGGGAAAATAATTGCTGATTAGTATTTCTGAACAAATAATCCTCATATTCCATAATTCACATTCTATTATTAAAAATAAATCAAATAAAAGCTCTTTTTAATAATTAAGTTCAAGGGTGTTACTCTTTACTCATCATGTTACTGGGTTTGGTACTGTTCTGGTTCTTCCTGATACACAGTAATAGAAAGAAGCACTTACTTCTAAGTGGCATACATATGAAACATATTGCTTTCAAGAAGAAGATTAGAAATCCTCCCTTGATGCCCACTTCATCAGGGTCTGTTTATTTGCCAGAAGAGTCTTGGTTTCACTCCTAGCTTGTATTTCATTTCTAATTTTGAGCATCCACTCTTCCTAGGGTACAAGTAGTTGTCACACAGGTCCTCAGAAGATAAGAAAAAATGCAGATGATATAGTCTGAAAAACTGTTCCTTGGGAAGTAAAAGGCACAAACCCATTTCAGTCCGTGATTACTCGTTATGGGATCACACACTTGCTAGCTTGTCTCAATGGTCTCTCTTCTAGAGTGCATGCAGGGTAAATAACTGTTAATTTCCCCACTGCATAAAGTGTATTTTCTATCTTGACTGAAGTAAAGAGGTACTAGTCCTGCTCTGAAGAGTTGTTTTGTTTATTGGCTTGGATGAGGTGTTCAGGAGACAAAGTTCTCTAATCAGCACATACTCCAAGTGAGAGGGCAGTGTGCCTTTCTCTCCCACAGTTAATTTCTTCAAGTTCTTTCCTTCTGTGTCTTGCAAAATAAACTGAACTAGGGTCCAAGTTTGTTTCATGAGAAAAATACCCACTGGTCATTACAGATAGCTGATGTGATAACTCAGATGAGCAGCAGCACAGGACAAAAACTGTTAGAATAATTATGAATTCACATTCTTGGCTGAAAATCCAAACTTCCACAAGGCATGAAATTGTTACACAAAACAAATAGTAGTGTGTACCTATGCACTTGAATATGAGGAAATGTGTCTAATACTTGGGAGGCATAGAGGAATTTGATGTGAACTCCAGTAAGAGTATCTACATTTTAACAAATTTTCAAATCCATTCTCTGGATGACTATCCACCTCTAGATCCTAATCTCACCTCCTTGTCTACTATCAAATAAAAATATTAAATGGGAAATCTAGTAAAACAGTTTTATGGGAAATATGAAAGCTGGTATTGTTAAATGGAGTTAAAATTTGTCTTTTTTTGAAAGAGATGCATTCATAAGTTTTCAGATTTTCTATAAAAAATAGCATTATAGAAACCTCCTTCATGTAATGAAAATAGTCTGATTTAAATGAAAATACTGGTTGCAATTCTGATTAAGACTTAAATTTATGAAAAATAAGTAAAATAATGATTTAAAGGTGATTTAAATGAAAAGGAGGAGCCTGACTAAATTGTAATACATCAAGTAGTGCAGAAATATATTTCAGTGGGGAAGGGGAAGACTCTAACAGGAGATGAATTGTAAAATTCTGTTATATTAAGATCTCTAGATTATGACCCAGACGGTGTGGTCAAACTCAGCATAGTCCTCAAAGGGCTGGCACAAGAAGAACTGACAACTTTCCACCACAAGCTTATTCATCACAACAGACAAATATTTCCACTGGTCAGACCTAAAACTGCTCTACACAACTGAGGCTGCTGAGATATCTTTCTCACTAGCTGCCCATTTCCTTGTTAAACTCAGGATGCTGATTTGGATGAACTTGGCACTGGTCCCTGGGTGTTCGGCACAGGCTTCAGGTGATTCAGGGCTGAGACCACTCTGCTTGATCTGGTAGTGAAATTAGTCCTGGGTATAACTGTAATGATGTGAGGGACCATCTCTCTCTGGGGAAGGCGAGGAGCTCTATGAGCATGTTGGTGCTTGTGAGATCCACTATGGAAAGCTGATACATAGAGTAGCATATGTTTGTGTGTACACATAGTGTATCTGCTCGTTGCTGACTCACCAATGCCTCTGCAACCAATGCTCATGTGTCCAGGAGAGGTCACCTCTCCATGTGGTGAATTCCCATTGGTGTCTGATGTCATCTCAGTAGTCTACGGATTTAAGCAGTTGTGTAGAAAAGCTATAGGGTTTCCAAAGTTGTAATTAAAGCACAATTTTACTTTTCCAGAGGGAAGACAATGAGGAGGCTCTTCAGGCTTTGTCTGTTTCTGGTTTTAATATCTATCTGCTGATTAGTCAATTCCAAATGACTCACTTCTGTGTGGAGAACTCATTTTAGTACTGGGGGGAGGGATGAAGTAGATTGGATTTTCTGGCAATAAGTGGGTAGATTTTTCTGAAATATATGCTCAGTGGAACCTGTGAAAAAAACTTCATTTGGATTCCCTGGAAGTAGATCTAAGTCAATGGCATGATAAACCCCTCTTTTTGTGTGAGCTTTCCATAGTGTCCATTCTCAGTATGTGTTGGAGGAAGTTAAACAGGGTTTAGTGAGCTTTCTCTAAGTCTTACTAACAATAAAACTCTTTTATCTCCAAGGAAGCTGTTTTTCTGACACTGGGAAGGTGGTGGGAGCTGTGCAGTGAGTAGGTGAATACAATTCTCAGAAGCTGGATTGATGGTGGCAGACATGCATGTTAAACTGAAAAATGCAGTCATGTGATTTGACTTTTACATTAAGGTAAAGCAGGTGTGATATTCTTGCATTGCAGTGTTTTTGTATTAGCTCACGAATCTCAGTCTCTTTATCCAGCTATTACTCTTCCCTCTCTCAAAGACTCTCTCCCTGGGATTTAGTACTTTACCTCTAAGTTAGCTGGTTTGGCTGCCAAAGGCCAGAGGTAGTAAAAAGTAAATTATAGACATCCTTATAGACATCCAAGGCCATCCTACAGTTTCCTGGGTGTATTCAGCATCAGCTTTTTCCTGTGGTTCAGATTCTTTTATAATGTAGAGTGCCCTGATGCGTGATGCTGTGGCCGGTTGTCCTCTGTGGGACTTGAGTGGAAAGGGTGAATGAGATTACTGCCTGTTGGCTTTGCAGTCTCACCCAAATGTTCCCAAACTGTCTTTGTGCACAATCAGCTAGGTGGTTGAAACTATTTGAATTGCTGATCTGTACAAACCTGATTAATCTGAGCCTGAAAGCAAGGATACTGCATCCATATGTTGTGGAGAGGTGCGTAGGTGACTGGCATTGCTGCCATAAGCTGGGTAGGGCTTTGTAGGTTAAATGTTCACCTGTAGATAGGCTGACTAAATGCTGCTCACCTCAGGTACTACTGACATCTGAGTAGGATTTTATTACTCTTTACATCTACAGAGCAGGTATTAACACTCATCCACCTTGACAGATGACAGTGTTTCTTTTGTCAATGTTCGTCTGTATTTCCCAGGTGGCTTTCTGAAGGGAGGGGAAAGCTGGGAGCTATGTGGATGTAGTACCCATTGCTGTATGATATCTGGAAATTAAAGATTCAAGCCAGACTTTGAGACAAACACTCCATGGGAGACAGAAATGAAGCACTGGGTCTTAAGCATTCCTTCTTGTGCTTATCAACTTAAAACTCAAGCATTCTTGTTCTGCAGTAATAAGATGTAAATCCATCTGTTAATTTGGTTGCCAGTGATTTTGGGAGGAAATACAACTTTGTCCTGGGACTTGAGGTTCCAAGTTTGTTCCTAAGTTAACTATTAAAAATATGAATGATACCAGGCAAATCACATTGACTTTGTGAGGCTTGGCTTCCACCTGTAAAAGGAACACAGATCTCTTGAGCTGTTTCATAAAGTGGAACAGAAAAATCAAGTATTTATTGTTAGATCCACTGTCCACCTTACACGGGAGAATTCATGGATTTTTTCTTAACCATTTCATTATGGTCAGGTGTTGTCAAGAATTGCTAAAACCAACTGTTTTCCCACTTCTTGGTTTTTAAAAACTGTAAGACCTTAAAATAAATTTGAAAAACACCAACCAAGCAAAAACCTGAATTTATCATCACCTAGTAGGTCTGGATAGGGCTATTCATGAGAACAATCCAGAGGCCTTCACCTTGACTTCCCAACACAGTTTGATGTGATTTTAATCTGATTATTAAACTCTCAGTACATCTTGCAAGCTTGTAAAAGATACATTGCTGGCAGAAACATTTTCGTTACTGGGGAAACTTTTTGTGTTGTTGATGTATGTGTTGCCTGCCATAAATACTCATCTGAGAGGCAAAGGTCATTTGGTAGCTGCTTAGCAGCTTTACTTTCTGAAATGAAACTCAAGTGTGTAGTATCCGCAGCAGAAAACAGAAAGTATAAAATAGATGAGGGAAGATCTGTTCCTTAGCATTGCAGCAGACAGATTATTTCGTGGCTTTTTTTACCTTGGTTTGTATTTTGTTGTTTTTCACTTTTTTTTTTTTTTTTTCCTCTTAATGTTCAAGTTCCAGAAAAAAGTGCAGAAAGGATAGCTTAGGTAACTAAGCCCCCTGTGTTTATTTGCAGGGCTGCATAGTACAGCTTGTGGCATTAAGGGATGCACTCCCTATGCCATGACCTTCTCCTGTGCCTGCCCAGGGGATTTGTCTGCAGAGCAGCAGATGTAAATCCAGGCCTATTTGCTAGGCTAACCAGAGCAATTTGGTAACCAAGGACAGTGGGTAATCAGGCCTTGACTTAAGAATTTCATTAGGTGTACAGAAACAAGCCTGAATATCAAACTGAAATTCTGGCATATGGTTAGGGTGTAACCTAAGTGCACCCCGAAATAAAAAAATCAGCTCAATCCCCATGCTCCATTTAGTTTTCTGCTTTCTTCTGTAGAGTCTACTTGTGTAGGTACCAATTTCTGCTAAAACTTGTAATAACTTTACAAACCACAGTGGACCATGTGACACAGTAAGTCAGATAAGGTGATATTGCAGCAAGTGCTCACTCTAAACTTCTTTATTTTATTTAGGGCACCAGCTTATTTCTCTATAGATGTCCTAACTATATTCAGAATAGGATCATCTTGTTTCCAAATCTTCCACAAACTTGTTTTGGGGTCAACATTGGGGAAAAAATGTTGCCACTGTTGTAGCCAACAGACCTATTTTGTACTTCGTGGTTGAATGGCATTCATTTCAACTGTATGAGGTTTCATTCATACATATATATATACACACCAAAAAAAATCCCCACCACCAATAAGAAAACAAAACAGAAGAGTCTTAAATCTGTTATTTAGAGCAGGTTTCCACAAAAGAGTTTTGAGAAGTTATCAGTTTTGGTCATGAAAAGAGGTGTTACTAGCAGCAGTGACAGAACTGCCAGAGTAATAGCAGCACCTGGCTACAGGACCAACCATCTACCACCTTCCAGCAGTGAGAAGCAAGTGACCTGTGACATGATTGTAGGAGCTACCTGTGTGCAGGATCTGTAGTGCAGTCCAGTTCACTGCTAAAATTGTGACTGTTTCCTTTCCTGTTTAAAACATAAGGTGTTGCTAGATCTTATGAGCAGAGGTGAAAAAATAAGTAAACAAAACTTTTTCTTCTCCTGAAAAACAATTAAATATTTTCTGAAATAATACTGCTTTCAGCGTATTTCTTATTGTGATGGTGTCTCAGATCCAGGATGGTATTTTGACTGGCCTGTTCTGTTTATCCTATTTTGATGACATCTGGAATTAAAACCAATAAGTAAACCTGCACTGAAACTGGTAGAAAACTATCATTTAAAATCACTTCTAATCACTGGATAATATACAGTGATACTTCTTCTCTTAAAATAGTCTCTTCACAGGAGAAAAATACACTTCAAAGCCTTGAAATGTTTGTTCAATGGAGTCTTGTTTTTCTGGCCATCCTTGGTCATGGATGGTCACACAGATGATCTCCAGCAGATTGACACTGGTAGGCAATTGTTGGTGCAGCTTGTGTGCTGTTCACCTAAGCTACTGACCACAAGGAAAGCTTCTCTGCGTGTAGGTGACCTATTGTGACCCAAGTTGGCACAATGATGCTAATGGACAATTGGTGTCACCCAGCTGCTAAAGCAACTCTCAATCTGGACTTTTTTCTCTGTAGTGTAACTAATAAGCTGCGCCTAGCTTTCTGGTTGTGTAAGGAAGCTTACCCCAGCTGCAGTTATCATTTTATGAAAAGAAAGTGGATGCCTGAATCATAAAGTGGAATTCTGTGACCGTGGGTATGATTCATATGAGTAATAGCCAGTCATTCCACCTCTTCTTTTCCACTGAATAGTGACCCAAAACCAATGGCTTAGGCTGCCTGTGTGATGTTACATGAAAGTGCTCTAGCAAGAGGGCTTGTGAATTAAATTTGATCCCGTGGGCCTGTGCAAAACAGTAGCTAGTTGTCCAAAATGAAGCTAGACAGAGAGTGGGTTTTCATCATATTAGCCCACATGCATAGAAGATTTTAGCACTATGCTGATTGTATAAGCTCTTCACTGTCTTTATTAAACTATTTATCTGAGGCGGCTTCATATTTTCTTTTAGGATAAAGTGGAGATAATGCAATATGCTTGTTTTAATTTGCAAGTTTAACTGGTCTAATTATCTGTGTGTGTTTATTTAAATCCTTTTGAGCACTAGGCCCTTGTAGGTGGCTGCTTTCTTTTCCACCAACAAGAAATCTCTTAAAATGAGATTATATAGTTCAGTGGGTCTTCTTGTATAAAGGATTATCTAATAATGTACTAATTTATTAAATAAAAAGATAAATTGGGGGGTTATTTACATTAAACAAATTCACAAGAAACTATTTCTTCCTCAAATTGAGAAGGCCAAATGACATCTACTTTTACTATGTTAAAAGATTATCCATATTCTGCAAAGGTATTAGACTCCAGCATGTTGGGTCAGACCTTTTGACAGGCATTTCCATTCTTGTGTAAGGTAAGTTCTTTAGTGTTTTGAGCTAATATTTTTGTAAAGCCTTGGAATGGAAAAAATTTGGAGACTTCAGTGGTGCAAGAAGCAGCATCACAGTGCTAAACCTCTGCCTCCAGTTGAATGAGTACAACCTTTGTGCTGTTCTGTTGCTATATGCCTAGCACTTTGAAGAAATGAATTGTGCTCCTACAGATGTCTAGATAACATCTGAGCAAAACTGAAAAAAGGGAGATAGTTTTTCTTCTCCATTCCTTACTCACATAATGATGACAATACCCTCTCCTAGCTTTTGCATGGTCTAATGAAACCGCAAGACTGATGGTTAAGTTCTCACCTTGGTTTTTTGCCTTCTGAACACCTGAGTTCTTCTCTTAAAGAGACTCCTACAATAGTTAATCTAGACATTCTTCTTACAAAATACTATCTGGTATTTACACCAGGTGGTTGCAAAATATAATATGATACAGAGATTCAGCTACCTAGCTGATGGAGTTAAGCTGCATGGAGTGCCATCTGGGGAGAAGCAGGGCTTGTTAGTTCAGGTGCTGCTTGAATGTGGGCAGACTGCCTCCAGATCAGAGCAGGCTCACATCTACACCTCTGCCTTAGGATCCCTTGATCTTTTGGCTCTGGGATTAGCTTGAACAGAGCAAGCTTGTGTCTGTCTGTTCTTGATATTGTAGTCACCCAGGTCCCCAGATTTTGCAGAGTCAGTAAATTTCTTTTGTTTATGTTGCAGGCAGATTTCTCCTGGTAACTGTACCCCAACTCTTAATACTATATTAATGAATTACCATGCTCCTCCTATGAGCTAACAAAGCCACCTTTGTTAAACAGGCGGAGACTCATTTGCTCTGTTTCCTGAGCAAGTGTTAGCTCATTGGCCCAGCACATCCATCTTATACATTGGGAGCTTTGTTCACTTTAACAGAGCTGATATCTTGCTTCACTTAAGCACCTGACAGTGATAAACAAAAGAGAGACAGGTGCTAGTCTTCCTCGGTCTGCCACTCCCCAGGGAAAAAGCCTATTTGACCATAGATATGAATTGTTCATGGATCACTCCTTTGACGCCACATCTCACCATAAAGGGAATTGGCAGAAGCCCTTCCCCAGTTTGGGATGTTTTTTGAAGCTTGGTTGGCTGGGGCACTGCAGAATATGCTGCAGTGAACAGTCATGTTTTGGCTGGCATGTAAAACAGCACTGGTTTCACACAAAGCTGTGTATATTGAAGGGCTTACTTTTTAAGATCCTGACTTCATTCCAGCCAGTCTTTTATAAGCCATCAAAACACAGAGCCAAACTCTGAAGTCTTTCCTTGGATTGTATGTGGTCTCTACTTCAGCAGAGCCTGCACTAAGTGAGCAAAATCTAAATAAGGCTGTCAAGGCTTTGACCTAGAGTATTTACTCACACAAGTCCCGGTGAGAATTGCAGACTTAATACTACATTGCAAATGTAAGCATTTCAGTGCATTCTCCTGTGCTCTGACAAAGTTAATTGTCTAATCTTGACACCAAGTGCCCTGTACTTTTTTAAGAGGTTTATGCATGAGACTAATGATGTGCTTTTAATTTGGTTGCTAGCAGTTTTCTGCTTTTAACATCCATTGGATTCAGGAACCATACAGGATGGCATTTTCATGTAACTAGTGTAAGGGCTGTGAACTGGATACTAAAAGACAAAAACAGCAAATACCAGTGGAACACTCTGAAAGAGGAGCAAAATGTTGATTCCTTCAACCTTTGTTCTGGTGACCAGAAATACCAGGATGTGTGATCCACAAGTGTGCTGCATAGAGAAATTTTGTCAGTGTGCAAATGTTCTCTTCATGTAGACAAAGTGGAGATTACCACTGTTGGTAACATTGTACAAGTGCAAGAAGAGAGTACCCAGGTGTAAGTAGGGACAACGAGGCATAGATTGAGACAGGTTAGCTCCATCAGCATACTTGAAATTTTAGTTGTCTCGAATATGTTGGAGGAACCTATAAAATTACTGTTATATTGGCATTTAAGCTGTGAAATAAGGCAGATTTGTGAGTTATCTAAATTCTTGAGGATGTACTAGTCGGTCATAGCTAAGTTGCCTCAAAATCTAAGCAAAGCCCTTGTATAGCTCCTAGAGATTCTCAGGTGTATTATTCCCTCTCCAGTTTTCTTCAGACATTACAATGCCTGCAGCTGTCAGGGAGAAAAGGGGCTTTGCACACTGTGCTTTTCTTCTCCCTCTAGAAAGTGCTGTGGAAATGTAATCAACCTTGCAGCAGAGGACCTTTACTGTTCTGTTTCCCCAAAGTAGCAATATCTCAATGGTATTAATGAGGAAAGGACTGGGCACTTACCTGAATTTCCTAAATTAAAAAACAAACAAACAACCAACCAAACAAAAAAACACAAAAACAAACAAACAAACAAACAAAAACAAACAAAAGGTAAGGGGCAAACTGCTGTGAGAATCAGATTAACGTGACATCAATTTTTAGGTGTTTGGAGGGGGATTGTCAGAGGTCCTACTTTGTTAAGATCATATTTATCTTGTCATTGCTATCTTACGTGAAATGTATGTCAAAGATTTTAAGACAATATAGAACTAATATAATGTTTCAAGAGTAGAGGAAGGTGGATGTCCAGATGCTTTCATTTCAAAAGTGTTTAAGTAGGTCAGATCATCTGTAACTGTTTTCAATTAATAGCCACCCAAATTTACTTTAGAATTTCACCAGAACAGACTCTGATTTGTAGTTTGGGAGCTAGCAGACCATGGGCTGTCCCATCACGTAACACTGATGGGATATTTAATTCTAGGTTTGAGAATGATGAACTCTGATCTTAGGTTTCCAGCTGAAGTTCACTGGGACTTGAAGTTCAGCTTCAAAACCAACGTTGATCTCAGCATGATGTAGCTCTGAGGCAGTTGGTCTTTTTTATCAACCTCAGACCTTCAGACAGCAGGCCAAGACCTAACTGAAACCCAAGGCAACTAAAAGAAAGCAGATTCCTCTGCAAAGAAAACTGTAGAAAACTTCTTAGGAGCTCCTCTGACACCACAGACCTGATTGTTAAGAGGATCTGTAACTGTGGAGTCTCTCAAATGACTGCTCTTTATATGGCAATTTCCCAGCTGGCATAGAAATCAGGCTGTCAACAGAGCTGTTTTGATTAGAAGGAAAAAAAAAAAAAAAAAAAAAAATCCAGGTGCCATTAATATGGTATTAAGATCCCAGGTTTTTATTAAAATTTAGAGGCTGAGAGGTGAAGAATATTTTTTTCTCTCTGAGACACTAATGTTTTAAGTCTGACGAGTTACCACCAAGCACCTGTGAGCTCTTTAGAGGCTGTAGATGCACGTTTACCTAAGCAGGCAGGTAAAATAAATGTGTATGTTGGTGGATGCATAACCAGTGAGGTTTTTTTTAAAGGAGCAGGTGCTGCATGAAGTTGGAAAGCAACAAATGAGGAGGCTTGGTTTCTGAAGATAGCTCTACTGGGAGGCGAGAAGTGTGAGCATGGGGGTGACTGGTACCCCATGCTGAGAGGAAGAACAGAGGACCCTCCATTGAGGACAGGGGAGTAAGTGAGCCTGCTCCAGCCAAGCAGGAGACAGCAGGAGGAGGGAAGCTCACTGCCTGCATAATTGCAGGGGGTGCCACAGTCCCACTGTGTACACAAAACCCTGTCAATAACACTGAGGCACCAGTTTGTTAATTAATGATTTACTTATACTGACCCTTGACCCTAAGGCAAATAAGGGGGATTTGTTTTGCTTCTATTAACTCCTCAGCTTGCTGAGCAGAGGCCCTGTAGTCCCCAGCATCATGTGGCCACAGAGAAGCTATATGTGTCCTTTATTGTGTGAGGGTCCAGCTTGTGATGGAGGGGAATTGAATCCTCTCCACTCTCTCCTCCTCTGTCTCCTCATCCTTTTTCCCATCGAGCAGCAGCTCCACCCCTTTGGCAGGAATTGCTCCTGAGTTACACCACAAGAAGGGAATCAGAAAATTGAGGTAGAAGTTCTGATACAACCTCAGGGACACCTGCTGTAATTATCACACTCAGTCTGACCTTTGGCTTCCAGCAGAGCCTGGAGCTTGACCTGTGACTGGTGTCAAAACCAGCTCAGCCATAGCAATGTCTTCCTGCATGACCATGACCAAGAATTTTAGCTTCAATCCCACACCAGATTCCACTCTTCAACACCCATGCAATAGAAAATTAAGATCTAAGTAAGTGTTGGGAAAGCAAGTGGAGCAGCCCTGACCTCTCCTTCCCCTGGGTAGCAGTAGGAGGATAAATACATTACAGAATGTAAAGAGCTTGATACTATGGAAATAGGAACTCCATAACTTACTTAGTTCACACACATGCAACTCCCAGAGGGCACAACTAGGGTTGTTCTGGTTTTTTAGTATTATTGCTTCAGGCATTACACCTGAAAATGCCAGATGTACTTAAATCAAGTGTGATAGTGTCACTGCATAGTAATAGTGTTTTACCAGGGGGATGGACTGGGCTGCTTTCTCTCTCAAGAGTGTTTGGAAGAGTATGATGCAGAGTGGATTGGAAGGCAGATGGGTTCCTCTCTACTGGAGGATTACATTTTTATTAAAGTAGCTTGTTGTTGCTTCAGTGGAGGGCCAGTGGCGGCTGCTGTGATCAATAAAACCGTGCTTTTTCTGTAAGATTTACTCTTGCTCATCCCAGTTTTGCCGAGAATGTTCAGCTTGCAATCGATAACGAGCCGTGATGACAAAGTAGCTCGTTTCAATTGAATTTGATATCATTAAAAATGTTAAAAAACCCATTGTCTCTTATACCTTTTTATAGAGAAAAGCTTTTTGATGAGAAAATTTGGTGCTGCCCTAGCAACCCAGCAGGGTGAGAACGGCAGTCTGTCTCACTGCTGCCAATGCTGTTCTAGGGTTATCATGGCTGAATTCAGCCTCTCATAGCACTGTTCGGGATGGCCATCTGGCTGGGTTGTGGGTGTAATTTCCCAGGGCCTGGTACATCCCAAGCTCTGAGTTGTGCAGCAACCTTTCTGTATTGTTCAAACTTCCCTCCCAGAAGAAAAAGTAATTTTATTTTCAAATGAAAAATATTTCTAGAGGGGAGGGGAATAAAACCAACCAACTAACCAATCAAACAAAAATCTCTCCTTGGTTTCAGATGTTCTTCCTCTGTCCACACAGATTTTGTAATTGAAAATTATTTTCTATAAGTTTTAAAACATGAATAAATACTTTATACTTTGAAAGAAGAGTCTGATTGTGAGGGGAGAAGATTCCTAATGGTGGGCTGGGATGTGATAGCAGGCATCTGCCAAGGTAAACTTATGTGTTACCCACTGCTTTTAACTCTGGAATCTGGCTCCTTTTGGCTTTTGCTCTTAAGAGTCTGATTTGTAATTAGAAGAATGGCATTATGATAACTTTAAGCTCTGTAAGGTAACTGCTGCCATATATCTTGTAATTTTCCATTTTCAAAGTCAGAACATACTAAGTAAATATCCCTCTGGTGCCTGAAATGGGCGATTATCTTCCATTCTGATTTGAAGCAACCCTGATGCAGGGACTAACTTGTTTCAACTTTTGGAGACCAGCCAGCCCTTCTGTTGCTGACTGGAGCACAACTGCGTTTGCTGGGCTTGTCTTGTGCATTTCAGCTTGTTTAATTTCCTAATAAGTTCCTTTCTTGGGCAAAGGGGTGAAATGACTTCTTGCTATTCCAGGAAGCATTATCATCCCTGCCCATTGTGGTTCAGGGCAGAGTGACACAGTGTGGAGGGATCCCAACAGTAACTTTCAGCATCAAAATAAATGACTGCAGAATTTAATTTAATTGGGAAGTGTTCAGAGTTGTAGATTTGACTTTCCTCTCCAATCTGCATAATTGTTTCTGCATTTACAGCACCCGATATATACTGGGGGGTGTAGTCTTTAGAAATTAGCTTCCAACTGTCTTTTTTTCTTTTGTTTTGTCCCACTATCTTCTTTAAAATCATCCTTATACCCAGAATATTTTTCCAACAGCAGAAATGGACATTTTAACATCATGGCCAGACAGAAAGAGATGTGTTTGCTTGCAGGAGTGTCTGGCACCACATCTAAGGTGAATCCATTGGGTTGAATATCTTCTCAAAGCAGGTGGTCCCTCCTCTGAGAACTTCCCAATGAGGGGCTGCAAAAGCAGAATAAGATGAAGGGGGACAGGTTAAACTACCCAAAGGTGCAAACCATCATGCTGCCTGCAGTCAGTTACGGAGCAGTGCCCTCTTCAGATGGGCTTAGAGGTGGATGGAGCTGAAGTCTGACACAAACAAGCTTGGAGACCCTGCACCACACATGGAGAAGGGGGGAAGGAGGGATGAAGCAACTGTAGGCCAAGCTAGCAGACGGATTTTGCATCGGTTGCTAGGCAAAGGCAACTCGTGCGTGAGCCAGCAATCCCCAGCATCTCCCAAGGAGAGCGAGGGCTGGAGATGAAGGTTGCTGCTATTCCAGTGTCAAGGAGCAACACTTCCTTTTGTTAAGAGCATGGTCCTGCTTTATTTGTTTCCCCTCCAGCTGCTGGGCATCAGTGGCAAGGTTAACTCCACCAAGCATGGAGAGAATTCCTAGCTGCACCCTGCTTCACATCTTTTGTTTTCTTCTATTATAATTTCATAACCTCAGCAACAAACTTCTCCCCCTCCTCCCCCCATACTCCCCCTCTCTCCTCCTCCCCTTACTCCGGTGGTTTATGAGTTTTGTGCTCTGTGGCCTATTAAGGTTCAGTTCCCAGCCAGTAAAAATGAGGAATTGGTTCCTGCCATTCCACGCAAGGAGTTTTAATGCACTCGGTCGCCTGGAAGCCTAAATGCAATAGTTTTGTATCGGTGATAGTTGTGTAACATAAAGCCTTAATAAAGGTTTATAAGGGAAGGGATATGAAATGGAGCATATGGAGTTCAGCTCCATGTGTAACTCTGATGGGGAGTTAAACAAGGAAGAATGTGTTTCAGAGGGGATGTGGAGCTGTGATGTGCAGGAATACCCACCACTGTGACCCACCATCACAGATATATCACCTCCTCCCTGTGAGAAAAAACTCCCCTTCCTCTGGACCCTGAACAAGGGAGCTGCAAAGCACTGGCATGAAGAGCAACAGTCATGTTACTCAGGCGGATTTCCAGGGAAGATGCTTGTGTGTCTCATCCTGAAGCTGGAGAACAGTCCTCTGCTGTTCTTGTCTCCAGAGTACCCAGGGCATTGCTTCCCTCTGCAGGTTCTCCCCAAACCTGTGTGTGCAGGGAAGGCACCCGCATGTAGATTTACCAGCTAGAGAGGCACCATCTCCCTCTACATCTTACTCAAGGACTCCCTTGGGCTGAAAAGTTGGCTTGTGCTTCCACATCATCTTTTGCTTGACCTTTTTGCTGTGATCCTTGAAAAGCCTCTTGCTGTCACCTCCTTTTGCTGTCTTACCTCTTTGGATTGTAAGCTCTTAAAGATACTGTCTGCCTCTGTTCAGCGCCTAGCACAATCTTTCTTCAGTGATCTGTGAGGCATTTAGCACACATTTAACAGTCTTGTGGGATTCATGTGGGAAATACAGAGCCAGCCTCATACCTATCCCTTGTCCTTTCTTCTGTTTCAGGGATGGCAGCACATGTAGTTATAACTGGCCTGCCTCTATCAAGTGATAGCATGCAACCTTTTTATGATTTTTTCCATCAAAAGCCTTAGAAGTAGGTGCATAAGAATGCATACAATAGGGTTCGAGGGGTGATTTTTAGCTTTCTTATGGTATGTATACCTGAAGGTATTTTCTGTGGTTTTGTTCTTCAGCAAATCTATCAAATTCTATTCTATTAAATCTTTTCCTCTTGATTTTATTGAAATGCCTCATAAAACTGAGCTTTTAAAGGGATAGAGATGATAGGGGTTTGACATATAAGGTGTTGTTTGTTTTTTCTTTTCCCCCAGATTTGTAACATATGGAAACAAAAACATAAGAATGTATTTCCTTCTCAGTCAGACTTGTTATTAGTATTTTAAAGTTTAGCTTTACAGAAGACCTGGTGAGGGGGTACAGAATTTTATTTTGCTGTTTCTGTTGTTTTCTATTTTCTGACCTATAGACCCAGTCCCTGTTCCAGCCACCCCATATTCAAATCTCAGTATATTTCAGCTTTTCTGAAAAGGAGGAGATACGGGTAGCTTACTTAAAAGACAGACAGAAAAATATTGAGAATTTTGGAGAGAGTTTATTGTCTGATCCTATACTTGGTTTCTTTTTTCCTCAATACTGTTGTTGCAAACATTTCACAACTTCAGAAACTTAAATTCATAACTAATTATAACTGCTTTTATTGTCATTTTTTAATATACACATTTTTAGGCTTGGATTGCAAAACTAGTAAGGTTTCAATATCTGTATAACGATGTTTTGTTTTGTTTTGTTTTGTTTTAAACAGGGTGGGCAAAATAAATATCTGAAAACTGAAACTGTTTACAAGGAATTTCCACTATCTCCAGTCTGGTTCTTAATATTGCAAGAAAAATGCAGGAAGACAGTGAACTGTCTTAAGTGATTAGAAATGATGCTTCTGCAAGAAATGAATTCCCCATAAATGTATTAAAAGATATTAACCATAAAGCCTAAAAATGATGGATGAATATTGCAATGAACTTTTTCACTGCTGATCAGGTTAATAGATGGGGTGAAGAGGAAGGCTAGTATAAGGCCTTCTAAAGGTCCTCAGGAGTTATTGCAGAGGACAAAAAGTAGAGAGAGGAAATAGAGAAAATAGATATGGATAATAACTGTGCTTCTGAACAGGTAGAGTTTTCTCCTGTGCTACAGAGGTGACAGAGTAATAGCAAGTGATAACTAAATTGGTGTTTCAGTAATTGCAAAATCTTGGTCCATGCCTTAACATCCCACTGCTGTCTTTGTGTTATGTGAGGATGAAGTAGTCTTAAATGAACATATTTGTCTAATGATCAAATACATGAAAAGAACCTTGGTTTTTGTAAATATTGATAGGCTGCTTCATGTGATCTACACCTGCAACCAGCACATGACACTTTTAGCTCATCTAGTTTCATCTCCAGAGCTGTCTTAAATTACTTAACTTGTCTTACTGTGGTTCTCAGAATTGAGGTCAACATACCAATGAGTTTCAGCTGTTCATTGATCAATTTTCTGTGATGGACATGTTTCTCTGGCTTGCCATAAACAATGCCTTCAGGGACACCATACCATAAAATGGGATGCATTTTGGTAGAAAGGATGGTGACCTTTAATACTGTGCCCAAGTTCACTTCCACTCCTCTAGCAAAATTCCTGTTCAACCTTGAGTAAATCACTTAATGTTACATTCAAGAAAGTATTTTGGATCTGTAGCTCATATTGAAATCAATATGGATCAATTGTAGATATGAGCTCTAGCTCCCTCTTTGCTTCATTTCCGTGTATGCAAAATGGTGAGAATAGAAACCTCTACCTCACAGAGCAGGAGGACAAAATGCATTAAATACTGAAAGGAGCTCAAATGCTATGCTGATGGGAAGGCACCAGGTTGCAAATGGTTCAGACTCAAATGCCAGCAGGAAGAACAACTTCAGCATTGGAAGTAAGTCATCAGGGTATCTGCGAAGGGGAAAAAAAAAAGAACTGCATGAAAGAATCCCCTGAACAAATTAAATCTTGAGGCCTAAAGACAAAGGGAGAGAGAATTAATTTTTCTACAGATATGAAATGTTCTGAATCAGATAAGTCTTGTCATTAGAAAAGGCACTAAGCAGCAAACGTCTGGATAATACTGCCAGCTCCAGCTTCTCTTGGAACCTCTAAATACATTAAATCCATAAAACTAAATGAAAGCAGCTGCAGTTTTATAGAAATAAAAGGCTCTCATATTAAAAAGCTGAGAGCTTATGAAATAAAAGAAAAAATAATAATAAAATTAAAGGCAGGGAGGGGAGGGGGAGAGAGAGGAGTGGAAGTTAGAAACACAGGTTCCTAAGAAAGGATGATGCAAAAAGCTCTTAGTTGATATGTGAGAAGCCTTCAGAGACAAAATAACACACATTCAGTGCTCAGTAAAAAAAAAAAAAAAAAAAAAAAAAAAAAAAAAAAAATTCTCAAAATATTTCTTGGTTTTAAAGAGAGGTTTTAATGTAAAAATGTCTTTTTTGCAATAAAACCTTTTAGAGCATTGTGCCCTCTGAAATTTTGGGGGAAGCCCAGAGGGATTATCCTTTTTTGCTTTTCTGCTTCAATTTTCTGAAATGAAGCATTCTGACTTTCCCGTTTGAAACACTATTCTTCCCCTTTTTTGAGTTACAAAAAAAGACAAGTCTTTTTGTCCCTCTTTTACTTAAACACATCAATGCATAGAAATAGCCAAGTATGTTTTGTGAGAAATTTTTCTGTTTCTTCTCTTTGTGGGAAATGGAAACAATGTTTCTGTCCAGCAGTAATTCCTCGTGTCTTATGCATCCTTGAGGTTCTGAGAAGAGAATGAAACTGGAGGTGGGGGAATAGAGAATACAAAAATAACTTTCATTTGTATGCAAATTTGCTTTCATTAGGCTTTTCAGTACTTCTTTCTTAGATGTATTACAGTAGTGTTTGGAGGCCTGCTGTACAAACACATGAATTCTGCATTGCTAACATCCTTTTGTGCAAGAGCAAGTAAGGCTGTTGAGCCACATCTGAGTGACTTAAGTAGAGCTACCACTGACATTCTCACTTGTATGTTGTTTGACTTTTGTAGAGCTGTTGGAGGAGATTCACCTTGCCCAGTCTTCAGTGTCTAAAAGTCAACTGTCCATGTGTGAGTGGGCTGTCCTGGGCCCATTTAATAGCCAGAAAAGCGACAGGTACCTCCAGAGACACATTCCCCAGTGCCTGTTGGTCTGCACTGCTGATAAAAGAAGCCCAGGTTGACTAATTCAAACTTGAAGTCACCTTATCTTTAGCTTTGACTCCCACTCTGTGCTTCCTGAACGTGTTGAAACCCCTCTCACCAGTATGCTTACTGCTGAAGTAGTTCACTATGGTGCTGCTTTTTCACCAGCTGTTCAGGAAAATGTGCATGTGAGCCAGATGAATTAAAGCTGTATTGATGTGTGGTGCTTCAGATAAATGGTATTTTCTCCTGTTTGGGTTGCTTTCTTTCATTTTTAGGACTTGGGAAGGAAGAAGGGAGGAAAGGTTGTTGAACATCTTGTTCATAGGAATAATTACTTTTGCAAAGCATTTGAAGAGAAAACAAATAATTATTTTAGTGGGAAAGTCCTTTCCAGGTCTCTGTTCCAAAGGGTTTTGTCATTACTATTTAGCATTTTCTCAGAAAACTACTACTGAAATAAGCAGTCTAAGTGAATTTTTGTTTATTCCTGAATCAGATTAATTACTAGATTTTTTCCTGATTTTGAATGTTTTCTAATGTTATTCCACCAAAAGACAGAATTTATTCAGAAATGCTGTGAGACATCAGTGAATGGATATTAAACCAACTGCCCTTAAGTAGAGAGTGTGGGCTTATAATTAGAACAGACCTATGTTCCCTTCCTGGTTGTGTCACTTTGATACAAGATGATGGGTGAAACAGGTAATATCATTTTCCCATCAGTATTCTTACTTGAATAGTAGTAATAAAAGCTCAGATGTTAGCACTGATGATTTAAGGTACCAGACTTACTGACATAAATGATGCCTTATATATGTTACAAAATGCTGCTGCTGCTGCTGCTTTGAGATCTTAGGCTGGATGATAGTTCTCAGCAAAGCAGAGCTTTTTAAGTGCCAACATCCTTAAAATTCCTGTACCATTTTACTTTTGCCTTGTTCTGACGTCTCAGGCCTGTGGAGTAATACTGTTTCCCAGCCCTCTTGCCTTGTCAAGAAGACACAAAGGCCAGGGAAAGTTGTGTGATTTATTCTAATTTTTCTTAGAACCTTTCTCTTGATATGCTGAAACTCCAAGAGGGCAAACGTTCCCATCCAGGAAGGCAAAGCTTGTCAGATGTTACCATGACAACCTGAGTGTGATTAAGGCCTGCTTCAGCTGCTAACAGCTGTGTGCATTTTATCTGTCTTGAAGATTTTATATATACATACATAGATAAATATATATCTATATGCAAGTGTACTGTGAGGATATCTGCATCTATATAGCTGTATATAAACCCACACCTGAAGTGCTGCCCCTATATGTAACCATATTAGTTGAGTTTGATATGGCAATTTGCAAAGTCCTTCTTGTTCTGAAATATACTGAAGCACTGGAACTTCTTTATTGGCTT